>NC_066315.1:15269656-15869664 GCF_022539315.1 Serinus canaria | reverse complement strand
GTGTGCAAATCACCAGTGTTTGGAAAACATGGCATAAGTTAGTTACCACTAATGCAAGCACGTCCCCATTACACCAGCACATTCATCACCTATGACAGACTTTTTTCTAGCTTAGGCATGTTACTGAGAGGATATACTAACTTGTGGAGCTCAACTGGAACCTTCCTTCAACCCCCCCTTGACTCTTCACTTCATCCACACAGGCAGTGTAGGTGTTCCACATGGGCACAGAGCAGGGGCAGGCAGAATGCTGGTACAGCCTTTGGAAAATGGCCTTTCTCACACATTTGAGGAGTTGCAGGTAGCTGAGCCTGGATACCAGGATCTGTCTGAAGGACAAACTGGAATCCAATGTGGTCTAACTTCTAAAAAGTCAAAAATGCTCCAGCCATCCAACAGGGGATGTATGAGTCACAGTGCCTGACTTGTGCTGCAGCTCCTGCACACACTTGATGTGGAAAGGAGGCAACATGCTGGAGGAGGCTGAAGTGCATCAAGGGGAGACCTGGGGGTGTGGAATACAGGAGTGGTGAAGGTCATAGTGCCACAGGGGTGGAATTTGGGGCAGGGTGATGTGGGATAAGGTCTCTTGGATATAGACTGCATGGGGTGAGGGGGAAGGAGGGCAGGGCCGGGGTTACAGGTTCATGGGTAGAATGGAATGGTACAATTACATATTTTGGAGATACTTAGCATTTCTCTCCCAGTCTTGCTGAGAGCTGTGCACCATCTAAACTGAACCCTTTAGGGTTTGCTTTTAGGGAAGATTTGGGATTTGGAGTCTTAAATTCAGAGTTTCAAGCGCCCCAAGATTGAAACCATATGGATTGCACAGCAAAGCATGGAAATGGGAAGAGGGGCGCCTTGTCCTGCACACTTTGAGCATTTGTTAGGAGAGGTATGTTCTTGTCTTGGGCTTGTTGTGTGCAATGACATTATTCCCAACGCATTCTGCTCATACCACATTCACGTGGAAAAAAAAATTCCTTTCTGCTCATATGTCATGGACACTTAACATCAGTCATTGAGCACATTTGATCTTCTATGTTCTGAATTTCATGAAAATTAAAGTGATACTAGTTTTCTTGAAAGGGTTGGACAGCTTCAAACAGGACTTGCACTATATGTATAACATATAATTGTAAACCTGAGGTTTACACAAGGAAATTTTGCTGCTGAAAATACACCCTGACATAACCCTGTCCATTTTTCATGGCACTCTCCTTTTACCCTACTTTAGATGTCTGAAAAATATAATATCTATAGTAACATGTATTTTAAAGTAATGATACCAACATTAATAGGACAAATTATGATGCAATATTTAGACTTCATTAGTTTCTTGAAAGTATTTCTTTCACATTACAAAATTTCATTTAGGAAAACTGGTTCTTTTTTTTTGATGTGGGTTAATTCCCCTCCACCTATGGTTACTGAGTTTACCATGTAAAAAGAAACAACATTTCTTTTTAACACCAGCCTACCTACAGGATCAGCAAATTAGTTTAATTTCTTCTGGTGCTAGAAATACATAAGCTTTAATCATGAATCAGATACACACCCTCTGAAATATGTTAACTCATCAAAGCAAAGGGCCCACTAGCTTTAAAAGAGAGGCCTTATTATACATGGTATATAATACCTGATATTTATATTATATAGTTTGGTTTCAGTTATGGAGTTTGATGTGTATATACATGTGTTTGATGTGTGTATATGCATATACACTGGTTTCAATCCAGGTGTAATGCTGACCTACAGGAGGTTGGGTTGGGCCACCTGAAGTTCTCTTTCAGCCTTCTCTAGATGTATGAAGAAGTAAGATGGGTGCTTTGCTTATAAAAATAATTCACAGTTTTTATATTTTCTCAGCCTTGGTAATGATTCAAGTTTATTCAGGTAAATATTTGACAGTGACTATTCCATGGAGTAAAGGGATTGTCCTTTATTGCACTGTCCTTTTGCTGCATTGCAAAGGAATGGGTAACCTGGGAGGATGCAGAGACATTGAACATTGAGGGGAGAAGTTAGGAAAGCTAAAGCACAAATGGAATTGAATCTGGCCAGGGATGCTAAAAAACAAGAAGAGCTCTTTTAGGTACATGGGTGACAAAAGGCAGCCTCCAGAAAAGGTGGGCCCACTGCTGAATGGGATGGGGGACCTGGTTACACAGGATATGGGAAGGCTGAAGTACTGAGTGCCTTCTTGACTCAGCTGGCTCCCATGAGAGCCGAGGAAGCTGGCAAAGGTCATTGCAAGGCTACTCTTGATAATCTTTGATCATAGCAACTGGAGAAATGCTTAAAGACTGCAGTAAAGCAAATGTCATGCCTGGCTTCAAGAATATGGCAAGAAGGACCCAGAGAACAGCAGGCCAGTCAGCCTCTCCTTGATCCCTGGGAAGGGGGTGGAGCAGCTTATCCTGGAAACCATTTCCTGGCACATTTGGGAGAAGAAAATCATCAGAAGCAGTCTGCATGGCTTCAAGGGGAGGTCATGTCTGACCAATTTTAATGACTTCCACAGTGAAATGACTGGTAAATGAGAGGAGAGCAATGGCTGCTCTCCACCTGGGCTTCAGGCCCTGCTGATGAATGGGCTGAATAAGTGGAGAAGCTGGATTGGGAACTGGCTGGGTCCAGAGGGTGATTAGTGGCATGAGGTCTAGTTGGCAGCCAATAACTGGCACAATATCCCGGGAGACAACTCTGATTCTGGTCCTTTTCACATTTTCTCTAATGATCTGCATGATGGGCCAGAGTGCACCCTCAGAAAATTTGCTGATGACACAGACCCGGGAGGAGTGATTGACATTGGAGAGGGTGGTGCTGCCATCCAGAGGGACCACAACAGACTGGAGAAATGTGCTGAAAGAACCTCATAAAATTCCACCTGGACAAGCACCAAATCCCTCATGTGGGAAGAAACAATCCCAGGCGCCAGTGCATGCTGAGGGTCACCTTGCTGGAAAGCAGCATGGAAAGGACCTGGTGGTCCTGGCAGATACCGAGCTGAATTTGAGTGAGCACTGTTCCTTTGCAGGAGAACAGGGCAGTGGTGTCCTGAGCTGCAGGAGGCACAGCACTGCCAGCAGGTCGAGAGGCTGGTCCTTCCACTCTGCTCTACACTGGTGAGTCCACACCTGGAGTGCTGTGTCTAGTTCTTGTTCCTCAGTACAACAAATACATGGACAGACTGGAGAGGATCCAATGAAAGGCCTCAAAAATGACTAAGGGACTAGAGCATTTGATCTCTGAGGAAAGGATGGGGGACCTGGAACTGTTTAATCTGGAGATCACTGAGGGGAATCTTACTAACATGTTTAAATACCTGAAGGGAGGGTGCAAAGAAGATGGACCCAGACTCTTTTCAGTGGTGCTCAGTGACAAGTTCAGAGGGAATGGGCACTGACTGAAACACCAGAAGTTCCCTCTGAACATCAGGAACCAATTTCCCACAGTGAGGATGACTGAGTACCAGCACAGGTTTTCCAGGGAGGTAGTGGAGTCTTCATCCTTGGAGACAATGTCCTGGGCAGCTGGCTGTAGGTGGCCCTGTTTGAGCAAGGGTTTTGGACCAGATGATCTCCAGAGGTCCCATCCAACCTCAAACATCCTGAGATCCTGTCATATTAAATTTTAAGAACTTGTTCTTGTTCAATTTTTCTGTGATCACTGTGTCAGGAAAACCCTTAGCTCACTTTTTGCAAAAGTGCTGCAAAACATTGTCCATCCTGTCCCACTTTGTGCATAGAGGAGAGTAGTATTTACTTGTGCAATGGATGTATTTTCTATTTTTAAAAAATCTGGCCCATTGTTTTGCTTCTACAGCAAATCACCAGTGTCTGAGTCCATCTGCTTTCAAGAATCCTTATTGTTCCTCTGGGAACAATAAACAGCATGCTACCAAGAGCCTGTGAAACTGGATTGTTTTACAAACACACAAGTAACTGAAATGTTTGTGTGCAGAAGTGTTGCTCAGGCGTTTTCCTGGAGATGTTGGGCATCTCTGCATTTCCTGTGCCTGGCAGGGAATGGGGGCCTTGATACAGCATTACACCTTTTAGAGAGATCCCCTCTCCACATCCCAGGCTTCTGCAGTTGTAATTTCCCTGCTGGCCCTATTGAGTTGGAAAGGAACTTCTGTGTGTTTTTTCCTGTGTCCAAAGAAGGACAATGAATCTGGTGAAGGGTCTGGATCACAAGACTGATGAGTAGTGGCTGAGGAACCTTTTTTGTCTGGATAAAAGGAGGGTCAGGGAGGAGCTTATTGCTCTCTACAGCTGCATGAAAGGAGGTTGGAGTGAGGTGGAGTCAGTCTCTTCTCTCAGGTAACAAGTGACAGGACCAAACTAAATGGCCTCAAGCTGCTCCAGGGGATGTTTAGATTGGATTTTAGGAACAAATTCTTCACTGAAAAGGTTGTCAAGCACTGAAACATGCTGTCCATAGAAATGGCTGAGTCACCATCAAGATCTTTACCTACCTAAATGGGTCTATGATGCCCTCTGACATCTGGAGGTCCAAATCACTGCTCCTGATGCAGGTATTCCCTGCTCCATTTGGCATTGCCATCTCCAGATACCCACCCCGTCTTTGCCAGACTCACTCTCATGACCATGAGCTAACTTGAGGTGAGAATTTATTTCACCGATGGGGAATCTCATCACAAACAGAGGAAAAAAGGTCAGAAGCCCAAAAATGCAATTACAGTCCAAGGCAAGGCTTAACTGCCTGGTTTTGCTCACCTGTGGTTTCTGGGGTTCATCCCAACCTCCCAGACCAACAGGAGGTAGGTTCAGAGGGCTCTTTCTCCCTACCCCCTGCTAGATACTGAATGAATGAAATCAACTACATGATCCAAGAGACTGTGGACTACCAAATGCTGAGGGCATTTTTTAGTACCACATGTTGTTTAACCTCAGTGAATGATGGATGTGGGGAATAAATGGGACTGCTGCTGAAGATCAACACCCTCAGGCCTTCAATTAAAGGATCTGAAGTCACAATAAATTTTTCCAGGCAAGCAAAATCAGAAAATGGTTCCCAGTATTTCCAAACAAATCAAATGCTCTTTATCAGCCACATCATAGCTCTTTATGCATCACAAGGAAGCAGAAATAACTCAAACCCATGAAATAGTTTCCAAGTGTCTGCAGTTACCTGGGGGTCTTTGACTCAGTCAGGAATGCCGAGAAACTGCGTTTGTAATGTTGCCAGCCACTAACATGGGAGCAACTCACAAACTGAAATGTGACCTAATCAGAGAGCTGCGGGAGAAGGGAGATGATGAAAAAGGAGGCACATTGGAAGTGACGGAGATCAATGCAGACAGGAAAGGGAAAGCAGATCAGCAGTCTCTCCAAGCTTGCTTAAAATTAGTCCTGCCCAGTTGAGTACTGGCATGAATGCAGTCGTGAGATCTGAAATGAGATGAACAATTTATGTCAAAATAATGCAACAAATTCCAGCCCCAAGTAAATGTAGGAACACAAGTTCTGCACTGTGCCTGAGGCCCTGATCCTGCAGATGATTACATGCATGAAAAAGCCCAGTGAATGCAGGTCTATTCATGCATGCACAAACACTCACAGGATTGGGGTTTTATTGTGCATCCCCTGCAATCTACTGGATGGCACAGACATCAGCCTGAACTGTGGCCTGTATTTTCTCAGGAATAGTTAGAAAACTAAGCAAAACACATAACAAACCTGAGGCGCATTTCACATCTGAGTCACTGAAAGTTTGTAGAGTAAACACATGCATTCAAAACTGGACAAGTTTATTTTCCACAAGGCGAGCTGGTTTTGTTATTTTTTTCAACTTATAAGGAAAGGGAAGAAATTCCTCCTCCTCTTCTCTGCCCATACATTTCCCTTGTTTGTGAGTCTTTAGGAGCTGTACCAGGAGCAAACAAGAACTTTCTTTAATGAATAAATATTTACAACTGCCAACTTGGGTACCTAAGGCTGAGGCTGATTTCTTTGAAACATGCACCGGAAGCTCTCAGGACTTGATCCTGCCCAGACTGAAATGTGTCCTGGAGCATAATGCAGGTCTGAAATCCTGAGCAGGACCTCAGAGCACTTCTACAGAGTTGGTTGGCCCATTTGTGCTGCATAGTTCAAACCATTCTACATGTGCCATCAGAATGCATCTGTTTCACTATACTTGGCGTCCTTCCTGTAATTTGTGTAATTCCTTGATGTGAAAGTTCTCACTTGTTTGGCCAGTGCTTTCCTCAGACCTAAAATTGACCTCTGAAGCGTGAGCCTGACACAGACAGCAAAGGTGAATCCCTTGCTATGGGGCTGATTGTGAGGTTGCAGTATTAGTGATTCCTCAGCTGGGTAGCTGGGGAAATGTCAGGGTATGTCAGGGATCTTTCTGAGGTCCTTGGTCAATTCTGATTCTTGTGTGGCAAGAGAATTGAAATGAAGGGGCTAAAGAAAAACCATATTTTTCTAGGTACAACAAAAGTTGCACAAATTAAGAACTTAAAATATGAGTGTGATATAAGGCTGCTGGTAATATATAGAACAGAAGAAAATCTGCCAAGTCCAAAATTGTAATGTAATATGTCCCCAAGTGACACATATTTGTAAGCTTACTGGAATGCCATTATCTGAGGAGCCCTCCTTTTTATTTATGGTCTTGATTTTCCACAGCATATAATTTAAGGTCTCATGGAGTTGTGTAAAGGGCATAGGATCAGCATTCACAAGTCATGAGAGAACTTCTCAGCTTCTTCAGTGAGTGACCCTGTTAGCCAGCCCCTGTCCCTTCACCCTGTCCACCCTCTGCTCCTGGATGAGAGTGAGAGCTGGGTCCAGCTGGGGGGTTGCTCTGTTGGCAAGGAGCTTTTTTCAGCTCCCAGTGATATGGTGGCAAACAGCGCCTGCAGATGTTTCCTGTAGATGAGCTTCCAGTATCTCCAGACTCCCTAGATCTCAAGCCCGGGGTTGGGTCTGGGAATATAATGCACAAAACTGCCTACACACAGAAATCAGGTGAGAGGGCTACATGCCTCTGCTGGGGCAGTCCTCTCCAGAAGTGCTAGATGCACCAGTCTGGAGGGCCTTGCTGCATTGTTTTTTCTGTCAATTTTTCTCTTCGATACAGTTTGAGTTGCTCAATACTTTAAGCAACAAAGATTTGTGGAGAAAATGGATTGTACTGATTCCTTATGAAGGAAAGTATCACCATAAATTTATTTCCATCTTTACTTTCCAACTACTTCTTTTCTGTGCACTCAGAAGTTTTGTTTGCAGCTCAGAAGCCCAGTCCTGCTGCCACATAAAAGTTCAGAGAGGATATCATCACCACGAGAAACCGAACTCATAGAGAGCTGACAAAGCCTTTTGGTTCTGACTCAAAACATTCCTGGAATGGGGTTTCAGGGCTTGCACTGGAAGCATTTTGCTGCAGTCAAGCTGTGCATGGTGCCCCCAAATGCCTCTTTGTCCATCCCCTGGGTGCCAGTACATGGGTGCCATGCCATGGTCACACACATCTCCATTTCCCTGCTGCTCTTTCTCTCCTTTCTTTGTCACTGAGCATTTGGTTAACATAAGGGAAGGTGCACCATGCCAGTGCTTTTACACCCCACATCCCCACCCAGCTCTGGTAGATGGTGCCTTGCTCCTGACACCAATTACACAGGATGAGAAGAGCAGTGTCTCCTAAGTCATTATTGTGAATGTGTGGTGGATCCCTTTGCCTGCAGCCACCTTGGTGCCCTCCTCTCCCACTCTTCACCCCTGTCCCTGCCAGGTCTTCCCTGGGTGTTCAGCCCCTGCCAGCCTTGACCATGCCTGGTTTCTCTGTGGCAGGGGCACGTCCATGCTGCAGCACAGCCCCCTGACCCATGCCAGGACCATGCCTGGCTGTGAGCTCCCAGTGCACCCCCAGTTCATGCCTTTGTGACCAGGCTAGGGATTTCCATGTGGATCAGCTGAAAATGTTGTTTAAATCTTGAACCTGGCAATTTCAGTTGCAGAGAGAGCTCCAGGGGCAGCATGCACTTGTATGCACAGGAATAGAAACCTCTGTGGAGATTAACATGTTTATTCTTTGTGGTTTTGAACAAGAATTCCTCCCCACTTTGACTTCAGAGGTGTGGACACAGCTCCCAGTTGTAGGCTCTGGTGCCTCTCTACCCAACCTTGTTTGCACTTAGGCTGATGATCAGTATAAACTCTTGGTGGAGAAACACTGACAGATGACTTGCTTCTCCAGTAGCTAAAGGAACATGGTAAAACAGTTTGTTCACTAAAAAATCAGTCCAAGCTTTACAGCATGATAATTTAGTTCAGATGTACCGCTCCGATAATAGACACTGTTCCCCTCCCACAACACAGCATACTTTCTCACACGTGTGTCACTGAAAATACTCTTTAAGAAAGGGGGAAAACAACTAGATCAGTCCATAATGTGTAATTAGTTTTCCTTTAACTCTGAAATGGCACCTAAGTGACCAAAATACTTCAAGAACTAGAGAAAAGTGCTGTAAATCCCTTTTTCGCTCAGCAGGTTGTTACTATGGAGCTATATAACTTTAGAATACAAGACCAAATAAGAAAATAAAAAAGCCAGAAGAGAGTAATGTGAGCCAGCTTGCTCTGAGTCTGTATTCTTTTGTAACATCCTCTTCATGACATTCTCAATTGAAAAAAAATATATATATAGTACAATTAATTTATTCAAAGTTTATTTTTTTCCAAGTGGAGTGACTAGCTCTCAATGTGAGTTTCACCAGGGACATGCTCTTTGGCTTTAAACCTGCTCATCCTTGAGCAGGAGGCACAGACTGCCTTGTTCTGCAGTTTTCAAAGCTTTTTAATTTTTTTTTTTTTTGATGTTGTGCATGTGCTGTATTCTGGGAGAGAAGGCAGGGAATGACACTTCACCTGGGGGCAGTTCTCCAGCCCTGCACAGGCAGGGGTGGTCCAGGGGCAGGGCTTGCACAGCTTTGGTGCATCTCCTGTGGCCCACTGGGCCTTGCAGAGAATCCCACACTGACTTGGTGCTCCTGGCTCACTTGATTTCTTACTCACCTGTGCAGCTGAGACAATTGCTAAGAGGAGATGTAGGTAATCGCATTTGTTTTAAATGCAAACTGAAACCCCAAATGCTCCCTGATAAAATGGCCCTTCTCATTTCTAAGATAATACACATCAGGATGAAATGTAAGGTTAGCCTGACTTTTTCTCAGCTGAAGTGCATACTTGCCTCTTGTCTGCCTACCCACCATGTCCAGTGTAAAAAAACAAACCACCTGTGCTGCCACTCTGATAGGTAGCAGTGCAGGTTTGCCTCTGGGCAGATATTTACTGCTACATCTGGCTTTGCTTTGCCATACTGCTAGCCTCCCTTTTCCTATCTACATTTGCTTTGTTTTTATTAAATTTTCCTTCTGAACAGTCCAGTTTGCATTTGTAATGTCAACAATTGCTTTTATCACAGATAATAACTTCCTCTGACGAAAGCTGTACCATCCTGCATGCATTTCAAATCCATTTTATGGACAAATATTGAAGTACAGTATTTGGCCATCCTGGAATTGTATGTATTTATAGTGATCAAATTCTAAATCATGAGAGCCAAGAAGCAAGCTGGTTGCCAATTTTCTTAATCATGTGTTTAGCTGACAGCTTCTACTAAAGGTTAATGAAGTTTACATTGTGATATTGTGATGTTTATGAAGTAATTTATGTTGTATGCTTCAGCATTCCATAAAAACAGCTATAAAACCCCAAACTATTCCTTTAACATGCCACAATAGGTAAAATCTGTAATCTCTAGAAGGAATAAGCTTCTATTGATATATAGATTGGAAAAGGAAACTGGACACCTCAATTAAAGAAGACAGATGACTTCCTTTTTATTAAATAGGACACAGAAATTGTATCTCATCTCATTTCCCAATACTGCCACAGGTTTTATGCAATTCATTTGCCCTTCTGGAGCTTTTTCTCCACATATGCAATACACCACAAAGGGACTATGAGATGGAGCAGTAAAAAATGTTGAGACCTGCTCTTGGAAGGTACCAGAAAAGGCTTTGTTTATGTATTTGGTTCATTTAAGTTGGGAATTAAAGTGGCATAAGTATTTCTTCCTCTAGAATAAAACGAACTTATCAGAAATGGTTGGTATGCACTTCACTGACTGGTGTTTTCTTCTCTGATCTGTACTAAATGTAGAAAAGTAGGATATTCATAATACTCTGTTTAAATGTAGCTTCTGCTAACACAGACAGCTCAGGACAGCAAGGAACATTTCATTTTCTTTCTGTGTCTTCATTGCTCTAGATGAAAAACTTCCTTGAGTCATTCACATGGGCCTGACTTGGCCCACACTTCTTTGGCATCTGCAGTAAAATTTAGTGTCTTCCCTGATCCCACTGCATCAGGATAAGAGTTTTTCTGTGGTATCTCTTCTCTGAGGAATTTAAATCACTGTCTGGCTTCCTTGTACTCTCTGCAAAGTGCTGCTCTATATTGGTGATGTGGTCACCATGCCACCAAACAAAACCCACCTAGCACTGAGACTTTGCCTGGCTTTCCTGGCAGAGCTTAGGAATATGCTGCCTTGGCCTCCCTTGGCTACAAACATTTTGTACAGCACCTCATGCACGGCAGTTCCATGGGAATCCTGGTGCATTTTGTCTGTGAGCTGACAGGACTTTGTCTGTGAGATCATGACATCTAGGAGGTGCTTTGGCAGGCAGCTGTTAGTGCTTGAGGGGCTGTATCTGCAGCCAGCACATATCCTCTTAGCTTATATGTAGCTTACAAAGTTGAAGCTCATAAAAGCACTTTACCATTGTATTTTCTTTCCCCAGCACTGTTACAAACTGTGCCCTTTCCCATGTGCTTTTTTCCATGCAGACATTTTTCACATGCTTTCTTGGATCACTTCTGGAAACCTCCATTACCTTCTTATCTGCTTTGCTCTGTATCAGGTTTTCTGGGCACACCATGCTTTGTGAAATAGCTTAACATGAATAATGGTCCCACTGGCTTTCAGGCTGAATCCTTTTGTTGACAGTATGTGGAATATCCATTGCTCTGATAACTAACTCCTGGTTGCTCTTCTAGCACTGTGCTCAGATCACAGACAAACATGGGACACATTCACTGCAGTGTGCCTTCCTTTGTGTGGCCTGATCTTGATCTTCACACAGTTTTATGCTTTGGGTCCCTTTTCTGACTATTGACTGGTAAATTTGAACTGCAGAAAAAGCCTGAAGTAATGCCCAATCTCTATGTAGCCTCCTGCTCTCAGCATCTTGTCCTGGAATTAATCCCACCCCACTCTGCCATGGTGCATCTAGATGGTCCCACAGGAGCACAGGTGTTAAGGACAGTCCAGTGTCACCTTTGAAAGCCTGGCTAAGGAGTGGGTGATGAAACAACCCACAGGCTGGGAGCCCTTTTCCATTTCCATGCATTTCCATACTGTGTTTGTCACTCCACTCACAGCTGGTGCTCATCAAGCCCAGCCACACAACAGGGAGCTCCTGACATCCTCGCACTCACCATACCCAGGCTGTGCTGGGGGGATGCTCTGGTTTCACTGTAACCAATGCTGGGTGGAAATGCTCTCTACACTGTTTCCACCTCTTGCTCTCCTCTTTACACTCAGTCCGACCTGGTGCAACTCCCCACCCATGCTGGCTCACACCTTTGGAGGCTACACTGTGAATCCATTTGAAAGTAAATACAGATTTAAAAAGTTAAGAAAAAAATTCTAATAGTTTTAAAGATGAGAAAGATAGGTTATCTTCTTAATCTGTATTTGATCTTACCACAGGAAGAGTGGTGTTGGCACAGAGTCAGGGCCTGTGTAATGCAGTACCAGAGTGAGAATGAGACATGGGAATGGAAATTACATTCAGGAAAATACCAAAAGCTGACTTTGCTGCATGTTTTAAATCAGGAACCCAGAGCCTGTGACAAGCTGATCTGCAGTGTCTCTTCTAAGGTGAAGGAAGTCCTCATCCTCTTAGGAGCTTTCAGCATTCCTGGCCATCACGAAGCAGGATACAAAGGCTTTTTGACATCATTGGGAGAAAATGAATCCTCCTTTTGCATTTTTGTTTCTGTGCTCTCTGGGGCTGTTGGTCTGGATACTGAGGTGTACATTCTGCCTTGGCAGCATGTGAAGAATTTACAAGGGGAGCAAACTCTCTGTTTTGCTGATGACCTTGGGGAAATGGGAGCAGATTGCAGGTTGCTGTTTATCATCACAGATCTCATGGGTCCCTCCCTGCGGTGGGCTCTGGATGGGAACAGCCTCTGTATGTTTAGTTTTTGCTTAGAATAGATGTGTAATAGATCTTTCTGGAGAAAACACTTGTTAATTAGAGGAGAAGCCAGAGATGGGCAGACTGGGAAAGGTCAGAGCTCTGGAAAATGTTTGTCAATTTGAATCTGTCTAAAATTGGGCAAAATAAGTGGGCGTGTGGGGCTAACCAGATGGTTTGTTTAGAGAAATTCTTCTTAGAGGCTTTTGAGCCTGCTGTAACGAGGAGGTGCTCTTTTCAGGACACCACTAGTTCTGTTCTAGCCTACACAAGGTGCCAAGACTTTGGCCACACCAGTGCCTGGGCTTTTCCAGCCACTTATTCCACTGAAATTCAAGCTAGAGCCTCTGTGTCACAACATAAGTAGTGGCAAGAACCTTTCTGGTTCATGTGTCTAAATAACAGCACATTCATTGAGTTGCCCTACGTGCTGTCCTGTCTCAGTCTGTGCTATATTTGCTGATACAGTAGAGTCCTTTATCCAGCTCCCAGGCTAGTGGAAAGATGCTCCTGAGGTCTGCAGGCAGCCAGGGAAAGATAACTATTTAGAGAGAAACAGAGTAACAACTCAAGAGGATTGAAATTACAGCAAATGTTTAAAATTTGCATTTCTAGCCTACCTACAGATATTTTTGTACTCAGAAATTTTTAGGCAGTTATGAGATATATTGGCTGACTATAAAGTTTACATTGCACTTCATCACACTTCATCATTTGAGAGGCACATTAGAAAATCTTGTCTCTTGGTCTTCCCCCCCCCCCCAATGTGCAGAGACCTATCCTGTCTTACTTGGTTGCCTCTTGCTAAAGAGCCTTGAAACACCATCTCCTGGCACCTCTAGGAGTTTCTCATTTCATACAAAATTTATCATACTTGGAAATATCTGAGTGCATGAGTTTAAAATCAGATTTCCATAGTTGTGTGGTGGAGGGAACTCACAGGAGGATGGAAACAGCCAAAAATATGACAGAAGCAGTACCACTTTAAATCCAGAGGGAATGCTGGTGATGCTTGCTCAGTTTTAAATTGAAGCCACTCTGACACAGCTCGTCTGTCAGTCGTGCTACAAGTTTATATATTCTTTTAAAACCAGTAAATTTATTCTACAGGTTGAAACTGCTTCAGCCAAGGTTTTTTCATTATGGAAGCAAATTCTTGACACATCCTAGCTAACGATGGCTAGGAAACAAACTCTTGCTTTTTTTCTTGCTTTTTTTTTGTTTTAATTATTTTGTTTTGTTTAGCCTTGTCACAAGAATGTTTGAGCTGTTTAATTCCCATCCCTAGTGAGGAGTTAGTTTTCAGATATATCTCTGCCTGTCTCAGACCATCAATGCTCAGGAATTTCAAAAAATTTGTGTACAGAAGAACAGAAATTATGGTTTTTTTGTTATTTTTCTATGTCATTTTTAATCTGGGATTTGTGTTAATTTTTTCCTGCCAGAATGCCCTGCTGAGCCTGTAAAAGCAAAGCTCCCAGGGTGGGAAGGGGTTTTGCTCCCTGGGCATTGGAGGCACTTGAAGTGCAATTTGTGTAGAGCACCCATTGGTTTTGACCAGATTGATGCCCCTTGCTGTAGCTCACCAAGAGTGGTGACAGCCACCACCCCTTGAGCAGGGGAGGCTGCTGGGAGCATGCTGCCTGCACTGTGCTGGGTGGGCAGGGGTAGGTGGGGAGAAAAGTGCAACAGCTCTTTCAATTTCCATGTAAACCTCAGCCTCTGCCCCATGCTCATCCCCTCACCACAAACAGGGGCATCTTTATAAAGATCATTGATTCTCTGAAATGCACATCCATCAGTGGGCAGCTGGTTGGTGTTTCAGGGAATCCTGGCTCTGGTAAGCATGTTTTGTGGGCCTGCTGTTGCTGTTGTTGTCTGCTAACAGATTGCCCACCACTGCATCCCAGCAGGGGTACCTCATATCTCTCTGCAACTTGGGATGATATTGGGAACTTGTGAAAGTTGCATTTTATGTTGAGAAATTTCCAGGCTGCTGATCAGAAAATATGAACATTTCTAAATCTCCTTATCAGAATAACAACAGTGGGAATGCTGAAATAGTGACAGAGATTTAAAAAAACAGCCTTCTGGGCAAAGACTCCTGGCTGGAAGGTAATTTACAGTACTGCTGTTATGAAGTGTTGTGCATAACCATGAGCTGATTTTGGTGGATAAGAAATCAAACCATTCCTCTCTTCACAGCCCAACCCTTCACATCAACCTCCACTGATGCCAATAAACTGGGTGAACGCCAGACTCCTCACTTATATGGGCCTGAAGGGTTCATTCAAAAGTGGTTGTGGCTTGAGAGTCACCACGGTCTCCTGTTTTCTCTCAGTCACCTCCACACCAGCCCTTGGACAAGATGGTTGCAGAGCAGTGATTTCCCTCTGATGCAGGATCATGACCCCCTCCTCATGGTACCTGTGCAGAGGCACTGTGTGGTGGTTTCCCGAGAACACCTGAGTAGCAGATCAGTTCTTGTGGAATACACCTTCTTTAGTTTTAGCAAGTGCCATGTTGGACTTTACAGCTGATTTAGGTACCCCAGATTGTCTTTATCATTCACTAGAGAAACAGATCCTTCTAGAGAGGCATTTTGGATGGAAGAGAGCATGTGGAAGGAGCTCAGTGCTGCACATCCAGAAACAGACATCCACGCTGTGACTAAGTCCCAGCTGATCTGGAGCTAGTTATCCGAGCATTCCAGGGGAGGAGGGCTGGTGGATGGGGGGATGGTTACTCCACTCTCTTGGAGTCCTCCCTTGCACTGTCCACAGAAGTAGCCAAGACAACTCCAGCAGACTGAGCCCTCACCCTTCAGAAGTTAGATGAGTTCAGTCCTGCTCCATCTGCAGATGGAGCTGAAGGATCCTGCAGCTGCCCTGCTGTAGCATGGCCTGTGCCAGCTGGGCTCTGCCTCTGCCCTCTGGGAGGTGCCACCCTGCAAATTGCCCACTGTCCCTCTGGGCCTAAGGGTGCCCTGGAGAAGGCAGTGCCACCATCAGCATGAGGTTCTTGGTCTCTGCTCTGATCAGCATTTGAGAGCCATTCAGCTCTCCCAATCTCCAGCTGCCGTGGGATTTCAAATCCCCCTCCCTGGGATTTCATACGTTGCTCTGGGCAGATATTTCAGCTGGGGATTAGCAGAGATGTCTCTCATGGCAGTGAAACACTGTCAGGGGTCTGCAGGGTCTTCCCCAATGGGGCAATGTTGAGTACCAGGGTACTGCCCTGCTGGAAATAATACATGCTCATGTTGAATTAGATGTGACTTGAGTTCTAGCTGAGAGACCCACTGGGGTCTGACTGCTGCAGAACCAGAAGTGGGCTGGAACTTCTTTCCCACCATGGAGCAAGGCAGCACTGGGAGACATGTCTATCATCCAAAGTAGCAGAAATCAGAAATCACTTAAAAACTGCTAATGGGTAGAAGCTGGAGTGGTAGAAACTGCCTGACTTTGCCTCTGGATCACAGTTCCTGCGTACACTGAGTGAGAACATTGTGTGTCAAGCTTGCTCTCCTTTAATGAAAAATGCATTAGGGAGGCCAAAACATGAAGAGCTCTGTAAATAAAGGCAAACAGATAAGATGCAGTTTCCTATGATCTCTCCAGAGTCACGTTGTCTCATCTTCATCATTTAATTACAGATGCAAAGCTGAGTAAGTCGCCAAAGTAAACTGTCCCAAAACAGAACAAATATTCTGGGCACAGAAGCAGACTTCTGATAAGGTTTTACATTTTTCTGTGAAAAAAATGTGAATAGATTTGCTGGAGGCATTTGTATTTTTTGTAAATTATGTGCACTTCTTTTGGGGTTTGTTTACTGGCTTGGGTCTGCTATCTGTGTCTCAAGAGCCCTTAGCAATATTGCTTTATTTTGACGAAGCTTTTCTAACAGCCATAATATAGTTGCTGCATTTCAAATCACCTTGCACACAACTAAACAATCCAGAATGTATTTGTCTCAGCTTGCAAACATTTCTGTAAACAGTTGACTCAATTTATGTTGACTCAGACCATATTCAGCAGCTTTCCTCATTATTTTTGCCTGAAACTCAGCTTGAAAGAATTGTTCTGAATTAGAAGTTGGAGGAATAGGTTTGAAACTTTTTCTTGCTACTTCATTAACCCTGTTTAATAGATTTTGTGGGAGAGTATTTTCTCCATACAATGATTATTTAAGCAATAGTTTCTATTTTTTCAAAATATTTATCAACCACCAAGTTCCTCTGATATTTATTGGCACCTTGGAGCAATTTATTGCACATATAATGGAAAGGAATGGATAAAGTTACGTCTGTTATAAAACCAGGGTATTTTTATTTGTTCTTTAAATACCTTTGTGCAACTTCTGAAGCTGGTGTACAAAGGAGGGTTGTGCTCTTGTACTTGTTTATCTTTACTTTGTTAGTGGATTCTTTCTGGTGTCATGCTTTGTGCGTGGCTCAAAAAAAAGTCATTAGGATTAGAGTCAAACATTAACCTTGTGACCTTCTTGTTTATATACCTACTGTAAGTCTGTTCTGCTTGTATTTCTGCAGTTAGTAAAAGCAAACTTGTGTGCACAGTCCCTGGCTGGCAGTGGGCAAACTGAAATGTTTGTCAAGATCACTGATACCACATCCCTTCAAAACCAAATCTTCAAAGGCATGTCAGTGGCTGAGATTAAATGAGAAAGAGGCTTTTAAAATGTGTGTGTCTGCCTCCTTTCAAAAATAGTAAACTGACAAAAAAAGCATAATGACCCAAGTGGGTGATGCACAGTGCAATAAATGGAAGATGAATACACATTTTAATGTTGGCTCAGCTTGGTAAATGAATACAGGCTATAAAATTCAAAGAAAAACCCTTACCATCTGTCCCAGTCACAGTCCCCAGGACAATGTACCTTGATAAAATGGAAAAGGGTTGGAAATCCCATACGTTCCTGCTGGTTTTGAAAAGCTTTTTTCTCACCATTACTTGGGCTTTTATGAAAATGTTTTTTTCTCCATGTGTGGGAGAGGAAAGTCACTGACTGGCCTTACAGTGGAACATCTCTGAATGCAGTACAGTGGGTAATACCAAAGGATGGTGCTTCGGCTTGTTAACTTCCATGTGTCAGGGCTTCCTGGAAACAGTAAATTGAGAAGCTGTGGGAAGTTTTCAGGCTTGTCTGTCCTTACCAGTAAAACCCAACAGGGAAACATCAATGTCCCTCAGTGCCTCCAGAAGCTGCAAGGCCAAGGGATGCTCCTGGGAAGGGGCTGGGCACAGGGGTTGTCATGGGGCAACATCTGCAGAGGGCTGCAGTGGTGCCAAAGGCTGGGTGCTCCTCCTGCTGCTGGCTGAACAGCTTTACCTGTTCCTTGCCCCTGCAGCTGCAATGACCAAATGTCACACTCAGATCTGACTGCTCTGGGGTCACCAATGGCCAGTGAGTCCATCTGGCAGGGATGCCAAATTACCCCTCTGTCTGTTGCACTCGTGGCTCAGCTGGCATCTGGGAAAGTGGAAGAAGAAAGACAAACCCAGGACCTCAGCCAGTGTGAGGTATTTATCTTTATTCTGTATCAGGCAGCACTGGATCATGCCCTGGCTTTCCAGAATGGATTTGCTCACTGGCTTGAGTGTTGCCAGAAGGACACGGGTCTGCAGGAGCACTCATGTGCCAGCAGCCCTCCCTTGGGGATGTCCCACAAAAGGACCTGCTGGGAGCCTGGCTCCTGCCTAGCTGCTGCAGCTCAGGGTCACCATGCACACCTTGACCAAATACCAACAGACACAGGCTGCTGTTGATACATTTAATTGTATTGCTTGTTCCAGATGCTGCACCTTATCCCAGTGAGAATGAGACCTGGACTTCTCCCCTGTGTGCCTGTTGTCATGTGCTCAGGATAAGGGTTGCTGCTGGTGTGAAGGCAGCAGTAAGGCTGATGCAGCCAGCCAAATGCCACCAAACCTCCCTTCTCCTTCTTCCCTCTTCCCTGAATTTGTTCATGTGACTGAGTCACCCTTCCCCTAGAAGCTTCTGCTGCCATGGTTGCAGCTGCCTCCTTCACTGGCTTCCCATCCCAAGGCAAATGCATCTTACCCTCCTCCTGTCCTTCCCTCCTGTGCATGCTCATATGTCAGCTGTGCCAGATCAGAAGAGAAGATTTGATTGCAGCAATGTCCTTATGAGAGCAGAGTGTTCTGTAATTCCATTATCAAACACATCATGTGTTTTGATCACACAGGGAAATTAATTCAGTCCATCAGTGTATGTTTATTGCCAGTACAAACCTCAGCAAGATTTTTAAAGAAAAATCCCTAAGAAAGCACTTTCTTTGTAAGTTGGTATATTTCAAAATTGATACCCTTTTTTCCCCAGTCAGTGAAAGCCTCAGTACTATTAAGTCCCCAAACACTTAACAATCCCTGCAGATATCCTTGATAGCATTGCAAATTTTGAACACCTCCTTGATGGATATCAAATACAGTTATCAATGCAAAAAGTGTTTGAGTAGGGCTCCATCTGTGGAAAAGTAGGGTCAAGCAGAGGTAACTTTCTGGTAAAAAGTAATCTTTCTAAATATTTTTTGTGCTTTTCAGTGAGTGGGGGATACTGTCTCCAAAGTAGGGATACTTTCAAAGTGCAGATAAACAAAAGCTTAGCCTGGAAAGAGATGTAAGAAAGCCAGAGAGACGTATAATCAGATTAAATTTTTGCTCCAGTGAAACCATACTATGATTTTATATTATTTTTTCTTTTATAGGGCAAACTTCTGAGACATTCAGATCTTTTTTTCGTTTCTGCTCAATCTCTAATGGATGTGAGAGTTGCAGGTGAATTACAAAAGGGAAAAATCTGTAGGAGATGACAGATGGCTCTTAACCATAGATTAATTTCTCAGGGATACAAAATAAAATGACTAAAGAGAAAAAGGAGCCAGCTTTGAGATAACAAGGTACTGACATAAAACAGAGCTATGATGGCAGAGCAAGCTTTGCTTGAGGACTCTGGATGTATGGGGAGATGAGGAGATGGATGGGACAAAGAAACAAAATTTCTGGAAACAATGACACTTGGAAACCACTGCCTGCTGTCTGTCCTGTCCTGTCCTGCCAGGGTCCTCATCCCTATTCCCTGGAACTTCTTTTCACTCATGCAAAACTTTCTATCTTAACTCCTTGCTACTCTTTAAAACTTAAATGGTTAATTCTAGTTCTGGGTCAGATGTTGACTCTCCCAGTCAGAAAATGGGAATACTTGCTGTGTGGAGAAAATGTTTTGATTATATAGGCAGACCTCCTGTTTGTATAAAAACAAGAAGAAAGTTGGTTAAATAATGGCTGCTAATCATGTGAATGAGATAATGCATAGAGATAATCTAGGGGTGTGTGTGCAGCCCTCCATTGGAATCTATTACTCCTCTGTAATTTTAGGTAACTTTATTGGAATGAGAAAACAGAGGAGAGTATTGTTTTCTAGCAATGTTTTAGCATTGTAAAGTAAATACTCCAGCAAGTATTTACTAGCAGGAATACTATTACCATGGTTAATGAAACTCTAATCGGTAAATGGAGCCAGCTGCAAACACTGGCCTTTTTTTCCTTAAAGTGCCTAAATGTCCTAATAAGAATTTTCTCCCCTCAACAAAAAAATATCTATTTTTAAGGCTGCAAACTGCAAGAGGACCTATGAGACCACAAGTGCTGTGCTGCAGCCAGTAATAAAAATACTAAATAAAATGTTAGTGGGAAGTGTAAAATTTCACTTCCGATACAGCTCTTTACTAAGAGCTTTGGGGTGTTAAAAAGGAGCCTGAGTCTCAGAAATGCCAGCTATTGAGAATATTTAGGGTATGTGGTAAGTGTCTGTCACGTGTTCCCAATGAATGGGTTATTGAGTCACTAACCTGACCAGTGAGGGCAGCCTGTGCTGGGCAGAAGGGCTGAGAGATGCTCACTGAAAACAGACGGGGTCATCTGCTCAGCAATGCCACCCATGGCCCCCAGCCCCATCCCTGACCCTACTGAGGGCAGTCCCCAGTCTCCAGCATCTTTCTGCCTGTTCAAGACAAACAGTCTGAAGAGGATTTTCTCCAGCTTTCTAACATGATATTTCCCAGTAGCTGTGTCCGGAGATGGCCTTGGAGAGCATGGACTCAGGCTTTGCAGCACTGCAGGAACTGGCTCCAGGAATCATCCATTTAAAATTTAATTTAACGTTTCTTTCTCTTCCCCAGGCCCCAGAGTCCCTTGTCCTGTTGCTGGGATGTTTTATAGCCCTTTGGCTTTGCAAAACTTCCATGCACAGTCTGCATTTGCTGTGTGGGTAAAACCTGGCTGTGGATGAAGCACAACTCTTCTCCAGAATTGTCCAAAGTGAATTTGAGGGTGGGTGAAGGACTGTTTGTGTGATTGAACTTCAGACATCTAACACAATAGCCTCTGGAGGAACAACTCTCTCTGTTAGACTCCAAGAGGAAATCAGGATCTCAAATGCAGGGTTTTTAACCTGTGCTCTAATCAGAAGTCTACAGCTGGTGGTTGGAATATCTGTGACAAGTGACCCGGGCATCTCTGAGCACAGCCCACTCTGGTACAGTTCTAATGGCATGCATGCAGCTGAGTGCTAAGTAGCAACTCATTAATGTTTTTGGGGAAGGAGATTAAACTTTGCAGCCAGGAGTGGCTTTCCTAAGATTGTTTTCCTGGTGTAGCTCCCTGCATCCTTGGTTGTGTTTATCAAAAAGCATTTTTGTTTACACAGGAAAACAAACCACAAGAGTCTTCTCATCTGTCATCCTTCTGTTTCTGCAAGTACACACATGTCCTTGGAAAGAACCCTGCTTGGGCACTGGCTGGGGTTCAATGGCAGCATCGTGTGTCTGCAACCAGCAGTCACATACCACCAAAAGTAAGCAGTGGATGCAGTTAACAAATAACACACAGGATTGCTATGGCTCATCCAAAACAAATCCAGGATGCAGCTAAATCTTCCTACTAATTTTAGGAGTGTTGATGCAAACTCATCACTTGCTTGCAGTTAGTTCATTGAAAATTAGAGGTAATTCCAAAAATGGTGATAACAAGGGCACATTTCCCACTACACACAAGTCTTTCAAGTGGGGCAGCAGAGTCAACACCATATTTTCTGTTTTGACTTCTATGAAGAGGTTTATATCTCAGACTTTTAAATATACATGAGAAAGACATCACATCATCACAAATAAAGATGCTTGTTTCTCTGAATCATATGGGAAGGCTTGCAGGAGAAACCTCTGGGACAAGAGGCACAGATCCCCAGATACAGGCATATTCCCTGCTTCTGGATGTGCAGGGATGACTGTCAACTTGTGGGGCACAGCTGGAGTCAGCTTAGGACACAAACAGGGAGGACTCTCAAGAAGGACTCAGCTTGTGCTCCAGGAGACACAAAACCTCCATGGATGTTTATTGCATCTCACAGCTGGAGGTTTGGGCAGGTGTGGAACTCTGTGGGTGCACCAGGAGCTGGAGGATGCCATGGGCCAGCGGGGAAGGTGGGACAGCAAGGGAGTGCTGGTGCTCAGGGCAGAGCTGGACATGTTTTCTCCAAGGGACGACTCAGCAGGGTGGCCCTGGGATGACACTCTGGTTTTACACTCTGTGATCTTTACACTCTGCTGCTGTGTGAAACCCTTCTCATGTTCTCAGCTGTCAACTCCTTTGACAGCCCTCGGCAGTGAGACCTTGAGAGAGGGACAGAAAACGCCCAGAAAGTCTCTTTTTTGTTGCACAATCTCATCTCTGCCTAATTAGAATAATAAAATAACCAGAGTTGGAAGTGACCCACCAGCATCATCAAGTCCAACTCCTGGATCTGCAGAAGGCAACCCCAAAATCATACCATGTGCCTGAGACCATTGTCCAAACAGTTCCTGAGCACTGATGAGCCTGATGCCAAGATTATGTCCATGGGGAGCCTATTCCAGCTCCTAGGAAGCTGCTCATTAGAACCAGCATGGAACTCCTGTGCAACAGTTGCCATCCCTCAGTCACAGCCTACTCTGGCAGTTTGGTCCTTTCTGTACCCTTACCATGGAGCATAAAGACATGTGCCTTATCTTTTGTACTTTTCATGCTTTTGAAGAAAAACTGTTTTAAGACTGAATATGCCCAGCTGAATAATTTATATTGAAACTGAAGATGTGGATGGAAGGAAACTAAGAAAATACACACGTTTTGGCAAGGAATTGTATTGTAAGTAATTTCAAATCAGGGTTGGTTTTTTTTTTTTGGTCCAGTTTCAAGTTACAGAATATGGTTTAAAGTGTCTTATTCTTTAAAAAATATTGAAAAGGCATTATTCAAAAATGTAATGTGGTTCTTTAGACTGAGCAGCATACATGTCTGTGAGATCACCAGGATGTGTTGCAAGAGGACATTTCTGAGTGGCAGACAGCCATGTTACTTAATGAAATAACATTTTCTTTAAAAGCTAATTTACATTGCATACTTTTGGCTCCTCAAGTACATACTGGAGGCAGAACTGACTGTATGCCTTTAGCTTTTCCAGACTACGGAGAAATTAAGGAACAAGTGAACAAAACGAAAAGAACAGAATATGGAAATGTCAATAACAACAACAACAACAACAAAAACCCCCTGAATAGGAGATAGCATGTGTCACAAAAAGCAAGGTGAGGGGAGGAAAAAAGAGGGAAAGAAAGCAGATGAGATTATTGAGTCCTCAGCAGAGGCATGGGAAGCCTGATGGCCAGGCTGCCCACTGGTGAGGAGGGTGAGCAGGCAAGGAGGGAGTTACTGTGCTCCCTGGTGTATAAATATCTCTTTCTAGAGACAGGATTTTATTTTCCTCCTACTATCACAAGAACTAGTTTGGAACCCTCTCACAGCTGATTCTGCACTTTCTAAACTTTCTCTCTGTACAGTTGCTGTTGAATTTCTTTCTTTCCCACTGAGACAGTTCCTGTGCCCCTCCTTGGCAGGTCTGCTTCTGCATTAGAGAGGCAATGTTTGTGCTCTGCTGAGGCCAGACACTGGGCCTGTGGCATGGAGAGGATTGGCCTAAGGGCTTCCTCTCCCTACCACCCCAGGACATCCCTTCACTGGGCCTTCACATGTGGGCTTTCACTGTAAAAAACAGTCTCTTCAATGCTGGTCCATGACTGGAGCTGCTTGAAGAAGGCACTTGGCAACACCACTGCATCCCTTTGGACTTGCCATCATTAGCTGAGTTTGCTGCCAGTGCTGTCTGAAACTCAGCAGCTCAAAACCAATATACCTTGTCCTCAGGGAGGAACATAATCAACTTTCTCTGTTTTAATTACCCAGCCTTGTCCTTCAAGCCTCTAGCCCTGTAAACCTGTGATGGAGCTGGAGTCCCAGTCTGCTGTTCAGAGTGAGAGGGAAAAGCTGTATCCCACATGTAGTGGGGAAGAGCAGGGAATTAGGAACCATAATAGGCAGTGTTGAAAGGAGAAGCCCCTGATTACTTTTGAATACAGCGAGACCTTCAAAACACCCACAAACTTTGGGTGTTTTAGTGTTAACAGGATTCTAATTCAATAGGGACACAGAAGGCACAATAATCATTAAGGGTCAAGTCTCCTCTGGGATGCAGCAGTTCAGACAGTGAGCTTTAAAAATACAGATAATTTGAAGCTCACAAGGATGGCTGTAGGCAGAAGCTCAGAAGAGTTTTGAATAGTTGTCATCGTGCCTCCTGTGTCCTTTGTGCTGAATCTGAAGCTTTGGTGATATGTGAAAGAGCTGGTTCTGGCATCATGCAGGGAGGTCTCATTTCAGTCCATGGCATGTGTGTCCTGAGCCCAGAATGTGCCATGATGGGAATGCCAGGCTGGAAGGGCTCACCACGTACCCATCAGGAGGGTCAGCCCTGACCAGAGGATATTCATCCATCTAAGCCCTGGTCAGGCTCCTGGGGGGAGCTCAGCAGCAGGAGAGGTCACTGTCACCTCCTTCCCCAACTGCACAGCTGGCCAGGCCCAGCTGCCTGACCCAGGCACCAGTGCAGGAGCATTGCATCACATCCCCTCTTTTCTGTCTAGCCTCTCTCTTTCCTCACTTCTTTCTCTCTTTCTCTCCCCCGCTGTTCCTTGGTTTCATCAACTCTCAGAGGGACATCCAGCAAGCAGAGCTGCACCAGTGCCAGCGCTTTGTGGTCTGAACTTTTAGAACTCACTGGAAGGATGCTGGCTTGGGTTTGGCTCTGGCAGTCCTGCATTCATAAATGCGTGGAACTGATGAGCAGGAACATCTGCCTAGGCAAGGTGAGCAGGCAAGCAGTGCCCCTCACCGAACTGCTCATTTTGGAGATGACAAAGCTTCCCAGCCAGCCTCCAGTGCTCAGTGAAGCTGTGGGATGCAGTTAACTGCTAGCAGGGACACGTCAACACATGGAAGCATTTATATCCATTCTTAAAAAAAAAACCCAAACCAAAAATTCAACTCTCTGTTAAAAAAAACCCCAGATATTTCCTATGACAGTGTTTTTATTCAGGACATGTACAGTTAAAATGCTGCTGGAAGTCAGACAGGAAAATCAAATTGAAGATAACTCTAACCTAATTATGAAGGCAAAAATGCTTCTTTTGAAAACATAAACATGTTATCCTATTTCTTTCTAACCTAGTCAAACTGATGACCATTTTTATGTATATTTCTCCTTCTAGCTATGTTGTGATCCTTGATTATTTTCTGCAAGTTCACTGACACCTGAAGAGGTATTTACCTCTTACTTCTCTAAATTACTAAACAGATCTATAGAGAAACATTCAATTGCCAGCTCCTTTCCTTACATTAATCCTTTGAAAGTGTTTCTGAACATACTCTCTTGAAATTATGAAAACAAAACAAAGAGAATCTAAAAATGAAAATTATCCCCTATTCTAAAATGAGCTACAAAATACTTATTTTGCCATGAATTTAAAGTAATATACCCTCTTATTAAAATAATACACCCTCTTATTTAAGAGGTCATTATTCATTTGGATGAGAAACTTATTTCAGGAGCTGTCTTGCAGAGCTTGCATCTGCATCTCACATATATGACCATGTAACAAAACAGTCTGGGTTATCTCATTATAGCATCTCAAATGTGGATTGGGTAGGCCTTACTTGTATTAAAAACCATCTTATTCATGATAGCAGAGCATTTATCAAACTAATAAGATGACCACTTGGCACTTTGTTCACCCTGGCAATTTAAATGTGGGGTTAGATAAATGCTACCAAATGCATTTCTTTTTCTTCCCACCATTCCTTTGTGAACATCTATTTCCACAAACATGAATGCTTTGGAGATGGCCTGAACTTACAATTGTACCCATGTGTCAGTCAGTAATTGCACAGACTTGTTTTGTGCATCAATTTTTCCATCACTAAGATTTGCCAAACCAATTGTTGTATCTAGTTTTTAATGTCTTTCATTAAGCAGTTTCATTTTAATTTCATATTGAGAACACTGCTGGTGAACCCCAAGCCCCAGATCTTAAACTTTAAAGTTTTTGCTTTCCAGGAGAAAGAATGAGGACTCAGCAGTCATCACTGTGATTTGAGTGGTGTCTTCTCTGTATGTGGAAACCCAGAGCACTGGGAATATTTCTCTGTCTGCTCTAAGGTGCCCTGACCCCCAGAGGAGCACTGACTTTGACCCTCATTCATGGAGAAAGTTTCCTAGACTTCAAGATAGACTAGAATCCACAAAAGTGTGAAATAGATTATAGAGAGTAGTGTAGGTGTATCACTTGGTGAGAAATTTAGGTTTTGAGATTTTTAGTATGTTGTGGATGGAAGCAAGATGGAGGGCACAGGGTGTCGTCCTGGGTTTCTTCTTCATGCTTCTTCTTCCTTCTTCTTCACAGGTTTGAGTGGCATTTTGTAATTGGGCTGAAAAGTCCACATGGTGGGCTCTTTGGGATCAGTTATTGGGTTAAAAGGGGAAATAATCTAGGTGTCAGTTCTTCATTGGATAGTTTAGTCTTAAAAGACCTTGGAACAAGAGATTGTTGGCCATTTTGTGCCTTCTAATGAAAAGCTGCTGAACTCACAGTAGTGCGACTGTTTTACTGATAAGAAATAACAAACACTTGAGTCCAAACGTGAACTACCAGTGCCTTCAATCCAGACCCAGAGAAACCAACGACTGGGACCCCCACATCTGTATACCTGCTTTGTGAGACATTCAGTGACATTTCTTGGCAGAGGAGATCTGCAGGAATCCAATCACCACCAGGAGACATAGTTCTTGAGGTGATGTCTAACAGCCCAGGCAAGGATGGAGCCCTTGCCTTGCAGCTGCAGGTCACTCTTGTGTCTCTGTTGCAGAGCTCACACACTGTCCTCTGATCTCTTGCAGCACTGTGTTGTGTGCAACCTTCTGATGGGAGCACAGCATAAACAAATGTGAAATCACTACAATGGCAAATCAGCCCATAATTTGCATAAAAATACATTTGGAAATATAAGCAGGCTTTTTCACAGTAAAGTTTTCAAAGGGACAGTTTTCTTCCTTTTGCTTTTGTATCAGTTATGAGTTAATTCTGTAAGGAAGGGAGGGAGAAAAAGCAAAACAGTTTTACTGCCTGACAAGGCAAAAGACCATTGCAACTCTGGAGACCGATCTCTTGATGGATCTCTCATCTGAAGTGTTCTCCAAACCTGAGCTAAGTTCAGGGACCAAGCCCATAGCACCCAAAAGTTACCTAAACTGTTGTAGCTGCACTCTTCCCTCTTGATTAGACCCCAGTGTTTCCTTGTTCTCCTAAGGAGGTTCAGCACTAGGACACACTTGCACAGCAGTCCTAATTCCACTTTAGCCAGATGTCAAGGCTGTGTGTGCTAGTTCAGAGGTACTTACGGTTTTATCAAGGGAGATCATAAGTAGATTGGTGTAGCATTTCTACATTTCTGGTGAGTCTGTAAAGAAAACAAGATTGGTAACTCAAGAAGTAGCAGTGAGTTAACAAATTTGTATGGGTGGACTGAACTCAAAAAGCTTAATAAATCAGATTCAATCTCTCCTAGTATTGATACAAGCTGCAGGTCTCTGCTGAGGAAGCAGGTGCTTGTGTTAAGTTCATGTCTCAAGACAGCATTCAAGAGTTTGCCTCCTGTTCAGAGCCTCTGGGAATACTGCCTGGAATGAGGCCCCCTGGACTTGGGCTGACTGTGGCCACTGGTCCTGCTGAGAGAGCTGCTGCTGGTCTGGCTGTCAGCAAGCCTTAACAAGGCAGAGTCCATCTGGTGATGTTGACAAGATGACCAGTGACATCCAGATTAATTTGCCATGGGATGCTGCAGCTGCTTTTTGACAAGTTCCCTAACACTGGTCTCAGGAACAAGAGATTTTAAGAGACTTGTTGTGGTTACTCTGTAAAAGTTTGGATCCATTGGTTGAAATAAATTTAAAACACTTTCTTTTCATCATGAAAAACATATATAAATATATCTATGTAGTTGAGCATCTTGAAAACTGTCCATGCTTTACCCATCAGTACTGTTAGTGAGACAATGTCCCACAAGGAGGGGTGAAAGCAGGGAATGTGTAATATACTAGCAGTGAATTTAGTAATACACTAAATTACTGGAAAGTATGGAAAAAGGGGAAATGATTTGGTTCAAAATCTAATGGCTGGACCCAGCATAACCAGATAGATACTTAATTGCTTGCATGGGTCATGCACTGCCCACAACTGCCAGCTGGTGTCTTCAGATATATCTTGGATCTTTATGTGCTTGGCATTTACACCAGAGTTTGTATTGGCACACAGTGGGATTCAGGTTTGGATGTGATGGGGAAAGGAAAGAAAAGGAGAAATTGATGTGTTTCTTGATACAATCCTGCTGCTAACTGGGCTTTTTAAAGTAAAGTTAGGGATAAGTGAAACACTCTTAAGAAGGGTCAAAAGTAATTTTATTAGCATCTTCCATTAACTCCAGTGTTTTCTACAGCATATAGACTCCATAAGAGCAAATTATTTTGGGCTAGGAATTACTTCAGATTACATGTTTCCTTTTTTCAGCTCAAAACAAGAAAGGACTGGATGCCCTGAGTCTCTCTTGAAAGACCCATAGGTGAACTTTCCTATTAGAACAATGTATTTCAGTGAACCAGAAATATTCACTGAAAAAGTATTTCAATCTACTTTCTTTGTCTTTCCATATAGATTTGGAATATATATGCTGTAGAAAACCTTTGGGTTTTGAAAAAAATGATGTGTCAAGCGAATAAGAGAGAAGCAAATTAAGAGTAGAAATGTTTTTAATTAAACAAAAAAGAGAGAATTCACCACCCAAAGTACAAAAAATCCTAATAGGGGGCAAAGGTGAGGAAAAATATCTGTGAGTGATATATTGTGGTTATTTTTACATTTCCTTAATATGAATTCCCTTTTTAAACTTGCTACTTTTACTTTTTCTCAGAGTAGGTCTTTTTCTTCCATGCCAGCCCCTTCTTAACGACAGGCCAATCTGAAAGGGTTCAGATATGCTCCATATCCATTTCACAAATGCAGGACTTCATAGAAAACTCCATCCTTTATAGCCTGGAAATTGCAGCTGGAAATCTCCCAAAGATATGGAGTTCTTGTGGTATTTATTTGGTGTTTCCCTTGGTCAGGCAAGTGACAGGAGCAAACACTTCTCACTACAACCTAGAGGGAAGATGTTCCCAGTCCTGGAAAAACCAAAATAGGCAGGAATAAAGGGAAGGGAAATAAAGCTTAGCTGGATTTCTATTGTTGTGTTACTTATGTTTGAATCTCTTTAATCTGCCTAGCTCTTAAGTTAGCAACTTTAAAAATGGAATTAATTTTTTTCCTTGCAGTTTTTTAATGATTGCTTCCCTGCTAATTTTGAAATAATAAATCAAGCTGTATTTATTAATAAAATTGCCCAGCCTCCTCACTGCTGAAACAAACAGCATAATTCTCTGCCTTTGACCTGGGAAGTATTTGTGGAGCAAGTTCCCAAGACTTCAAAAAAGAAGACTAAAGATAATAAAAACATATGTCAACATCTTAGGCTTTCCTTCTACTGCCTTCATTGCTACTTCAGTGATCAAAAGGAGAAAAGTAATTGTTAATGTTTAATCTAGCTAATACTCTCATGGCATTCCAGTTGGACTTGGCTCTGCTTGCTTTGCCTGGGGTAGGCTGGTTTTTGCCATGTATTTGTAGCCACAGAAAGAAGAGTTATTTATTGGTTGTGATGAACAATAATTAAGTGACACCAAAACAGGATGAGATAGAGAACTTCATTAAGTTGGACATGTTAGAAATCAAATGATGACTTGAGGAAAGCCAAAGTCCAGCTATACCACTTTGAGTTTTATATTATTTCAAAAGCAGCTCTGTTTTCAAAAAACACAAGCTGGGTTCAGCAAAACCATTGTTCTGGGAGGTATCTTCTAGTCTGAATTTGAATGCTTGGAGCTTATTTTGAAACACTGCTGCATTGTTTCTAATGGTGGGTTATGATTGTTCTGGGCTAGGAAAATCTCTTGCAGTTGGGAAGTTTTGAACTGAAGAAGCAGAAAGCTCTCCCCGTTGAATATATGAGGGATGAGTCTGCCACACCAAGGTTACTTCTGACCCCTGTGAAATCCAGGAAAGAGTGGCTCAGGAGGCAAAGCTGACTGTCAGCTGTGGATGGTATAATTCTGGGGGAGATGGCTTCTTCCTTGTCTCAGCAGGTTTTTTGGGAGATGTTAGTTGAGATTCATTGGAGCTTAATTTTACCTCATAAAAGCACAGTCCAAACTACCTTTCTGGACTGCCTCTGTATTCAGGTTAGGGAGTCTGGCACCTTTGAAAGGCAATCCTACCCACCTGGAATAGGGACCTGAGAAGGTCAAAGATGAACTGCTTTCCATAGGATTTCTGTTTCCTTGGCTGGAGGCAAAGCCTGGATAAACTGGTACAGGTTGTCCAGAGAAGTTGTGGATGCCTCATCCCTGGAAGTGTTTGAGGCCAGGTTGCATGGGACTGTGAGTAACCTGGTCTAGTGGATAGCATCCCTACCCATGACAGAGGGTTTGAAACTAGATGATCTTTAAGGTGTCTTCCAACTCAAACCATTGGGTGATTCTATGATTCTCTGATAACTGAATGAGTCAGGTAAGGACCAATATGTAGTTCCTTAATCTGCAAGTGTCTCACTTACACACAACTGAATAATTTGCATTTTTTCAGGCGGGGGTTGCGCAAATCAGTGTCAAAGATTTTTGAAAATATAGACATAAAACTTCGACATGAGGTGCCTTTATAGCAAACTCTTGATGGCCTTGTTGATGATATGTGGACATGGTGTGATGGCCAATCCCGGGAGAACTTGTTCTTTTCCTGGTGCCAGAATCAGCTCAGTCTTGTTCAAAAATGGTAGCATGCTAGTTGAGGAAAGGCTTCCTTTGCTCTGTGGAAATGGAAGATAGCAGAAATCCATCAACTTGTTTGGGTCTTCAAGACTGCAAATATTTAGAAATAGTGGCAGCTCTGTCCTCACTCTTTGGTCTGCTTTAGTATTTATCTGTTATCTCCTCTTCTTCCCTTCTTTCCTGCCAGCTTTCTCTGGAAGCATAGCCAAGGCCATAACTCTGATCCTCAGAGGTGGTGAGTGCACAGCACTGCAGCCTGCAGGGAGGGATGGATGCTCAGCACTGTTCAGGATTAGGGCCCTGCCCTATTTTGCCACTTTAGCTGCCGGATTGCAAAAGCACTTAGAGAGTTTTCATCAAGATGAAATGTATAGGGAGCACAGGGAGGGAGTGCCTGTGCTCTCACACTGGATTAGGATAATAACCCTGCACATTGCTGAGGCACTTAGTGTGCTTGTGGTGTTTATGATGTTAACTAGAAGCCCAGACAGCAAAGCCCCAAGATTACATTTTGCACTTTAGCTAAGTATTTAATCAGAAATGTTAATAATCTCTCCATTAAGCAGTTTAACAGCAGATTAGGTCTAGCAATGGGGCTTTTGCAGGCACAATCCTATCATAACTACAGCTACAAGACTTGTGACTGGGGGAAAAACATTTCTTATTAATCCCCTTAGCAAAACCATTGAGTTCACCTGTACTAATAAAGCATTGTTACAAAGTATTTTTTTTAGACTGTCTTAAATGACCATGGTATTTTGAAAGTGCAGTGCCCAGAAAACTGAGGAATCTGTAACTGGGGTCCCATGTCTTTTCATTGGGAACAATACCTTTTGTATATTGACAGAGTTTTTGTCTGAGGAAGCAGAAGGTGATGAGTACAGACACAGTGATCATTAGTTTATGTAGCATCTTGCAGCTTTGTATGTTCTTAAAAAGTTTAAGTTTCACTTTCCAGGCAGGAATCAGGACTGCTTTTCCACTCACAGAGGGTCTTTAGGTCAGGAAAGTCTCAGTTGTCAATGAGGGTCCTCAACTTGGAGATGCACTGCTGTGGTGGGGAAAGAAGATGCTGCTATAGGATGTGCAGTGATGTGTATATCCTGAAACACCCACAAATTTCCACTCAGCACCAGTAAATCTTCAGTTACAGCCCTGTGTGCCAATGTGGGACATCTGGAAAAGAGTAAGGAGAATGATATGAAGTCTAAAAAAATTAGCTAAATGAAAGATGGAATCAATTAGTGTTATTGAGCCTCAAGAAGAGAAGAATTGGGTAATGGGAAGAGGAAATAATGTGCTCTCTGTGCTGTGCTGGATCAGACATATAGTAGACCTGAATTACAGCAAGGAGCAGACAGCACAGATGCTGCAGAACTCCTTCAAAGCCACACAGGCCATGTCTAGGGTGAAGTGAGCTGGCTGTCAGGTGTCAGGTTTTCCAGCCTTGAAGCACAAGGGTGGACTGAGTGCTCATGAGGAAGGCTTGTGGCGCTGAGCAGGTGCCTGTGTGTCCCATGCTGCTCTCATAGTCTAAAAAACAAGCCAGGACTCCCAGATCACTGATGAAATCAAGCAAGAAAGAAACAGAAAGAAAAACATATGCCTTAGAAAATTCTAGAAGTCACTGATACTAATGGTATTTAACGGGCAACAGACCTAGATGTCAGAAAAGTTAGGCATACTATGGTTCTGTGATCTTTTTCCCAGAATGTGTCAATAACCCATTAAGAACCACTTCAGAATAAGGAAAGGAGAAAAAAAAGGTATTTTTAAAAAGGAAACAACTTGGAAGTTATTTCTTTTACAGAACAGAGGTTGCTCATATGCCTCAGGATTTTTTCCTGTATCCATGCAGGGCTGAAAAAAATGACCTACTTTTTAGGAGGGTACAAGATTTTCTCCATGTTATCTGACCTCAATCCTCAATGACCTTTTGAACCTGTAGTTATGTGTCACATTTGGTGTGCTCCTTGACATTCTTTTTCTTCTATATTTAAAAAAGTGCTGGGGGGGGGGAGGTAATGCTAGCTAATGCCCTCCTTATAATGATCAAGAGACAGACAAACTTCATTAATAGATGGGCATCAGATTCATTTGCTGTCAGCATGCATGACAGAAAAGATTTAATATTTCAAACCTTTAAGCTCTGCAAGAGAATGTATCATTAAAGCATGGTTCACTGATCATGGAGGGCTTGGAGCTCTGTAGGAGGACCGTGGGTGTTTTAGGCTATAGGGAATTGTCTGATATTATTAGTTTAAGCAGCCCAACACTTACTGTGACTTGAACTGTTAACGCTTCCTTTTCTCTTTGTTTCCCTCTCCTGTTCTTCCTCCAGCATCGTTAGTGACAAAACAGGAGACCAGAAGCTGTAACCTGCTCCCTGTCTTTGGGCATTAATCACTTTAGGGTAACAAATTTCGAAATTTATCTGAAAATAAAGGAGCAAGCAAGAGCTATTGACTTAATTCCTTACCTAGCTGCTTCTTTTGAGCTAACACCCAGCTTGGCTGCTGCTTGTTAAACAGCAGTGCAAAAAAACCACATGAGATGACAAAAAAGAAATCTTATTATGTGGACAGGTCTTCAGCAAGTGGTCTAGTGATTTAGTTGGAGTGTTGTGCCTTGATGTGGCTAAAAGGAAAATAATGAAGCCAAGCAGGGGGTCAAGAGCAACGCGAAACAGTGATTAAAGTTGTTTATATCTCTTTGTTGGCATGGATACAATCAAATAAGCTCATTAGACATTTTGAATTGCAGAAACATAGCTCAGAAAGCAGCCTGAAATAATATCTGCTATTGCCCTTGTGCAGTGTTTCCCTCTGGGCTGTGCCAGCTAGTTTTAGCTTTTTGATAGGTGATATGTTCTTTCAAAGGAATAAATGAAGTGAATGCAGATATGTTCAAAGATTTTTAAGGAATTCAGAATGGATATGAATCTGATGTTAAATAAAACACGTGTCAGATGTTAAGATATTAGAGGAAAAATACTGATGATTACCTTTAGGAAAAGTTAGCTGTTTTAAGTGGGGCCTTTTCAAGGTAACCTGATGAAATGAGATCTTACCCAAGCACGCTTGTGTGTGCAGAACTTGCACCCATCTGGCAGCTTTGCCCTTAAGGGGTGCTAAATACAACAAAACTCACTGCTAATATAGTCATTGTCATAGGTTTGCAAAGTCTAACCCAGGACTGCTGAAACATAGGTGGAGGAGAGAGTGACGTCCCTGTGCCTTTTAGCTGAGCTTTGAAAGCAGAGGGCTTTTGTACTATATAATCTAATTGCATTGTAAATTTTGTGCTCCTCTTAATTATGCTTCCTCCTCTGTCCTTTGTGTGCTCTTTGTGTAGGACTGAATCTAATTTGTGACTGGTTTTGGAGAGCTGATGAGACTTTTGCCAGCAGTCATGTAAATGAATAACTTTAGGGTTAAGCTATAGATTGCAAGGACCATAAAGCTCAAACAGCGTGTTCTCTTCATTCACATTTAGCCTCTCTAAGCACTGGACTGGGGATTTTGCTCTGTGTTTCCTTTAATAGTAGATGGAGGACAACAAGAATACCAGATATAGTTGCAAACTGTTCAGTCTGCCATGATGGTGAAAGATGGTTTGTGTTTGAAGAACAGCAAGGGGATGGAAGGATGGAATCCAGGTATGCTGGATTCTGATGCATGGGGCTATGTTTATATCTGAGGATAAACAAAGCTATCTGTTGGATTTTCCACAGTGAAGTCTGGGATTCTCTGCAAGTTGTTCAGAATTCCAGAAGTGTCCACAGCACTTTGGGAAGGGGGACCTTAAGCTCACTGCCTTTTGACAGATTTCCCTGCTCTACTATTGACCCATACCTGTGCTCCATATGGCACTTGTGCAAGCCTGATGGATTCACACTTTGCCTCCCCATGTCTGGGCTATTTTCTGATAACCAGTGAGGCCCAGCCAGCAGGTGCTGTGCTCAGGAAAGTGTTCACCTGCTGGGACCTGGTGGTCAGAGCAGCCTGCTCCTGAAACAGTTTCCAGGCTCATTCCAGTCTGGCGGCTGGACCTACTGCATGCCCTGGAGACCCGATTGCAGGCAGATAGGAAAAACTGAAATGTGCTTTCCCAGGAGTGGGGTGAGGAGCTAGGGAAGCTATGGAGTGCCTAGAGCAGCTCCTTCTTTTCTTCTCTTCTGTGAGATGTGAATTCCTTTGGCAGCAGCAATGTGGTATGAGTCTAATTCTGAGAAGCTGGATGTCGAAAAATATCAGTGCAGTAACTCACCCACTTGTGACTCCAGCCTGTGGCTAGCTGGAGCTGTAAAGGTGGGTCTCTAGTAGGCACAAAACACATTCACTGAATAAGGAATGAAAAAGCTCAGTCTTGGTACAAGACTTCCAAACAAGGAATATGGGAGAAGAGTGAAATATCTTGGTTTGGTATCTATCTCTGTAGATGGGTCTTCTGCAGAACTGCAGAATAGTTACTTTGTCCTGATGAAGCCAAGAAAGTCGATTTGGTTTAATCTGTGCTCCAGATGTAGATTGGGGAAGATATTGTAGCAGTCATACTCCTAAAATCTGCTGACAACCCAGCCTCATGGCTTGCAGAGGCTGCCTGCTGGCAGGAGCAGGGACAGACAACCCAATTAAAAATAACATGCAGTTTGGATAGAGGTGTGGGCTGGGAGGGCCTTGAAAACCAAATTTAGACCTATGAGTGTGCTGGTTAATTCAGTCTCTTTCTTCAGAACTTGTTTCCTCACCATAACTCAGTTTGGATTTTCCTAAGCTTGGCAGTGTGGGCAAAGTGGTCACAGGTTTTATACGCAGTACAAGTGGACATATTAATGTCTCAACAATCAACAGGGGTCTGCTGGTGGTGGCTGGGGTGGCAGTGTCGTGTATGGCAGGTGGAAGTGCGCTGAGCACGAGCAAGGTGCCTGTGTTGGACACTGCAGGAACAAAATGGACTGGGGATGTGGAATAGGAGGGCTGTGGACACTCAGGGTGAGCAGCATATGGAAACTGCTGAAGCAAGACAGCTTTGCTTTGATATGTACTCCTTGTATAATTACCATATTAATTAGCTGACAGGACAATCTCTGGTGGAGAAATGAAATGACAAAAAATGTCATTGGTATCACTGGGAGAACAACTAAGAAGGGACAGGGCAGCCAGGGAGGCTGGAGATGCTGCGTGTGGCCCCAGCAGAGTGCCTGGAAAAACCATACCCAAGAGGGACAGCCCAGAGATATGGGGCTGTCTCTGGGCAGAAGTGCCAGCAGTGGGGACTCATTGAAGGCTGGGCTGGGGTGTAAGAGTTGTCCACAAAGCAGAGTCCACCTGGGCTCTTCATGAGCATACTTTGAAAATCCTTTGTCCAGAAATCAGGGCTGTATGGGGGATGAGTTGGGAAGAGTCACAGCAGTGAAACACACTATCCAGATCAGAGCTCCCTAGGGAGAGGGAAGCCTTCTGCCACAACAAAGGGACTGTCTGACCCTCTGGTGGCACTAGCCACAGTCGGGCAGCACTGCTGCAGCTGCAGGCCCCATGGTCCCTCAGGGATGATGCATCTCTGTCTTCACCATCACAATCTCTGCAGGCTCAGGTCAGAGAGAAGAAAATAGTCAACTTGCTTGAAGAAAGTTTTCAGTCAGCCTTGCTAAGCCCAGAAGGAAAAAGGTGCCCTGGAGCATTTCCTGCCCTGGGACTGAGGGCAGGGCTGCTTTGGCAGTGCCACTGCATTGCACAAGTCCCATCCCTTTACCTTTGTGCACCCGCATCAGGACATTTCCTACCTACTTTGTTCTCCCCTCCAGCTGGGAATAAATATGCCCTGCTTTTCTGACTAATTCTTTGTGCCCATAGTTATTATTAGAAGTATATCTGATTCTTGCCAGAAATAAAAGTAATTACAAGCTTCAGGCTGGCACCTTTCTGTCTACCTCCTGCAAATATTTAAATCGGGATTTTGTTACCGACTGCCTTTGGTAATTAGTTGTTCAGTAGTATTTTTCCACTGCCCACACATAGCTGTAGACTGTGAAGACCAGACCAGATCTCTAAGCCTGCCTGCCTCCTCCCCCTCCCCTCCCTTCCCCACATACTTTTTAACTTTCTCTGAGAACAAGTTTTATATGACCTTTTCATAAAATAGAATCACAGAATCGTTTAGGTTGGAAAAGACTTTTAAGATCATTGAGTCCAACCGTTAACCCAGCACTGTCAAATCCACCCATAAACCATGTCCCTAAGCACCACATCTGACAGCCTCTTACTGAAAATGCTTTTTGGCCAGGGATTAATGGATAAACAATCAGTGGAAGAGATTTTTATATATGCATTTTTAAAATAGGTTTCCAACTGTCTGCTTTACTTTCTGGTCTGAAGCAGTCCATATTTCTCAGGCCAGCACTGACACAACAAAAGGATAGGTGGCATCCTGATTGCTAGCTGTGGTGGCATCTCCCCCAAAATCCAGAAGCACTTCTGAAGCCTCTCCTTTGAGTCTGCTCCACCACTCTTTGAGGGAAAATGATCCCTCTGTATTTTGCACCTAGCTTTGTCTCTGACCATGTAATCATGGATTGATTTTTGATCTTGCTTTTGGGTGACACAGACCTTCTTCTCATGTGCTGATTCTTTGCTGTTGAAAGCTTCATGGAGGTCAATTAGGCTGTGCTTTGCTCTGCTGTGCAAGACCCACAGTGGGTTCTAGCTCTACCTGTCACTGGTTATGATCTTTCAGAAACCTGTGCTGCAGAATGTGCTTTCTAGGATACAGAGAGCAAAGGAGATGTGGATGTTGCCCATGCTCCCTGGCCAGCATGGACACTAGATTGGGGACCTGGGCTCCTTGTCTTGCATTTACCAAAGCAAAGCTGCACCTTGTGTGATAAACATGCAAACTGCAACTTTGCTCTTGCTTGGTGTTCCAAAATACCAGGCACAACAGTCATAGAAAAGCGGAGCACTGAACATGACATTGCCAGAAGTGCTAGGCTCATCCCACATACCTGAACATGACATGATTGATGACAGCTCCACTTCCTAATCACTGTACTTAGCTTGCTGACTCTTACATTGGAATACAGAGATTTTACAAGTGTTAGACTTTATATCTCTCATCCCCCGCCTCAGAGGAAAAAGCATTAAAAAAAGCCATCCTACAGATCTCCGAGAAGATGTGAATAACATAGCTTGGCAGCAAAGCACTTCACAAAATGAAAGCTCTGAGAAATCTTGCCAACTCCTGAGTTATTTCTAACTTGGTTTCCATCATAGTGTGGAAAGGGTTTTGGCAAGGCAGCTCTCAACAGGAGCTGGATTCAGCAGCAGAGGCTGCCAGGCAGTGACAGTGGGTCACTCAGCACCCTCGGAGCAGAGTGCAAGTGTGGAGCCAGCCCAAGGCCAGCCGTGGGGAGAGGAATGGGCTGTAGATGCAGTGCAAGAAAGGGTAGGTGGGACAGAATGACAGGACAAAGTTAACTAGATTTCCAGTCTCCCCAGATGCCTGCTAGTCTCTTCCATGTTTCTATGCAGCTGGTCTTGGTCTCACTCTTCAAGAAGCCATGAACAGCTTGCATAATGGAGTATATAAATTTTTGAAGGACTTAGAGGAAGGAAGAGGGAAGAGATGGGTTCAGAAATCCTTAGAGTTCTAGTAGAGTTGTCATGGATGATATATTTATTCAAACACTTTTATATTTGCTTAAGAAAACCTGTTTTTCCTCTGAATGGCCACAAAAGGAACTATTAATGGTAAAAGTCCAAGGAAGCTATGTAACTTCCAAATGCTTTCCTAATGATCCCTAATGGGCAGTGTGCACTTTCCAGACTCTAGTTAACCTCACCAGGATAGGAAATGCAATAAAATTATAATTTTAAGTCCTTTAGTTCATTAAGATGGAAGAGCTTTTGTTTAATTTTGGAGTTTCAGGGCGCAATTGAGACTACAAAATGAAACACTTCAAAGCACAGAAGCTGGAAAAGCTGCCGGGGAAACAAACACATTATTTATATCATCTAATAGTTCCACTTTTCCACACTGAATCAATTTATTCTTCCTCCTGATGTATCTGCTCTGAAACTCACAGGTCTCCTTGTACAGTATGTAGGCTGCAATTACCAACACAGGTATATTTGAAGCATTATTTAAAACATTCAGCTTTTTGTGAAAGGAGTCTGAAAGCAGCATCTGCCATCTGGACATATTGATCTTACTTTATTTTTTTTCACATTAAGGCTCTGTTGTCTTTGGTAATTTTGCAGCTCTCACGTGCAATGTGTCTGTTCTGCTGAGCCTGGGAAGCTGTCAGATCTTTGCCTCAACAGTGTAGTTAATTTTTCACTTCAGTTTGGAATCCCATCTTATCCTGTCTGTGGTGCCTAAGTCTGCTCAGGAACATTGGGTTCTGCCATGACTCAGGATCCTGTTGGGATCCTGTGGTGCTTGTCTTCCTTGCTACAGCTAAAAGCACATTGACTGTTTGGATTACTGAAAGACAGAGCTTGAAAAAGCTACTTAAAGCACACAGGAAAACTCTGTCCCACATTTATGAAATGCTGTGTTGGCACCTGTGTGGCCAACAAAGAGCAACAGGACTGTCCTGCTGCTCCAGCCCATGAGCACTAGTCCCTGGGGAGTGAGGAGATAAAACACTGGCAGCCCTGGGACATGATCTGCTGTAAAGCAATTTCTTCTCAGCAGGAGAACAAGCGACCTATGTGAACAGGGACTGACCAGTCCTGGATTCCAGCTATCAACTGACTGCATTGAATTGCTTGCAAAGCATACAGCAGCCAAGAATTACTCATGGAAATAATTCCACAATCATCTTTGAATAAGCAATAACTATAGGAAAACTGTAAGCTGTTCAAACAACTCAGAAAAAGGGCCTTGTGACATGCGATCAACTCAGCTTCTTCTCAAGGCTTCATTTCATGCCCGAGTTACTGCAGCCTCCAGCTTGGTGGCCTTGACAGCTCCAAACATACACAAAAAATGGGACAGCCTTGTGCTGCTGTTTTCTGAAGGGCTCTTTCTCTCCCATCTAACTGCTCCTGTCCTCTTGAGGAAACCATGTATTTGTGTGTGCAGCACTAATGCACCTGAGTTTGAAGCCACCAATGCCCACAGCAGGGCCAAACTAAATGCAGGAGCCTTTCCTGAGGATGGCTGAGCTCATGGTCTTGTGCTGTGCTCTGCATTGCAGCAGTATTTTGCAGAAGCGCTGTGTGACTGCGTGGACACCTTGGCTGTCTTCAGAAACAGTAGCCACTTCTCTGGGTGGTGGTGCAGATGCCAGATGAGATAGAGCAAAGCAAACTTCACATCTGCACCTGTAAGGCTGTCTATTGTTTTGCCCTATGCTTTCAGCCCTCATTTAATATCCTGAAATCCCATGCCATCATTGCCATGTTTTCTCCTTGTATGCTTTTTATGCATGGTCCTCCTCTATGCTGCTGCTCGCCCTGGTGATCTCTCAGAGATTTCCTGGCAAAACCACAAAGTATCTCCCTGTCACCTGCCTCAAACCCTTCTTTCTCACTGACATTGAGGGGGAAGCCCCATACTGGTAGGTGGATGGGGACATCTTCCTCTTAGAGCTCAGCAAGTCTGCCTGATCCAGCTGTTGCATTTCAGCACATTCCCCTAAACATCCCACTGCAGAGCTGCCCCTGTATTGGGAGAGGGCTGTGTTACCCCAATAGTTTCTTGGGAAACTCTCTAGGGAAATACCCCAGTGGTCTTCTGTGATGGTGTGTTTATCTTGGTGTGCACCTCAGGATGTGTTTAGAGTAGGTTAAAAATTGTTTTAACTTGTATGGGGGAAAACCCTATTTGGGCCAGCTTTTGGGAAAGCTAACCCTGAAGTTACCTCACACCAGCAATAAAACAGTTAGAGGCTGAATGAAAACTGAAGTATCCTTGTTAAGAGCATCTAAATCCATTTGCCAGGCCTGTACAGCATCAGAGGCTCTAGTATCCTGAGATTCAGCTTTGAGTGCCCCCTTTCCCCTCTTAAATGTCATATAATCTATACAAGACAAGAGGTACTGTAATGAGGGTGGTTTGACCTGCAGCATTAAAACACAGATCTTAGCTGAGGAATTTCTGTATGAAGCCTATAACCTCTGGCTGAACTGGAATGTGCCTTTCAGAAAGGAATCCAGGCTTTAAGACCCCCCAGCCCACACAGTCCACATCCGCTGTAGGTACACCGTTGAAATACTCAGCTGTACACTTTCTGTGTTTGTGTGTTTAAAAACAAAAGTCACTAAATATATTTTTGGCCAGATTCCTGTGGAGGACTTCAGTTTACAAAGTGCCAGTTGCATTCTTAAAACCTGCATGTGCTGGTGCTTCCAGAGCAGCAATCCATTGCTTCCTGAGCTTGTTGGTGTTTACAGTTTTTACTTGTAGAGAAGGTCCAAACAGATGTGCCCTCATATCATAGGCAACAGGCTGTTCAGAGTTATGTCCAGACTCTGGTAGGTCCGTGTACCATGTGTTTTCCTGCCTGTCTTGCCTCTGGAGTTAATTGTAACATGCATGATCATACAACACAGAGACCCTTCTCCTTCCTTCCTGATGGCCAGTAACTTTCTAATGTCCCCATTGTGAGTGTGGGAGACCAGCCTGGAGCTCCTCTCCTGCCTCACCTGGAGTAGAGGTTTGAGTTATGATCTCTTAGATATGACCTAACCACAGGATTTTCAGATGCTCCAATAACTCTCTCTGGTTAAGCATTCATAGGCCAGAAAGTATTAGGAATTCCCCTAATATTCAGCTACTTCATACAAAGTACAGGTGTTTAACTGGGAGAGAAGGAGTTGCATGATGCAGAGCACTCCAACACCACAGTGAACCTAATCCTGCTTTCAACCTGAACTTGAACAAAATTCTGGCTACTGCCTTTCATCGTCTTTCTGATGTCCAGATTAAAGAACAATTAACTGCTTTCTTTTGACCTCATGTAAGTACCTGGTCTGCACTTCTGTGGTGGCTTTAATCAGACAAGCACAAGTCTGAGCTCCCTGTTCTTCAGGCCTGATGGCTGTTCTGTGGTGCCTTGGTGTAGTAGGTCTTGCAGTGAACTGATCCGAACACAGCAACAGGGTTGTGCTGGTTCTCTGCTCACTCATAACAGAGTGCACAAAGGGCAGAGGTGAGGGGAAGACCCAGAGGAGCAGGAAAGAGAGAGGAGTAAAGATCTGGTCTGTCCCTTCCAGTGGCAATCACGATCCCTCTAGGATGGCAGACTTGTGTTCCTCACAGGACTTTTTCTTTCTTTTCTGCTCTCCCACCTGTATTATATCCATACCACAGACCTCTGGAAGACGTTTCTGAAAGGGCGTATCTGTGGGTATGGTGATTTGGGGATGGGTAGAAAGTGAGTTCTGCTATGAAATTCAAATTCTTGAAACCTTAGATTTTCTTAGAGTTGTTCCCATCATCCCCAAACCTTTCCAGTGGGAACACCAATAATCTCTGTGGGACAGGGAAGAATACCCTGCCTGCATATTGTTAAGGTGATCCATGTCACATGATTCACATTCATGAAGGAGAGGAGTATCTCCTTCAGGAGTTTGTACAGGCTAAGGCAGAGAGGAGTATTTTTTGCTTTTGCAGAGTTATGCTGCTCCACTATTCTGAAGGGCTCTAGGTAAACTTTTAGTAAGCCTGTGGCATAAGTCCTCCTTCCATGCAGTCCAAATCCATGCTTCAAATCTGTAGAGACAAGAGGAAGTGGTTAAAAGTTTCAGGGGATAGATCTCATTTCTTGCTCCAAGCAAAAGGCATGCTCACACTGCTGCCCCTGGTTGAGAGCCCTCCAGTTATGGCTTGTCTGACAGCCTGGTGAGCTGATGCAATGTGCCATCTGCTAGGAAACCAGCTCAGCAGAGGGATGGAATATTTTTCTGCTGGTATAGTAAACTGAAATGGTCCTGCTGTGACCTAATCAGTGCAGCAGAGGGTAAAGGGGGAACAGGAGAAGGTGAAGGAGGAGGAGTGATTGTGAGAGAGGGCTCAATTGAACTGACTCTGGGGTTAGGCAGACATGGAGATTGTATCTGACAAAGTCTGTGGAGTGGCCTTGGTTGTTGGTTTTTGCAAAGGCATATTCTAGAATAATTTACTGGTTGCAAGAGACAAACATAGCCTCTCTCCAAGCTTTATGTTTTCAATTTATCTCTGAAGCTCTGTTGGAAAAGACAGGTACAAAAGTGTACTTGGGTCACAAAGAGGAAATTCTTGAGTAACATAACCAACTGGGACTCATGAAGGTGCTTTGTGTCATGTCTAACTTATATCATGTAAGTTGAGAAGGTGCAGCTCAATACCTTCAGTAGGAATTAGTTTTCTTTAGGAATATTCTGGGAAAGGACAATCCTGGTTTATGACCAGCAGGTTATATTTCTTTTGGAATAATCACTTCAGTTGTCTGCATGACATTCAGATTCCTGCGTTAAGGAGTTAATTCTTTGGTATTTTTTTAATTCCACCCCAGTGAGGTGGACTTTTCTTTTAGACACCTCTCACTCCCAATCAATTCCTCTTCTTGATAAAACCAGCAAACCAGCTGCATCCCATGCCAACAATATCTGAACTTTATTAGATCACCCAAAGCAGTGAATAATAAAGTTAGAGGGATGGGTTTATCTGGGACCACATGCTGAGTTTCACTCCAGAGTGTCTCTGCAAGTCTCTGCAGTGGAACTGTAAATCCCTGGACCTAGCATGGAAGTGCTAATGGGCCCTCAGATTCAGTGCCACTACCAGGCAATAATATCTGTAATAGCAGCTAACAAAGATACAACCGACTGAGCTCTTCAGGGTTCAGCAACTGCTCCCAGGCTTGGAGCAGAGCTCATTTATTTTCTTCTCTTCATTCCACTAGAGCAGCTCCAAGCCCTGACAGCACATGGGGATAATTGAAGCAAAAGTGCTCAACCCTGACTGCCCAATCTTCTCATAAAACAATCCCAGGATTGTTCTGGGGACCGTTGGCACAACAAACCTTGCACTGCAAATTTTGCTCTGTAATTAGCAAGCAGTTGCTGTCATGCCTGTCAGATGGGTTTATGTGACGATGTGAATAGAACAACAGTTGACTGTCTTCCCTTGCAACCAAGGAGAAGCAACTGCTTTGAGTAAAGCTGACAATTATGTAAAAGGAACTAAATGAATTTGGCTTATGGTTCACACTTACCCCTCACAGATGGAAGGCAGGACCTCTGAGGCCCATTTCTGAGTCCTTGCCCCTTTGTACCTGACTAGTCACTGGCTAAGTGCCTAATGAGGCTCAGAGGAAACAAATCCAGTACTGAAGGCTTTTTATTGTCTTTCTTTTCTTTATAGAGCAGGGAATTACCATGTGGTTTGCATTCAAGTTCAAAATCTGATCTTATCACCCAAAGCTGATGACAGACACGACAGTGCTTTCACAAAACCAGAAAGAATAGTGATACCATGAGCTGGACAACAAAGATAGATAGAAAACTGAAGAAGCCTTGAAAATTTTAGGTACTCCATTTATACATATGCCTTCTCAATCTATCTATACATAAGGCAGTTGTGTTAAGTTTTTCTCAACCACCCACTGATAATAGTGGTGGAAGAAGTAATGTAGAGGGCAGTCCAGTTATCTGCCTACATCTTACCACTAATCATTCCTAATCTCATCTAGGACAGGTCTCATGAGGAATATAGAAACTCTGATTCTCTATGGGCAGTCACAGCTGGAGCTGTTGCTAGAATTTGTAGAAAGGCAGGCTCAGAGAATAAGAAATCTTAGATATTAAAACATATTGATTCTGATCTCATTGCAGTAGGAGACCATTTAAGACCAAAAATGAACAAAGTGGGCCTTTTTTTGCATTCAAAACAGGAATTTTTCTTTTGCTCTGGAGTGTGCATGATGCATGAGACCAGAATTTCTGGTCTCAGGACCAGAAAACTTCCATCAGCCTCTAGAGCCAAGCAGCTCCCCTGAGCACCCCAGGCTCACAGGGGTAGGTAGGGCATTGCTGCCCGGGGGCCTCAGTGAAACCTGATGTGCTGGAAACGGAGTGAAGTGATTCAGCTGGAAAGACAGAATTTGGGATGTGTAAAAGGAATAAGCTGGGGATGTGGAGTGAAGCACGGAGATGCAAGAGCTGCCTTTCCTTTACTGCCATCTAACCCTTTTGAATAGCCCTGGCTGGGCAGGATGCTTAAATGAGTCCTCAAACTGCTTCACTGGTCTCTTCAGCTCTTGCTGCCCATTTGGCTCTCCCCCTCAGCACTCCTCATGGCAAATACTTCCCTTTCTCAGGATCTTCTTGAGTTGCTTGCTGCTCTATTTTGTTACAGCTTTATCCTTCTCTGCTGGGAAACCTTGTCTAATACATCATTAAAAAGTCACTCAATTTGCCACCAGATTTCTCGATGAGGATGAATTCTACCAGTGCTAATCTTATTAATCTTTTTTGTCCTTTTACATTCACTGGAAAGCTGGTGTGAAGAGAAATCCTACCTGTGTGTCAAATGGACTAATAGGTGTGCAAAGATAATAAAAAAAAATAAAGACCTCACATATGGACATGTAATTCTGTCCTCTTCTTATACACCTTCCTTCCTATGTGTCTCTGTGAGCTTATGCTTTAAAACTGACTAAAATAGAACACATGTCCAAACACACCAAATCTGTAAGAAAAGTATTTGAAATTCCTGTTTACAAAACACAGTAAAATCCAGGCACAAATACATGGGCAAAATCCCAGTGCTTACAATGCACAATTCTGTGGTCTCCTTTCCAGCTGTATCTGTCTCTTTCAAAATGACACAACCTTTTTCTAACTGTAAAATTAGCTCATCATAAGTTGCAGTTTTCAAAACTGGCTGTAGATCTTGTAGCTGAAACTGTGCCAAATGCTGAAGGCTTTGGCTTTTTTAAACTGTAAGTAAAACTGTAAGAATCCTGTTTGTAACGGAGGGAGAAGAGAGGATTGTACTTAAATATTTTCATGTAGTGCAAAAACCAGCTGGCAGACATGGGCAGCTCTCTTCTGTGACTTCATAGAAGCTTTTACCAGAAACTCTTCTAATAGGAAAACCCAAGAGGACCTGGGGAAGGAGTGGGAGCTACAAATGCTGTTTGTCTTTCCTGATAGTGATAGGCAATACACATCAGCTCCCCTGAGGTGCCAATACAGAAAAGAGACATTAGTTTTACTGTGGAGCAAGTTCAGCTGAAAGGCTTATGGCTGACCCATTCAATTTATCTCATGATCAAATGAAAGTGCTTTTATTTTCCCTGTTTACTTTGTTAACAAGTTTTAGCTACCCTGAGAAAAAAGCAGCTTTAGCACTAAAGTCAAGCCAGAGGGTCCCACTAAAATCACTGGAGAATAGAATGTGACACTCTACCTTCTTCTCCAAATGCATTATTTATATGAATGTTGTAGCAATTATGTGATTATACAGAAGTTAATGCGCAACAATAAACCAAAGGACCATCAAAGAAATGCTAATGGCAGGGAATGTTTTTTGTTTAAATTGTGGATTCACGTTTCTTTTTCTTTTTTCCTGGAGGGCTACAAGAACAGAAAATTTGCAAACCTAATAGAAGAGTCTTCAAATGTCAAATCTTTGAGTACAGAAAAGAAAATGAAATCCACGTTCCTGTCTCTGTTTCTCTTTCACCTCCTTTGAAATATGAACAACTTCAGAAAACAGACTCATTTGTTTCACCTTTTTCTTTTGGCCTGAATTGTTGTGTGAAGCCTAACAAGAGTGACTTGGGTAAGGGCCAAGGGCCCAAGGACCAGGTGAGTTTCTCCTTAATCCTGCCACAGAGGGCAAAGGGCTTGAGGAGGGCTTAGCAGATCATGGAGGTCGGCACCTGGCTGCACAGATGGTTGGGAAAAATGATTTGGCTTTCACAGCCATGGGACTGAGAACTGAGGACTGCTAGGAAGAGTTGAGGTCCATCTGATCAAGCAGGGCAAAGCACCTCTGCCAATAGGCTGGCCCACCTGAGGAGACATTCCAACAATGAATGACAGAAAAGGGAGATGACAACTCACAGCTTGGAGAAATGTATTTACGGGAACCTGGATCAGGGCCATCCTAAACATGGACTCAGGCAGGGCAATGAGTGGGTTGAAAGCAGCTCTGTGGAGAAGGATTTGGGGGTGTTGATGGATAAAACACTAAGTCTCATCAGTGTGTCTTTGCAGCCCAGAAAGCCAACCCTAACCAGCTGTATCAAAAGAATTGTGACCAGCAGGTCACGAGAAGTGAGTCTCCCTCTCTACTCTGCTCTGGTGAAGCCCCACCTGGAATACTGCCACTCTTTTATGTAGGGTGGCTAAAGGAAGAACGGAATTTGATGTAGCCCAGGTTTATGAGATGCTTTTTAGCTGTGGTCTGCAGCACAGTTGTACAAAATCTTTTTGTTAATGCTCAACAGAATGTAATTTTCAGAAGTTTTAATTCAATCTAAGGTAGGACTTCCAACAGTGCAAGCTATTATTAGCATAGTTTCATTCTTAATAATCAGGAATGCTTATTTGATCTGCTGAAAATTACTAAAAACTCTCTCTTATTCTCACAATAAAAGGGTTTTTAAAAATTTGAACTTCAGGATTGAGTATATGTTTTATCAAGAGCAAGTATGTATCATTAATTCAAATGTTTAAAAACTTTAAAACTTTGTTTCAAAGGGCTTGACAGTTTGAAAAAAACTGTGAAGAATTAAATGATTATTGTGCAAGACTGTCTTCTCAAAAGAAGCAATACTCATGGAGTGCTAAAGGAAGCAATGGCATAAATGGTAAATCACTGCCCAAATGGAAAGAGTCCAATCATGTATCCCTAACTCTTAAAAGCAGACCTTCACTTTTACTTGCTTAAGTTGGCCAGTAAGAGTAAGGCCTATTCAGTTGCCAAATGAGATTTGTAAATATCTTTTGAAATTTTAGACAATGTTTATTTAAAATAAAAATTTCAGGTTGGGCAGACACGACCTGATACTTCTCTTTTAATCATTCTATTGGTGTATTATTTATGGTTATGCTACGCAATCTGCTGAGTTCTGAAACCAGTCAAATTGAATTTGGTTTGCCTTGGTGTATGTTAGTAAGAATCTTTTCCTTTTCTTCCCTCCCAGCTTCCCCTCAAATGCATTTGCTGTTCTTTTTCCACAGTAGAACATCAAGGATTTACAATTCTCTGCCTGGCAGCCTCACTAGGAACACTAGGAAGAAATTCTTTGCTTCAAGAGAGTTGAAATTCAATGATAGGCAGGGAAAGGACTGTGTCATGAAGGATTCATTTATTCCCAGGTTTTTCAGGAGTTGTATGAAGCATGTGTAATGAGGAGCCCGGTCCCAGTTCTGCCTTAGCAAGTGCAGCCTCAACCTGCTCATTATCCTGAAGAATCACAGGAGGCAGCATGAGTACAAAGCCTTCCCTAAATTCTTTCCAGTCTGCTTGCAAAGGCAGTGTTTTGAAAGTGGAGGTGAAGGTGTGCAATCTGAACCCAGGGATTTTTTGATTAGTGGCCACAAAAGCTGTGATGAAGAAAACTGCTCGTACTGGTAGAAATATTCTGCATTTAAAAGATAGTTTGTGGCCAAGACTTTGCTGCATGCTTTCCTTAGGTTGAGATAGTAAGTAAAGAAAGCTGTGAAGTCCTTTGTTAGCATAAATCCTCTGTGGTGGTCCTTTTGCTGCAGGACTAGGCTGTGCAGCACCCAGGAAACACAGGTGTGAGTCCCAAACCTTCTGGCTCTGGTCGGTGCCAGCTGGATAAGGTGTCACACCGTGGGGCTGAGCACAGGCACGGTGGGAGATACTGTAAGGGCTTCTTGGAAGTCAGTGGGAGTCTGGCTGCCCTGAAATCAATGACAAGGGTCTTGGTCTGGAAATGCTCTGCTGCTTAGCAGGAGGCAGGGACGACAGTGATGGCTTTGAGAGCATGGATGTATTTCCAGCCACTTCCCGTGCAGTGCAGTTCTCTCTGCCAGGCCAGGGGACCTCAGGATACCCCCACCTTTGCATGGCCTTGATCTATTCTTTCCTCCCAGTAGACACAAACCATGGGCTGTGAAGCAGGCTTTGTGGTTTCTTTGGACTTTTCAAATTGAGACAGTCCAGGTTCGTAGGGGAAATCCAATTTAGAACAGGGTATTTCAGTGGTGACTCAGAGCTGAGTTATTTCTAAACAGTGAAAAATATTATGCCCTGCAACTCATAGAAGATAAGTAACTAAAATGTTATGCATGCTGGAATGTGTTGTGTCTGGCACTGAAGAGATCACAAAATTTGCATCTGAAATGGTATCAGTGAATGTTAGAGGCTGAAATTCTGCTCCAATTTTGAACTGTACAACTCCAGAGAGGTTTCTCTGGCTGTAAGACATAATTTTTTGGTTAAGAGTTTATTTGATTTCTGGTTTATATCCTACAACTGTTAACTCTTTGGGTCCCATTTTGCTCTTTCCTGAAGTTAATTAGGATTTTCACATTGAGTTCAGGAGAAACAGGACTTGACTTTGATTGCATGTCAATTACAAATGGAAGCCAAACTTGTGTTCTAGACAGCATTATTCTATTTGCTGTTGGAATCTATGCCTGAGTTATATGAATACTAAAAACCTGGCAGAAATATACCCTAATAAATTATTTTTTGACTACAACAGGAGTTCAGTGAATATTATTACAATTCAAGCACTAACCTTTTTGACTCGCTCTTCAAACTGGTGTCACATTCTCTGTGGGTGTCAGTGTGAGGCCTCGAGGCCTTAGAGAGTGGGGTAAAACAGTGTCACTTCTGCAAATCAGCTCTAGACTTCCTGCAACTTGGAAATGTGCCAGAGAGGAGGCAAAGCTGCTACCTGGTGAGCAGGGGGTGCATGATCCCCTGTGCAAATAGATAATGCTCAGCCTGGTAGAAAGAACTCCTCTAAAGCTATGCATCCACACACTGGCTTTGCTCTTCTTACCAGTACAGACAGCAGCTTAAACATCCTCTTTGCTGGAGCACGAATCTTATGGACAATCTGAAATCAGAAGCTGTTACTCAGTTGTACAAGCACAGGCAAGAAAGGTTAAAGGGATGCAAGGCAACTCTAAAATCTATGAAATTAAATTAATGTTGTTATTTTGGTGACACAGGAAATATGCAGATGTAGGCAAAATAACAAGTCTACCTTGATTTCTTTTTCTTGGATCTTTCACTGAGTTTCAACACTTTTACTGAGTATAAAGGAATCCATGCTTTCACTTCCTCTCCTCCAGATTGAAGATCCTCCTTCAGATGAATCCGACTTATTTCTTCCTCATTAAATTACAATATCTATGATGCAAGATATCTCAGAATGTGATACAGTGATGCTGAAAGGCCAGTGTTTTACCACACAAATATGTATCATATAAAAAGGAGAGGAAATATTCCTTTATCCTCTTCCTTCCCACCATTACCTCCCACTTCCTCCCTGCATCCTCTGTGCTGGTTCCCCAGTTGTGTCAGCACTTGTCAGCTGTGCCAGACACCTTGGCTCAAATTCCAAACCAACCTGAAGGGACTTGAACCCATTTCAGACACTTCCTGTGAAAATGCTCAGAAACATTTCCTGGGTAGGCCTTTCTTATAGACACCTGGTTTAGACTAAATAGACAGGACATGAGAATGGCATTCCAGGTACTAGGATGTCAAGGGAGGGAAACACGGCCTCCAAAGCCTCCTTCAGGGCAAGGTCATCTCCTTTGCTGTACATAAAGGACACAATCTGGGAAGCAGAAACTGGGATGCTCAGGGATGCATGCCAGACAATTTATATTTCTGCATGCAGAGCTCTTTGCTCTTGAATATTTGTGATGTGCAGAGAGAGAGCTTTGAAACTCTAAACTTTGGACTTTGGCACCTAAAGTAGTACTTAGGCAACAGCTAGGTATTTAGCTCACTTTGTGGATAGAGTCCATCAGGAACTAAACTTGGATTAGCAGAGTTTGGAGTTGAGGTTACGGAAGCACTGTATTCTATATTTGAACTGAAATACTTTCTAACTTTGCCACCAAACATAAACCCCCAAATCTATGTTGGGCTTGAAACACTTCATATGTAATGTGAAGCCACAGGAGATTTATTTTTTCTTTTGGAATGTTTGAGGTAAATCATCTGAGTCTTTTGGATTTAAAATGCAGAGAAAAACAGGCACATATTGGACTTCTAAAAATACACCATGAGAGAGGAAAGTCAGTAGGTTCAGGACAAACTCAGTGACCCTGTTCAAAAGACAAGGAGATTCTGACAGCCTGTCTAGCCAGCAGCACTACACTGGATAATAGAAAGATAGAGTATTTTAGGAATCTTAAAACAAACCCTCCTTTTCTAAGGCCTGCTTTGCAGGCAATAACTATTCCTGACCAGGAGTAGCTTCCCTTTGCAGGGAACATGTTTGTTTTCAGTTTATGGGCACTTTGCCAGTTTTCTTTTGGCAGGCCTCCCACTCTTGCCTCACCACATTGCTTCATACCTGTCAGCTTCTCTTTGTACCTGGTCATCTTGGTCATCGTGACCAGATGTCATCTCTGTTTAAATGGTGGCAGGCACCCAGGGAGTGCTCCTTGGCAAACACAGAAAAAACAGTGAATTCACAGCCAATGCAATAGCCCCACATGGACATTTTTTGAGAGCCTGGAGTTGGTTGCCCTCTCCCAAAAATGGCATGTTCAGTCCTGTCTACAGGAAAGTCACCAAAATCATATTGCACTCTTATGGCAGTCAGTGGAAAGGGCACTGCTGACTGTGCATTGAGGAAGAACACGGTAGGGAAGTATTTGGAATCTGGGGGCAGGCAAGCAAACCCCAGGCAGCCTACAAACAGGGGCACCAAAAAACATGCATTGCCATCCAAATGCAGTGAGTAGTGGGCACTGAAATGCTTGCATATATTGGAAAGAGCAGAAAGCTTTTCTCCTTCTGCTTGACCAATCTTTAAAATGTTAATTTTCCTGTGATATCAAATCCCATAATTATCAGTCACCTGGATAATCCTGATAATTTTCTTTCCGGAATTATTTCCCAATTTTTGCTCTCTCACCTCGTTATGATTCCCTTCAAGACATGGGCACCAGAGAAACCAGAAAGTTCAGTGTGTTTCATGTCAGGCATGTTTATTGTAGCAGAACAATTACCACAGGATCACATTAGTATTTTATTGTGCTTTTATGCTGATTCAAAGTACCAGGAGAAAATGTATCGCAATGATAGCGCTCCTATTCAGCACAGATCATGAAGGGCTAAACTGCTCACCAGAGGCTGCCCTTTTAGCCTCAGCTCACACCACCCAGCTCAGTGGCAATACAGCTCCTCCTCCCACCTTATCATTGCCTTTTGGAGTTTGAATCGTCTTTGTGTGCCTGAGATCTGCACTGGGCTCACACCACCAAGAGCAAGAGGACAGCTTGCTGAGGAAGTGTGGTGAGGACAATTAATTGCTGGCTGAACCCTGCCACCTAACAACAAAGTGCTCTGCTCCCTTGTCAAGGATTGTACAAACTGGGAAGTGTTTTTGAAGTGTTCTCCCGTCCTGAAGCAAACCTCAGAAGAGAAGGAGAACTACCATGCCAAAAGAAAGGAGGAAATTAGCATTTTATTAGTGGCTGGGATAACTTTCTCTTACTCCTAAATCTGTTTTCAAGCAGCTGTTATAAACTATCAGCTGTTATACTATACAGCTACTGGAGGAAGACTGGCACACCCAGAGGGTTCAGGATCTCATCCCTGTTAAAGACTCCTCTTAGGATGGGAAGCCATACTAAGAAAAACCATTCTGGATCAAGGTCTGCTCCCTTTCCTCCTCTGGCTCCTCAGTTTGTCATGGAATCAAAACCTCCAGGAAGCTGCTGCCAAAATCTACCCACTGCATGACCACAAACATGCAGGCATCACTGTGCTCTTATTAATCATTACCCTTATTACAGTTGTGGCATTTGCACTAAGCAAATCAGAGCATGGCATGAAGGCTGAGTCCCAAACACTTTCCTTGATGACAAAGACCATTTTAAAGTAGCTCTGGCTGTCCTTTCCCACTGACCATTCACTGAAACAGAACCAATGTGAATTCAAATACCATGATATTTGTCTATTAAAATGCACAGTTTTAATCTTCTCTTTCATTTTGGAATATCAGGGCCCGCTTTCAATCTCATATCTACGTGCCCAAGGTAGAAAGAGCAGCCTTTGGATTTGCATGATTGAATTCATATGATCTTTAATTAAAAGACACAACAAACTTTAGCAACCAAGAATTGAACAATGAAAATCTCTCTCCTGTAATTTGGGCGGCAAAACACTGTCTCAAAGTGACAAAATCCCAGTACTGGGCATTTTTATAAAGTCATTTAATCCAAGTCAGTCATGGAAGCTCCATTTTCACTTGATCTGGGCACTGCACAAGTGGTCAAATTACCTTTTGAAATACCTTCCAATTCTTCTTTTCCAAAGACCAGCTGCAAAGTAATGCAGTGCTCTCTAGTCGAAAAAATAGAAAGCCTGGTTATGGTTGCTGTGCAGCTCAGATAGTGAGATCCTTAGGAAGGATAACCAGATGATTTCAGATTAAGTTGGAGGTCTGTGGTCCATTAAAGGCCGACACATCTACAGAAGTTTTTGTGGTGTTCTTCTGGGAGGCTGTGCAGATGAGGACATATCCACCTACATCATTTAGGCTTGTACAGCATAAACTGAGCATGCAACAGTGCATGAAAGTGAAGCTCTCAGATGCATGCATTGTATATAGATGAAGTAAACCTTCAGCTGAGAAGATGCATAACAGAAGATGATAACAAAACCCAAAAGTACATGCCTACAAAAAGAGCTGACTGCACATCTATACGTATAAACTGAGGCAGTTCTGGGTTTTGGTCAGTGAGAACCTCATCTTCTTTTTTAAGTGCTTGATCATGTTTAGATCCCCATCTACCCAGGAGCTGCGTGGGTAGGTAGGGAGCTGTACTGTGTGACAAATCCAGGGCTGGGCTTTACAGCTGGGAAAGGTTTAATCCTTAGTTAGGTTTAATCCGTAAAGAAAGGAGGATTAAAAACAGTCTGGAGCAGCTGTGGCTCTGGGCTGTCCTCAGGAGTGCATCTGCATGGTGTCTTCCCAAGATGCTGAGGTTGGGAGGCAGAACAGCCAGAGGCAGGATGGCCAAATCGGAACTTAGCCAGAGTTTGTGGATATTTTCACTTCTTGCTTTGTTGGGCTCAACAAAGTACTACTCAACTTGGTAGTTTAATGGCCATTCACAAATGTTTGCACAAAAGGATGGGTTGCCTACTTGTGCAAACCTTTTGGAATAGTTAATCTTCAGTCAGTAAATCATGGTTTGGGAGCAGAAATAGTGACCAGTGAGTGAGCAGTGACACAGAGCTCTCCTCAGCTGTGCCAGAGGATGAGCTGAAACACACATGTTCTCCTGCAGCCATGGTGGATATGGGCAGATCATCTCCCACCTCCTGGCCTGTGACACAGCTCCTCCTGGGCATGTTCAGGCAAGGCCATGCTTTCCTACAAGGGTGGATAACTGTTGCAACCATAATTATGGAGACCAAACGTATTAGGAAAGATGAATTCTCCTGGTGAGTGACTCATGAACAGGGAAAAGGACACAGCTTGTCAAAGGCATCCACAATCAGTGGCTAACTCTGTTTTTTCCTCTGGTTCAGTCAGGCTGACTTTTGCAGCTCCCACGCTACACTTGGACTCAGCAGAGATTCAACTGCAGAAGCTCAGCTCAAAGGGTAATGCCAGAAAATTGTAACCTGGGAAAAGATCAGCATTGTCAGGCGTTGTGATGTTGGTCTGTCTTAGTCCCTCCTCATGGATTTGTTTACACTGGAATGGAAAGGTAAAATAATACTCAGTTTTGTAAACAGATCATCAGTAAAATACCCTTTGTTAACATTAATAAATAGCTTGCTTAAGAAAAACCCCCAAGTCCCTGTGGTAGGTATTAGCCTTTGGTTTCCAGTTACTCAACCTCTTTACAAGTCTTAGAGATCTCATAAACTTTGAATGTTGTAGTAAAAATATTTATAGGGTAAGTCAAAGGAAAACATAAAATTGCATTCAAGTTTTGACAGGAGTAAAACTACTTATCCTGCTTATTTTTTATTATAGAAAACTGGATGCTGTGACCTCACTAAAAAATGATAGCTATTTAAGCAGAAAAGTTGGAAAGGATTTTGTGCATGTTAGTATTTCCTTTCTGAAGCATTAATATTTACCTTGGGAAACTCTTAAGTGCTTAATTGGAAAAGACAGACAAGAAATGCTCATGGTGTCACAGACTGTTTATGGAATCACAACAAAACTCTGCATATTTCCAGTTGATACTTCAGTCAGAAGCTACATTGGCCTGCATTTTCTCTGGTCTAGGATTTCGGTTTGATAAAGGCTAGATTCACCATGAGCACCTCAGTTCCACCTCAAGTGTTTCAATTCAACTGTCAGATCCCAGAGAAACCATTTTCAACTTTGTCCAGTCCTGTAGATGTCAAAAGCCTCCCCAGTATCTCCATTTCCCCTGGCACCTCACCCTGATCCAGACATCACCAGGATGCAGGGAGTTGCAGATAAGCCTTTTCCTGCCCTCCACTGACATACCCTGCTTGTGGTGGGTAAGCCAGCTGGCAGGCTCAGAGCATACTTGCTGCCTCAGACTTTGCATGGAAAACAGCACAGGACATGCTTTCCAGGAGGTGAGAGACCTGCTTTGCAATTCTCACCTGGCTTCAGGCCCTCTCAAATCCCAGGGAAGTGCTTGAGACAATCCAAGATGTGTTTTCCTCCATCTCTCTGTTGAGTTAGCTCTGATTTAACTCCAGCTGGCAGCTCAGCTCCTCACGGCTGCTTGCTCCCTTTGCTTCACACAGGACGTAAAGCAAAAGCCACCTGTAATCAAAGCACAACAAGGAAGTCATTCTGGTGATCCAGGGATCCATCATCTAATGATGACTTGGGAAGACAAACACCATCCTTCTGAACATCTCTCCTCCTTCCTCTTTCTTCCCCTTGCTTTATTTGCTGAGCTCCATGTCATACAGTATGGGATATTTCTTTGCTCAGTTGGGGTCAGCTGTCCCAGCTGTGTCCCCTCCTAATTCCTCAGCCTCCTCACTGTGGGGGGTGGAGTGAGGAGCAGAAAATGCCTTGACACTGTGTAAGCCCTGCTCAGCAACAACAAAAATATTGCTGTATCATCAACACTGTTTTCAACACAAACTCAAACCACAACCCCACACCAGCTATTGTGAAGCAAATTAACTCTATGCCAGGCAAAACCAGCACACATAATAATAGTTTGATATTTTGGGGGTCTGTGAGAGACACACTGATAAACCTCTGGATTGTAAGGACTCTGACAAAGTATAGAAAAGCTGCTGTCAAGTCAGTCTCAGGCTGAAAGAAATAAAGGATGCTAGCTTCCTGCTCTAGTAGTTAAGCTCTTTAGGAGACCTGAAGGTATACATCCTAAATCTTTAATTTGGCTTAAAAATTCAGGCCCAAACCCTAAAAAAGAGATGCAAAGTTTGGTTTGGACTGAGAAGAGAAGCAGAAAAAAAAAATCTGCAAATACTTTGCTTAAAAAGCCTGTGTTAATGGTGAAGTTTTCCAGTCTGCAAAAATCTGTGCAGTTGAACTTGAGCTGCTTGATGGGGACAGGGACAGCCTGATCACAGCTCCTGAGGAGTAAGTGTCACATAGCACACCTAGTAAAACCTTAAGTAGTAAATGATCAAGTGACCTGAGCTGCCATTAGGCACTAAAACAAGTGACTGTTTTTATTTTTTTTTAAGATCTGAAATGGAAAATTTGATCATCACATCCCAGAGCACTTGGGCTGGTTGCACCTCTGATCATGTAGCTTTCTCCTGACCTCCACGGGAGACCAGCTGAGCAGCTGGAAAATCCTGCTTACAAACATTCTTGATAAGAAAGTGTTTTTATCAATTTCCTGTTGAAGATTGGTTCTTCTCCCTCAGCAGCAGGGTTTCAGTGGTGGCTCAGATGCCTCTTCCCCAGGCTGGGAGCTGAGGGCCAGGCACTCCCTGCAATGGGAATCTTCCAGGATATCCTCTCCTGTAAAAACTGTTTCATTTCTGATGCATCCAAAGTCTTGAATTGAAAATTATAAGATAGAAAGTGAAGCTGTCTTTGGGGCAAACACTAGAAAACCCTCCTTTCCAGCCCAGGCAATGCATGCCTGTGGAGGCAGCTCCCCTGCAGGGAGCCCAGCCAAGGGGTCTGCTCATCCCCACTAGAAGGGGGCAAGGTGGCAGCTCACACTGCTGTGCTTAACACCCACAGCTCTGACAGTGTTAACACACACCTGAAGCTTTTTATTGCTGTTATAAAGTAGTAGTTTAGTTATCTCACTCTCACACCATGTTTAGACAGAAAACAGCCAAAAGTTTCAAGTCTAAAATCCAAAACCTTTTAAAAAAAAGGCGCTATAGTAAAAAGTCCTTAGCTCTGGAGACCTATTTTTAATGTCTGACTATCCTTTCTCTTCCTTTGTCTTTTGTACATGAGATATTCTTCTCTTAGGCACTGTTATTCTGGGTAACAATACAGAAATAATTTCATAAGAACTCTCATTTCTTACAGCATTAGCTACAAGTTACAACATAAAACCACCAAACCCTTGAAGATTATGTGAGAGCCATAGTTTGATGAACCATTAAATCAGGTAACCATTATTCGGGCTATTTCAATTACAAAAATGTTTTAGTGCTGTCTTTTTACTGCACTGCTTACTTTGCATGATCCTGTTTTTAATCAGCTCCCTTGGTAAGAGCTATGGATAAATACCACCTTCACATGTGTGCACAAGTTCTGAACTTTGAACGAATGAGGTATTTTAATACATATTAATCTGTTTACTTACTTAGCCTGTGTCTGGTCACAGCCAATAAATCCACAATTCCAGGCACTGCCAATTGTATGGCAGGCATGTAAGCACACAGTACACAGAGAAAAACCTGGAAATTTGTCAGCTCATGGAAAGGTGGACCTCCATTTGTGAAACAGGATGGTGCATGTGCTGATGTGCCATCAGAGGTTCACTGCTGTTTGCCGTGTGTTGGTAGCTTGTGTGCTTTTGCACACACTGCAGAGCAGGATGCTGCTCTTACCTCAGGGATGTGATGCTGAATTCACTGGTTTGCTGGGTGTAACCCAAGAGCACAGCCTCAGTGAGGCTCCAAGTCTCATGTGAGATATCAAACCAGGTGTCCTGGGGAGTTTGTGTGATTCCTCCCCCTCTTTTCCCTGATAGAACCTGAAAGGGGCTGGGTAAGACTTTACATGTGTGCAGAATTGCTTTCTTTAATAACACAGATGTTAATCAGGTACAAAGATGTTGTGCAACCTCACTGGGGAGGCATGTGGTACTGCCTTGCTTTGGGTGTGTTAGTGATGCCCTGGTGTTGTAATACCTGTGTGCCTCCTTTGGGGTATTAGGGGTAACCTCCCTCCTGGGATGTTGCACTTTTAGTTTGAAATCTGACTTCTTTGGAAAGAGAAAAAAAAATCCTTGCTGTATTTTATGACACTTGAATGGGGTAAAAGGCCAAGAGGCAGGATCCAGGCACAGGGACTTCTTGCAATCTCTCCATCTCTCCCTTTTGGTTGTTTTTGATATAAAGGCTCACTGGCACACAGATCTGGGACAGAACCTTCTGGGGTAAAGCTGTGCCTTAATTTTACTCAAAAAAGTGCTATTAGCTGGGGGCTTGGGGTAGGTGGCTCTCCCTCCCTCCCCGAGCTCTGCTTTCCATAAGTGCCTCTGGAGCTTGCTCCGTGCAGTGTGCCGGGGGTCCAGTAACACTTTAGTGAAGACAGATGTTAATGCTGAGTGAGCAGAAGCTAACAGACTTGCAGAACAACTTGGCAGTAAGCCCCATTTTTCAGATTTCAATGTACCTACAAAAACTTAGAAAAAACCCAGAAGAAAGCCCTGTCTGCATTCTGGCCTAGAGCAAACCGGGCTGTAAGTAGTTCATCAAGGCACACTCTCTTTAGCTCCTTAAACACACAGCTAGATCAAAATAAAGTATGAAGAGCATAAAGTAACTCACAGACACCATTTATTAACACTGAGGCCTGCTGCAGGAAGAAAGTGACCCAGTAAATAGCCTCCCTGAGTAGTAAAATAGTTGCTGTAAGGAGTTACAAGAACTTTTGTGAGCTGTAATTCCCTAAGGAAAAAAAGAAGAGAGGTTTTTACAATCTTTCATCTCTGCTTGAAAGCAGAAATAAAAAGCTTTCCCCTAAACTACTAGGTGCTTTCCCCTAAACTACTAGCCTGCTAATAATGTCATCTTCTGTCTGGTCTTAAAGGGAAAGGAGAGATATGGAAAGAAAACAAACCCACAAACAGTGCTGGTCAGCTTTATGAGTGCTGCAACTTCAAAGACTGGAAGAAACGCTCTCCAGACTGGCTGTTTTGAGGATCAAGAGTTCAGGGGCTTTAAAGGACCTTTATTAGAGAAAATTTAGCATGAGAAACTAATAGTCCCTGATAGTACTGCAAATAGACGTCTTGCACTGGCAATCCTGCAAATAGGAAACTTACTCTGGCTCCAAGGAAAAGCCAGCAATATAAGCCTACTTGTTTTTTGCTTGTAAATGTGGTATTTTAACAAAGCATATTTTATACAAGGCTGCAGCATGGTGCTATTTGTGAATACCATCCTCTTTTTACTGGCAACTAAAGTGAGACAGAGGGGAAGCTCAGCCAAAATTTTCATAAGTAATCTTAGGTTTGGAGAGCCTTCCATCTGGTAGCTGAGTGTGAGCTACACAGACATGTCTAACAGGATGCTCCAGGTCAGTGTGATGGAAAATATGGAGGGTTCTGCCCTGTCCTGACTGGATACTGTGTGTCTGCTACAGGGAAACAAATTTTGTTACCCAACTGGTCTCTCCATTAAACATAGATTCAGTATTTTGCAGACAAGCAGGGCTGTGGTAGTTTAGTCCTTTTTGTTTCCTTTTTTTTTCTTGTAGAGTGTACTGCATTATCCTTATGTAGCACATACAGTACTTTTGGCAATGTAAAAATAGTGCAGATGTGTAAGTTCTGTAGACACTCTTGATATCTTTATCCATACTGGGCAGGAAAACCAAAGCAGAGAATTTATCCTGAACTATGCCCAGTTCAGGGGAAGTTATCTTATTCTTGCTTATCCTCTTTCTGTACTCCACTTTTTTTTTTATCCTGTGTAAATTGCTGAACTGAATTTAGCTGCACAGTGTGTAAGAAAGTTAAGAGCAAATGTTCTAGCAATCAGAAATGTGATCAACCTCAAAGGACTGAGGACACTAAAGAGAATGCATATCAGAAGAAAAGCTAGAATAATCTCTCCATATGCCACACAAACAACAGTGAAATGCCCTAAAAAAAAAAAAAAAGCATCAGATGGTGTGCTAGATACCAGCACTGTGCTTGCAAATAATGAGTTAACCAGTAAATTGACTGAAATAAGAGTGCTTTTTTTTTTTTTTTTTTTTTACTTCTGCGGACAACTGAGTCTCTAACAAGAACCACGTCTGTAATAAAAGTTATGATGTCTCTAGCAGGAACTGGTAGTGCAAATCAAACATACCATTAGCTTGTCAGGCTCAGCCAAGTGAAATAACAAGCAGCTGGGTAGTGCTGTATGCTGAAATGGAAAACTGTTGCCCCTTAACAGAAGATTTCCTCAGAGAAAATTAAGCATGAGGGGCAGCGACAGACCTGGTTATTCATGAGCATGGTGTCACGGGGAGGTCAATGGAAGGACCTTACTTAAACCATCATTCTGGTTCAGGAAATGCTGCCTGACTCCTGAAGTTAGCAGAGCAAACTCTCCTCAACACCTCGATGAGTAAATCAGGCTAGTGGAGAAGTGCCTGGCACCAGGGAAAACAGAGAAGAAGGATGCAACATGTGATTTCCCATCCGACTGTCTACGCTGGGCCACAAAACCCAAGTGCTTTCAGTTCTGAGGAGATGGAGGGGAGGATGGAATGTGCATGGGTAAAGTGGGAAAGAGGAGCTCTTTTTGTTTCTAAGGGTGTGGAAGAATAAACCTGGAAAGTGAAACGTTTCCCTATGCAGGCAGGGAATTGGATGCAGACTATGCTGGGCTAGAAGAGTTTTTGTACTTGGGGCTCTTGGCTAAACCCAAGCTGTTTGTGTTGTCACATGCTCTTTTACAATCTTTTGGCTGATGAAGCCTGGGTGGCAGAGTGGAAAATTGTTTGGGAGGTTTGCATAGCCGTGTGTGTGTTCCGCAGCCCCAAAGCCAGACATTGTTTATTGAGTCCTGCAAGGGACCCTGGTAATCACAGCTGATTTGCAAAAGCATATCTGTTGTCCATGTGTATCAATTAGATTGCAGAGGTTGTGTACAAATCACAGACTTGATATTGATCCCGCAGCTTGCAGCCAGCACAGCACATTTTAATGCTTGTCTGGAGGGAGATCCTGCTGCTAGGCCATAGTACTCCTTTTGCAAAATCTTCTGCTGTCCCTGCAAAGATCCACCCAAATTTCAAATGCAAGTATATGTCTAGCAGCTCCCTTACCTAAATTCCAGCCCATGAAATGTCCACAGACATCTCCTCATCACAGCCACCCGCTCAGCCCACCAGGATCCCCTGCTTCTTGCCTGGGTTGCAAGAGCACCATGCCCATTTCTGGGCCAGCAGTCCATACAGCAGAAGGTTGGTGGCAGTTCCCAGAAGCCAGCTCTTGGAAGAGGGAAATATAAAGGAAAAAATTATTTTTCTTATGGCTCTGAGTGCTGATGATTACCATCCTTTGCTTGATGCTGGAATAGGCCTGAGGCAGAATAAAAAAAATGAAGGAAACAGCATTTTGACCAAAAGGCTTTGTTTGCAGGGAGTAATTCAAAACTATTTCCATGTTCCTGTGGTACATGTAGACACTGCTATCAACAGCAACGTATCTAACCCAAACTGAAGGGACTATGAGAGCATCTCTCCCAGAGAGGGTCTGCCAGACCATTTCTGGGTTCCCTGAGTTACTGCCAGGCATTAGAACTTTTGGTCTCCTGGGAGGCAATACAGGCCTGGCGGGCTCAGCCTGAAGTGAAGCTGCCCAGGGCAATTTTCAAGCTCCAAGGTTTTCAGACTAAAATCTGTAGTGTAAAAGACACAAGAAGAATTTACCCCAGTTGTAAATAACTAGAACTGGATAGAAAAGTGCTACAAGTATTTTGCAAGAAAAAAAAAATCTTCAAATGCTTTTCTTAGCAATTCTTTCAATTTTTTTTTTGATTTAAAAATACAGTTGTGCTATTCTTTTTCATTGAGCAACAAAAAAGGAAAACTCCCTCTTCCCTTCATCCTTCTGTGCCTCGGGAAAAAGGGAAAAAAAGGAGGGAGGAAGAAAAGAGGGTTGCTGAGACGATAATGACTTGAAATGCTGTTTCTTGAAAAGTTGAAACATTTTGGAAAGAAATTTTCCACATTTCATGCTGCTTTTGAAAGATCCTTTTTAAGAAAAGTGCTTTTAGCTCCAAGTGATGGCTAACTTTATAAATAAAATTTTTCCATGTTTTATTAAGGGGAGTAAACAAGGGACAAGCGATGGCTGAAGCAACAATTTTCAAGATGGTTGAGACACAGGAACTTTTATCTTTTCAACTATAAACTTTGATTGGTTTTCATCCCCCCTGCCTCACTTCCTCCTTTCCTCTTTCTCAAAATTATTGCCTTTCAGTTTGTTTTAATGGTGTTTATGTAATGTCATAAATATTCTGGTTTAGAACTGTAATTATTCCCTACGATTAATTCTGTTCCCTCTGAGCAGTTGTGCAAGTTTTCACTGGAGGGTATGTCTTTTATGTTCATGTGTTTCTCCATGTAAAATGCAAGATGTCCATTACTGAAGCCATGCCTGGAAAGGCAGGGTTAATGCTTTTTCTTTTTCCTGTGGCAATGCTTGGAAGCATTTTTGTGGAGTGTTTAGTGTCATTCCTATTCGGGTTGGGATTAAGGTAATTGACAGGGCGCTGGGCCAGGGGTCCTTTAGCTGTCCAACCTCAGCTGCATGGGGTGGAAGCATGCCACGGCCAAAGTCACTTCCTTTCTCTTTCTTTTATATCCCATTAGTCTGCCTGTGTTTTCGATTTCAGAGGAATTCCTGTAAATACATCGACTGTGGCTGCTAATTGTGGGTAAAACATCAAATATATGGAGGCGGTGGGAGTTTTCCCAAAGTCAGGGCTGCGGGACTCAGCTGTCTTTCTCTGAAATGTATTTGCAGTAGGTGGAGATAATGATCAGTGTTTTTGTGTCAACTGCTCTGCGTTAGGTGAGGGCAAACAGTTGAAAGCAAACTCTAAATAAGAGGCTGTGTCCCATCCAGCCCTGCAGAAGCAGCTGACAGTGCACACGGGCCAGATGCAAGTACACGGTGCCCAGCACATTTCCCTTTGGTGTTGTGCCTTAAATAATGAGTTACAAGAAGATGGATAGTGAGACTTTCATGCCCTGGAGCAAAGGAAAAAAGTTTGGAGGAACTAAGCAAAAGTTGCAATTTAAAGAATGTGCAGAATATATACTTTAAATACGCAACTTGTCTTCTTCGTTGTATTTCAGGCATATTTTTATATGCTATCATTTTCCCCCCAATGTCTTAGCGGCTTGAAAGCCTAATCTTCTGGAAAAGTTTGGCTGCATCCTCCTTGACAGTTTCACAAGCAATCATGTTAATGTCCAGATGAATTGACTGTGATTATTGAGCATGAAATGAAAGAAGTTATGTACTATTGGGGAAACATGTAGAGTTTAATTTCTGGTCATTTTATAAGCCCTGTAAGTAACTTCTAGCACTGCCTGGGAGAGGGTTTGTAGTGGGATCAGCCAGGTATTTAACACTCAAGGGAGGAGGAAGCTGAAAGCACAGGGCATCTGCTTGGGGGAAACCTGCTTGATGCTGTGGGGCTCCTGTGATCAAGGAGTTGGTCAGATGCATCTCTGGGGAGAGGACAACCTGGCACCTGCAGAAGAGAACATTGGGCACAGCTCACACTAAGCCCCCCATGGTTTTGCTGTGTTCATTCAGTTAAGTCTGTATCTAAAAAAGACAAGGAGAACGAAAAATTTTTCTAGAAATTGCAGTTTAAATAAGACAGTCTACAAAACCAGCCAGGAAACCACTAGGAGACCTCAGTGGAAAATCCCAGCAGAGGCAGATGTCCCCACACATTCCCTTTCTAGGCCCCTGTCACCAAGTCAGGGATCTCATTAGGTCATGTTTACTGAAGGCCCTTGTGTTCTGTCTTCTGATTCTGCCAGCGACAGGGCACAGGGCTGGGGGGGACACAAAGCCTGTCCTAAGTGACCACCGGTGGAGCCAGCCCTATTCACGGATTAGGGCTGCCATGGAAACTCCGTTTGCAGAGCTCACCACTGCAAACATGGAATGAATGGCCAGGTCAGCGCCCGAGATTAAAGGGGAGGGAAAGAGGGAGTTGAGCAACTGTTTGCTGAACTCATTTCAGCAGCCTTCCTGGAAGAGTCTAATATTCCAAAAATTGGATTGTAGAGGCTTTTAGTTAAAAGCAGAATGAGGATTCCCCTTGCTTGAGAAAAGGGTTGTGTCTTCCGGATGCATTCAATGAAAAACAGCAGCAGAACTCAGCTAAGTATTGATTTAACTTCAGAATAACCTTAAAAGATCTAAAAGAGGTTTAATGATCAGCTGTATCCTGAAAATGAATCCCAGAGGCCTTATTGTTTAATGTAATGATTTACACAAATCGGCCACCAGACTAGGAGTTCTACCTGGTGCTGTGATTTTGATCATTGTGAGACAAAACTCATATCCAGGTTTTGACTGTGCAGATCTATTGGTTGGCTAACCCTAGAGGTTTTAAAGATATGATTCTTAGATGTTCTAAAGATATCATATGTTAGAGTGTTTCATCTCCTGGAAAATAAAACTTTGCTTGCAAGACCAAACATTGATGTTAGCATCAAAATATCTTTTAACAAGCAGTCATGCTTTCCTTTTTTTTTAAAAGTTTTTATTTGTTTGTTTGTTTCTTTGGTTTTTTTTCCCCTATCTGAAATTATATATGTTTTCATTCCTTATCTGGGGAATGGCCTGTGATTTGAGAGACCTTCTGCATCCTACTTTCTATAGTCATCCTTATTACACAGAGCAAATTCCTCTGTTCCAGGAATTTAGGGAAACATGGGTGTATTCTCCATAGCCTGGCAATATCTACCCCAAGGGCTGCCTGTATGTTTTGGAATGCTCAGCTCTAGGCTGGGCACCTGGGGCTGTGTTCTGAAGCCCATTGTACATGCAGAGAAAATACCCTAAGAGCCAGGAGTGTGATTCATCACCTCAAACTTTATACCTGGAGGGAGCAGAGATGGCTAATGTGCTTTTATTAATTTCTGCTTAAACCATTGTTCTCAGATGCAGCTGTGAATGACACACAGTCAGATTAGAAGGAAAAGCTATTCTCTGAAAGCCCAGGAAAGCTGCAGTGCTCTGGTAGTGAACCAACTTAGTCAATACCAATGTCCTCAGTGCACTCACTTGGCTGTGTTTTTCAGCCAATTAGGCACCCATTTTGGAGAACTTCTGTTTAAAACTTATGTCCTTAACAGGGAAACACAGTATTAAACTCAAAATTGAACCCACAGATCCTTTTCCAGACAGTAAAACATTTTCTCTCTTGGTTTATGAGACTGTGGTTTGACATTCTTAGTTCTTCATAAATCCAAGTTAACCAGTTTTTATCAGAGTTGTTCCTATTTTCTATAACACAGTTGCTTTATAGTGTGCTTAACTGTCTTGCCAAGGTTAAACTGGTTGGTCATTCTGAAAGTTTCCAATTTCTGCATAATATAGCATGTCCATATTTCTCTGATGCTCTGGGATCTCACAAAACCTCATGAGTTTCTACTGGTTCAGCAGTTCTTCTGATTAAGCTGAAAATTGATTTTCCCAAATCCTTACTTCTGTTAGTCTAATGGGGAGAAGTTTGAAGGTTTAAAACTCCACTGAATGAAAAACTGAAATGGGGAAGTTCTGGAAATGAAGCAAAAGTCAATGTCAAAGCCTTCATAATTTTTATCAGAAGGGGGTCCTTCATTCATGGGCACGAAACAGAAGAGGAGCAGGTTGTGTGAGGCTGGGCCTTAGCAATAAACACAATAAAACATCCAAAACTCATGCAATGCCTTTTATCTGTTTGTAACAGCACACTGCAGAAATGTGAAGTAAAAGAAGGGAAACTGCAAAATTCGATCTCAAAATGTTGATGTTGGAACCATCTGTGCAAAAGCAGATTTGTGGGTTCTGCATGGGCTCTCTCACCTCTGCAGAGCTGCCACAGGACCTTGCTTCACAGGAGCACATGCAAACCTCAGCCACCTTTGTTACCTGATCCCCCTGAGAGAAGGGAGGAAAATGTTTGTTTTCTTTTGTTCATATCCAAAAGGATCTGAACAAAATTTCTCTCTCAGCCTGTGGCCTGATATATAAAACTTCATGTGTGTGTGTGTGCATCTGGCTTACTCTAACTGGGATGCCTCAAAGCTGCCTCTTCTGCTTATAGAAATGTAAAAGTTTCTTGCTGAGTATTCTAAGGAGATCCCTTAGATCCTCGTTTACATATGTTTTGTATTTCCTGCGGTTTTGCTTTTCGTGGTTTATTCCTCCCTCTCACATCTTGCCACTATCCCCTTCTTTAACCTGCCTGACTGAGAGCTGACATTTTCTGATTAATTGTTCCAAGTCCTCTGCAAGTACCCAGTCAGAAGAGTAGCTGTACCTATTTGGTTAAAGGGAGATATTTAATACCAATTTTTGTCTTTCCTGTGTTTAAAAGTATTTTTTCCTCTGCCCTCAGCAAAGATGAAAAGATGACCCTATAGACCAAAAGTCTCCATTAAATCAGCCATTGGAGAGGAGGAAGGCTGGGTTTTCATTTGAGTTTATTTTGTTTTGTGCTTAAATATATTTTGTTAACCCATGTTGGGAAAAAAAAGGGAGGGAGAAGTTGCTAAAAGAAGGGCAATTGTGTCCTCCCACCGGAGTTCAGCCTACAAGCTACCCTTTCTTAGGAGCTGATTTGATTTCCCCCGGATTTTGCTTCTGCAGGCAGAGTGTTTTATCTGCCTTTTAGCCTTTGACCCAGAGGTGTGACCTTTTCACTTTTATCTCTTTTGGACTAAGCCTGGGCCCCGTCAAAGTTCCTTGAGAGACTAATGGTAAGTGCAGAGCAAGAGGGGTCATTTCTGACAGTGAAGAGGACGGGGCGCTGCGGTGGGTGATGGTGAGGTGCCTCCAGGCTGCTCTCCAGGACAGTAACAGGTACCTGTGCTCCTGCTGCCTCAGCAGCCATCTCTGACACCAAGCAGCAGTGACAGCCCCTCAGCAGTCAGCTGAAGGGTGATCCCACCTTTGCCTCCCACCCTAGCAATGCAGCAGCAATAAATAAAAGCATAATCACTTTCAGGAGCGATGCTTGCACTTCCCACTATGTAATGCAGCCAGATTTAGTCTAGGTATAAAATCATTCATGGAAATAATATTCAGCTGTTACTATTAACCTTTATGTCTTAAACTCTCCATTCTTTCCATAGAGAAGTCTTTTCTCTGTCCTTGAATGCAAGATGTATTGAATTTTAAAAATATACATTCATTTCTTACATTTTAAGGATCCACAAAACCTAACCTCTGGTGTGCCTTAGAGCAGCAACAACATCGACAGCACCCACTCTCATTCTGCCTGAAGAGGACAAGTCAAATCAGCAGAAGAAAGGCGTGTCTGTGACACAGAGCTGCCTGGGAGGTCTCCTACCAGCAACCCTCCGGAGGCTGCAGCAGGAAGCAAAGCTGCCCAAGTGATGTGATTGAGTTTCCCTTTGTGGAGCTGGGATGTGTTTCAGAGCCTCGGCAGGGGCTGCTCTGATGGGTCCTGTTCCTTCTGCTCGGGGTTGGGGGAAGGCAAAGGTGCGGGAGCCGCGGAGCTCACCCTGCCTCAGGGCACTCCACCACACTCCTTCAGGCTGTGGAATTTCCAGACCTCTGTGGCGAAGAGGGAAAGGAAAAGTCAAATAACAGCTACATGCTGCAGGATTCCTCCTTCTGTTTTGGAAAAGAAAGTGCAGAAAGGAGTCAGAGAGCCAGGGAAAATGAGTGAGGTGATTTTTGTGCTATTTTTTTTTTAAACTCTGTTCCGGTTTGGTTCCAGTGGGTGTGTGTGTTGGGACAAGGGCTTGTTTTGAAAAAAGGGGTGCAGAAAATTCCTGTGAAAGAGAAGATCCTGAATAACAGGGAAGTCTGCCCAGCACACATTGTGAGAAATGAAGTCTGGAGATCCCCAGAAACGTGGGGAGGTGATGATTCTGTTAGGGAAGGGGAGAGTTTTCAAATATTTGTTTTTTATTAAAAAATTCCCACATAGTTGTTTTTTTTGTGGTAAGCAAGGATTTTCACAGATTTTACTCACAAAGAATAGATCTGCTCTCTAAAAAAATCTTCTCAGTTTTAAATGAAAACATTTCCATCTTCTCATTCTAAAGATGATGACACTATGATCAGGTAGCCTCTGGAGGGGGTGTGGATCAGGAGTGCCATCATTACAGACATGGTTGGATATAGCAACAAACTGGGGCATAGCATGTGTTCAATATCCTGAAAGAAACACAGGATAACAAAGACTAGAGAGCCCAAAAACCTCTTTGTGCACGTGCAATAGCTCAAATGGACCAGAGCCCACCAGAGTAGAACCAGTCACTCGTTGTTAACACAGCCCAACAAAACCAAGATGCTTTGCTATGCACAATGCTTCTGCTTTTTTCTTTTTTCCTACAACACTAATGCTCCTAAGTATGGCTTATAAAAATTTGGCTTTTACACCCTAATGAGCACATGGCTCATTTCTTCATTATATTTCCAGTGTGAGCACTTTGGTGGAGTTTACCCATCTGCAAGAACTCTGCTCTCCTCGAGCCCAGCCCACTGTGTGCCAGAGGCTGGTGCTCATCCCAGATTCCAGCATGTGTCACACCAGTGACATGAATTATGACTGGTGTTTGGGCATTGCAGACAGTTTCAGATTCCCAGCTCATCACTTGGATTGTCACAGTGCTCCTATTTACTTTGCTGTTTTTTATTAAAAATAAAAATCTCAAGCTAAGAAGAAGAAACGTTTACCTAGAAATGAGCTATGAATGTTCACCACTCACTTGTACAGAAAGCACACTTTCCATTTATTTCCTAAAATAACTTTTTCAAGATTTTTTTACCACATGGAAGATTTTTTAAAAAAGCTTATTGAAACTTGAAGGCAGATGATTCCTTTGGTTCACACTGATGGTCTTCTTCAGGCTAATGTCTGAACTTAGCTTGAAGAAAACACTGCATTTATCATCATGAGTTTGCCTTGTGTGAAAAACAAATAGTCCTACAATAGTTAGGATTTGTTTTGGTAACTCATTGCAAATCAATGTAAAGAAAAATATCAAACAACAAAAAATATATATTTTGCTCCTGTGATTGATATTGAAGCTTTCAAATGTCTGATGATGATTTCATCAGCTCTTCCCTGGAAGGGAAAAAGCTTCTCCCATGTAAGCTGCAATCCAGGACTGGATCCAGCTGCACTATTCAATCTCTCCTTCTTGTACCTTCCTCCCTTGGAAGTTTCAGGCACCACCAGATCACAGTAATTTTGGACAAAGTCTGTATTGTCACTTCTTTAGGGTAATACTTGAGGCTGAGTATCTATTCCTGTTCTCTAGCTGTATATATGTATCTTTATGATGAAGTGATCCCCAAGACCACAAATCTACAATCCTTCCTTCTTCCCCACCAAGGAATTATTAAAAGCAACTGACTCCTATAAACAAAAATCTCCCATGTTCCAGGCAGAAGTGGAGGAGGGTCCAGTTTGGATCTGGAAAAGCCTGGGTACAACTCCCAGCTCTGCCACATAGCTTTGCTGGAAGCAACTGTACTTCTTTACACCCCACTCATAAAATGAAAAAAAATATAAAAATGGTCAGTTGTGAAATGGTGTCAAGTCTTGCTTCAAAGCTTGCCATGTCACCAAACTGCAATTTGTTTACCCTCTGATTTTGAGCCTGTGGGACATGAGAATTTTAGTTATTTTAAATCTTCTTTTTTTTCTGCAACCACTTAGTTAAAAAGATAAATGGCAACAGGCTTTTAGCAAAATGGGATCACATTATGAAATTCCCTAAGTTGGCTCATGGGGCATCTTCAGGCTTCAGGCCTGACAATGGTGTTAGCTTGGGGTTTTGGGTTTGGAGTTATTTTTACATGCAGCAAGCCAGAAAACAGAACTTTTAGGGATGTTGTACTTCATTTGGGCATAAACCTGTTACCTGTTGGCTAAAGGCTTTAGATGATGCCCACTGCCTCTTTCCCAATGGACTTTATTTATAGCCGTGCATTGGGAATTTCTTAAAGCACAGAGGCTTCTCAGATCCGTACTTGTTCCAGCTTTGTCAGAGACAAGTATTCTGACATCAAATGCATTTTTGCAATCCCCATTGCAGACACTTAATTGCAGGATGATTCAGGGCTCTCTAAGCAGCCAAATTTCCCTATTCCTATATAAAAGAGGAGCAGTCTCTGCAAGGGTGTTTCAAAATGCAGCTATTGGCTGCCCAGTGCTAGACAGTATGACTGTCTCCTTACCAAATAATTCAGCCTCTCACAAGAAAATCATGATTCAGGCTGAAAAATTGCAGGACTTCTTAAAAACAAAAAGGGTAATTTTGTTTGCTTTTCTTAGAAAATGCATGTCAGGGCTTCAGCTGCTCCTCTCCAGCCATGATGGCAACACAATTTCAATGTGATTGAACTTTATGTGGGCTCTTGGTTCCTGACTTTGAGTCTCCTGCACTAAAAACCCTGATGTGTTACAATAAAAAGGTTCAGAAAACAGCTGATGGAGAGGCCTTCTTGCTTTCCTGCAGACTGTTCATCTGGCAACTTGGCATCCTGTAGTCAGGGCTGGCTGGGAATCCCTGAGGCCACGGCATCCATAGATGAGAACCTCTGGTTGGGATTCCCTCAGAGTGCAACAAGCAGGTACCATGGGCTTGGTCCCCCTTGGGATACATTCCCAAATTTGACATGAAACAGGACTTTTTGCATGGATTGGGGGAGAACTTTATTCTTTTCCATTTTCAGAAGGATCCCACAGGCTGGATCCTGCAGGGCTCTGGGCACAGATATGGTGAGATCCAAGTGCCTGATGCACACAGAGAACAGGGTCAACTTTGGTCTTGTTGTAATCACCAATTTTCAGCTTCAGTGAGCACACCACTGCCTTGCTCTTCCCCAAGGCAGGCTTCCATTCAGTTATGCTGACCACTGCTTGAGAATTAAAGGTTGATTTTCCAATCCTGTCCTTGGAAGTTTGGTGTAACAGCTTTGATAATGCTAGTTTAAAATGTTGCCTCTTTTATGTCATGTTTAATATATTGTCTTCCTTTGATGATATTCAGTCTAGTGACTTGTACTTATGGACTGTATTTCATGGAATATACAGGCATTTCAGGCAAACAAAGTTGAAAAACAAAATTGGTTCTGGAAGAAGTCATTCTGTTGCCAGAGCCTAAAAGATGGCAAAAGGCACATGAAAATTTTCATTAGCCTTTGGAGGGACACAAAATTCTAGTTTATAAGAACCCATCATTATTTCAGATTACATGAGACGAAAGAGAAATTCTTTCTGAGACTTTGAGGATGTGGTCATCTAGTCTCTCCCTATTCTGTAAGCTTTCTGTCTTCATTTTTGGTGTGAGTAGCTCTATAACCTGGCTTTTGTAATTCTCATAAAAACCCCATACATTATTTTTCATTCTAGCAATGCCTCTGATAAAACTAAAACCAGTCTGTTTCCTAGGATAGAGTGCAATATTTGCTTTATGTAACATCCTCTTTATAACATAGCCTGAGGAAAACTTGAAATGAGAAGTGGAATGGACAGAAAAAAATTGAGGTAACATAACATTCTCATGGGCAGTGGGAGGAAGTTTTGTACATTATAGGAAGGCTAAATATAGACTGAATCAAGTCAATGGTTGTAGAAGTGGGAAATGTGCAATGAGAAATAGTTCTTTTTCTGATAAGCACAGAAATGGAGAATAGATTTTAGGATCCGGGTTCAAGAAGGTGAAAACTGAAGAAGCAAAAGAAGTAGTGAGAGAGCAGATGAGGGAAAAGACGGCAGAAGGATTGAAAAAATGTCAGTGTCTGGGGCTTCAGAAAATGAAGCAATCCTAATATTTTGAAAATTAAAGATGGCTTTGGCACTGGAGGGAAAACCACTGAACAAGAGCCAAATGTTCTGTTTCTGGCCTCAGACTTCCGTGTTCTTTGAGATATAGGATGATAAGAGAGTGTCTGAACCTGTCTGCATCAGACAGCTCTTGAACACATTAACAACGATTGATCTGATCTGGTTCATTTTAGATGGAGAAAGCTTAGGAAGCTCAAGATCATAAAATTACAGGAGTGCAGAATCATTTATGTTGGAGAAGACATCCAAGGCAATTGATGTCAACCTTTGATCATCACCATGTCAACTGAACCAGAGCATTAAGTGCCACATCCAGTCATGTTTTGAACACCTCCAGGGATGGTGACTCCATCACCTCCCTGGGCAGTCTATTCCAATGCTTAACAACCCTTTTCATAAGAAATTATTCCTGCTGTCCAACTTGAACCTCCCCTGGCACAGCTCGAGCCTGTCCTCTTGTCCTGTTGGTGATTGCCAGGCAGAAGAGGCCAACCCCCACCTGGTTACAGCCTCATTTCAGGCAGTTGTAGAGAGCAAAAAGGTCTTCCCTGAGCCTTCTTTTTTTGAGGCTAAACACCCCAAGCTTTCTCAGCTGTTTCTCAGAGGACTTATTCTCTAGACCCTTCACCAGCTCTGTTGCCTTCTCTGGACATGCTCCAGAGCCATTCTTGCAGAAAAGGGCCCAGAACTGGGCACAGGACCTGAGGTGCAGCCTCCCCAGTGCTGAGTACAGGTGGGCAATCACTTCCCAAGTCCTCCTGGCCACTATTTTTGATACAAGCCAAAATGTCACTAGACTCCTTGGCTGCCTGGACACATGCTGGGTCATGTTCAGCTGCTGCAAACCAGCTCTCCCAGTTCCTTTCCTGATGAGCCACTCTGCCCCCAGCCTGTAGGGGTTGTTGTGACCCAATGCAGGACCCAAGACTTGGCCTTATTTAACCTCACACCATTGGCCTTGGCCCATGGATCCAGCCCATCCAGGTCTGATGATGAGATGAACCAGCTGGCATTCCCTGGATCCATGTGACTAGATAGTCCTCATCTTGGATCTAGACCTTCTCTCACTGCAGGAGCTTCTGACAATTGCCTTGAAGAGCACTGAGCAGTGCTCTCAGAGGAAAACCCAAGGTTTTCTCAAACACACTTTGTTTTATGCACTGAACACAAGGCTCAGCTGACACAGTTGTTGACAATTTGCTCCAAGACAAAAGCAAAAATGGCTTCTGGGAACCTGCTTCTAAAGTGCAGACATCTTCCCAAGCTTGGCCTTACTGCTGCCTACTCTGTCAAGGCTTTGTTTCTCTGTGAAAATTCTTTCCCTTAATCTTTGATTTATGATTGTCTGAGAAAATATTCTAATGAGCATTGAAACACTGAACAGGACTCTCCCTTGGGGGGAGATGCTGCCACCCTGATGCTGCAGTCTGTCTTCTGTGCCCTTCTCACAGCCTGACTGCTTGATGTCAGGAAACCCTGGATGAAAGGGGGAGTCTAGTTCTCAGGAGAAGAACAAAACCTGACTCATGAAGTGCTCTTAGTCACACAGTAAAGTTAATTTATATTTTCTTTTTGCCTCACTTAGCTCTTGAGAGTATTCAAGTGACCTCTGCCTCTAAACATTGGACATTACCATTTTCATTCTAACATCGCCATGTCAAAGATACAATTGTGCTTTCAAGGGAAATCTGAGAAACAGAAGCAAAAGAGATAACAGAGGCTTCTGAAATGGTGGTGGTGACAGCCCAACTGGTTTCAGTGCATTTGAGTCCTCCCTATTGAGAATTTTTCTCACCTTCACAAAAAGGAGCAGTATCTATTACAGCCACATGTGTCGATTCTACAGATGCACCCTGTTGATTGGGTGAAATTTGTGTACCTGATCTGGCAGTGTTCGGAAGCCCAGACACAGACAAGATGTTCTTATTATTCAAGCCCCCCCTACTCAAGTGCTCTGTTTAGCTACTGTAACTCAACCCCAAAAGATTTAGTGCTGAGGACCCCTGTGTGCATCTACCAGCAGCTATAATGCTGGTCATTGTCAGCTTCCCCACGGTGGCAGTGGGGCTGCCTGCAGAGGCAAGCTTCGTGTGCTGGCTGGGCCCACTTTGATACAAAATCACACTAGGGATGGAGAATATGGTAAATGTTTTGAAGGATGCTGAGGTTTTGAAAGGCTGAGGTTAATTGTGCTTTCTAGCTGAAGGTACATCTGCTTCTGCTGCAGAACACTGAAGGAGGATAAACTCAGTTATCAGGCTTTCATACTACTTGAATCATATTGCATCAATATATTTGGAAACAATCTGAAAAATGGGCCAACACTGAGATGACAACGTCCACTGATGGAATCATCTTAAGAAAGCAAATTTGACCAGTGAGGCACAGAGGAAATTCATAGTCTGGAGTGACTGGGTGACAGAGTGATAAGTTGAACTCTGTAATCCTGACAGGTAAAGAGACATGCACAGGAGGCTGGGCTGTGTAAATAACTGTGTAAGTCCTTAGTGCAGTGCAGCCAGCAGATTGAAGAAAGTGAGGCTTATTAGACCACACCTGGAACACTGAATCCAGTTTTGGGCTACCAGTATAGGAGAGACTTGGTAACTGTGAGTCCAATGGAGGGCCACATGGATGGTGGCAGCTGAAGTGCTTGTCCTTCAGAGAGAGGATGGAAATCAGGGTCTGTCTACCCTGGAGAAGACATGGTGTTGGAAGCCTTCCAGTATATCCTGGCTTTGAGCAGGCTGTTGGGTTTGATGACCTCCAAAATTCCAGCCTGAGCTATCCTGCTATTCTATAATCCTTAAGAAAGTTAGCTGCAGTTATTAGTTTAATTTAAATATCAGCTTCATATATGGGAGCAATGACAATAATCAAACAGAACGCTAGAAGTTAATAGGAAGGGAGCAGAGAAAAATCAGCGATTTTCAACATAAATAAAAGGTGTGCCTGGATCATGAACATCATGTGCAAACCTGTTCTCCCACTGAACAAAAAGAACTAGAAAATGTAGGTGGAAAGGAAAGAAGGGCAATTAAAAGTTTGAAAATGAGAGTAATTAATCTAGAACTATACTTTCTGGAAAAAAGGTAACAGGGGATTTATAATGTAATAAAGTCATGATTATCATGAGAACATGAAAGAAACCAGGTGGCAAGCTCAAAACAGTAAAAGAAAACCATATCTGTGCTGTAGACAGGATGTCTCAAGACAGCAGCTGGCTTGTGACTGGCTAGGAGAAAAGGCTGGATTCTGTTGATGTGATGCCAAGATTTCCATGCAAATTTTTCAGACCATGAAAAAAAATGGACAAAGAAAATGAAGAAAATCTAACTAATACATTACAGCAATACTGCTGTTCAAATGCATTAAGACAATGCAGATATTTACCAGTTTACAGGTTCATTAAAGAATGGCTTCACCTTCACTTGCTGTCATTCAGTAAGTGGAAACAACAGGTTAAAAATCTGTTATATGGAAATCAGAGCCTTTGTTATGGAGCTCAGGACTAATGTATTAGTACATACAGCATACACCTATTTATATATTTATAGGGATGTACTTTCTAAAAGGTGTTTTTCATTTACCTGGTATTTACCTGGCTGTGCCTGTATGGGGCAGACAGGGCAGGTGGCAAGTGGGGTGTTGGCCTGTGCTGGCAGGCAGGGGCTGCAGGCACTGGGGCAGATCTATTGCTGCTCTCTCACCAGTGGAACTCCATGCCATGGCTGCCTGGTGGAACTCCATGCCATGGCTGGAGAAGCCAGGGGTGCACGTGGAGATGGCTGCATCACAGACCTCTGCCCACAGCATGGGCAAGGCATTCCCAGTCCCAGCAAATGTAAGCTTCAGTTTGCTACTGTTTTTCTGCACTTGATTCACTTGCTCAGGGTTTTATTTTTCTGTCCCCTCCAAAATTATTTTCAAGTCCCATGGAAATTCTGCATCTTTTTTTCCTGACATTATCCACTGTATGTAATTTAAAAAAAACTTCTGTGTGAGTTTACTGGCAAATTTTATCTCTGCATTTTGGAGTAACCAGGTCAGACCCAAAACTGAAATTTAAATAATATATTTTTCACCCCTGAAATTTTGATCACTTTTTCATGCAGTTCACCTGGTGTAGAGTTCACATAATGATTGCATTTTGATGAAAGTCTTATTAAAATCTCAGATGGGAACAGATACAAGAGGACTCATTAAAGAAATAAAACAGATCCACAAGGATTTTGTGAAAACCTTTGGTTTCTGATCTATTTCATTGCTCTTGTATGCCAAATACTCCCAGTTTCACCCAGGACTAGGTTTATAAAATGAGAGTATTTTATTACTTACACATTCCCATTTCTACAGACTGGACAGAATTCAGATCCCTTTGGTGCTATGCCCAAAACAAATTAAAAAAACCCAAAACCCAAAACCCAAACACGTCAGTTTGAAGGTAGATTCTGCTTCTTAACTCAGCACTGGGAAACATACATTAAAGAAAAAAAAAAAGCCACTATAACTAAACCTTTTAATTTTATTCCACATCCTAAAGTTTCTCTTCCAGATTTGAATAGATTCAGTCTCAGATAGAGCTGATCTTCTCATTATTGATGGAAACTTTGAAGCTTTATCTCCTGACAGAGAGCTGAAGCGAGAGAGTCTGTAAAATTTTCCACATAGCACAGGAATATAGGGAGCGAAGGATTCAGAGAGGAGACGCAGGGCCTTCCTTATGAACTTGAAATCCTGGCAGGCAGTTCCTTGAGGTTGTAACTGAAAATCAATCTGATATATAATTAAATTGTAGTCATCACATATGCAGCAGCCAGTCTCTGCAGCTCTCAGGCAGGGCAGCGGAGGAGCGGGGCCATCGATCGGCAGCGCGGCCGCCCCATCAGCAGCACTCAGCGGCTCCGCGGGGCTGCCCCAGACGGCAGGACAAACAGCCGACTCCAGCCCAGGGGTCCGATACTCCCTAATCATTTAAGTGCACTGCACAGCCAGCCCGGACTAGTCCCACAGTCTCCGTGCTGCCATCAGTCTTTCCAATAAATGAGCTTTGAGCAGGCTCCAGAGAGAAGAGGAAAGTAGGCTGATCAATTCTTTCCAATATTAGGTTTTCATTTTAACATCTGCCCCTCAATGGCTACTTGGGTTGGGTGCTCTGTAATTATATTCATCAAGGTCTGTCCCCATAAATTGACAGCCCTGGTTTAAGGGCATAGCTCTAGTTTGTTTACTAAGTCAGAGTGAGAGACAGCTAGCATTGATTATTTCTTTTAAGAAGTGGAGCTAGAATAGCTTTTTTCAAATTATTTAGTGTTTCTAAAGCCAAGCTATGCAATTTATACGTGGCTCTTGCTGATCTCCCTTTATTCCTGACAAAGAGAAAAATTATCTTGTCTGCTGCTCTAGACACTTTTGATATTAGCATAAATATTAACAGACTTGTATTCTTCTTCAGTGCTACATTATTAATTTGTCTATGTATTTACAAGGAATTCATCACTGTATGCTTTGAACCCTGCCAAGGTGTGCATGTCCACACACTGCCAACACAGAAACACTTCCTAACATAGGAGTAAAATAACATCAGTAAATATCATTCTTGTACAGAAGAGGAACAAACCATGTCTGGTAAAACTAATGGGATTCTTCAAAAATGTCAATGAATATTGACAGGATAACTGATTGACATTGTAATTATTTGGCTTTCCAAAAGACCCAGTGATAACTCCCATAAAAAGCCCCCAAAAAGGTAAGCATGAGGCAGGGGGAAAAAAATAGCCCAAATCAAACAGCAGTAAGAGCTGGGCTGAGACCAGACCTGTGAGTCCTGGCTGGCAGATGGGGGTTGCAGGCACTTGCCTGTTAAGACACCTCCCAGTCCTAATTACAGGGCTGGTTTTCATGCTTATAATTTTAACTGTTCCTGCAGAAATTTTCCGTGCTGGTGCCTGCCCCAAGCTCGCTTGTTGTCTCTAAAAGAATTGTCCCTTCAAAACCAATCCAGCTCCCTTAGCAAGAGAGTTGTGGAAAAAAATGCATTTGCTTCTTGAAAGAACAAGCAAACAAACTCCACTAACTCTTTGTCTGAGACTCCAGTGCCCCCGTGCTGTGTCTGGATGGTGTGGAAGGAGCAGCAGTGCTGCAGTGGAACCCGGTCCTCCCAGACCTCCACATCCTCCTCACACCTGCACCCTGCCTCTCTCCTCCCTGCTCACCCTTGCCTTGGGAAGCCTCTGAAAGCAGGAATGTGATTCAGTGCAATGTGGTTGCTACTGAGACAGCTGTGATTCAGTGGAGGGACAAACTTGTCCTGGTGTTGAGCATGACTCTGAAAGCAGGACAGGCCATGGGGTCCAGGCAAGCAGCTGAGGGTGGAGAGAAGAAAAGACCTTGTATGTATCCCTGGAGACCATGAAAAGATTCAGGAAAGCACAGCAATGACATACAGGAATTATTTTATTTGGGTGTTCTTCTGCTGTGGGTAGAGTTGCTAAAATGTGTCCTTGGACAGCAGCCACGCTGGACTTTTGCAGGACATTTCTCTTATATGAGTTGTGTTAATACCCTCTGCCTTAGGAGAAGAATCATGAGCTTCCCTCAACTCCTCCACTTTTGCTGTTCCTGTAATCATTTTCCTTCCCCTGCTTTCTTTTCCTGAGTTTCCCTGCTCATCTTAGAAGCAGCTCTGTGGGGTTTTTTGGGGGTGGGTTAAACCTTGCCTTTAAAAGGACTGGATAGGGACTGGTTAAGCTGAGTAGGTAAGAGGGAAAATGTCAGAAAAACAGAGATGGGGAAAGGAGGCCCATTTGGGAGATGCTGTGACTGCAAATCAGACAGACTGATGGGGGTCCTGAGAAGCAAAGCTATGGTCAGCAGATGCTCAAGGAGACAGCTGGAGAAAAGGCAGCCTGGAGCAGAAAGGATCGAGCCCTGGCTCAAGTGCACTATGGCCCATTACCCTCAAGAAAACAGAGATTGCTCATTTTCATCTTTTGTCTGACATCCTCATGCAAAGCACTGCAAGCTCAATGACTTTCCTCTGCTCTGTTAGAGCTAATGCCTTGCTACTGATGCTTTGATTTCTCAGGCTGCTGGAATCCACACACAGCTGTCACTGGGGGCTGACCAGTGTCATGAAGATGAAGCCCAGCTGCTCTATTTATTGCTTTTTTCAGAAGGTCCCTGAAGAAGAATCAGTGTTAAGAAACACAGTGTAAAAATTTTACCTTCAGTACTAAATTAAATGTTTATTATGCATAATTAAGTTTTTTTGCAATGGTCCTTCAGGACATTGAATAGTTCACTGGTTTGTGCTGAAGTCAATGAACAGTTTCTGCAAGAAAAAAGCTAAAAGGAAACCTGGCACTATTTCCTTTTGCTAGTTAAATATGAACTTGAAGCTCTATATATTTGCCTATACTTTCCTACTTAAATGAAAATAAGAAGTATGCAGAGAAAATTTTGATTTGGATGGAACAAAATTATCTTCTGGTGGGGGATAGCCCTACTTTCTTGCTGATTGGCTAAGGTTCAGAGTCCAGAGAGAGACTATCTGCTGAATTTGGAGCACCTACCTGAGATGCCAGGACCTTAATCTTTTAACATTTGACATCAGAGTGTATTCCATATGTGCAAAACACAGTTTACATTGACTTTGTTCATGACTGAGAGCTTCATAACTTCAGCAAATCAGATCCTAAATTGCATCAGGCAGCTTGGAAGAGGGACAATTTCCTCTTCAATGTGTGTGATAGCTCTGTGATAGCTCTGAGAGTCTCAGGTTTTCTCTGATCACTGTCCCTGTATTGGGGCATCAGTCCTTAAAAACAATCATAGTCATATTTCTAAGCAACACCCAAGGATCATGAGGGCTGAATCCTGTGTAGTTCATTTTGTTGCAGTTAGCATTCCCCATGGGCAGCTGAAATGCCATTTCTTTTCCTTCTCATTAAGACAATGAATAGCACTTAGGTTTGTGTAGGCTGCCTGAAAGGAAATGTGCAGAAAACTAGGATTTTTATCTTAACCCTTCCCAGAGACTTCAAGTCCTCAGTTACAAATTAGAAATGAACCCAGGGGCTATGGAAATACCATACAAACAAAAGGGCTGTAAAATTGCTTTCCTTCAAAAGCAATAGAAGACTGCAAGCAAACCTTCTTGAGCATCCTGTACAGCTTTCTTATGTGCTCAGCAGAAGCAGGTCTTTCCCTTATTATATTCTCAAAGAAGATTTTCTGTAACTTCTTTGGGTTGATTGCAACTGCTGCTTAACATGCTTGGATAGGACTCATGCAGGGGGAGCGTGACTTACTGACCGCATATATGAACATAGGATAATAGAATGATTTGGGTTGGATGGGATCTTCAAAGGTTGTTTAGTCCAGCCCCTGAGGATTTTGAGTAGAGTCTTTTGGATGAAGTGATACCCATGGATAAGGTCAGACTGGAAACTCCCCACAAGAAAGAGCCAGCTCTTGGTCCTGTGCTTGTTGTGTCCCATTTCAGTACAGGGCCCACTCTTCTGTGTTTGAGCATGTCCACAGCCCTGTGGTTCCATAGCCCTGTGGTTCTCCCATTCTGCAGCCTAGGAAAATGCTGCACCAGCAGCTCCTCTGAGTGCACTTCACTGGCACAGGTCTCTGGCCAGGTACCTCTCTCTGCTTTTGATGCTTTTTTTCATTGCTAGCAGTTTCTCTTTCTACAGAGTATAATTTTCTCATGACAGAAACCAGACCTTTTTGAAATTTGCTATCAAGTCTTGGCTCTCCTTAAAAAGTTTAAGCAATAAAATCGTGGAACCTGGTGCTTTTCCTTTTCTAGTGAATGGGCACAGAATATAAATTACCTCTCAAATTCCTCTGCCTGGCTCAGTCAGTTCTGGTTCTGATGAACTCTAAACCTTTGGATTTGAATAGAGATTTATATGGGAATTGTTCCAGGTTTAAGTGTAGGTGCTTGTGCCCTCCCCCAGCACCATTTCTGTTTGCTTCAACTTCACTTGAGTCATTTGTTTGCCAGTCACTTTCTCCACTCCTGGAAAGCCATTAGAATTGATTTCTGTAAGCATTTTAAATACTTCTGCTAGTCCCTGTAGGGCTGTATTGGAGTCTGCATAGACTGCTCTCAGTTGGGATGGTACTGGAAGATGCTGCATTTGTACCAAGTGAGAAATCTCCCTTCCCACATCCTATTTCTCATTTCTTCTCTGGGCTTCTAGGCAGAAAATTTTCCTGGTTCTTTGAAATAAATAATCAGTGGAAATAAATCTGAAATCTGGGCTCCATGGAAATCAATAGCAAAAAGACTGCTTGACTTCAAAGGTTTGACCTAGATGGTTAATGGCACTAATTTAATGCCTCACACAGGATAAAATCCACTTATGAACCATGCACTGTACCTGAGGAGCCCAGGGTTATAATGTGACTACCTGGTTTTGTTGAAACAGAACCTAATTTTTCTCATGGCTTGGAAAATTGTGAATGTTGTCATCCTTTTTCTAAAAGTAAACTAATCTTTTTATTGATATAGTGCACACCAAGCACCGCAGTGATTTGTGATGTGGGAAGGTCTTTTGTTGCCATTTCAGCGTGGACCTGAAAGCAGCTTTAATGACAGAAATGGAAAAACCAGTTACACACGCCAAATCATTATTCTGAGAGTTCCTCCAAATGATATGAAAGAGAACAAGCTCTACAATACAAAGAGATTGTGGAAAATCTGTAGGCAGCATGTGAATCACTTTGTCATGCTTCTTTATGGCACACATGGCACCACACACTTTATTTAAGCCAGCGCCCTGCTGATCAAATCCATTTGGAAGAAAGGTGATCGGTTCTGTGGAGCTGCTGGAAATGAAAAAAATAGGTGTGTGAGACATGCCTGCAGTTGTCTGTGAAAATGTCAGGGCAAAACAGGGGTATTTGAAAGACTTCAGAATCTGGATGTGAGGTTTTAGCTTTTGTCCTAACTGGACTTGGAAAGGTATTTCTGTAGTTTCAAGTTAACCAGTTCAAAGCCTTTTTGCTTTGGGCCACATTTGCACAATGGAATTAAAAACACATATTTGAGGAAAATTGAAATCAAGCAGTTAATTACTAAGTTTCAGGATTTTTTTTCTTCCAAAAGAGGAAAAAAAGATAATAAGAAATAAGATCTGGGTGGTAAAGCTACTCATTGAAACATTTTTGACTTTCAGTCAAGTGTCTTAAGTAATCTAACAAACTGGTGGGATTTGAAATTGCTTTTGTTCTTGTTAAGGCATTGTTCATCCCTGCCTGCATAGTCCTGCCTGCCCCACTTCTCTCTCCATAACAGCCTGGTTTGTGCATGGCAGAGGAGTGCAGGAGAAGCCATGGAAAGGCCCATATGGCTTTCCTGCTGAAACATGCCTGCACCCCACCCAGAGAGAAGTATGTCTCAGCCAACTTACTACTAAGTTGGAATAGGCAGGTGGTAATGTCCATCTTTAGGTGCATTTCACTGGTTTTGCAGCCTGAAAAGTGAAATGATTGCTGTAATGCTATTTACTGCCTTACATAGCAGCCCAAAGGCACCAGCTCCTCAGCATGGCCATACTGGGAAATCCATCTCACAGCTGCCCTGAGTTTATTGCCCCTTTGTTACTCTCCCAGACTACTGGGATATTAGGCTGGGCTTTGTAATAACTCAGTCTTTGGGCCATGGTCGTGAGATTTGCCAGCAATTACGTTCTGACTTTGGTGAGCAGTCACACCATGTGCACAGAGGAGGAATTCAGCAGAATCTCCCACCCTGCACAGGATGTTTTTTTGAAGGTTGCTTCCTATCACAGTTCCTGCTGCACCAGGCTGGGGATGGGAAGGCTTCTCCCTTACTACTGCCTTTCCTGCCACTAGTGAGGGGACCATGTGAGGGTGTCCAAAGTCAGAATGAATTGTGCTAACCTTGGGAAACTGCAGATTTTTCAAGTCAGAGTTTTGAATTATTTTTTTTTCCTGACACTACAGCATCTAAGGACCTCGAAGTATTTTATCCAAAAGTCACACTTGACAGTTCTCTGTACATAATTTATTGTCCACATGCCCTTTTCATTCTAAAATCACCCTATTTAAAAAAACCTCAACTTGCTGCATGAAAAGCAATGTCCGAATAAAATATTAAGTATGTGGGCTATGATAATGAACACTTTGTATAATCAATTATAGCCTAACACAATTTAGATAATTTACATGATTTTCATATAGTGCTGTGGGTGCCACAGGTACTATCTGACTATCTGGTGAGTGACTCATTATAACATGGTGTGTAGCAATTGTGCAAGTTATATTGCATAACAGAGGAAAAAAAGTGGAGTTCTGGCAAAACATATTTCTTAACTTCCTAAACTTTATGCTTACGAGTATTTGTTCTGTACTCCAAAATCATTATGAATTTGAGCATCACAGCATCATGGAAACATTTTGAAAAACTTGTTGAATTAGGTCTCAGCTGTAATTCTTACAATATGATAGTGGATAAATCCAAATTGTTATTTAACATCCTTTTTCCTTTTAAATACAAAGGAACTGTCTTTTAAAAACTATGATCTGATTGTTTGGACACAGAAAATAAAGTCTTATTTTATGTGACTGCTTCATTTATATGTACTCGTATTTACCTAAGTTTTTATGAAGATATGACTGTCTATATTTTTATACATCCCCAAGTACAACTAGAATAGTTTCTTCTGTTCTGAGCATGGAGAGATAATTTTCCCCAGCCAGTTGTGGACTCTGACAGCACAGAAGCTCATACAAACAGCTTTATGTGGACAGGCAATTGTTGGACTGCTATTGTTGCAAGCTAGCAAACAGTGTAATAATATGTATGACCTGGAATTTCATTGAAGGTCTCATTTTTAAGGAACTGTGTGGGAGTAAAGAAGTGATCCTCCTTTCCACATGTGTCACTTTGACCTGTCCAGTCTGCAGTGTTTGCCCTGTGTGCATCCCCTAAAGGGCAGCTTTGCAGGGGTAGTAGTTGTGTGACCATATTTTCCCTGTTCATGTTGCTTTCCTGTCTGTAGTCCTATGAGAAATCCTTTAAAATCTTTAAACTAGGGGTTTGGTGGGAAAACCCTGCCATTCAGCCACACATGCACTCAAGTGCTGCTGCTTGTATTTTTTGATGAGTGCTGCTGTCTGTTCTTCCATTTAAAACTGACCCAAACATTTAATCTGTGACCACAGAACATACCTGATGCAACCACAGCAATGGTGAAGTGATATGTGGAAACTATTTAAAGTATTCAAGCATAATTTCATGACATTTAGCAACTGGGAACAACAAAAACCTCATGTGATCTGTGTATACTTTCCAGAACATGTCCCCAGCTGGCAAAATGCCATTTCACTACTTGCCTTGCCCCACTCCCCAGCTCTTATCCCTTCCCTTGTTCAGTGGAATGACAGGCAAGGATTTGCAACTTTTAAGAGTTTCTGCCCCTACAAAGGATCTTTTTAAGACCAGGTATATTGCTAAAGGAAGGCACAGAAATTAACATAATTTTCTCTACCTTTCTGAAGCTAATCATAGGCAGGGTTTTTTGTGTCTTTAAATCACTGAGTTTCATCAACAGCAAATAATAAGGGATGTCTTGTTTCCATTAGGGTTAATATCACAATTTTGCCTGATTATTCTCAGTACATAACTCAGTGGAAACAATGCATCTTTTGTAATAAAGCTTCTACCAGAAACCTTGGATGTTTTACAAGAAGGAAACATTGGCTAAGACTGTAACATAAAAATGTGGTCTATGATTCCCATATAGATGTATGGTATTAATACATGCTGCCATGCCAAAAAGTTGCTGGTATACCACATCCAGAATGGGATGGATGAGGGAAATCTGTATTTCTGCTGCCTTTCCATGCCTTTTTTTTTCCAAGTGAGGGATGTAGTACAATATACTCATGTAATAATATGCTTGAAATCACTTATGTTCAAATGAAGCAAAAGACTCCAAAGCATTCACTGCCTCCAAAACTATGCTCTTATGGTTTCAATTAAAAGGAAATTATTTGCTTTGTGAAATTTTGCCTGGATCTTTAATTCTTCCTCATTGTCTGAATACAGCTCTAAAAGGCTTCTGTACTTGAAGTCACTAATCAGATTTCAGTTGGCAACAGTCATATGTCATGTCATATCATGTCACACAAATTTTGGTTATTCAGTCCAGTCTGCAATAATGAAGGTTTCATACCATCTTGTTCCTGGCCTATCTGAAACACAGTTTAGGCACTCAGCTGCTCAAGGGTATTTCCAGATTTTCAGATGATTTTTTCTGGTACTTCCTGATGAAGTGGCAGTTTAATTTTTCAGACCATAACATTGATTATATTAGTTTTGTGCCGTGCATAGGCTATTGATTCTTTCCTCGAGAAATGAGTATAAAAGCAAGGGGCAATGGCCAACTAGTCATTAATTGCAAACTTTCCTACAGTCCTTAAATGTCTGGAATAGTAAGTTCTTTCAAACAGAGTGTGGAAGGAAACTACATCCAACCCAAAATGCAGAGTGCACATCCATCACTGTGCCCAGGTCCCTGGTGTGTGGTGGTGGTTTGTGTGGTTGTGTTCACACAGAGCAGACTCAATGTGCTCCAGCTGGTGGGCCCAGAGGCTCCACCTTCTGTTTGCTCACTGGCTTTCTTCTCAAGAGCCCAGTCTACCATTCCTTCATCTTCTAATATTTTTCTGTGCATTGGTAGCAGCTGTGAGGTTCCAGGGCACTGCATCAGCAGCTTGTGGGAACTGGGTATTTCCTGTATCATCTCCAAAAGCTGCAAGGCATTCTAGAGCTGCAGCTTCATGCTGAAGGGAGCACTTGTCCCTTCCATGGCTCAGAGTGCCTTATTGCCTCTGCTTTCAGGAGAGGTTCACGCTACACAGAGTACAGAGACTCCTCCTGCCTTACACCATGTTCCTACCGAGTGTGGAAGTGTCTTCTTGACTTTTTCACATGTCAGTGCTTTCTGCAACTCCACATAAAGAAATGAATTACTGCTTGTTTAGGTATGGCAGTGTGCAGTTGTGAGTGTCAGCTAAGCAGCTGAGTACAAGTGGGATGGTTTTATTCCGAGTGCCAGGCACGGACAGATGTGAATCTTGTCAGCTTCTCACTTTACCTTATTTTCGTGATATTTCGTTGCTAATTGGTATTGTGACAATGAGGCAACTGCTTCCAAAGGAGTCTATTACTTAGTCCAAAATGGCTAATAAAAATGTCCTATGAATTGAAATGTAGTTCAGTTTGAAAGGAAATTATATCTCCCTGGAGACTAGTAAATGGTTTGGGAAAAAGTGTTCCACTGTTCTCTTTGTTGCAACAATCTATGCTGGAAAAAATCTTTTTATTACAGCTGGTTGACTTTAAAGACATACTGGTTCAAATATATTGATGGGAGAATAAGTGAAGAACAAGTTCTTGTGAATGCTGCTAAATTAAAATCAATGAACTGTAGGCACTCAAGGCAAACAAGTCTTCATCTACTCAACATTTCCTTGGGCATTTTGCTGGCTGATTTTACAGCCGTTGGCAAATGAATAACTTTCTTTTCCTGCAGGCTAGTTGTTACTGCTTTGTGTTGTTGTCACCCATAATATTTTGGTGGCTTCTGTTTTATTTCTTTCTAATCCACTGTCATATTTGGTCATATCAGTCTAAGGAATCTTTCCAAGAGCAGACAGACCATCAAGAACATCTGGTTTATTTCTGTATTTTCCCTAGATTTGGTGTCTTCAGCACGATAGTTCATGAGTGTTTTTCCACCTTCATTAGTCAGACCACTTTATGGAGCTGGGTAAACAACATTATCTCCACTTACCAGCTGGAAACAGTGATGCATAAAAAGAATGAGTGGCTTCTCGAGGCAACTCAGGAACAATGAGTTCAAAAATGAATCACTGCTGAGGTACCCAAATGGTCTGGTCTCCCAATGCCCAGCCCAAGTCTGATCTGCCATGGCATGGCTCCTCCATCCATGGGAGAGTGAAGCCAGAGACTCATGCAGCCCTGCTTTGTTCCTTTGGGTCTGCTGGACACGGGTGTCATGGGTGAGGAAAAATACTTGCTGTCAGACTTCCAAAAAAAAAAAAAAAAAAAAAAAAAAGAAAGAAAAAAAGTGCTTGGTAAAGTGTTTCCCAAAAATATTTACTGAATATTATCAACAAAACTTTTGATGTGAGAACTGTGAAGGCAGTTCAGCTGCAGTTCAGCAGAGAGTCTCCAGCTGGGTTTGGCTGAGACAGCCTCATCTCAGCAGCCATCCAGCTGTGTCACTGCCTTGCCAAGACTTGGGGCATTGCACCAGCTCCGCTTTTTCCAAGTTATATTGATGCCATGTCTGAAGATGAGCAAGACTGCCATCCAAACTCCCAGGACATGTCAATGCAAACAATATTCACAATGGGTGAGCTGTGGTGTGTTCTGAGAAATGCAGACTGTGCATAGACTCAATCCTTTTTTCCTAATTATAAGGGAATTCCCAAAAAGATGAGATATGGGTTGGTTTTAAACTTCTCCAAAAGCTAAGGAAATCTACATTTTCCTTCCCCTCAACCTGGACTAATGATTTCATAACTTGTCAGTAACCTGTAAATAAGATGTACCTCTGGCCTATGATGTTTCTTGTGGTTCCTCTTCAGCAGAAGACCTGGTCTCTACTTGCCCTGTTGTGACCTTTCTTGAAGCATCTGCAGCCTGCCATAGTCAGAGGACTGAAATTAGAGTAAGATAGACATTTGGCCTGTCCTGGCAATAAAACAAAATTAAAATTTTTGTTAACTTCCATGCTCATGCACTTAGGAAGACAGAACAGAGAATAAGTCCTACGGTACACTTTTGGTGCACTATGTCATGTATTATTGCCCCAAATTTGTTTAAATCAGTAAATCCTATCTGAAATAAAGAGCAGTGAATAGCCTGGTTTTGCTATTTGCTTAGGCTATGATGAAGAAATGGAAGCACAGCATCTTTGATGTGAATTTAATTCCTAGAATTAAAATTTCCTGTTTGTTTCTGTTGGTGGTGCTTTTGATCTCTCAAATTGTTAAAAGCTGTCTCATTTTAGGGTGATACAGTCTAACTGAAATACTTAACTGTCACTTTTGAAAATCTTAATATCAAGAATTATCTGAACCATTGTGGGTGCCCTGTCAAGACTGCCTCTGCACAGACCACAGCCTGTGAAATGAGGCCAGGGATTCTTCTTACAAAGGGTTTTGGACAGAGAAATATCTGGTTTCCTATGAACATGAAAAGCATGTTCAGTATTTGTTGCTAAAACACCAAAGAAGCAAGCTTGTTTTTGAAGGGTATTGCTGCTGCTTGTGTAAGAAAACACCACAGTTCTGTGTTTAGTGGAAATGTGCCAGTGTGCTTGGACTGGCCTGAGTGTGTCCAGGGCTCCTGCTGCTGGGCTCCCAATGGCAGTCCTGTTCCACAGGTGCTGCAGCAGCACTACTCTGTGTGTATGACAAATAATGAAAGCTGTGACTCCACTGTGGAGGTTTTATATGACACATACAACGGGTTTAAAGTCCACTACAGCTACTGTCACACAGAGCCAGCCTTCTGGCTCCCTCCTCTAGGCTTGTGGTAGGCATCCCTTTTATCCCCAGTGATTTGTGAGCCCGTGTAAGCACCCATGACATAAAGCAGAACCCTCAGAGTGAAAAAGCTTTTTGTTTTCTTCTCCTCATCTTCACTGAGCATCTGTTTGGCTGCTGCTTGATAAGATGAAATTAAATTAATGAAATTTAATGCCTTGGATGCAGAAACAAAATACACAATTGTGAAGCCACTGATAAAAAATTACATAATGTTATATGCAATCCTGGTTTAATACATGTGAAATTATTTCTGCAAGAGTCAAATGGTGTCATTAAAGATTATATTTTAATGCAATACAAGGTCTTTGCCTTGAGAGTGTCTAACTGGTAAAATCCCAGATGGGCTCCACTCTGTCTGTAGCTTATTCTCACAAGACTATCATGAGGGCCATTCAGAGAGATGTCTTTTCTCTTTCAGGCTAATGCATCATGAATAAGCAGTGGAATCTTACTATCACATCCCTGAAATCCAGCTAGTATCATCTTTCTGTTTCCTTTTCATCAGTAATCTAATTGACAAGGTACCAGTTTTAAAAGAAGACCTGTGGAGGAAACAGATACACCGATTTTGCATTCTGTTCCTTGTTTATCCTGTGTGCAAAGAGGGTCTGCATTTTTTGTTTGGTGTTTTGGTGGTTTTTTTTTTATTACCTTGTCAAATCTGCCTGCATGGTTTTATTGGACAATTTGCTGATGTGAGAGAGGAGAAGCTTTTACTGGCACCCTTCTGACATTCCTTTTCAGGCCATTAGATATCATCTGCAGTGGGATTAGGCTGTGCTTGAGGGCCTGGAAGAGCTAAGGTTCTTTTGGGAAACTTGAATTTGAAAACAAAAATATCACGAAAGCCAAAGCATTAATTCCATTTCCCTTTTACATGAACACCTGGAGTGGTGAATATAAAACCATAAGTCCCCAGTACCACAAAACCTCCTGAAATAACAGGTGAACAATGAACAGATAGCTCATGGCATTTGAGCATGGCCTCCCCAGCCCACAGAGGGGGAAATGGCAATAGAGGAGGAGGGATGAGCACAAGGGCAGGGCACAGCCTGCAGTGCTTGGGGATCTCACACTGCTGTTACACACATGATTTCTCTGAGGTTAAAGCTGTTTAAAAATTGCTGCTCTGAGCTGCCTCCCTTCCTGCCTACACTGCTTTCTCCACTGGGCCATTACTCTGCTTGTAGTGCTTTTTCATTTCAACCAGACATGGAAACCACGCATTAGAAGTAACCTCCACAAGCCCACAATCTTTTCTTGAAAAGTTTCTTAAACTTGCTTATGGCATGGTTTAACAAACAGTTGCACTGGTGTAAGTAAAAAGATGCTGAAATATAGCACATGGACAGAAATAACAGTCTGGGGGCAAGAGCTCCTTAACCTCAAGGAAAACAAGTTTGCTCTTGGGGAGATTGGTCTCCTAACAGCAGCCCAGGGCTGTGCTTTGACAACCAGGCAGCTGTGGGAAATGCTTTTGCAACTAATGACTCCTTTATTCTTTAAAATGTTGCTGTTCCCAGTCCCTTCTGTATTAAAAACAAAAAATGAAGTGTGGATGTGGTTTGTAAAACCCGTGCAAACCGTGGTTCAAAAAGGTCTGGAAAACAATAATTTTCACCAGTCCTCTAAACACCTTTGCTTCCAGGGGCTTGTTAGGAGAGCTCAAAAATGGAGAAGGGACCTGCAGTGGAACTACACTACCTTTCCCTAAAATGTTTTCAATATCTATGGCTTGGAGTGATCTCAGATGTGCGAGATTCCCTTCCCATTCAGCATGATGCAAACTCCCAGCTTAAGAAAGAGCCCTTGCCATGCTGTGAGCAGACCAGGGTCCTGGTGAGGCTTTCCAGAGCTCTGCTGCAGCCCTGTGCTGACTCTTCCTCCCACAGGGAATGTGACCAGTGGCAGAGACACTGTTGTGCTCACCTTGCCTTACATCTGTGGCCCAGGAGGAAGAGAAGCAGGGAAGGAGGTCAGTCAGGCAATATCCCTGCAGGTATCCTTGCTCTTTTGGCTAGGAGGTGCTTGGTCAGACCATTGAGTGTCTGCACATCTTCACTCAAAGGGACCCATTTCAGGGCTCCCATTGCAGCCTGGCTTTGGCTGACTCTAGGACATGACAAAGAAGTCCCCACAACACTGGTGATTTCAACAACTGCATAGAGATAATGCTTTGCTCACTAAGTTCAAAAATCTGCTTTTTTAAACTAATCTTTCCTCAAGCCTACAAAAACTTGAGCACATGGACCTTGTCTGATTTTGCATTTATAAATTTCTTAATATATATAAAATTTCTTAATATATATTTCTTATGTATGCTCTGCCACAAACGCAGTGGATGCAATAGTGAAAAAACCCCAGGTTTGTCATCCTGATATGAGTAAATTGCAGCTCTGGGCACTGCCTCAGTACAGGCTGCAAAATGTTATTCAGCCACTTGAGTATGAAGTACTTCCCCTACCACCCATTAATATCTCTCAGCAGCTTCCTGAAAATAAGATTATAAACTGAATATATGGAGCAATCCTGTGTGTGTTCTGCTCCAGGACAACCCTAATCCTTCCTGAAGAACTTGGAGTACTTTTCCTCCTCATTTCTCTTCTGTTATGTGCCCATCCTGACAAGCTTGCAGCAGTTCTTGTGTGACATGAGTTAAAAAAAATCAGATGTCTCAAAAATCTAGAGACTGCAAACAAAAAGCTAATCAGAGCTGTTCGGTCCTCACATAGTATTACTGCAAGAAGGGTTATTTGGGTGCCTTACTCTGCTTTTGCATTTCTTTCTAATTTTAGTCTATTTTATAATGCTTAGTGTAACAAGTTCCTAGATTTGAATTGCCTGTCTGGGACTAACACAGTGTTTCCGTAGCGTTTTACCCTTAAACTGTGATACAACCTCAGAATTAAGACCAGGTTGATACAGCTTGAATAGTGGAGTGCCTTTGGATGCAGGAGGGGCTCCAAACTGTGATATCCCATTGTTCCAATGGGAGTCACAGGTGGGGAAAGCCCACACAGTTAGTATCTGCTGGGCAGTTTGAACAACTATTCTGCCATAGCCTATAAAGTTGATCACAAATATATTGTAGCATATAGTTAAAAATAATGCAGTAGAGAGAGCACTGGTAGCTGTGATTCAGTTTTAATCTTACTGCTGACATGAGAGAAATTAGGTTGTGATTCTGGTTGTTTGGGATGGTGAAAGCAGTCTAAGAAGATAAAACAAAGACAATTTGAGGGATTGTGAGTGCAATGGATCAAAACAAAGCAATTCTCTTCTTTCCCCATCTCCCTCTCTGCCTTCTTTGAGCCTGCTGTAAGTTGCCCCTAGCAATTATTTTTTAAAAAGGATAGTCATGCTTAGTAGGATGGTCTTCTTCTAAACTAATGCCAGTGCATTGGTAATAGCAGCAAGGAAACAGACCAAACACTAAAAAATCTGTTCTTTATTTTCTGCAGGAAGAAATGAAGATCTGATGGTAGAGACTTTTCTGAAGCAGCAGTGAGTAAATTGTTTCAAAGCCATGTATATTCCAGCTCTGTGTGTAGTTATATTCTGTGATTGACCAAATCATCTTCATTGGAAGCAATGGGAATTGGATTATAGTCTTCAAGGATTTTGGTGGTGTATGGCCTGAAACAGATGAGTAAGAACCACCACTGAATTGCAATAAAGGGACTGAATGTGTAACTGTGTTCCCCACAGGTGTGGGATGATGACTGGAGGTGACTCAGTTCTGCAGGACTCTGAGTCCTTGGAGTTCTGGAAGGCACTTGATTCCTGCTGAACTCAGAGTGAGGGCTGCCCTTCAGCCCAAGTCCTGCAAGCTTTGGTCACCCACAGACCCTGGTGTGAGGAGCTGTGGTTGCCAGCAGCCTGGAAGGAGGCGAAGGAATGCCTGGCTGGCAGGAAGATGGATGAGCTCATGGTCGGTGCCTGCTGGGGCTCCCAGCAGAGGGGCCTGGAGGGGCTCTAAAGCTGCTACTGCTTTCCCAGCAGGACAGACTATTCCTGCTTTCAAGAGTTTAGAAGCAGGTTTTTATAGGAACTTGAGCTTCACCCTTTTCCTCCAGAGGAATTAAGCTCTTTTAGCATTCTCTAAGAAAAAAGAGGGCGTAAACACAACAAATTGAAAAATCAGATTTCTGTGATTTCCCTGCAGCTCCCTTCTGCAGTGAAGGGCTGAAGTGATATGGGAGGGAAGGGCTCCCACAGCCAGTTCCTGGTGCTCAGAGTTGTGATACTCTCCTGTAGAGTTCATTCCTTAACAAGATATGTTGTAGTAAATGTATTATGTACCTGCTCTGACACGTTCCTGCAGAAAATATTCTAGTCACCAGCAACTGACCCCATGTGAATTACAAGGCTTATTTATTAGGAAATCAGATGAAAGGTAGCTTTATGCAAGCCAGCTAGAGTTGTGAAAGGAAGCAACATTCTAGATGAAAGGGAACACAGTCCAAAGTAAAATATGCACTGTGTTTGGTCACATCCCTGGCGTGACAGAGGATGGCTTTCTACCCACAAATGATGATATTGTCTTCAGATAATTGCTCCCTTATCAGATAAATCACTGAATTTCTTATTAAAAAATGAGTATATTCTTCTTGAGGATTGCTGTGGTGTCAGGGCATGATGTGTGGGTGGAGACAGAGCCCTGCCACGACGCCAACGAACCCAGCCAGCTCTGCTGGGATACTGGGCTTAGTGCTTCCCAACAGTTTCCTTTTGTTTGCTTTCACAGCCATTTCAGGCTGCCCTGAAAAGTCCAGTGTCTCTTGATGTTCCTGCTGTGACACGGGGAGCTGCATGTCCTGATGTTGCCAGCTCTCCCCCTGCACCAGGTCAGGAGAAATCATGGCCTTGTTGGAAACTGCTCAGGTTTTATTTATACAAATAAACATTTGTGTCTCTGTGTCTCACCTTTGTATGGGTGCACAAGTCAAAAAGGTGGGATCTGAAGCTCTCACAGAATCCAGCAGCCATATCTGAAAAGTACAAGTGCATACTTCTGGATATCTGGGAAAGCTTTGCTGTTGAACCTCATAGATGTGCACGTGTGATGGACTCCTATAACACTCAGTACCCCACAAGGATGAGAAATGGGAGCTCAGGGTAATTTCCACCAGTTGCCAGCAAACAAAACTTTTCTACATCCAGAGGCAAGGCTGCAAGTGTATTTCTGCTCTGTACGGCTCATTTACAAAACAAAATTAAAGATCAGATGAGAACTCCATTCTTTGAAACCTCCCCTGAAGTGGACGGTGGCACAGGTGACACTGAGTGGCGAGGAGGTGGCCTGGACGGGAGGGTGTGCTGAGCACAGCCAGGTACTCCAGACTAAGGCTTCACCCACCTCCCCAGTGCATGATTTCAATGAAAAAGGGCTGATCCTTACATACATAAGGATCAAAATTTCCCAGCACTTAATGAGAAAATGATTTTATAAAGACCTGGTTGGCCAGGCTGGTGCTACCTTTGTATCTCTAACATGCCCTTGATCAGATGGTCTCTATGGCTTTTATCACTTTAAGCAGAGTAATGCTTCCACAAAAAAAGAATGTTTTTGCAAGTAGCAGTGCATAGTATCAATGAATTAGCAACTTCCTGAATTTTGCTTTGGTTTTAGATAATTAGCAAGCACACAGGCAAAATTATTCCACTCTGTGACTAATAGTCAATTCACCCAGTTGAGGGATGTATGATCAGTAATTTTATTTTAAAATAAATAATTTAATAAATGTAGATTGATGGTTTTTATTTTGTCAATTTTCCTCAAGAAAGAGTCAGTGAACTACTGCTGATGGTTGGCTGTTCCCCCAGAGAGATTTCGACACAACTTGTGTCCTCTTTTTTATGCCAAGTGCCAAGTGTACGAGCATCTTATCAGATAAATTCTGGTATAAGGCTTTACAATTATTGTTATGACTGTTTACTCTAAGCACTGATAGGGAATTAAAAAAAAAAATCATGTGATGAACCTCACATGCAAGAATTTAGACAGAGAAAATCATGAACTTATTCATATCAGACTAATGTAGACTGATTATAATTGCATTAGTCCTCATTTACACCAGCCTGAACTGAATTAAGTTAATAAAGCTCATCTCCATTCAAGGAAGTACTCTGGTAACATGCTTAATCAGTGCAACTAATGGAGAGAAGGTAATTTCTTTCTTATTGGTTCCAACTTTGTCTATCATGAATGGTATGGTAATTCCTCTTTGTACTGCAAATGAGCTGTCAGCTTTTCTAGCCTTTGCAGTAACTTTCAACACTGATTATATTTGAGGTCAACTGCTCATTTTGACTTTTAACACTTAGCATTTGTATGAGAACTGCCAAAAACTATTGGGATCTAATGCCCTTAATGATCATAAAGGAACTAGTGATTCAAGTCTTGGTTTTTAAATAAAATTTTTATCCGACCAGTCTTTTTCAGGGATGACTGTAGCTGGAACACATTATCTCATTTTGAATTTCTCATTTAAACAACAAAAGAAGATTTTTCATTGACAAATATTGTAAATCTTTGGATATCTGCTTTGTGCCCTTAACAAGGGACAGCTTACTGCAGTTGTCTAAGTCTGTGGGTAGAGGACAGGATGTTGTCCACATAAATTAAAAAAACCCAGCTTTGCAACCCTTAAATCAAAAGAAGTCTCCATACTTCTTCGGAACAGCAGCTAAAACATCTTCAGGCATAATTTATGCTGTTGACAGCCATTGCATATATAGCACCAGGAAGTCTGGTTTTAATTCTTGTAATATTCCTGGGGAGGTGGGTGGCTTAGTTAATAAACTTGATCTTTCACCTTTGGAATCAGATTGAGCTCCCTTGTTGCAACATGCCTGTCTTTAATTTGGATGCTCGTTTACTCACAGGGGTTACCTGCTGACCTGCAAGAATCAGAGATCGTTGTCTAACACACATCAGCAGCTCCACGGGCAGATGTGCAGGGAAAGGAGCACAGTAGTGGTCATCTGCCCTGGGCAGAACGCCAGAGGGGCATCCTCTGGTGGCCAAGAGGGCTGTGGGCATGGGTAGAGGGGAGGGAACCATAGTTTCCCCAGGTTACTGTGGTAAGGAGACGTTCCTGAGGGGTTTAGGCTGGAGGTCCATATCCTGTCCTGTGCTGCCGTGGTTGGTCTGCTCAGGGTGCTGCCAGCACCCACCTGCTCCAAAGGGAGCAGTCAGGCTGGGATGTCAGCAAGGTGGATATTCCTCCAAAGGTTGTTCAGGGCCATCAGGGACACCACTGAAGACACTTCCAGGCAAAACAATTCAGCATTTACTGAGCATGACCCTTGCAAGACAGAGGCCATCAAAAGCAGGTATATTTTAAAGTGACTGACTCCCGTGCTAGCTCAAGCCCCAGCCTCAGCACTACTATAAACAGGAAACAAAGCTCTTCAGTGACAGAGAATATTCTACCTTGGTGTCCAACACACATGGTCGCTTCCCAGCTCTCATGTCCCTGAGGCATTCAGGTTTCTTCATGCCTTAGATTCTTTGGCTGTCACTTGGACATCCATCATGAAACACCCAGAAAGCATTCCTTAAAACAAAGGACAGCATCAGATTTTGACTGCTATCAACTCAAGACCCTCCTGTGCCTTTAACATTGTTGGTTGGTGTGTATAAAAAGAGGCTCCCAGAAGAGAGGCACCAAGGTGATCACAGGGCTGGACCTCTCTGATGAAGACAGGCTGTGAAAGTTGAGGCTGTTCAGCCTGGAGAAGAGAAGGCTCTGGGGAGATCTTACAGCAGCCTCCCTGTGCATAAGGGTGGCTTATAAAAAGCTGTAGAGGGACATAACACAAGGGCATGTAGTGACAGGACAAGGGGAAATGGCCTTAAGCTGAAGGAGGATAGGTTTAGACCACCTATTGTGAAGAAATTCTTTACTGTGAGGGTGGTGAAGCACTGGAACAGGTTGCCCAGAGAGGTTGTGAATTCCCCATTCCCAGAATAGTTCAAGACCAGGCTGGATGGGACTGTGAGTAACCTGAGCAAGTGGAAAGTTCCCTGGCCTTGGCAGGGGGTTTGGAGATAGGTGATCTTTAATGTCACTTTCAACCCAAACCATTCACTTTGTCAGGGACTGAAAAAGGCACAGAATTCCCCAAGCAGCAGAATTATTTTAATTAATAGGCTCTAGGAAGTATTACAATAAATATGACCTGAAATGCAGTGTTTTCTGGATCACTAGGCTAATATCTGAGAGTGTTAGACAGGAGCCTAGCCTACCAACAAGTGTCTGCTTACTGAACTTTCTGTGCCTGATACAACATGAAAATCCTGTCTGTCTGCTTTAGATTTTGGAACCCTAGACCTAAGCCTAACCTCAACCTGAAATGTACCTGGGTAGCAGTTCAAACAGGAAGAGTTCCTCTGCTCAGTGGGCTATATTCCTCTTAATTCCCATCTCCCTGATTTCCCATTGCTGGATGAAGCAGTAATGATGTCCTAAAATTCCTTCAGCTCTGGACTCCTAAACAGCTTCAACCTCAAATGTACTCAGGGGACCAACCACTTTTGCAAATTGTGCAAGTGCCCCACCAAAAGCAGCTCTCTGTCTGCCTCTCTGGGCTCTGCAGGCTGGGACAAGAATAACCAGTCTGGCTGCTTTCGTTTCTCTGGCCTAACTGATTTCAGGACTGGGATGGCCCCATGGGCTACAGATTACTTTAGGGGTAAATTTCTCATGACAGACATTTATGAACTTAATGACATTTTTACTGAGACATGCTGTAAAGCCTGGGCAATAAACCATGGGGGCTGAAGGCTCTTGTGTCCTGCTATGTAATTCCATTTCACAACACAGTTCAGGTTAGAGGTAGAGAAAAATGAAGCAGCCAAACAAGTTATACTACCTGTATCCTGCACAGACCAGAGAGAGAGAGAGGGAGGATTCATACTAAAGGGAATTGGGTCTTCAAATGTAGTTTATGGTCCCCTGGGAAGTTATGATGTTAGGGATTAGATTACAATTAGGGATATGGGGATTTAAAGCATCTAGACAGTGTTTTTATGGAGGGCACAGAGAGTAAGAGACATCTATTTATGGGCTTATGGCTGAAGCTATCTTGGAGTATAATTACTAATGTCAGGGTGACGAGAGAGTACCTAAAGCAGCTAGAGAGCCTGTCCATGCTGCATCATGCAGCTCCTAAAAAGACAGGAAAGAACAGAAGTTGGAGGTACTCAGGGAAGGCAGGTCCTGTCTACATAACTGCCTTGAATGCTGGGTGCAGCTCCCAATGCATTTAGAGATATTTTTCTGAAGTTACTTTGCAGCAACAAGATTTTGAATAAGAAGAGCTCTGCTTTGGAGAGTTGAAGTTGTTACTTCATGGTGCACAACTCAGTGTCACATTCCAAGAAAGGGTTCCCTCAGGACTAAGTGGACAGGCTAAGTTAGTGCCAGATTTAAGGTTTGAGTTGGACAAGTGGAAGAATCTGTTCTTGATGCTTTTTGCAGAGTTAGGAGGGTTTTATGGAGAGGAGTTATATTTGATGGGCAAGATGCTTTTATCATGACTTCAGGTAGGTATGGCCTTTTGGAAATTTTTGAGCTTATGCAAGGGGATTGGCTGTGAGACCCAAACACCTTTCCTGTGGGATGGTGTAGTGGGCAGGCAGGGGTTGAAAACCTGGTGGTGAACTGAAGGCAGTCTGTCCCTCATGTCTCTCTATGAATGGAGATTCCATGTACATCCATTTGGGATTTGTGGTTGGGAGTAGGGTGAAGAGCTGGAAAGAGTCAAACACAATTTTCTTGCTGTGCAAGAGCTCAGAAAGAAGAGGTGAGAAGAATTTGGCAACCCCGAGCCCTTCTGTGATGATTTCAGGGAAGGTGCTGCTCCCCATCTACCTGATTTTGGGGTCCAGGTCTTGATGGGCTGTATTGCATGCTCCAGGCAGTAGGGGTGGAAGCAGCTGATAGAATGGTTGAAAAGCTTAGTTTCAGCTCCTGCTAAAATGAATTTCATGCTTGTTTTGGGTGGGGATATGGGGTAAAGCTGGAGGGAGCAGAGTGGTTTCACAGAACAAGATGCAGCCAGAAAGTTCATTATTCTTCAGTACTACACAACACAGAAAATTTTGATGAGAATAAGAGCTCTTGGCCTCATTTGTTGTATGAGATACACAGCTTTTTAGTTACCTAGGTCTTCTCCCCATCTTGCTAGAATGAACAAGGCACAGCAAGACCAAACATTCTTCCTGCTGTAGTTTCTTAAAATGCAACCCTGAAACACACACACCCCCCTTACCTCCACCCTCCTGCCTTGGTTTAAGGCCTTCACCTTGTAGATTTGCAGTATTGAAGGCCTTGGAGGACAACACAGAGTCTCCAAGCACACCAAGTGGTAGCAGCTGGAACCCACAACATGATTTGCAGCCAGATCATTATTTCCTCTAATTAATGAGGCAAACTCTGGAAACCCCCTAACACCAGTCCTCTCCCTAACTTTCAGACTTTTCATGGTGCTGCAAAAATAAACTGTTTGTGGTAGGTTTTCTAATCATCACCCAGCCCTCTCTACCCCTGGAGTTGCAGTAAAACTGCACTAACACCAGTCCTGTTCTGTTGCTGAGCCCTACAGGGTGCAGCAAGACCAACCTGGCAGCACAGAAAACTCTCACAGCAATCTTTGTCATTCTGGGCAGGTGTGATACTGTTAGAGCAGCATGTGTACATCCCCTGGCTTTACAAATGCTGAAACTGAGTTTATCATCAAGCAATTTGACAAGGCTTCTGGGTCAGAAACCCCTTGTTGTACAGCAGTGGGTAGCACCCCTCTTCTCCACAATGATCAGGGCTCTGAAAGATGCAGCAAATGTGGCTTGTCTGGGTGTGTTTTCTGCGAGATGAAACCTGATCCTAGCTCTAAGTCATAAAGAAAGGAAGTAGCTCATGCAACAAAGAGCAGTATATGAGGCCTATAAACCCTATGCTTCAGTTTTTCTCCCATCCCACCTTCCTCAAAGATTAACAAATATAGATTTTTCTTCAAGATGCTTTTTGTTTTTCATTCCTAATGCAAACTTGTAGTGTTTCCAGGGACTTGCTGTTACAGAAACTGAAACAAGGCTGAGAAGTACTTATAGTGCTTGGCATATTAGTTGCTTTCTAGACTCTGCAGAATGCAGCAATAATTAATGTATAGAGTTTTACATTCCTAAACACTGATCCTAATTGTAAGTTAAAAATTTTACAAATGCTGATCTTTATTGTCAAAGGTGTCGCAGTATCTGCGTGGTATCTTCAGCACCACCAGTAGTGGTCTTGACCTGTACTTAACTGGTTCAGAACTCTCAATTTAAATACCTGGAAGCATCCAGAGGCTCTCTCACACTATCTAGTCTCATCACACCCTACTATTCCTTTCTGGCTTCTGTACTAGGAAGCAGGAAATGCCTAGTCATGTCGTCAGGGGTCTCAGTCCTAATCTCAAGCACTGGGTGCACTTACGGGGCCAGACTTTAAATCTCAATATAAAGACTTACAACATTGAGGTGAGTCTTCAAAGCACTTTTCTAGACTCTTCAGGGTGTCATAAGAATGATGTCAGTATTTTTAGGTTCTAGAAGCCTAATCCAAATGTTACCATGCTTCCTTAATTCTGGAACAAACCCCAACACCTGTTTTGACATTTTCTGAATCTCTATGACCTGCCATGGAGCTGTGCCACTTCCACAATCCAGCAGATGTTTTCTGGTATTTCATTCTACTGATGACTCATACCAGAAAATGAAGTTGGGAAGTTCTGTTGGGCAGAATGTATTTGGGGGCAAAACTCAGAGAGAAGAGCTGTAGGGGCTCAACGTATCCCCTTCTCTGTGCCCTGCACGTGCCTCTCCTCTCTAACTCAGCACTGACAAAATGATAGAGACATCACTGCTTTGGTATTCCTGGCACCCCCAGGAATCAAACTAACTGTGTTACTTTTTTGATGGCCAGGTCCTCTTGTACTGTAGGGGAATTTCCTTGCATCTCTATTGGTTTGCCATGGATTTCATCACAGTAGGGAAGCAAATGGACCAAGTTCAGTCAAAGGGAATTCCTTATCTCCTGCAGGTTGTCTCTGCTGGAGGGTGCAGCTCTCAGAGGTCTCTACTGCAGCAGGCAGGATTTCTCCTTATTGGTATCATCTGGGTTCGATTAAGTCTACATTCTTTATCTGGAGTATTCAAGTGCAAATGTCCAGCTACTTTTGGCTTGTGTTACCATGGACATGGCTGGAGAGGTAATCTATAGACATCTGTGACTGTAATTCCACTGCTGTTGCTGAAGTAGGAATTTTCTAAACTTTATTCAGCATTTAAGGAGATGGGTAGATTGATATTTAACTTATGTTAGTCATAGGAGCTGTTCAGTGTGGATATTTTGCACACAATGTCTGTCATACTGAGATCAGTATTTTGTGACAAAGCCAAACTTTTCAGCACCAGTGACTTAAAGAAACATGAAACCAAAGTGTAAACCAGCTAAAGAGTGGAAACAGTATGTGAGGATGTAGGTCTACATAGCAGGGCTCCAACAGCACTCCAGGCCTGGACCCTTGCCCATCTGAAGGCATCCTTTTAGAAGACCAGATCAACTCCCATATGCCCCATATCCTATCTCACCTTTTGGGACAGGGAGGATTTAAAGGATGGCTCCCTCTCACAGCCTAGAGGGTGCAATAGGCACCTTATGCTGATGTCCTTTACAGAGGGGCATGAGGTGCTGCCTTCACATTTCAAATATGTGCCCTTGCTTCTAGACCTGAAAACTGGGAACAAACTGTCTTTGATTAAATGGATGTTAAGAAAATCTGACTAATGTGCTTCAGCTGGAGTAGTCTCTTCTTAGCTCTCAGACATTTGGCTTCAGAAAGTCAAATGGCCAAACAGGGGTGCCAAAAAAGCTAGAGAGTGACTTAGCAGTGCCTCAGGACGATGGAGTCAAGCAGCAAGGCAGATAAAAGACCAAGTTCTTCTACAGCTGTGTGTCTTTATGAGCTTTGAAAAAGCCACCTTCTCTTCCTCTGTGTTTAAAAATGGTCTCACTAATACTGCCCTGACTTAAAAAGAAATTCATAACAATCCCTGGATTTTTATAAACCAGCATTTCCCAGCATTTCTTTAATATTTCCCCTGGCCTCTACCTAGTCCAGAGCTTTACTCTGGGGTTTGAAGTGTTCTGGTTCTTGTCAAATTGAGACCAAGCATGATGTACATAATTCCAATGAAGGAATGGCAAGTACCACTTCTCTGTTGTTTCCTATGAGGAAAGGCTAAGACAACTGGGATTGTTCAGACTGGAGAGAAAAAGACTTCAGTGTGATCAAATTGTGGCCTTCCAGGACCTGAAGGGAGCCTACAAGGAAGATGGAGAAAGACTTTTTAGAAGAGCATGTAATGACAGGACAATGGGGAATGGCTTCAAAGTGAAAGAGAGTAGGTTTAGATTAGATATGAGGAAGAAATTTACTGTGAGGTTGGTCAGACACTGGAACAGGTTGCCCAGAGAAGTTGTGGCTGCCAAATCCCTGAAAGTGTTCAAAGCCACATTGGATGGGGCTCTGAGAGACCTGGTCTAGTGGAAGGTGTCCCTGCCCATGGCAGGGGGCCTGGAACCATAACCTTTAAGGTCATGATGATCTTTAAGGTCCCTTCCAAACTAAACCATTCTACAATTCTATGATTCTATGATAGAGAGATTGTTTCATTGATTTGTATTGCTTCTTCCCTTCACTTTTTTTTCTCCCAAAGACTGTTGCACCTATAAAAAATCCAATATTTTCATTTTGAGCTGGTCTAGTAGAAATGTATTAAACAGTGCATGATGAATACATAAGTCAATGCATGGCAAAACTTTCCATAATATCCAATAGTTATTGGTACCATGAAGTAAAAATGTCATCTTTTGCAAAGGAACAGTTCAAGTACATCCTGTAGGCTGGTAAAAACTGTGTGGTGTCTTGAGTTAATTTAGCCAGCTCTGAAAGACAAGAGTTGCACTTGTATATGGAAAAACTGCTGGAAACTAAATTGAGGGGTGAGATGGACCTTTGGGTGGAAATTTCTCTCCCATAAGAATCAGTTCTCCAAAGACCTGTGCTCAGGACTAACTGAGCCAAGTCCCAAAGGGCTACAAAGACTGGGTCTATGATACATGAATTGAGATCATTGGGGGCTGCAGGCTTGCTGTGCAATAGATACAACCTCCTGGCAGTGGGAACTGTCATGTCATATCCCTTAGTTTTCTGAGCTGGCTTGTCCATTGAGGTATTAAAAGCAACTACTTAAGGATTTCAAGCACTTATCAGACATAAATATTATTTGATCCAAAGTTCAGCTAAGTCTGCATAAAACATTAATTTGTCCAGCTGAGCACGAGGTCAGTGTGATCTATGAAAGCAGGTCTGTGGTCAGAGGTGGGACTCCACCCATGACTGGCACTGATGCTCTGCTTGTCTCCATCTGCTCTTCCTCTTCCCATTACCTGCAGACACAGCTGGGTCTGGAGATGTGCCTGGGAGTATCGGTACTGCAGCTTAAATGCAAGTCTGTGTGCAAGAAGCAATCTGTCTCACGCCCTGATTTTTTGAACCCAAGTTCATGTTCATTTCGGAGCCTTTCGAGGAGGGCAGAGTGTGAACTGGGTAGTGAAATTGAACAGCTTGACTTATTTTTCCTGTTGGCCTGTGGCAAAGAAAAGTCCTCTTTCAGTGCAGACAGGACAGATCCTTTGTGGATCTGTTGTGTGGATCTGCAGTTATGACAGATCTTCCAGAGGTGAAGAAAATGTTGGTCCATGACTGTAAGTCTGGTGAATGCAGCGCAGTGTCTTGGGATGATTGCCTAAGTTTCTTGCCAGCCTTCAAAAACGGAGTGAGGCCATTTCCATTCCTAATTAGCTCTATAGAAATTGAATTAGCCTGAGTTTCCATGGAGCGCAGAGCCGGCTCTGGAAGCGATTCTGCTTCTGGCCCAGATGCTAACCAACATCTGTGCTGTCTGGGTCTTGCTTGGGCTGAAGCCAGATACCATGTCAGTAAATACATATTTATTGCTTTACACACATATCCTTGTATAGAGCATGGCCCACATATGTACACACATTTATCTTTGTACTTTACACATGTGAATTTCTTATTTTCCGAGGAGGACATCTTAACTGGGAATAATGTCTGGAAGCACATGGGCTGAGAAGCCTTTGATGACCAAATGGTTATTGTTAGTTTCAGCAACAAGAGCAGTCATCAGTTAGGGAGAGTGCCACTACAATTGAATAATGATGGGTTTTAGTATTTCTTTGCATAGAAAAAGGCTGGGTTGAATGAGCTTTAAAAAACAGTATTCTGCAAATGTTTTATCTACACAGTCAAATTCCTTTTCTTGGTCTAGCTTGGAAAAAAGTCAGATGCATGCAAGATTTCAAGTGTCTCTGAAGAATTTGTTAGGGCTTAATTTGATTACAGACTTAACAGAAGTTTCTAGAGCCAGTTTTGTTTCTTTAGTAGTCTTTTAGTTTATTCTCTTCAGATTTAGCGATTAACATTGCATTCTGAATGGAACACAGTCTTGTAACAGGTGGAAAACTAATTTTATTTTTTTGGGGGGGGCACAATAGGCAGCACAATTCAATTTGGTATATAAGCATTCATTTAGATGAGGAACAAAGTCAAAATGATTGGGTAAATAATTGGGTTTGTGGAAGTGGGATTCCACAGCAGTAGATGAAAAGGGACCAGGACCACTTCATAAGGACCAGCTCCACAAGGAAAGAGATACCAAGTGTTGTGATGTCTAGATTTTCTTTTCATGGAAACATAATCTTCCTTTTCTTTTTCTTTTTCTTTTTTTTTTTTTCCCATAAATCTGACTTCAACATAAGATTTCATTACTGTTTCATTCCCTCAAAGTCCTATTTAGAGAAGTGGGTCCCTAATGTATCATGTGACATTTTCAATACATTTCTAGAGATTCATCTGCAGTTTTGTGCCCTGTCTCTCTTCTATATTAATCCTAAAAACAAAATAGATAATTGGGTTAGTCTAGTGATTTGCTATTTACAAATCCACATGGGCCCACAGGATTTCTGTGGTAAATTACAACAGGTATCCTAAGAGGATTACTAAATACAATTTCTAATACATAATTTTAGTCCTACAATAAAAATCTCTTTGAAAATAATTTTCTGATTTTCTTTGTTGAGATAGAAAACTCATACTTTAGAAATTTTTTTAATACTTTACCCCTTTTATAAATGTGAGAAGATTAAAAAAATTGGCTGGATGTGAGGTCAGGTGTTCTTGCTGCCAATATCTTCATGAAAGCAAGTGCATGTTCATTTTGATTGTATTGACATTTTGGACACTTGTCCAAGTATATTCATTCTTTGATGCTGAACTGACATGATGGGAGGTGCTATGGGGTGTTATTTCTGATGTGAAACTGTCCAAGAATGAAGTGATTTTCCAAGCCCTATGACCATATCTTACCTCTTGCCACATGTTCACAGTGGTCAGTTCTGTACGTTTTGGGACTGCAAGGCAAGCAGGGATGAGCCAATGTTCCAGCTTTGTGAGGAATATATCACACACAGAACTCTAATAATCTCTTCTGTTTGAGAAGTTCATTGAAAGTAGCATCTGCCTTTGGAGTCCCACAGCAGCTATGCACAGGAGGTGGGGACAAAAGGGTGGAAGAGAAGGGCATATACACATGGTGCTTGCCTCTGCATATTCACCTACTCTTCAAATTAGGCTCTGCTGTCTTTGCTTCCCCATCCATTGGCCCCTGGGGGCTATGGCCACACAGCCCAGTGTGGCTCTCACCATGAGGTCATTCCTGGGGTGGCAGGATGGAGCTGGGTGCTGGATTTTGGTCATTTGACATTCTGTCACAAGTCCAAGCAGCCAGACAGATTCTCAGACTTTACCTCCAGAAGTTGTGCTACCTTGGAGGTACAAACCACCTGGAAATCCAGCAGATTGACCCAGTGGAGATTTTTTTCCATGCTGAACAGGGAGCTCTTCCACAACTCAGCTGAGCTGCAGTGAGCTTTGGCTGCCAGACCTGGCCAGCAGGCTGGATTCATCTCCGTGGTAGGATAATGGCTCCAAAGGGTTTAACCACCTTTGTTCCCACTCTCTGGACATATTTTGGCTGTTGCTGGGGATGTAGCTGCCTCAGATAGAAAGATCACAAGCTTGTATTGTTCTTAACTAGCAGCATTTCTCTGTAATTCTCTAATTCAAAGCAGGCTTTGCTCACTTTTGTGCTCTCTGTGCAAGCCACGATGATGATAGGATTTCCAAAATCAAAGCTGAGCACTGAACTGAATTAGGAGAGAAAAAGCCACACTGCCTGGTTTGGGAGAGCAGAAAATAATTGTGGAGGATCCTCCCAGCCAGTTTGGCAGTGGTGGTGAGGGAATGGGTTTCTTCTATCAAACTTGCTTTATTTTTATTGCAAAATAAACATTTTCTGGGCACTGCATGGCAATTACTCACTCTGCCCCTCCAGGGATGAGGTTGCACCAACCATACATCACAGAGGAAGGCAAAACTTTCCCATTTAGATTAAAACTTACATCAAACAAAGTGAACATCAATGGAGCTTGCTGTTTGTTCCTCTTAGGACTGGCTCACACTAGTTCTCTAAACACTATGGCTGCACTGACAGATTGAGCTTTAAACTTTGATTTGACAGGTAAATTGCTCTTTAACTTTTTGCCCCAGCATGGCAATGAGATTTGCTCCATATTCCTTTACCTTCTTTTTTTCAGGAAACTTGTTCACTGGGGCAGGCCAATCCATTTAATAATTTCAGGTAAGGTATTACAAAAGTTAATTAAACAGGATAGTAAATTTATTAAAAATTGACTGATTATTAGCTAAGGTCATTCACCATGGCAGAACATAACAAAAAAGAGTAATTAAATAAGCTATTGGAAAAATAATGTGAAATTGAGCCTAAAGGAAGTTATCTTTCAGACTGATCTAAATTTATACTGCCCAGCCCTGCACACAGACAGAATGATTGTAAAGTCAGAAATATGTGATTTCTCAGCTTCTTAAGGTTATCCTTCCAAAATATCTTCAGCTAATCTGAAAATAATCAAGTGATACCAAAACATTTGGTAAAAAAAATCCATGAAGTTGCAGCTGCTCAGTTAACAATTGTTTCTTGCTTCACAGGAAGAAAGAAATGTTCTTTAAATGCCACCTCAGGGTGACTGGTTTGCTAATGCTGCTTAAGTAATGGTTACCATTTCACTTTCATTGTGCTATTGTTAATTAAGTCCCACAATTAAACAGAAATTCAGTAAGAGGAAATAGAGTTCTTAAGTTATTAGATGCTATACATCTGTGAAATGTGGCTGGCAAATAAGGTTTCAATACTTGATTTAGTATTCAATAGCTTTTTATTAAGTTTTAGAAACAAAAAAAAAAAAAAATCTGCTTTGGCTTGCATAGCCAGGATAAACCTCTACTAAATGTTGTTGAAGATAAATAAAGAAGGAGAAATACTGTCTGCATGTTCAACTTAAAAAGACTCTGAGATCACCTCTGTTAGTCAGACTGTAGTGCCAGTAACACCAGGGTCATGTTTTTGAACCCTGTGTGACCCATTAGCTTAAGAGTTGGACTTGGTGATCTTTGTCCCTTCCAACTCAGAATATTTGTGATGTGTGCAAATCTTGGCCCTGGACCACTCCCAGCTGACAGCTGCCAATTGCCTTCACCATTTGTGGTGTCTTTGGTCATCCACACAGAGCCACTGCAGAGGCTTGGTCACAGCTTCATTTCAGGGGTCCTGCTCCACTGCAGGTGTCTGTCAAATCTAAAACAAGAAAGCAGGAGTTTATGAAACAAACAGAAAATCTTAGAGGATCTGAACTGTCTAATTAAGCAAAAATTTTTCTTTTACTTTGTTGATCAGACGGGTGTGTTGGCCTGCCTGTTTTCCAGGTTGCTGCTAAATCTATAGCTCTGCAGATTCCCAGGACTGGGGTGTGACAGCAGTGTGTTGCTATTTGAGTGCATGGCAGTGACACATGAACTTTGGCTGTTTTGTTCTAGCACTGTTTTATTTTATTTTCCTGAAGGTTACATGGTTAAACATTTTGTCTTAGAAACATTTGAACAGTGGCCCAGTGGAATGGGCTTCTTTTGCCAGTATGAATGAACTATATTAAAAATTGTGCTTGGATAACACACACTGAAAAGCCACGAAATTATTTTCCAGAAAGTTTTCCCAGCTTTCTCTGTGGCTAAAGGCACCCTTTTATTCCCACATTCTTCAAATTCCAAAATTTACTTAATTTGTATATTAGTGAACTTTCTAGCAAAAAATATTTTTGATTTGGACAGTAAGGACATGTACTACTTGTTTTATCTGGCTGCATCTCACTGCCAAAAGCTGAAATCCACATCGGCTTAACTTTCTTGCACTCCACTTCTTTTTTAACTATTAGAGATCACTGACAAATAGAAAAGTAGCAACTTATTTTTTGCTCTCCTGTGACATATAAAAATGTTCTCTTTGCATTAGAAGTTCAGACTTAGTCTGTCCTTGAACATACTACGGGTTTCTGTAGGAATGAAAAACCTCAGCAGTACCTGGAAACAGAAACTTATCCCACTGGGTTTACAAGTGCAAGGCCTGGTGCGTAGAACAACTGTTCTTTAAAATCCAGAACCATGGAAATTACACCACATATTGCTTTCTGTTTCATGTGTTCTTATTTGATTCAGCTCTGGTCACGTCTTTTTGTTCTAATTTTTTAAGAGTAACAGTAAGTGAACTGTGAAAATGTGTGCATGATGTTTCCATGGCTTGTCCAAATTTAGTTATAAGGTTTTAGCACCTGCTTTACTGGCATTGTAACTAATTGATATAAAAAGATAGAAACAGATGCAAAAATGCAGTATTGAGTATATAAGACTAAGCTGTGCTAATAAATAATTAAACATGAAAGTGACAAATATTTTGTTATTCCTGCAGAGGTACAAACATATCTCGTAAAGTGTCAACCTATCTTTCTTAGGTCTGTGGTAGCTCACAAGATTAGATTATTACATTCACAGCATTAAAGTGAGTAAAAATGTCAATTAAAAAAAGAAGTGATTTTTTTAGCCCGTATGGAATATGTATGTTATGTTGACTTTGAGTAACAATTTTCCAAGCTTACATGAAATCACATCAAGTCCCAACTCCCCTGCCAGGGGCAGGGGTGCTTTCCACTAGACCAGGTTCCTCAAAGCCCCATCCAGCCTGATCCAGTCTGGCCTTTTCCTTATTGGCAGTTACTGCTTTTCAAACAGGGACAAAAGCAAAGAAGTCCTCAGCTTTCCAATGCTGTCTGTGAGCAGCAGGAAATGGTCTCCCCACCATGGAGAAATGGTTTCTTTGCCCTGCCAAGCTGCTTCATTCCCCATGTGTCCAGCCAACCCCCTGCGAGTCTCCTTTGTCACTGCCTTGTCACCGCCTGCATCACTCTGGTGTCTGTCCGCCTGCCCACAGCATTGCACAGCATTGCATTGCTAAAAGTACTGATACAGATGTAGGAGAGCCACATTTTTAATCTTGGGAGTGTCCATTTAACTCTGTATAAATATTTGAGTTAAAATTTAGTACCAATCCAAACACTTTGGAGAAATTAAAATAAACTGCATCAGTCAACATGGTTGCCTTTATCAACAAGAAATGTCATCTTCTCCAAAACAGAAATGGTTTGTTTGACAAGATCTGTGCTCCTTGAAACCCAACACGCCTGTACTGGTTCTGTGTTACTCTCATAATATTTTTTTTTTTTTTTGAGACAATATGTTCCATTATTTTGCTTGGGTAGAGAAGCAATGTAACAGTTCCTGGGTAGATCCTCTTCATCTTTTTCAGTCTTGGAAAAATAAGAATGTATCAAAGCCAGAGAAAATGTCAATGTGTTTACTCCTAAAGTATTAATTTCAGCAATTCCCCAGCCTTTAGGACCCTCTCGGCTAAGTTCTTTGGTCCTTTTGAGTTAAGAAAATTTAATTTTAGTAGATTCTGGCTTGAATCCTCCTTCATGAAAGATGATTAGCTTTTCAGTGCATCTATGTACTATGAGTTGATTCAGTTCTCCCACTCTGTTCTGTAGGCAAAAACATCTATTAAATATTTGCAGTCCTTTTGTTTGAGTCGCTTTTCTTCCTAACACATTTATAGCCCCCATTATTAATGCCAGTGATGACTGAATTTTCATTAATTTCTTTACCTTTCAACTGTTTTATCACTTGGGTCCAATTTCAATTTGTACCTTATGTGTTGCTATTAACTTCCCTTTTATATTCAAACACCATTGCTTCACTTCTGTTGTGCTGGTCAGATCTCCTAACCAGGATGTTTTTGTGGCTAGAATAACTCTTTTTTCTCCTTCCCTTTCTGGATAGTCAGTCTGGGCACATCCAGTAGTATGTCCTTGAGCAATTTCCAGCTTTTGCTAATATTTCCCACTTCAAATGATGTACATTGCAATGGCAATGAATCAGGAACTGACAGACAGAATTAAAACCAGTGTTCAGCCCTCCTCAAATTTGTAGGAGAAGTAATGGAATAAACAATGTCAGAATAATTTAATACTGAGAGAAGTAATTGAATTAAAGCGCTTTTGTGTACATAATGTCAAAATGCATAAAAGAAAGTAAGAAACCCATATGTGGAAAGGAAATACAGATTTTCAACAAAATCAGTTTCAGAACATGCAATTTTCCTACAAAATTCCCTGTTTTGTGAATGTAGACAATTACTCACTTTCTTGCATAAGACCCAGCTGACGGCTTGATGCTCACCCTTGGATTGAGCTAAAGCACAATGCTCAGTCTGTACTCCTGCACCTGGGGTTTAGTGCCCAAAATCTTGGAAGAACCTTCTTTTAGGATGCAATGAGTTACCCCTGGATCTGTCTTCTCAAAGAACTTCACTCTATTTAATGCTGTTTTATTCCACTTTCTGTAGCTATCCCAGTTTAGGTGCCTTCAGTTGGCTGGGAAGAGTGCCATCTGCAGGGTATGCCACAATGGAAGGTGGCACAGGGCCACCGGGGCTGGGGACTGCCAAGACACATGGTGCCTGAGTGCAGGAACAAGTTCACAGCCAGACTGGGGAGAATATTGGGTGTAAAGCTCAGGGAACTTGCTCTGTGTCTTCCAGATTCTCAAGGAATCTCCCCAAACCTTGAGATGCTGAGATGCCTTAGGATGCATAAAAGTGAGGCTAAACATGGCAGGAGGCTTTGGCACAGCTGAACCAAGGCTTAGAGATGTCAGTGATGCCACTGATGTTGGACCAGGGACCCAGAGACATGTAGGGTCCATGCTGCTGCCACTTGGGTCCTTGAGGCAGCCTTTTAGCTTTGGGTGTGTTATGGCTGGTACCATAAAAAATACAGAAAGCTGAATGTTTCATGATATTTTGTGCACAGTGGATGCTCTCATCTCAGTATTCAGGATACAAATTCTAGCCTGAGAAGGGACCTAAGGGATGTTCTCCAATTCCCCAAGGATCGCCCTCCACAACATGCTGGTCACCTGAGGTGAGTATTAGAGCCATGCATGGGAAGATTGTCTGGGAATGTCACCTTTTCCTTGTGGTCACCCCCAACACAGCAGAGGCCTTGTGAGCTGGGGTATGGGAAACTACCCCAAAAGCACACCCACCACCTCCCCAGCAATTTAGACACTCTTTTTATAATTTCTTGTGAAAGTCCAGATATTTTTCCTCATCTGTGCTCTCTCTGATTAGAAGTGAGGAAATGCCTTCATAAAGGCAAAGGTCACATATTGCTGAAAGGAGACCAAACAGGAGGCATGGAGATAAGGATGACTAGAAATGAGAGTTTACCTAGATTGTTAGAGAGCAGGAGTCATCCTGTGTTTGAATGTGTCTGCATGCTGTGAAGCAGCCTGGGTGGAAGAGACACTGCTGAGAGGTAAACACAGAGCAGAAATTATGGATTAGATATGGTAACACTGTCCTCAAAATGGGACAGAAATACCCCAGGTTCTTGGAAGCAAACCAGAATATTGCAATATTGTTTTGCAAACCTTTGCAAAATGTTTGAAAATGCCAGTATTTGTGAGGAGTGTTCTTGGTTAAAATCCTATTAAGAATAAAATGCTTTGTTTCCTCTTGGAATTTATAATTTAAGGGAAATCTCAGACTGTCTTCCCTATTGCTGCATTCTATTGCTACTACTGAGATTAAACTGGCTTCTTTTAACACAGACCTGTGTTGACCTAACCTTTTAACACCTGTTTGTATCTTGTTACATCAATCTTTCTATAAATACTTACTGATGTTTGATAGCTTTCCAGAGCAATGCTTTCCTTTCTATAATATTATGCATCTCATGAGGAAAAAAATTTAATTATTAAAGAAGAGCATGTTAATGTACTCAATGATTTTATAATTTTTCCTTACTATTTTATTTTTATGGTGAATTTAGCTCCATAATTTAAATATTTCACTACACACAAAAGAAATCCCACAATCATTAGTGTAATGCTCGTGATCCATATCTTATTTTCTAGTAAAGTGTGTGACCAAAAACTATATCGAAGTGGGTTATTTAATCAATGTACCAAAGAATTGGATGGGAAAGGTGAGCACAGGCTTTCAGGACCCTGAGAATTTTCTCTGTACCTTGTGAAGAACTTCCAGGCAACTCCCCCAGTCTGTTTTCAGGAAAGTTTTGAGGCATACCAAACCTGAAATGCATACTGTAGATTGTCAGAGGCAGCACCAATTTCGCTAATGGCAGATACTTTGCTTTCAGGTTTTCCTAATACTTTAAGAACCAGAGACTACATTAAATACTATGTACGACTTGTGGCTGCAAGCCAAAAGGAAGCCCACATGACATTTAGTGCCCTTGTCTGCAAGCTGATAAAAGAGTCTGGATTCTCTAAACTCTTTAAGTGCTCAGTGTCAAGCTGGAATTCGGTAACTGCAGCCTGAACAACTTATGTTATTTAAAAATGCACACTTAGCTCTAAGAGGTTTCCAAGCACTCTAATGCTGGGGTATTTGAACAGAGCAATAGGGTGCTTTTAAAAAAGCTTTTTATTTTGCAACTTTATGTTCTTCATCTTGTTCAGATATTGTTTACTTTAGAATTCATCTGATAGACTCAAAATTAAACACGCTACTCAATATAATGGGACAGGGCTTTGACGAGCCTCAGGAAACTAAAAATGTTTGAAGTGTTTGGTTTTTACTATATCACAAAGTAAATTTTGCAGTTTGAGTATGTGCTCTGGGATCACATAAAAATGCTAGACAGAATTATTCCAATCTGGTCATTTGAACTACCCAGGCCTGCCAGTTTGTAATGTCCAGATGAACCTGTTTGTTTCCTCCTGCCAGGAGCTCCAGAGCTGTGTAAAATTGTGCTGAAATCCCTGTGCAGAATAATCCCAAATGTCACTGTCACTGGCTCTTAGTCCATCCTGGATAGGAACTAAATTGCCTGATCTTTGTCTTGCCTACACACAAAAAGGTACAGCTCCTAACTCACTGCAGGCACTGCTGCACCTTTCTTGAAAGGAAATCCTGCTTGTTTAGCTCCTTTCCTCTCCATCTGTCACTGAGGAGCCATGGCAGAGTTGGGGGATCACAGCTTTTTAGTAGGACTCTGCAGAGTCCTGCATTGCATCTTTAATTCTTTCAGTTAGTGGGCATTGAAGTGAAACACACTGTGCCTGTGGTGTGGACTTAGCATTTTCCACAATCTCCCAATGAACTAATGGAAAATTGAATTTCTGAGAAAACAAACTATTTTTGCGTCTGACTCTGCAGCAAGAGGAGAATTCACAGCTAAGAATTAAAAATAAGTCTCTCACTGAGAGTGAAAATAATTTAATTCTCCTTGGAATTCCAGAATTCCTAAATCCTACACCTCTAGGGAGCTGTAATGGATATGCTTTGCATCTCTGCAGAGGGTTGTCTGTCAACAAATTGAAGTTATGTCCTTCTGCTGTCCCACACCAGGGAGACCTGGAGCACAAGGGGAATTCCTCTGGCTTAACATCAGCATCTTTAGGAAACATGCAAAATGGGAGAAGGTTACAAATGACTTTGCTTCCACTGCAGTGGCATCCAGTGTCTGAAAGACAAACTCCATACACTGAAATGTGTCACATGGTGCTAGAAAGGGCACAGCAAAGGTTCATCCATCTGGAATGAAGCTTTCTGCTGCTCTGAGATGCAGATGCTGGCAGCTGGGGCCAGCTGTTAGCCAGGTGGATCCACCTGGGAGTTATCCCATGCTTCATCCAGCTGGTGGGGTCCAGCTGAGGAGCATTACCAGGGAGAATCCTGTGAGCAAGAGTGTAGAGACAAAAAGTGCAATTGGATCCTGGGAGATCTTTTAAAGAAGCTGCTTAGATGGACAAAATAAATGTGGCTAGGGAAGTCAGACAGGAGACAAGAGAAATTTGTGTTAGAGCTCATTCTGGTGCAATGGTGAATGAGGAGCAAGCTGAAAATAAAATAAATAACAAGTACCCACATCCCCCTCTCCCCCCAAATGCCAATGAACAAAAATTGCAGGTTCTGTAGTAGAAAACACTCAAGGGAAGATGAAAACATCACTGGTGCTACAAGCTGGCAGCAACACAAAGCAAAGGACATTGAAAATAAAAGCTTTTTACCTGTATCAGGAACAAGAGAAATGGAAGCAATGATACAGCAACATTATTTGAAAGAGAGATAATAATGACATAAAACAAAATATTCAATAAACCCCACTATTTTCCATTTAGGAAAGAGCAAGATAATGGGCTACTACCACACGGGGATGATAAATGACTGCAATCTGTTAAAGACTAAGTGGGCTGTTGGACAACAGCTATTAGAAATAAATATTTTGATTAGGTGCAGATTAAATCTCATTTGCTGATGTTTATTTACTATAAATCTTGAAATACCATGTTAATTTCAAAAGTGCCAAAGAAAGTTAAATTGATGATATTTTAAATGATATTTCAGTGATTTGAAGAGCTGTTAATCTGAATTCCATAACATGGAAAACCTGATGCTGTCCAGGTTACAATTACAGAACATTATCCAGAGTCCATAATTATTTTTTCCAGGATAAAATTTGAACTTTCTGGATAGGAGCAAAAATATGGAACAAAAGGAAAGGCTGTGTCCTAAAAGCAGTACCTATGAAAATTATTCAGGGTTATTGTGGCTGAAAATCACTGAGTATAGAAGGGCTGTAGAGCAAGGCACCTAGCATGACCTGAGTATGAGAGGAGCAGATTCTGGCTGGTTACTCAGAAGAAAGCCAGGGATGGCATTGCCATTTGTTGAATTACCTTCACAGGATATTCAAGGGCTCTTCTGAAGCAAAGAAAGGCATTGAAACAGGAGAGAGAAATTTTGATCTGGGAAGTTGGTCATGTTGTAGAACAAACTTCCGAGACAGAGAGGGCATTCCTTGCCTCGATATCCTCTGAACATCAGATTTGAAACAGAGGCAGTAAATGTTAATGCTGAGAGCAAAGTGGGGACAACATGCTGCTCTAGACAGGGTGGGTGCTTGACCCACCTGTGTGGGAGCCCCACTGGTTCTGTGGAGTGAAGGGATACTGGAGTAGAGATACTGGAGTTAGAGAGGTGATGTTATGGTTATCTCAAAGGTGAAGGAGACAGTAGAAGCAGGGGGGACTTAGAAGGGGTAACCAGATTGGACAAAATAACCAGCTAAATCCATGCTTTGTAGCATACTGAGGGGTTCCACCCAATTTAAAATAGTTTATAGCTTTTTGTTGAGACCCAGGATTGAAAGGCTACACCAGCTGTTGCCTAAGAAGAACATTGCTCCTGAGGTCTATCCATCGTCCATGTGAGTTCACCCCAGTGCAGGGTGGTTATTCCCTTTCCCCTGTGTGGTTTCCAGCAGGTCAGTCATGGGATGAACATGCTGCCTCCAGGGAGGAATGGCTGTAGCATGCAGGATGCTGATGGTGTGGCCTTGGAGGACCTTTGTGTGGGCTTAGGATTCATGTTGCAGCTCAGACAGAGTCAAGCCACTTCACAGGTCCGACAGGAGCTTTGAAGATTTGAAGTCTGCAGTCTCCATTTCAGACCTGGTGAAGAGTTTGAATGCCCCCAGCCTTTTCCTACTTGACCAACTGCTCAAATAAAACATATGATTTCTCCCCACAAACATCACCTTACTTGCTTCTAGCTCTTTAAGTTTATGTTGTGTGAGGATGTGTATCAAACACAGAAATTGCAAACAGAAATTTGTTTGAAGACACCAAGGGTTTTTTCACCTTTTATAAATTCCATTTTTTGGCATTTGTTTGGGGTTTGTGTTTCTGTTTTTAATTTTTATTATTTTTATTATTTATTACAAACAGTAGGGTAACTCAATTTTTGGAGAATTTTGTCCAGGTTTCCTGAAAAAATGTTCAGACCTGAAACAAATGTCTGGATTGAGTTGAGACCATGGAATGAAGCTGCAAACCACAATAATTTCTTGTGGTTTCTGGTAGCACTGGTATTAATATCACCTAGAAAGCATATGCCAGACTTCTGAGTTCCAAAGGCAGGCCTGCAGCAGCACTTCAGACTGCAATCAGACCACCAGCTACTCAGTAACCTCTGCACAGTTTGAAGTGGGGTGACCCAGAAGTCACCACCACTGACTCAGTTCCATGGAGAGGGGTAAATGCTTCTTTAACACCACTGAATACTGTGTAGTAAGTAGAAAGTTTCAAAAGAGAAAAAAAATCTAGAGAATGGAAATACCAACATCCTTAGCTATCTGCTCTAAAAATTTCCTGTCAGTGTAATTTTGGGGCTTTTGGTGCTGTAACTTTAGAAATGTTGCTTCCCATATAATTCTCAGGCTTACAATGTGCCCTTCATATCAGAAAATATTCATCTTATTTCTGTCTGGGCTAGACTGGCACGGTCTAAATCTACTAGTCTGATCCAATGACTCTTATATTCATTGCATAATTACATAAGAAAAAAGAGAAGGAGATTTTGATTAGGCAACAACAAAAATTACATTGCTATTAAAAATTCAGGAGAAAATGATGCATAAATAAATTAAAACAATAAAAGAGAGAGAAAGTAGTTACATAATGCCTTGTGTTCACGTGCTATGGCAAGTTCAAGCTGTCTCCAGAGGGATGATTCAAACACCAAGTTTGTGTCATGGACTGATGGAGCTCAATGAAAGCCAAACTGTCCTGTGAAAAAGCAGATTCCTAAAATTGCATCTTATGGAAATGAGGTAGAACCCTACTGTGAGTATTCAAGCACATGCATCTGTCTCACATTTGCCAAAAGGGATTTGTTGTTGCTTTATGTTTTTTTATTATTTTAATATTAAGATTCAATTTCAGAACTGGCTCTAGTTGTAAAGGTGAGAAGCACATTGAGAAAACATCTTGCAGAGCAGTAAAGATGGATAAATTGCACCCTGCTGGATGGACTGGGCAGGTACTGCTGTGCTATGGGCACTGCAGCTTTCCTGACCCCAAAGCCATGGAACAGCTTGTGCTCTGCTCTGGGAAGACCACAAAAGCCAACTGGCAGTAACACAGCTCTGGCTCTCCTTCTTTCTCACTTAAAAGTGGCCTTTTGGTCTAAAAGAGCATGGTCTTGGAGCAGGGAGTCAGAGCAGCTGACTCCACAACTGGCATTGCTCTGCTCTGACCCAGAACAGACAGGTTTTTGCTTCAGTGTTCCTTCACCTGCACAATCAAGGCAGAGCCCCAGAGGCCCCAGAGTTGGGAAATGTTCAAGCTATAGTGCTGCAATGGTGGTGTTATTATTTGAGAAGTACATCTTCTTCTTCCACAGGGGAATGAAATTCAAGACTGGTCAGACAGGGTTTTCTAATGCTGCAAAGAGGGGGGCTCTTGTCCCTGATGGAAACCTGGGAAGATGTTCTGTCTTGTGCCTCCTGGGAGAGTGACAACATCTGTCACTCTGCAGCACAGGCAGTTTGTGACCCCTCACAGTCATCTAGTCAGGAGCCCTGTTTGCTGGCTGTGAGACATTCTCAGGTGTCTTACACCAGGCACGGCTTTTACTCACTGTGTGAGTACATGTCTCAGGAGCACAGTAGTAGGGGGTGACAGCAAAGGCAAATAAGACATCAGAGAATGAGAAATGCTGAGATTTTGTCTTGGCTTTATGACTGTACCCCTGCAGTGGAGCTGCATGTTTACAGCCACTGTAGAGTCAGAAGCACTCAGGAGCATTTCCAAGGATGTAGTAGCTGGAAACAAAACCTTTCCAGAAGCCAGAAGCTATTGATTCCAGGCAAAGAATTTCTTCCTAAAATGTACAGCCTGCTAGAGAAGATTTCCAGTAGTCATTAAAGGTGCCCTGGAGTTACCTAAAGTGAAATGTGAATTAAGACTAAGAGGAGGTGTTGCATCAGGTGAGATAAAACACAGATTCCCTCTGGTTGAAGCCATGATAAGCCTCTGGCCTAGGAAAAGAATTCTGCCTATATCTTGCTTCAACCAAATAAAAGCTTAGAGAGAGAGATTTCTTTAGTGTTCTGAAAACACTTAAAAGCAATTACATTTAGGTGATGTGAAATGTTTGATGAAAGTCTCCAGCTCATGCTCAAGAAAAGTCTTTGAAGTAAGAATAGTAGGATTTTATTATTCTAGAGGTGTATAATTTAGTGTAAATAGCCATCTCATGGAAGTCACAGGGACAGGAGGAGGATATATATTTGGAAAGTACATTTAATAAAATATAATAATGTGTTACACCACACAAAAAAATCCTCTCTTTAACATTGCTATAAAAATTGTTCTTTGATGCTTTCTGAAGCAAGAGATCTAATTTAACTCTCTGTCTTTCTTGTTCTGCTAAAGAGAGAGGCATCCAACTGCCTCCCAGGGGAGTCATTGCTTCTGTCATTAATGAAATAGGATTTGGGATTCTTTTAAGTCCAAGAGGAGGTCATTAGTTTTGATGACCTTTTTTCCTGAGTTACAGAATAAATAAATAATTTGGTTTAAAAAAATAGTTAAACATCTCTTGTTGCTGTTTTACTTTGGATTCTGTCTTTTGGAGAAGGGCAATTAGCTACTGTGAATGCAGAACACATGCAGCTGATGCATCACTGAAGCTGGGGAGTGTTTTAAATTTTTATTTATACACCATTAATCCCCCCTGTGCTCCTGCAGAGATGAAGAAGGGAAATGCTGCATCTGTGGGGGGACCCTCACCTCAGAAATCAGATTGCAGGTGCTCAGCATGTGGAAGTGCTGAGTTTTTGAGGAGTGGGAAACAAGGGGAGAGTTTCCCCTCCAGCTTCCTCATGCTGTGTCCCTCCTCTTCGTGCCCCATCCTCTCTCTGGGTACAGGAGCCTCATGCACTCAACACAGCATGGTTGGTTCAAAGGAAGCTGAGACAGTAAGACACAAAAAGTGAGGATTTATCTCCCCTTTACATCAAGACTGCCTGAAAGAGGATGCTGTTTCACTAGTGGTCCTGCAGGAAACTCTGCCTATAGCAGCTGCTGGTTTTAACAGTGCAAATCAGTACATTGCTTTGATGAAATCTGCTTCTCTTTTAGTCCCTGTGAAAAAGCTTAGCCCTGACTAGCAGACATCCTCTTGATATAGGCAAGCATAATTAAGGTCTCTGCCTAATCACAGACTAGGAACCTCAGCAATTCTTTGGTACTTTTTCAATTTCTAATTGATAGTGCAGTTGTGGTGTGCTGCTTCTGAGGCAGTCCAACTTGGAAAAACACATTTCTCCATATTCCTTGCCTTTTCACCAACTGTGCCTTTAGAGAGGCTCTCTGTGAGGCTCCTGGGACTCTGGGGCCTTGTAAGATCTGAGGATGTACACACTGGCTGAGTGCACCAAGATTTCTGAACTGGGATCTGTAGTCCTCCTTGAGAATGGAGGTGCTCTGAAATTTGGGAGGCAATGTTTGTGCTCATGGATCCAAGGGGAACCAGCTGGGGCAGGGGTGCCTTCAGCACTCTTTTCATGGAGGGCTAACACAGTAAGGCTTGTGAAAAAATGAAAGTCACAGTTCTGTGACCTACCAGAAGCTTTCACATAAGATGCATCTCGTGTGCAGACAGAGGTGACGTGCAGGTGGGTGTGAGACACAGCAGATGTGTCCCTAACATGTCACTGAAATCAAACACAGGCCTCACTGTGCATCTCTCACTTTTGCCTCCATGGTAGTGTTCTACTTCATGGACTGAAACTAATCTTTTCGTTTCCTTGTGCCTGGTACTTAATTTCATTTTATTTTTTTTTAGGCTGGTCCTGTGTTCTCTCTGGACTTTCTTAGTGTTCTGTTATTTTTTCCGAGCTGTTCAGTCCTTAAAACTCTTCCATTCTCTTTCCATCTTTCCCCTCTCTCTCTCTTACTTTATCTCACTCTCCCTCCCCTTCACTTTTTCTCATGTGGCTAATCCCATCATAATATTTAATAAAGTAAATATAAAATTAACTATCTTAAAATTAACTGCTTCAAAATCTTTTCCCTCAAAGATCTCTGCCCCCTGTCACTGTGTTTGACTCATCCTGTGACATAGGTCACCTGCAAGTGTCCTTTTTCCCTGGATTTTGCCCCTTTTAACCCTGCTCAGATGAGAATGCATTCTCAACATTTAATCCAGTCAATTTAGTTCCCAACCAGTCAGCCTCTGCCTGTTTCCTAGCTAAAGCTTCTGAACCCTTTTGCTGGTTCTCAGTGCAGACCTTCGGTTTCACTGGGAACATGTATGCCCTTCTGTCTCTCTTAATTACTGGATTCATCTAGTCTTTGTTCCCTGTCCTCACATTTGACTTTGTGAGCAGTAATTATCTCATCCCATTGTTTTTAAATCCCTAGTCAGTTTGTGAGGTACAGCTCCAGACATGCCATGTTTTAAACACCAGCTTTGCCACAAGTATGCAGTGTAAGAGCCCAGCTGCTCTGCATGAGCTCTGTAGGCTGATTTCTCCATGCAGTCACTGTCACCTCCTTTCCACCTCGTCTCAGTCTCCCCTTGGCCTTCTCAGAGCCTCGTAGGCTCTCAGGTATTAATTAACCACCATCTGTGGCTTCACTTTTCCCCATAAGGACCCCGGGGCTCAAAGGCAGCCTGGTCTGGGAGCAGAAGACGAGCAAGGCAGAGGCACTGGGTTTTTTGTGAACTTATGAGAATTTTTCAAGTGCATTGTAATGGATTTCCTTTCAAGTACTTGTCCAGTCTTCCCTTGAACTGGTTAAAACTACTTCTGTCCTTTGTGTACTCCTTCGAGGAGTTCCACAGCCCTGCAGTAGTGCAGCTGTATTATGGAGTCACCTAATCCCAAAGCCTGCTCCTCAACAGAAAATGGTCAACTCAACAATCAAAATCTGGTGTATGAAATCAGGACTGGTTTTCATAGTGTTTTCTTTCTTTATCCTTAGCTACACCAAACCTCAACTGACATTTCGTACAGTCTTGTGAGATGTGTCTGCAATCTGTCACAACCTGCCCTTATTATTTTAAACAATTTTGTATCATGTGTGACCTTTGTCTCTCACTGCTCATGCCCTTTTCCATGTTATTTATGGGTATTTTGAACAGAACTGACCTCCGTGCAGATCTCTAAAATTTCCACTGGCAACTTCCTTCTGTTGAGTGAAATGGTCATTTTGCCTGTTCTCTGTTTCCTGCCTTTCTGCCATTTCTCTATGCCAGGACTTCCCTCTTCCCCAAGTTTCTTGGTTTCCCTAGAAGTCTGTGGGGATAGACCTTCAGGGATAACCTTCATCAATACATTTGCTACTTGTTTCAACAACTTTGAGATCTTGGAAAGGCAGGATTTCCAGACGCCACATTGGCTCTCACCAAGTGGATCATATCTATCCAGATCACACTGTTTGAAGGTGTCCACTAGTTTGATCTTTTACTAAGACTTTTATTACTTTGGCTGGTACAGACCTCAGGCTTCCATGCCTCTAGAACCCCAACACCTCTTTTAACCTTGGTGTCACTTTTGCTTCCTGACATCCCAGGGGTGGGCACTATCTCAGTAATTGCCTCCAGACATTCTTAGGTTGCCTTGAACCTCTTGCTTGTTTGCTCCTGGCAGTCTCCATCCCATCTATTTTTGCCATGTTTTTCTTCCATGCAATCCCACTGAATCTGAGACACTGTCCAAGTCCTCTCCCAAGGCAGTTCCAGTATGGAAATGTTTTTGCTACAAGAACCATGGACACCCAGAATTCACCTTTCTTCTCTGCAGTGATCTTACCCTTCCTGAGTGACTTTTAAATTTCAGCCTTAGCTGGCCCCAGAGTCAGACCTCTGCCAAACTTGATCCTGGTGCACTGAAGTAGTGCTTAGAATCAGCTTTGATTCTTTTTATGGCATTGCTCCTTAAAATATATTATGGCCTAAGTATATTTTTACATTCAGCCCATTGAATTTATCATGACCATTGGATAGACGCTTTTGGAAATCAACCAATCTCTTTCACCTGGTGATTCAGTGAAATAAACACCTGCCCTTTCTCAAGCCTCTCCTGCTGGATGCCTGTGTATGTTACTCCACCTCAAGTGTGGTATCTGCCATCCAGCTCTTGCCATATTACAAGAAAGATTTAGCTGCCTTACCTTCTGCGATCAGTTTCCCCATTTATACAGCTTCCCTCTCTGCATTTTATTGTGTCTGTGAAAGAGTTCTGGGTCTCTTTTGCTTAGGAAGGGATGATGGATCTTAGAGTGTGATAGTGAAAAGACAAAGGGGAGTTTCCTTATTGAGGTCTTGGACCAGCCCAGTACATCTCTCTGTCCTGAGGACGGGGTTGGGTGTTGGTGGTAGGATCCCAAAACCTGACCTGTGCTTTATGTCCCTGTGTGGCAAATAGCAGTGCACACAACAGTGACAGAATCCACCTGGTGCAGTCACTTTTCTGCTCATGCTATCCCTCTATTTTCTCTCAGCCTTCTGCTGTCAGTGCTGCTGTCCCTGCAAGACAGGCAGACCCCATGAGAAATAATTTCATTTTATGCCTGGAAAACACAGGTTTAGCTGTGCTTAAATATACAAGTGGTTTTCAAAAAGGTTTCTGAGAATAATGTAGCCAGTACTGGCATCCCAGATTTTAACCTCTATCTATTTTAATTAAATTTGTAGTCTACTTTCTGATCTATTTCCATAACTCTTCTTGCTGAAAGATCAATAAAGATGACCATTTATCACCATTTTTCTCTTAGATCAGTGGGGTTCATCAACATAAGGATATTTCAGTTCTGTTTCCTGGTCAGACATGCCTTAAAAATTACATACTTTCAACATAAAGCATAATTGCGTACATGAAACTACTGTTCATTTTGTTTTATAATATGTTTCTCATAGCCTGTGGTCTCCTGTCATCTTTACTCTCTCTCCTACTCTCTCACAACAGTTTTGAAAAAGAAATAACCTCAGAAATTTGGAAGTGCAACATTTAACTGCCTGTGCCATTTCTAATGCAACATCTGCCCATATTTCAGCCAAGATGATGCTGCATCCATCACTTCAACACAAACAGATGCATTTTCCCAGACTTCTTGGGCAGAAGAGCTTCTCAGCCAGCCTGTCTGTCCTAGAGTACACAGGGTTCCTCTGACAAGGCTGAGTCCTGCTGAGCTGGGGGTGTTGGGGACAGGACTGCACCACCCTTTGGAAATCAACCCAAACAGAATATTGGACAGGAACGGAAGGAATGAGCATCAAAAAATCACCTCCTCTTCCATCATCTTCTCCTGTTGTCACTGTAATCCCCAATAGAAGCTGCCTCAAAATGCAGAGAGCCTTTCAGAAGATTATCTGTATCAATGCAGGCTTTGAAGTACGGGCTGCTGGCATCTCATTACAGACAGAGATCAAACCTCGGAGATTAACGTGGTCCTGGGCCTGCTGGACTTCATTCACACATCACAGAAGTGCTAAGCTATCAAAGGGCTCTGGCTGTGTGTTACTTTCTCAGCCATAAATCCAGCAGCACGAACCCACTGCCATTGTTTTGTTTTTTTTAACAGAAGAGTCCTTTCGGCCCGTAAGGTGTCCTTCTCCTCATGGGGCTGAATACAGTTTGAGAAATTGAAACAGCCCAAACTGAAAGATAAATTGAAGTAATATCCTTGGGGTATTTGGGCTGGATGTTGCCTGTGTCTTTTTATATTGGTAAAGCAACCAGGGAGCCATTTGAGGTGCAGACTTGCCCACTGAGGACAAATCCAGGGTGTGAAGGGCAATCCTGGTGCCAGGCATTTTCTGCTCTCTTCTGGGACTCATGGTGGTGCAGGAACCATGCCAGCCTGAGGAGTCAGAGCCTGCACATGCTGCTTGGAATTATCTTAGAGACAGCATGTCCCCTCCAGCCCACCCCACTCCAGGCCACCAGTCCCTTGGACAGCAGATGTTCAAGTACAGGAGGTGTGTTTGCTTCCACCTCAAGATGTTCTGAAGATGGGAGATGACTATGAAGCCTTTCTAACTCCTGTCCCACAGCTGCACTTAGGACAGGGTTGTGCTAATAAAGTGTGCCAGAGCCTGAAGGCTCAGGTATGCCATCTCTCCCCACCACTGCAGCAGCATCATCTGGGAGCTCACAGAGGCCATTGGCACTGTTTCTGGGCTGGAATTTACAGATCATGCTTAACCTTCTGCCTTCTGTCATTGCCACGTAGCAAACTCAAAATGGTTGTGAAATGTAACACCAGTATTCAGAGACAATTTTATTCATGAAATCTACTTGTGTACTCCCAAGCACTGTGAGAGGTGGCTGCCTGTCTGGATGGAGTTCTCCTAGCTGGATCCACATATGAGCCTTCCTGAAGGGCCAGTGACACAATTCTTAGAGGATCGTGCTGGGAAGGTTGTTTGATTTTGAAGTTAGGGTGACCCACATGCCTAACAGACACATCAGTATCATGTGCAAGATGGTCCCACCCAAGGGGGAGGGCAGATGACCAGGATTTTGAAGCTAGCAAGAAAAAAGGAGAATCAGCTACAACAGTTAGGCCAACACAGTCCTGCATACACAGTCCTGAAGGTAACCAGGACCTGGTGGAGATATGTCAGTATCTCAACAGGATGAGCTAACTCTGCCTTGCACCTCAGCAGTGTCTAGGTGGTCAACAGCCTCCAGTTTGTGCCTGGCTGACCCGTGTGTGTCACCAAGCTCTGCAAAGCACGCTGCAGACTGGCCTGGTTGGGTGCATTTTTCCCCAGGAACCCTTTCCTTTCATCATCTGAAAATGAGAATGTTCTTTTAAAACATTCATACCAGCAACAACAGAATTTTGACCAAAGAACCACAGATAGGCTAGAAAAAAAAATTCTTGAGGTGCTCCTGTTTCCATCTCTCCTTAATATGTGAAAAGAACAATAGCTATCAGTCATCTCCCTGCTTCCCAACATTTTAGTTCCAGTTACACCATAATTGCTGGCATCACAACATTAACTTCTGCTGTTGGAAACAGCCTGTGAACTGAGGAATGAGAAGCAGAAATACTGGAGACAGATTACTGTGGGAAAGGACCTAAAAAAGAAGGATTGAGAGGGGAGGGAGGAAAGAAAAGCATGGGGACAAATGTTGTTTGTAGACATTTAAGTATTACTTAACAGCATATTCTTTTTAGAAACCCTTAGGAAAGTTCCTAAAAATATATTTTTATACCTTTTTCTGTTTGGATTTGTCAAAGGAACAGAGTGTCCTCTCTTTTGGCCAGAGGAGATCGACGGCATCAGATAGTGCTCTGTTCCCTGGAGACCACTTCTGTGCTAAACCTAAATGTGCTCCATGCTGTGTAGAAATACCTGCTTGAATTTTCAATTCAAGGACTCATTTCATGCACCATAAGCCTAGGCTTGGGATACACTCTCCAAAGGTGGGACACTAGTTTTTTTGTCCACTCCCATCTCTGCTCCTTTGTAGAGAAGATCTACTTAGATCTGAGCCTGGCATCAGCCAGGTTCAGAACAGATTTGTTTATTTGGATGGGAAGCATCAAGTTTTAAAGTAGAGCTGACATTTTAAAGTGGAACAAGAGCAGGAAACTTTCAAGACATCAATACCCAGTGCTACTCAATTCCAGAACAGAATAAAATAGGTGAGCCCAGACCCTTTAAGTTTGTGGCTCTCCCAAATCCAATGTTGCTCCCAGCAATGACAAATATATCCTTAAAAGTCCTAGCAAGGGAAAGCCAAGCCAAGCAGAGTGCACTTTCAGTATGCAATTAGCATAAATATACTTTGTGCTAAACTGCCCAGAATTAGAAACAAAGAGCTTGAGAAGGTTCTAATTGTTTCAAAGGGAGTTCATGTCATGGAGAGGGAGACAAAGGGGAGCTATGTCCAAGAAGACATGAGACAGAGGCCAAACCAGCAATTGCCTGAATCCAAAAGAGTCCCAGAGGCTTTCTCTGAAGACTTGCCAGTGGACTCAGAACTGGAATTTGCCACAGACTGAGCCTAAACCCAGCCATCAACCTTGCCATTCATGGCAAATGATACATCTCAGTTGGCACAGTGAACCTGCCACGCTCACCGTGAGAATTGCCACAATTACTGAGTTTATTGATGAAGTCCAGCAGACTGGACTTCAAAAGAAGGAACATCAAGCACATCACTTGAAGCACCACATTTAAGATGAATCTTTACAATTGAAAGATTACTGAAGAACAAAAATGTTTGCTTGAAGCCTTTTTCTCCTAGCTCATGGTCAGCCTGAATATTGGCAGTATGTGGCAATATAGTGAAGGCACAGGGAGACCTTCAAAGCAAATTGATGAAGCTAAATCTAACCTTGCTCATTTCTTAGCCTGCCCTCCCATGGGATTGATGGCATTTACACAGATCATCTGTCAGTGGCCAGCAGATGAGACTCAAAATACAAACTCCTACATCTGCAAACCCCATCCCACGCTGCACTGAGAGCATCTGTGTTTTCTGGCTGCTGTTAGGCAGCACCATGATAACTGTGACCAGAGACCCCACTGTGGTCAATGCAAAGCCTGTGTGGGCAGTGATGTGCAGGCAGGGCAGCAGGTGGGGAAAGCTCACAGTGCCCTTGATCCCTTCTGCACGTGTCTGCTGGGATTTGGTGCTGCACATGCTGCAGGTTTGCCCTCTGGCTCCACGGTGCTGGGTCAGGTCTGCTGTCCCTGGGCTTTCAACATGCCCTGAGCATTCACAGCCAGGATCCTGGCAGGGTTCTGTGCCAGGGCCTTTTATGTGATGCTGCAGATGAGTTCTTTGTCCCCAGCTCAGACTTTCTGACTCCTCTCAATCTAAAGTTTCAAAATTGTCTCTTGGACCAGCTCAACACTCTTCCCACCCCCCCACCCCCTCCAGATTCACATGGTTTATTTGACTTGGAAAAGAAACAATAATTTTCTTCTTAATTATGAAAGATGTGCTGTACAGAATACCTCTCCTAAGACTGTGCAAAATTGCATTTAGCAACAATGAAGTTACAGTGCTGTGACTGGGGCCTCAGAAGCCATTTGTCTAACCTTCAGACTGGTTGACAGTTTTCACCACTGCCCTTTGTCACTGAGACTTCCTTTATTTGTCTGTACCTCTTTCTCTAATATGAGATGCAATCTTTACTATGTAGACATGAACATAAATATTTAGACACAATTGGAGAAGCTTTCACATGTTTGCTAAGAAATAAATCTCTCTGTGAGACCTTGGTTCTAGATGGAAGCAGGAAGTAATTGCCCATGAAATTCCCTTTGGGTTGGCAAGAGGAAGAGTTACTTCATATCTGTCGAAGGATGGCTTTGGGTAAATGGGCTTCTGGAAGTAAAATTAATGCTTCAGAGCAGCACTTCAGTGAAATGTTTTGTGAGATTTTGTTTTCTTTCCTAACAGATTGAGAGACTCTAAAAATGAGAAATATCAAAAAGGTTGTGTTCATGTGTTAAGACTTCCAGTGACACACTAACTGCCAGGGGGAATGTATCTCTGTTTCAGAAGTGTGTAGATGCTACAGACCAGTAGCTGTAGGGGCTCTTGTATCCTTTCCCTTTTGGTTTGGGCCAAAATCCACTGGAGTGAAAGGAGAGCTACTACAATCTCCTTGCAGGCTTTGGACAAGATGCATAATCAGCCACTGTGTCCCCAGATCAGTCCTTACCACACCTGCCCCAGTTACTTGTCAGCTGGGGCAGAGACTGTCCATGGATATGTGCTGGTTTGGCGGGGGAAAATGCAAAACAATCAAACCTTCTGTCATGTGGGCTATATGCAGTGGCATTACTTGGCATTTGAGAGCACATACAGCTCAGCTGATGGTCAGCAATCAAAGTGTCAGGAATCTGACCTTGTTGCTGTGCTTTTAAACTTTCAGGCACATTCCATTCTCAAGAGGGACTGAGTCTCCTGTTTCAATGGCATGACTTGCTTGCTCAGCTATCCCACATTTCATTGGGTTTCCATTAGAGGTATTTTCCCCTTTCAGTTTTCTGTCTAGTGAGGAATAAGCAACTTGAGATCCTTTGGAGAACCTCTGCTTTGATGCTCATTGTCAGTCTAATTTCCAGGCATCAGATGCTCATGCTTCCAGAGCCACCTGGAAATCCTGAAAGTTTTTTTATGAAATGGCACTAAAACCTGTTGAATTAAAAATTTTACATAAAGGAAAAGTTGCACACAAGTATCCTCCTGTTGACATTTCCCACCTTCAAACACTAACAGTTCTATTTAGGAAACAGAGCAGCATTTCACAAAGTATTACAATTCCAGTTTCACTTTGCAGTAGTATGTTTTTCTTCAACAAAATAGAAGGAATACGTTCTATCCATGGCTGCAACTGAAATAGCAACACTTCACCCAAGTCTCTTTGTATTTTGATTCTCTGGGAGGATTCCTCCTACCCATCCCCAGGACTGAGATTCATCTCTCTGCTTTGCAATGGCCAAGAGGCTCGGGAGCCTTTTGAGACGTGCAAGGTGACCTCTGAAGTGCCCCTGTCTGGAGATAAGAACAGCTCATGGCTCCAGCTTAAGCAAACGGGGAGAGGGGTGGAGTTTGTTTGGGTCTTTTAAACCATTTTGTGTTATTTGGCTAGAGGCACAATGAGGTCATCTCTTCCTGGGTTCCTTGTCTAAATGCCAGCACCTGGTAGCTGAGGACACCAAAGGTATGGCAACTCAGCTTCAGGAAAAACAAAACTTGAAACAGGGGAAGCAGATGCCAAACAGCAGCTGCATCTGGATTTTGAGTGATCAACTCCACATTTTCCTATTACTACATAATACCCTAAGAAATAATTTTATTCTTCCTTTGCATCCCAGGATCTCTTCATGTCTGAAACTTGTCTTGACCACGTTGAATGAAAAATCTGCTAAATCAGAACTGGTAAGAAGATATTGGCAGTGCAGTGGTTACACTGCTAATTGGAACCTCCTCCCATGGCATAGCTGTATGAAGACAATTCATAAAACACATGCTCCACAAGCCAGGGAGCATAAGGCCAAATGTGCAACCTGAGGCACAGTGTGCCCAGATCCCAAGAATATGGCTCTTGCTAGATTTAACTTATTGAAATTGTGAGGTCTTAGTCATTCCTAGAATTGGTAGCTACCAGACAACAAATTGGATGTGAGGCTGTTCTCAACTTTTCATTCCTTTCTTTTTTTAGTGCTATTTTTTCCTTTGAGCAGATGTTTTTAATACAGCACCCTGAAATGCTTACAGCTGTCAGTGTCTAATGAGCCTCTAACATGCCATTTCATACTATCGGTTCATGTCATTAAACCACACCACTTACAGAAAAAAAATGTTATATTTGTATGGTTTGCAGCATTTCTGAAATAATCTAGTTCCTGTCTGTCAGCACTTACTGTCAATCATTTTTATATAAAGATTTGCATCTTGGGGAAGAAACATACACAAGCATATAGATTTTTTTTTGTTACAGCTCAGCAGGACATGAGCCAGCCAGAAGCTCTTCTGGCAGTTACTGCAGCAAAAACATATCTATGACTTGATAAACTAATTATACATGTTCTTGCACAGGAGTTCTTGGTCCTTGGATCAAAAAAGTGAGGAAAAAGGCAGTTTGGTTCCTCACATGAATAAATCTGCTCCTAAATATAGATGGATGTGTCTGTGTATTTACCATATATTTTTAAAATTACATGAAAGTGGTTTAGTAAACAAAATGTGCCTTTAATATTTTTAATGATACTTCTGGATCTGTAAATAAAGACAGTTATAAGAAATAATTAAAAAAAGAAAGGAAAAGCCATATATTCCAAAGAGCAGCATCTCTGATTTCAGTGCAGCTCCAAAGAAATTTTCTGCACAAAGCACTTGGCCCCAGCAGAAGCCACTGCTCTGTAGTTTCAAAGCACAACCATCACAATGAAACTCCTCAACTGGGTGCATTAAAAGCCTGGGACCAGAGCAGGCTTTGAACAAGTTTGAGAAATATGTCCCTAAGTATTGAGTGATTATCTCTGTTGTGGGACTCTTGTTTGAGGAAGAGTTGTGCATGTTCCCAAATGCTCCATTATAATCCTGCTGCTGGTCTGCCCTGCAGCCCACTGGGGATGTGGTGTGGCACCCTGGGGCTTGACAGACATGGCTACTTCAAGCCTTTGAAATGCCCTTTTGTTCTCTCCTCAGTGACAAGGTACCACCACACCCTACAGAGCACAGTCTGTGAGTGCTCAGCTCTTTTTTGGATGAAAAATCATTGCTGACACCCCTTCCTCAACTTTTTATTTTTACCTCCTTTTGGACACTGCTGTGGCCTCCTGGGTCTCCCCAAGGCTGTCCCATCCTCCCTGCCTCTTCTAAACCCCAGATGTCCCAAAGAGGCCAGTAGTCTAAGGATGCAATGGGGCCAGTTCAGGACAGCTTTCAGCCAGCTCAAATGATCTGGAGCTCAGCATTACTGTTGGCCTGGCCTGGTTTTGAAATATTGCCTAAGGTACTGAAAAATAGCAGATGGGGTTCTGCACATCACTGTGAATCTGAGGAAATACTAGGTGGCATTCCAGCAGTGTGGGAGGATCTCTGACACTGGTGCCTGGGAAGAAACAAACCTCCAGGAGCTGTGGGCAGTTACCCATGGCATGGCCTGGTTGGGAAATGGTGTCCCTGTGCCTAGAGCAAAAGCACCCAGAGAAGCCCTTCTCTGTCACTGTGATGATATTGCTCTAGGGGAGCGAGCCCGAGTCCCGGCCCTGGTGGAGGGGACAGAGCTGCTTGCTGTGTCCCTGCCCATCACAAGTGCTGTCCCTGACCATCACACGTGCTGTCCTACATCCAGGCAGCACCACAGGCCTCTTGACCATCAAAAATTTAGTTTGCTGTTAGTTCTTGCAATATCCCCTCATCACTGTGAGCTGTCTGACCCAAGTACAGAGGCTGAGTGGGACACAGAGAGGCTGTTTCTGTGTTTCACAGTGTCTGCTGGGATTGCTGGGGTGCTGTGCTGGTCTGTGATGAGAGCCATAGGCAGAGTACATTGCAAGCAAGAGTAGACACCACATCATGGGAGAAGAGCCAGGCAGATAGTCAAGTTTCAGCTAAAATAAAGTGTGAAACAGCAGTGTACCGCATCCTCCATGGGAATTCCACGGTGATCTCTTTTCTGGAGTAATAATAAATTGGGTTTGAGTAGGGATGATAGAGGCTCTGTGGAAAGGTGCTCCTGCTGAGAAGACAGCAGAAAAAACATTGAATGATGAAGGGTACCAAGCACAAAATGCCTGAGGCTCACATTGAAAAAACCAGCTCACTGGATGCAAAGAGAGCACAGAGCACCACAGAAGTACAGGCACACAGCCACACGTGCACACCCTCACACCCCCACAGAGGCCTTATTGTAATGGAAAACCAGGGTGAACCCCGGGCACATCTCCTTAAGATGTACACAAGAGCTCAAGCAGATTGCTCCCCTATTCTCCTGGGCTGGATAAGGAACAAGATGAAGGGATGGGGCACTTTGGGTGCCCTGAATTTTCCAGTGACATTGCAGTGAGTCTGCTCAAGGCCATTTTAGGGAACTGTGTCTACATATGGAAGGGGTCATTTATTTTATGAGACTGACAGACTGTGCTGGGCAATGTATTTGACCACACAACCTCTCCTTTGATGGTGAATCTGTACTTTGCAAAAAGTTTCAGTTTCTGCATCAGGTTTGGAAAAGGGCATGGGTGCCCAAAGGGCTTGTCCTATTTTTTACAGCTCTCTTCCCTCTCTCCACAAACCTTGTCCTGCCACCACAGTTCCCACAGTACTCATGCCATACATGGGTGGTCACCAGGGATTTACAAGTGACAAGAAGTTCTCCAGTGGCCCTTGGAGTGGGTCAGAGCTGGGATTTGCTCTGCAAAGAACAGCCCCTATTTGAAGGTCTGGATTCCTATGGCTGAGAGAGTGCTGGTAGTTCATGGCGGCAGCTAAATTGTGGGCGTGTTTATTGGAATTACAAATAGCTTTATACAGACGGGTTAGCCTGGTCACTGGGAATTTGTATGGGTAATTATGGGCTCATTATTATCTTCCCTGCAGGGAAGACACATGACCCAGTAGTCTGAGGAAAAAGTTGGGCGCCAGGAACTCCTGGACTCTAATCCCAGCTTCGACACTCCCTTCTCTGGCCCCAGGCAAGTGACTTAACTTTGTGCCTTGGTTTCTCTGTCTGTGAAATAGGGATAATATCTCTGAGGAGTGTTGTGAGGATTAATTAGATAATGTTCACTTAATGCTTTGAAGATATGAAATGTGAAATCTTATTATGCAGCTTGGAATGCTTTCCAGGCTCTTTTGATTTCTGACCGCACGCTTTCATTAGATCACCTCCTTCCCCGCGGAGGTGGATTCGCTTGGGAGCCACCCCAGCTAATTTGGGAGTTGTTTTTTTCCAATAGCTTGGAGCAGTTCCCAAACACTCTGACTCACACCGGCTTGCTGGAGAAGCTGCCTCTGACACCTGACCCTGGCTGGGGAACGCCTCGCCTCGGTGTGCGCTGCCTTTCCAAAGACAAGCCAGGGAGTGGCTGGAGACAGGATGAATCAGGTTTAACGGTCTCTAATGAAGCCAGGGATGGATTTTGCCCTCTGGCCTTCTCCAAAAGCATCTGCACTGCTGGGATTCCTGGCTGACCGGGGATGTGAAGTGCAGCTCCCTCAACGCTGTCCTGCCAAAGGTGCAGATGCTTTCTAAGCATTTGATTAGACTCTGTTTTTGTCTTGATACTTTGAGGTGTGGATCTGTAACATAAGAGTTTTTTTTTTTTTTTTTTTTTTTTTAAAGGACTGAAATTATCTCCTCAGCCATTATCCTTATATACAGTTAGCTTCCTGGGAGAGGTATTCCTTGTGAAAATGCAGTTTTCTGCAGTGATAAGTCACTGTGCAGGGCACAATAAGGTCAATTTTTCCTGATTAAGAAATAACCAAAGTAGGCTTTGTTTCTCAAGTCTGCTTTTTTGAATAGTTCAGTGACCCTCAAGCCACGTCAATCAGCTCCTCCTGGGGACCTGCCCCTTCCCACATGCTGCACCCCTCACTCAGCAGTGCCCAGCTGCAGCAGCTGTGGTGACAAGGACAGCTGGGAGTGCGATGGTGCCGTGGCCAGCCCAGCTGCTGGCACGGGTGGGCAGAGCCCCGGGCACCCCGGGCTGAAACACAACAGCCTTGGAAACGCCTTTCCTCAGCCAGGAGCATCTCAGGCTCCTGCACAAGCTTCTCCTCAGCCATCCCGAGGAAAGGAGTCCCGGCGTGCAGCCTCCCCCGGCACAGGGGTTTGGCCCCCGCGGGATTTTGCCGGCAGGCTCCGCCAGGGTTTGGTTGGGGCTCCGCAGCAGCAGGAGCTCCCTCGAGCGGAGCCAGCCCCCGCTGCAGCCCCGGGCGGCTCGGACACACAGAACCGCGCTGCGGGGAACCAACAGCATCACTTACTGAACTGGTGGGCAACTGCCGCTTTCAGAGCCTGCTCTGGCTTCCCTTGAAATCGGGACCTTCCTCAGGGCAGACAAACTGCTCAGGAAACTATTCCCCATCCCTGAAAAGTGCAGAACAGTCAGTCAGAGAAACACAGAACTTTTGCTAGATTTTAAAGTAGCCCGTGTTTACTTGGTCTCTCGTACCTTGAGAGTGAAATTCATGTCCAGAGAGGGCTTTTCTGCTCACTGTTGTCCCCCCTCCCAAACAGACTGTAAAGTTTTGTGGGGATGTAGGGCTCCAAAGAGTACTCGGACTGTAAAACTTGTTTGCATATGCCATTATCTGTAATGCCTGGGGGAAGATCAGTTCTTAGCCATACATCTCAACTCTTCATATTACACCACGTGAGTGAAAGAAACCCAAATACGAGAGTGGAAAACACCTGGGCAGTAGCTTTCACTCTTCACCCTGTAGCTCATGAGTATGACAGTATGATCCTGGGGTACTGGTAGTAGGAAGAAGGAAAGAGTTTCTCTGCTTTGGGAATGCAGATCATTTAACACCTTTTCAGTCACAAGCAGCACAAACTATATGTAGGACTTAGAACAGATTGTGACATGGTGCCATGGCGTGGCACTCTGGCTTGAGTGCTTTGTCGTGCTCTGCATCAAACAGATATTAAGTTGTGTTCCTGAAAAACATGCAGGGGAAGGGGAGGGAGAATGAGCCAAATAGCATCTGGAATCATAGAATCATAGACTACCAGGTTGCAAGAGAGCTCAAGATCATCTGGAATAAACTTTCTGGCCAGCTGGCTGATGAAAAATATTTGTCCTGGTCATCGCTGAGGGATGATCCATGAACAGCAAAAGAGGAATCCAGGAGTGCTTCCAGTCTGCAAAAGCAGTTGATAAGGTGAATATGGACCCCCACCACAGGGGCTGTAATTTGATCTGGGACCATGGCCAAGGCTCATGGGCTTTCCAGAACCTGTCCTTTGACACTGTTCCAGATGCTGTGCCCTGTTAGGCACATCCATGCAGACCCACGCACAGGGTGCTGTAGTCAGCACCCAGGTAGAGGAACAGTATGCCTGTAGAGGGCAAACCTGTTTCTTCAGCTAATCTTTGATTATATATGCTATCTGCTAAGCTATTGAAATGTCTTGGAATGAATATATGGAAGAATTATTGTAATTGAATCTAAGTAGTGCTCAAATTAATGTAAATATGACGCATCAGCCTAATAATTAAAGTTGTCAGGTATGGGTTTTATTCAGAGCTTGAATTAGGTTCCTGCTTCAACTTGTTGATTTGCCTTGGAGCTTGCAAGGCTGAGCTCAAAAGGCAGAGTGTTGTGGGAATGCAGAAAGCAGCACAGTGAGGCAAAGGGCTCTTCTGCCCTGCTCTGCAGACCTTTTCTCATACCATCTGCAGCACTCCTCACTGGGGACTTTGCTGCATTTGCAGCAGCCCCTTTGTTTCTTTTAGAGAGGCATTTCACAACGTGTATGTGGCAGTTACAACCCCCAAAGGTCGTTCTTCTCCCAGCCCTCTTCACTGTGGGACCCTGGCAGAACTCCATGTCTCAGCCCACCCAACTCTGGGGCCAGGAGCATGGCTGGAGCAGGCTGTCTTTGCCCAGGGCCACTTGGGCACCTCCCCACTGTTCCCAGCTCCAGCAAACAGTGTTGGTAGGGTTAGTTCCCTTGGGAGCCACTGTCTCACCAGTTAGGAGCCACTAGGCTGGGCTCATGTAACCACAATTTCAGCTGGAATGACCCCTGGAAGCAGCCTGGTCAAACTTGCTCTGCTCTGCCTGGCCTCAGAACAGGGTCCCTGAAAAAGCCCCCTTTAGGAAACAAAATGATGCATTCCTATGAATATATCAGTTCAGCATCTGGCTCTAAGTGCTTTAATTTTCAAGGCATGTTTAGGAGAAAAAGGCTTAAGTTCAGGTTCCAAAGTTGGGAAAATATATTCAGAATAGTAAAATGTTTCCTTTGGAGAAAAAAAAAAAAAGCTAAATCCACTGGACTACACCTTCAACACATAAAAGCCCAATTGAAAAAAAGAAAAAACAAAGCCCTCCACACCTCTGCCCCTGCAAAATCATTCTCATTTTTCCTGGAACATTTGTACTTGCTTTGTGTGTTTAAGTCAGGCATTTGGCTATGAACATAGATGGTGCATGTATCTGTGCACAGACACACCTCAAACATACAGAAATGAACACATGAATGAGATCCAGCCAAACCCTTACTCCTAATATCCTATGCAAAAGTTAATCAGGGAAGTGAAAAGTTGAGAGGGAAGTTATAGCCCCTTCTGTGTAACATGAAGTCCTAAGCGAGTTCATGACTCATCCAAGTGTAGATGACACAGGATTCTGGTGGTTCATGGTGGCATTCATCAAGAGGTTGAAACTACCAACAATAAAGTTACCAAAAATACCATTTTTCTGTGGGAAATTTCCCATTAGCAGCAGAGAAAGCACCGGGAAACAGATGTGTCACCTAATTCCCTGGAACTCTTGTGGGTCAGTCTCTCTACCAGACCCTCACCAGCATATATCAGGAATCCTATTTTAAACATAACTTCTAGCTAGATGAGCTCCAAGCAGGTTGAGCACTGCTAGGGAGGCAGTAGCATATTTAGGACTAAATCCTGCTGTCAGACCAGCCTGGCACAGACAGATGCAGACACAAACAAAATGGAAAATTTGGCCTCTTGGCGTGATGAGGAGTTGTGTGTGTGTGTGTTGTCGCTCCAAGGAAAGCCAGCTTGGACAAAGTATTTGCACTTTCTTGCTCTTTGGGAGTTGTGTGACTGTAAACCAGCTGCAGATGAATCCTGGACAGATGATTAAACAAGACCTGGTGATATGGGTCCTTCCCTACATGAAAACTTTTCCAAGCTGCTGCTCACGTGGCTACAGGAGGTGGGATGAGGCTGCCATCCAGCCTAGGAGGGCTGGGGCCTGGACAAGAGGGACAAAAAGAGCAGGGATGGCAGGGACAGACAATGAGGGCAGTGAGATTGTCCTGGTGGCTTCAGGCTCCTCTGTTTCCTGAGATGACTTTATAAGGCTGGTATTTGGCAAGATGTTTGGCAGTACGTCCCCTGCAGCTCATGAAAAGGCTTTGTACGAGGGGACAGCGTAGGCTGCCTTGCAGAGAAGCTGCCTTCCCACAACACCAATTAAGTATAATCTCAGCAACTCAACTGTCTTTTCTGGGTCTGGAGCTGTTTAGCCCTCTCAGAAGCATTTTATACCCTTGCTGTTGAGCCTGGAGGAGCTGAACATAGTCCTTGTTTTTTCTGTCTCACACAGAGCTGACATCACCAAACTTACATTTAGCCACTCTTATACTTAGCATTTCCTCCTGCAGCATCACTTCCCCCTGCTCCTCCAGGATAGTGGGTCCCACCATCTAAACATGTTTACAAATGGAAGGGAGACCACATCTGAGCAAAAAAATAGCCTAAGCAACATTCCCTTTTTCTTGATGCAGCTAAACAGAGTCAGCATTACTCTGCCCTTCTTTCTTCTTCTGAGCAAAATGAGATAAAATAGAAAGGCCCATCTCTACAAAAGTCAGCACCGGCTTCCTTGGGGGAGTGTCCCTGGAGGTGTGCTAGTTTAGGCTGAGCACTGTGGAGGCTGGAAGTAGAGATGAGCTCCCTCCCTTATGTTCTTTTCTTGTTTATTTGCATGGTTTTGTTGTTGTTTGTTTGTTTGTTTTGTTGTTTGGTTGGTTTTAGGGTTTTTTTCTTGGTAAATCTTTCTTTATAGTGCTAGCTGTGAAGAGGTGGAGTTGGAAATTAGCCCAGAAGATTTTTTTGTGATGACTTGATATATATCTGCTGCTAACACCACCCATGGTATACTTAGGGTTTTCTTACTCTGTAAGAAGGGGCAGACCCAGCCCAGAGGAGCAACTCCAAGCTCAAGGAGAAGTGAACCCAAGAGATAAATAAGTGAATAGCAGCAATTAAAAAAACTGTGTGCTGTTCTCAGCAGGTGGCACATTGATGCAGGAGTGACCTGACCTGTAGGCTGTCCCACCCCAACACCAGCTGGTCAGGTGCAGGGGGTGTGAAACAGGAGCTGCCCATCCTCTGGCCTCAAAGCCTGCATCCTCCCTGGCTGTGGCCCTTTGCCTTTCCAAGAGTGGGACACACAGCATTGCTGCAGAGCCCTGGGTCATGTGAGGTCTGGCTCATCTAAGCTGGAGCGACAAGAGGCAGCATCAACTGGAGTAAGTATTCATGGAGGCATGGGCTACAGGCACAGTACAGCCTGTCATGTCAGAGAATGAAATCATACCACTGGTGAGGAGCAGGGTGATAAATTCATGCAGTGGGTATTGTAAAAACAGCCTAGGTTGGAGCCAGCCCCTCCTGGTTGGGGCTTGGGTTTGCTTCTGAGCTGGTGGTCTTTTGTTGTGGACAGACCTATTTCTCCTGAAGACAAAGTACAAAAATACAATCACACTTCTATTATGCCCATAACTCACCTGTGTGATCTTATTCTTTCTTTATGCTGGTTGATAGATTGCTCTAATGGTTGTGTTGACACGTATTTAATGGTATTCACTTATAATTTCATTTATTAAAAGTCTTTTCTCACTTTGAACTGCAGCATTTTCTCAAATGTGGCCTATGGTGGTTTGCATTTGCTTTATTACTAATTAAAAGTAAACGCCTTTCTTGAGAACATTTCATTGCCATGCAGATGAAGCCAGCACCTTCAAATGGATTTTTTCCACATTTTATTTCTTTAAATGTGTTACCTCCTAAAGCTTGATGAAGTAAGAATTTGAATAACTATTTTTGAAAGGTAGAATTCACTGATAAAGTTCAGATTCTTATCATCTCAATTTAACTACTTTGGCTTATTTAAATAGGGGGGAAAAAGCAACTTGCAGTTCAACAAGAACAGCTTCTCCAGAGGTTTTCACTTATGTTAGCTTTGGATTGGGTTCAAACACTGTGAGGACGCCTTTATCCTGTCAGCACTTCCACACTCTGGGTTCTCATATTGACTTTTCAGCCCATAGGAGCCTGCTGCAGCACTCCTTGCTGCTGCACTTCTGTCCAAATACATAGAGCCAGTACTACAGACTAAGTTCACCTGGGGATGCTCAGGATTGCCTCCAAGCCTCAGCTGTCACTCTGTGCTTGAGTTTTGATGCCAGGTACTTAAGGAAAAATTCTGATGCCATGCTGTTTCAGGAAAAAAAAAAAATCACCTCATTTGAATGCTTAGTCTTTGAAGGTCTCTGAAATTCTCTTTTCCAGATGAAAATTCCATGCCTTTATGTCTGCATGTGGGATTCAACTACTCCTCTTTTCTTGCTCTTATCCTAGAGGTGGAGGCTATTGCTCTTGTTGCCCCCTTCCCTCTCCTCTTCCTCTATATTGCCAGTTTTAATGGACTGGTACTCCCATCCTGATCTACCAAACTAAAACCTGTTCACACTTGTGGGTCCCTGTAAAACCTAATTTCCCTACAACATCCACAAAAAGAAATGCTAAAAAATCAGACATCTAAATTAAAGCTTTAGGTGCTTCCTTCATTTGGATTTTCCATAAGCCTGTGTGCTCCAGTTTCATCTTTGAATATCTATGTCCTACTTTTTATGCTTTGGGAAAAGTTGAAAGGAATAACTTTCTGTGACTTGGGAAAAGTGGAAAGGAAGAAGTTATTAATAATAAACTTTTTTAAAGTCATAACTGAACACTATAGGTCCAATGACAAAAAAACTCTCTCATTTAACTCAGAAGTTGCTGACCAGGAAAGATGAAGGATACAAAAGAAAGGATGTCTGGAGCTGAGATGTGGCAGTGACCCACCATAACCTTCACTACCAATCACCAACCACCTCAGGGGGAAAGGGAATGTTCTGAAAGGGGACCTTCCTGCTGGTGGTGTCCAGTGGTTCTGGAGAGGAGACGCTCACAACCCCCCAGCATCCCTCTGTCCTTCTGTGCAGTTTCCACTAACGAGCAACAGAGCCTGAAGGCTGCTGGAGCCTGGGCATGGCTCCCCAGTTTGACACCAGTTTGGTCCAGGGCAAATGGGAGAGAACAAGGAGCAGAACTGGGCTCCCCTCAGCTTATGGAGTCACCTCTGTGTAATCAGTGACAAGGTCCTCTCATTTTATGTGCAAGCCATGGGAGCAAAATGCAGGGGTAAAAAAGGAAAGAAAATTTTAGGAGGAAAAGAGAGGACTTCCAGCTTGTCTCAAGGAGGTGGCCTCTCCTGACAAAAGCAGGTTGAGCCATGCTGCTCTCCCAGGCTGGCATGAGGCACCTGTGCACAGCACAGCCCAGCTGCAAAGCCAGCTAGAGAGGGTTGGAGTGGAGTCATGCAGACAGCAGCACTGCCCAGCCTGTAGGGTGCAACTACACACTCTGTGCCCAAAGCCAGCACCAGCAGTGCTCCTGTATGGCCCAGTTGTCATAACTTTAGTAAAAGAAAGTTCAAAGGTGAAATCTCAACACCTAAAATTCATCTACCTGTAGCCATGCTTAAAGATGTCTGGGTTGATTGATTAGCTGATACCCAGCTCTCTGAGCAACCACAAACTCCAAAGATTTAGCACTCAGTAACATGGAAAATCTGTGGTCTTAATTGGAAAATGGGACTGAAACCCTGGAAACAGTTAGCATGGTGTCTTGTAGCTTGTCTTTCTCTTCTGAACACAAGGGCTCCCTCTGTGCAGGCATGCAGTGGTCACAGACAGGGAAAACAGACAGTGTCTCCTCATCTGCCCACCAAGGACTGCTTTTCCAGGCATTTTTAGCTGCTGTCCCCACAGCCTTTGTTGTCTCATTCCCAAGCATCTTCCAGAGCCAGCAGGCAGCTTGGAGAGGGTGAGGTAAAGCAGCAAGATGGTTCTGCGTGGGAGAAGGGAGGGAGGACAACCTCTCTGCTGTCTGGGTGTTTACAAACAAAAAGTCTGGTTTAGAAATCAAAAATAGCTATGGAAACTTTTATTTCAGCTTACACTTAAAAAATCCCCAGCCTTCTGAAGCTCAGGCTTTATTCTGAGGGAAGTTTCTTGCACAATCATTAAAGATGTGGGCTGTTTGTACTCTTGAGCAACAAACCTGCTGTAATTACTTGTGCAAACTGAGTATATGTGAAGCTTGCTTCACTTGAAGGGGCTCTGTGGCTCCCCTCCAGCAGGGAGGAAATGAACTGCCAGCCCTGCATGGTGCAGCAGGGATATGGGAGAAACACCATGGAATGCTGGAGAAGAGTCAGCAACATTCAATATTTTTCTATTGGTGAGCTCAATATATTTTAACCTTTTTAGTATTTTAATTTTTTCTGCAATGCTCCTGAAGTTCTTCTGAGCTTTAGGAGCATTGCAGAAAAACCTTCTGTAACAGATGCCACCCTGCTGTTGTGTTTCTGCAGCCTACATCAGCATCTGATCCATCACTCAGGTTTTATGCTCAGAAAAAAAAATTGGGAACTAACTTGCTGCACCAACCACTAACTTAGCACCAACCACTAATTTTAATGACAGTTAACTTAATAAGGCATGAACAAAACTAATTATTTTGTTTTCCAAAACTTGCTGAGTTGGAACAGGTTTTGAGTGAAATCTTACATGGATATCTTATAGACATTCACACTCCCAGCATTTTGGGAAACTTCTGCCCAGTTTCTAAGGATAATGCCATGGGTACTGTTTCTCCCATTTCTCCTTCGATCCACAACAAAAGTGAATAAGATGCTTTCTTTAGACGCTATCTGCAAAAAGTCCTCCATCTTTGGACAACATATGCAAAACATCATCCTACAAGTCTGACCTGTGCTCTCTTTCTCTGGCCACCACCCACTAGCTCACCTCCATTGCCCTCTCCTCAGTAAAGCATAAACACCATTTTTTTGTCTTTCTTTTTGAGAGCAAGGTCTGTGCTCCATTTACATATTCCCTTCCTTAGGCTTTTTTATTCCTCACTTCTTGCACAGGTCTCCACCCCTTCAGAGTTCTTTTGTGTTCACAGAGCACAGGCTGGAAATAGAGAAGGCTATCTATGCTCACCTTGGGGGTGGTTTCCCCTGGATATCCAGGGCATCAGGTTTTTTTAATAAGATTTTCCAGAAGTAGACCCAGGACTTGATGTTTCAGGATTACATCCCCTTCTGTGTCTTTTCCATTATCACAATTTTTTCTTTGCCTGTTATTCTGTAATTAACCCTAACTTACTGAATTCCAAACATTCAAGCTTGAGAAGATACCTGTTAGGATTCATCATGAAAGGATCATGGTAGTTTTATAACCACCCTGGACATTTAAAGCATCTGGAATCTCGAGCACCTCAGTGCTCAGGGCTTTGGCTTTTATTCTCTCAAGCAGTGAAGATCAGCTGAGCTGAGTGGGGTGACTTGGATTTCCTCCTTCTTGTTTTAACAAGGACTGTTGGGTGCTGTCAGGTCTGCTTTCTGTGAGTGGACATGACTGGTCATCACACACAGAGGCTATTTCTTTATAGATCCATGTTGACTTGATTTAACTTCACCTTGGAAGAGGTTTGGGAGATGATACTTTCTTTGCTGCAGCCAGCCATGACATCTAGAGGTATATCTGCATTTCCACAAAGGTGGTAAACCATTTTTCTGTGGAGGTGACTGTCTTCTCTTCACACATTAGCTTATTTTAAATATATTCCTTAGCACCTGTGTAGCCAGCTCACCCTGTCAGGGCTCAGAGTAAGGTCCCAGAGCTAAGATTTTCTTATGCTGTCAAATCTGCCACCTTCTCCTTGGGTTCTCTGCCACTTCCCACTGGGACACATTCACTGAGCTCTGGTGGCTGCAGAGGGTTACATTGTCCCTCAGTTCTATTGCCACCAGGACTCAGAATGGGTAAAACCAAAACCAAGGCTTTTTTGCTGTATTTCCAAACCTTGAAAACCCTGGAGTCATACAGCATTTTTTGTTGTGGCACCACTGTAATGGGGCACTATAAGATCATGTTTCTTAGCAAGAATTGTTTTCATTTCCTTTCAGGCCCTGGCACCTGAGCTAGTCAATGCATTTTAAGATGCACCGAGCAGGACACACATTCCCATCTCAATTCCCACCAAGATTTCTGGGACTGACATGAGTTTGCTGGCTGGTGACAGAGACATCTTCACTCCTAGAGAGTGTTTCTGTGCCTTACCTTTTCATTGCTGCTGCCAGCAGCATATCCTCTAACTTTGAAATAAAAATTCAGCCTAGTACACCTCCTTCCTGATTTCTGCTCCCTGGGTTTCCTTGGAGGAGGTCTGGAGGTGTCACAGCTCCAGAGGTGGCTGCACAGCATTGGAAAACCATTGCAAAACCAAGAGTCATCCAGGTGTACATCTATGTTAAGGAAGGCATCCTAAAATCTGTTTCAGAAAACAACTGCTGACTGTATAGTGCCATGAACATTATTTTCTTTTAAAGTTAGAATAGTAAAGAGTGAGAAAAGAAAAAACAAAACAAAAACAACAAACAAACAAAAAGCCAAAATGCCAGGCTACACATCAGGTTTTATGAAAAGGATTGGCTCAGTCCAGCCCTAAGTCATTGCTATTTCTTTCTTGTAGGATTTTAGAACTGGAATTCTTCACAAGCCCTCCATAATATGCTGTTAATGACTCCTGTAAAGTTATTTGTATAAGGAGTTAAAAAAGGACATTGGTGCTTCATTGTTGCCATTTCCACGACTTTACAGGCACAGCCTCCCTCAGCAGTGAGGTCTTCTCTGGCTTTTATCATCCTTGGTGCTGATGACTTAACAAGATCTGACAAGATCACAGCACAGGGCAGTATACATGCAGGTAAAACAAAGGTCACTTTGGAGTAGTTTTCTCACAGTCTGGAGCACATAAATGTTCAAGTCTTAGATGTTTTTCAGTAGCAAGGGGAGACTGGTAGCCCAGTAAATACAGTTGTACCTGTTGGAGGTGCACCTGGATCTCCTCCATGGGCTGCTGGTGGCCTGTAGAACATCACCAGCACAAGCCCTGAGTGCCAGTGAGTTAATGGCTGAGATAACTTAGCAACCAGCTGTCAAATGCAGGAGAAACAAGCATAAAACCAAATCCTTCTAGTAGCTCAAAAGGCAGTGAGAAGGTAACCCAGCCTGTTTTAAACTGCAGGGTCCACTGTGACCCACTGTGGGGAGGAAGTTCCTGTACTGCTGGGAAGGGTGTTGCCCTCCTTGCCTGACTTGTCCCCACCAGAGCTACTCAGGGGTAATGCACTGTGTATTGGGGTAATGATTGTGTGTATTCAGAGGAGGACTTGGTCTCCATTGTGGACTTCTGTGTATGTACAGGCTGATTTTACACTGCTTGTTCCCATTTACATTCCCTCAAAGAATCCACAGCTTCATCTGTTCATCCTTGTGAATGTCCTCTGTAGCTAATGCCCAGTTTATTTCAGTCCCTTCTGACATAGGTCAAAACTTCTTATGGTTCTCTTTAGGTCAGATGTCTCTGCTTATATTGCCAGGGAATTATAACTGATGGCCTTTAAAGGTCCCTTTAAAACAATTGTTTATAATGGTCCCAACCCAAACCATCCCATAATTCTATGGTATGATGCAGTCTCATATAATTTTCTCTCCCAGCTACTGTATCTGTGCTTGCACAATGAAAATGCATTTAAGTACCCATGAAAAAAGGCACAAGTCACCCAGTCACACTTGGCCTAGGTAATGGCAGGTTCCTTCCCTTGCTGGGGCACTAGAAAGGCAGAGCTGTAGCACTCAAGTTACCCAGTTCTTTACAGAAGAATTACCACCCTTTTTACCCCCAGCATGCCTTGCCTCTCTTTTAGAGAACAAACTTTTTGGGTGCATTTTGAGCAGGTTTGAGCCATTGTGACACAGCCAAGCAAACAGCACCAATGCTAGCAAGCAAAATGTCTCCTTTCAGGAGTTTTCCTATGACTTCCCAAAAATCTTTGCTGTGATTTTCTGAGCTCTTCCTTTGCACTGGAGACTTTGTCAAGCACAGAGGCAGACTGTGAATTTGTAAAAATTATTTTCTTGAGATGCAATCTGAATGCAGATCAGCCATGTTCCCTAGTGCCCAGTCACAGCAGGAACAACAGCACCATCAACACTGGGGCCCATCTGAGCCCCTGGGTGCATGCTTGGGCAGGGCTTCAGAGAGGAATGTTTGGATCCTGGGCAGGGGACAGCTCTCAGCAGAAGCTCTGGACCCAGTGGTGCTGGAGGGGGAAGCACAACCTTCCTGAAATGGGAGTCAGCCACTAGGAGCATGATTACCAAACTGAGAGTGACCACAAGTGTAGCAAGGATTTTTTTACCCCTGTACTGGGCTCTGCAGAGCCATCAAGCCTGCTGGAGTGGGGCTGTGTGTGTGTTTTGTGCGGCAGAGCTGCCTGCAGTCTGACAAAAATTCTGTGGTGGAGTTGGAAGAGAGACAAAATGAAGCCAAACTGCATGTTGAGATGGTTGCTGCAGAATGCTTGATGTCCATCAAATTTCCTACAGCTTTCTGTAATGTAGAGAAGTGAGACTTCCTCCTGTGACTGATTGTTTTATTATTTATTAGAACATCTTGGGCACTGGCAGTTTGCATCCCCCCATCCCAGGGCTTTAGGAGGTGTGCAAGCACTGTGAAGGCAGTCCCTGCCCCAAGCAGCCCATGATGTAAAACTGAATAATGGGCAGATAAAACAAGGAGATTGGGAGGCAGTAGGAGAAACCAGTGGGACAGGTTTGGGAGGCATGTCAGCCAGTAATGGCAGCTCAGCAGTGTAATTTTAGGGGAGTTGTGCTGGTAGAGGCGTGATTTGAGAGAGGTTTTAGCTTTGGGCTGTATCTAATGGGGGCTCCTCACTACCCAGGAGACAACAAGAACTTGCTGGCAGAAAATGTGCCTGGGCTTTGCAGTGTGTTCGAGGAGTTGGCAGCAGTGGTAGCTGAGAGATGAGATGCTCTGAAGGCCTTGGAAGCCAAGGCAAGTAGATACAAGCAACTTCCCGTGCAGTGCCCTGACTGATAGATCTTGTTCACTCTGAGGATCCAGGGTGTCTGACTCTGGCAATCTGCAGGGCCACAATATTGACTGCAGTTTCCCCCTCCCCCTCTCCTTTAATTTTCCTTCCTTCCTTTGTGTAAACAAAGAAAATGCACTGGGAATTCTTTTGAAGACAGCATGGTTGGGGTTTGCACTGGAATTTCATAAGGAAGCTTACGAGACATTATAAGATGTCTTTAGAAAAAGATTCTTTGAACCTTTTATCTTAATGTATTTACCTCTGGAATACACAGGCTTTGCATTCAAGAAAAGCACTTTACAGGGAAAAAATTAAATACATAATGACTTGCAGGAGACCAGTAGACTGTATCCTGAGAAATTTTACTGTGGGTTAGCACTAGGGAAATTAAACCACTGACATACTCTTGACCTTGATTTTGGCATTTCTGTTACATGATATAAAGCAATCAAGTTAGTAGGAATATTTTATTACTGTCTCCTATAAATAAAGTAGGAGCAGGATGCTGTAGATCAGTATCACTCATAATGGTGTAGTTAGTAGAAAATTCTGTTTCAATATTTGGCTTCTATTATAACAGCTCATATTGCCTTAGGTGAGCGTGATAAAAAAAAATCACATAATAACAGGTTATTGTGCAATGGACTGTAAAAGCATCAGAAAAGGGTGTAAGGTTTTTTTTTTTTAAGTGAAAACTGAATAAAGTGCCTGAAGTAATTAATGTTATTTTTCTGGCGTCCCTCTGGTTACTTTCTAGTACATGCTGAAGACATGCTGTAACTTCTGTTAGCAAAGTACTGTTGACTTGCACGAAATAAAGAAAATTATTATGTAAAATTGAATGAGTCACATTTGTTAGGAAGGCAGGAAGCTTTAAATACAAAGTGTTCTAACAACCTACATTGAGAGGAAATAGTGAGCACCAAGCTGTGTGTTTCATGGAGAAGTTGACTGAGAGGGCTGGTGGTGTTTTCCTTTGGCAGTGCGACGGCACTAGCATGGTCTTGGTTAAACATTTATTGAACTAATGAAACTGTGCCTAGGAAAGAGGAGATTGCATTAGGTTGGTCCAAGGCACCTTTATTCAAGGTGTATCCAAGGCCACAGAAGTACAGCCACTTGGCTAAACCTGTTCCACCAAAGCCCGATCAAACTGCTGAGAAGATTTTGGCATTTGGCATTCTTGAGATCTTCTCTGCAGCTCTGGACAGATGAGGATGTTTGGTACTTTTTACAGCCGTGTTTGGGAGAGCAAATGGACATGTGTATACTCTGATAGCCAGATGATTGTTTACAAATTATTCTCTAATATCTAAGGTTTCAGAGGCCCTCCTGATAGGTGCAGGGTTACACATAAAATTAAATTACATAAAAAGCATACTGCTCTAGGATTGCACAGCCTACCTATGGATATTTCACCTGCACTTACCAGCAGTGGTACTATTGTTACAGGATTTCTTTGTCTTTTTATTGCCATGCTATCCCTTTAGCCTAGAGCCAGGTATGATGATTGAAGTTATGGGAAATAACTTCCAAGGCAGGTCATGGATCAGGTCATCTCCCTTACTTTGTCTTTGTAAGGAGAAATGTGTTCAGGGCTGCTGGGAAATAAGGGCAGCTCAACAAGGTGATCCCTGCTGGATACCTACCCAAAAAAACCCTTGTAGTCATGAGACATTGGCTGAAGTAAATGTAGAAATACAATGGTAAAGAAATCTACTGGTTTGCAATTCCACAGAACAGTACAATAATAATATGAATTTGCCATGGAATTAATTATGGGTTAAAGTTCTGTGCTAATTTGTGCCTCATAAAATAGTGAAAAGAGCTCTGAGGCAACAGATCTGTCTCTTCTGAGTCACTACTTCAGCAATTACATATCTGAATATTGTGAATCTGAAATTACATTGGGATTTAGGTATTTAACAAAACTGGTGTTCCAGTGTCTCTAGATGCTCTCCTGCCAGACTCACTCTTTTTTGTTGGAACACGTTTTGTGAGGTCTTGGTTTAACATCTGTTCAACCAGTTCCTATGCAAAATCTTGACTTATAAATAAAACATGTAATATATACGTATGTGCTTGCGTGCATAGACCTACATGCATCCATGTAGATTTTGCTGCTTTGTGAATTCCTAAATGCTTTTACAGTCAGACTACTTTGCTTTGGTGGCAAATGCTGCAGGCAGACACCTCTATGATGAAAGAGAGGAGTGATTCCTGCAGCTCTGTGTTGTAATCTGTGCAGGCACAATTCCTGCCTGCTGAAAGGGTTGATTGCACAGAGGCTCCCCAAGTGGAAGTAGGGAGTCAGCTTACCAGCTGTGTCCCTATCAACTGACCCCTGCCATAATTCAATCTCTTTTCCTCCCCACTGTTTATGACGTGCTTTATTTGGCTGTTAATGTTTCTCACCTGATGTTCAGATTCACTCCTCCGGTAGCATCACAGCACCCAGCCCTGATCCTTGCTCCGTGTCTGTCAGCAACCAAACCAGTTGTGCCAGATGGCTTAGAGCTAATGGAGAGACTGGTTCCATTGTGACTAGCCCCCATGGTGGATGAATGGAGTTTGATAGATCTCAGTGTTAGCTAAGATGTTAAATTCTGCACTTGGTGTGTCTCCCACTGGGTGCTTAGCTCTCTGTTCTGAATTGGTTTTCCCTGATACCTTCTTTCTTATCTGAACTTTCCGAAATGGTTTTCCAGTGCCAGTTTTGCTTTGCTTTCAGTGGATATGCCTGCGCTTTCCAGTGGCAAAATCCTCTTTGGACACATGGTGACTGTGAAAATCCCCAGCCTCTCCATTTATAGAGACCGTGAGAGCAAACTTGCCTGCACAGCAAAGTGCTCCCATAAATAGCAGTCTTATTTGGTAAAGAGTGGTTTTGTTAGGCAAGCAAGGGAGAGACATTGCATGGTAATTTTGTATCACTAGATATTTAGGTTCAGAAATATCTTTATCCACTTTGGGAATGCAAAACTTCCTGTTTTGACTTGCACTCTAAATATATATAATTTTTAAATTACAGGTTTACGTCAAGAGAACAATTTAGTCAAGTATTACTTTCTTTGGAGAATACATCCTTGTTACTCATAAATTAGGGCATGCATTCAGGCACAAAGTATGTACAGATATTAAAACCCATGATCCACATCATGGGCTTTCTGCTGGAAACAGCTCTTTAGGACATGGGTGCAATTGATACAAAGCTGACAAAATGAGTGACAAACAGGGTCTGACTGGAGGTGAGGGGAGTTACTGGTCAGGAAGAACAAGAGGACATGTTGGAGATTTTGGAGGATCCAGTTCATGCCTTGATGTAGCCTGTCTGCACAGCAGAGCTGAGGTGGCCCGAGATCAGGGTGTGCTTTGCCTTCTGTCTTCCTCTGCTCAGACAAACCAGCTACCTCACAGGGCAAAGTCAACCAAGGTTCAGCCTTGTTTGGCCAGCCCAGAACCTGAAACCTAGAGATTTGTCCTTCAGTACTGGGCTATCTCTGTGCTGAGACTCGCTCTAGGCCCTTGATTGCAAAGAACCAAGTAGGAATATGCCCCACATTATGGATGTCCTTGCTAAGGAAACTTTCCTGTCTGAAGGCACCCAGCTCAAGCTGTCATTTTGTTATTTAGTTATTGCACCAAGATTTAATTATTATTCTAAAGATTGGGCCTTCTGAGGCTCTGATATGGGAAACCTGAGGTCGAGCCAGTAGGGAAATGTGGTGTCACTGTGAAAGTGTGGTGTGTGTCACTATGAGGGGTCCTCAATCCCACCTTAGGTGGTGTGAGTGTGGCTGCCAGAATTGTTGGAGAGGGAGGTTTCCTTGTTACTCCAGCTGGATGTGTTGCAGATAAAACTGTAAGAGGTTTATCCCCCAGGGACTGTGCCTTGGACATGTCTCCAGCGTGCATTTCTTTCAAAGGGTAGAAGTTTGCTACCTGCTCTCTAGACAAGGACAGGAGAGTTCAGGGCTGCTGGGATTTTGTGCAAGGGGCAGCCTGCTGCAGTAAGAGTGGGAAATGTACAGGTGGAATAAGCTTTACTCCAGTTCACACCTATGAGAGTTGCAGGAAGGATATAAGTGGCCCAGACAGTTCTGATGGTGTTTCTTTTCAAAAGCTTGGCAGTCAGGGAGAGATCCAAAAGTTTGTTCCAAGGTTCTTCTCAGTCAAAAGTTTGGACATATTTGTTTCATGGGGAATTTACCCCCAACAGTTCTAATGTATAATCATGAGAAGATTGTCCCTCTAAAAACAATTTTTCACGTGTTTTCTGGTGGTTGCTGCAATTCCTGAGGTTTATAGTGATCCATGAGCAACTTTGTCATGCAATGCAAGCACAGGGTTTGACTGTGTTAAAAGACTTATAATATGTAAAATTGCATAATTACATACTCTTCTGAATACTGAATAGGGGTTATCTGTATGCAATTCAAAATAACATGCTAAGAAATGTGTGTGTTTCTCCCATGCAAACTGCCATAATAAAAGTTGAACCTGTCCCAAGGAACATTTGTGGGCATCAGTATCACATCCAGCAGCAAAATGTCAGTGCTAAGACCTTGAATAGAACCTCTGCCTTCCTCTGGGGCTGGGAATGGGAATCAGGTCAATTCTGCTAGGCTTTGAACTGCTTGGTGCACCTCCCCCCATGGAAGCCAGTTTATAATTTACACAAATGGCCTGGTTGTGTAGATCTGCTGCAGCAGCTTTGTAGAAGGAAGATGGTTAGTTTGTATATCCTGCTTTCATTTAGGGCATTTTATGAGGTTAAAAATATGAGTAACAGCCATCACCATTGCATTGCCCCTCCAGAGTTGCATCTGATGTAGCATAGACAGTGATGTGTTTTGGTGTCACACTGGCTGATGTCACACACCTAAGCTTTTAAAAGGATCTGTGTGCTCCATGGGACAAGCTCAAATGCTCACGTTCACTGAGTGCATGCCTAACTCTCAGCCTTTCCCTAATTTTAGAGTAATCTGCATTACTCTGTGTAGTGCATCCTACACAAAACTGCCCCAAGGAATATTTGGTTCCCAGTACAGAGGATAACAACATCTGTTTGTGACCACTGTGGTAAAGTGAAATTGCTGTAAGAGTTTGGCAATGAGTTTTGAGTTTTCCCCATTAAGCTGATTCAGCAAAGCTAAAATGAAATGGCCTGTCAGAGCATGCCAAAGGGAGCCATTTACTTCTCAGAGAGCTCACAAAGTGTCTCTTTGTTTGTTTTCCCCAGTATCTCAACCCCAAAACTTTCAGGAAAATGATAAACAACACCTCATTATGTTTATGTAAAAGAAATTAAAATTATTGTGCCCAGTTAGTCACTGGCCAGGCTTCAGCCCAGAATGATTCTGGTTAAAAAACCTTTGCAATGGATGTACCCACCCTCCTGCCCCACAGTGCTGTGAAATCTCTGAACCAGGGTCACTGTATCACTGGTAACACAGGATGTGCTGAGAGCCTGCTGGGCCCACCCATGCTGCAGAAGTCTTGGGTATAGAAGATCCCCCAGCTTCCTCCACTTACTTGATCTTTCTCATATCATTAGATATCCCCTTTGGAGCCAAATTCTAAAAACAGTGCCCATCCTATTCCTTTTCATATTGGCAACATTCTTCTGTCCAGCACATATACACACACACAAACTGGTTCCAGCTGTTGTAAATTATAGCACAGAAAATGCTTTTTTCTTTAAAAAAAGTGAATGGAGGATCAGCACACAATCCAGACAGTGAGGGAGTAAATGTTTCTCATTAGTGACTAGATCTTTCACATGTTGACCTGCATGCCTGTGTTCCTTAGCTAGTTCCTGGCCCTTTGTTGACTTGGGTTGGACTGGAACACTTGCTGGTCAGTTTTTAAGATCCTTTACCTTCTGTGATGACAAATTGGTTGCTCTTTTTTGTTTGAAAATTGCACTTCATGAATTCTCATCTTGTCTGGAAAGAACATTTTTGGTCCCATTTTTGGTCCCATTTTTGGCCTGAATCTTGGGTTAGCTCAGCAACATTCATAGCAGCAACAATGCCTTTACTAAAGGCCATCACTAAAGCCTCTCACCAAGTCTCAGAAGGAAGGCAATAATGTTGCTAAAAGGTTGTCTGAGACTTTTGCTGTCCTAATTATTTTTCCTTGGGACATATTCCGGTTTGTATTATGATATTTCATATGTAGGAGAAATGGTATTTTTTTTCTCTAGTTATGTAAGTTACTCAGGAGGTCAAAGAAAGGTTTTTCTTAGAGTATCCAAAAAGATTACAGTGGACAGAAAAAAACAATTCATCCTTATCTTGTTGGACTGTTCTGCTCCTGCATGATGGCAAGTTTTCTGCTTAATTGATCTGTTTGAAATGTGTTATGGATTTCTGCAACTAATAATAAGCAGCTTAAGTTTTGAATAGCAGATGAGATAGAGGCAGACCTGGTACAGACCTACCAGAGAGGAAAATATGTCATTCACAAAATATGAAATCCATGCCTAACGACAGTTGTTTGCATTTCTCTCCTTATTGGTCCTCAGCCTTCAACTCTGTATTTTTGTCATTGAAGCATCTCATCTGACAGGCTGATTTGTGCTGCTGCTCAGGCAATATAATGAACAGTAAAACAAAGCCAAGTGCTAGGAATACATTAGAACAGTTGCCAAAAAGCACTGAGAAATATCTGCTAAAATTAACACGTGCATTGTTTTCCTTGAAAACATTATCTGTCCTGAAAATGGAGTTCAAGACAGTCATGTTAAATTGGCTTGGGCCGATTTCTAATCTTGTTTACACTGATGTAATTGACATCAGAAGTTGGCTTGCTGTGTGCTTACACTCCACCTCAGTGCCATTAGCAGTAACTGCAATAGAACTAAAGTCAATTTTGGAATATGTTCTACTTTACGTCATATATCCGTGACAATGCCACTTAGCAAATGAGATGTTTCTTTTATCTGTCTGCAGGAAATGCATAGATCAAATTAAGCCCCAGCCAGAAAGAAGCAAACAGACCTCACAGCTGAATTTTAAAATATTCCATTGGCTAAAGTTTTTCTTTGCAAGAAGCATTGCTCTGTCTGTAAGTAATTTTTGCTTCAACCACAAAGAATACATTGGTGCACAGAAAATTTCTTTCAGGAATGGCTAGTTAACCTAGCAATTTCAAACTGCTCTGAGTGTGGGAACAGTAAATAACCTTGGTTTCTGCTTTTCTGAGTTACAGAAAAGCTCCATGATCTGTTAACTCCTTAGTCTGTATGGCTCTTTGTGGAGACAAGACTGAGAGCTTCTAATGACTTCTGCCAGTGCCATATTCCAAACCTGGTTCAAAGACCAGACAAGGGAACAGTGCACTCGGGCAACACATGCCAAAGAATCCCAGTCTGATTATGCACAATCTGTCAGCAGTGTTTTTATTATATTTCAAACAAATATTCTAGGACCTGACAAAAATCTATAATGGCTGAGGTTAAGACCACATCACCTGGGAAACCAGACCATTTTCAAATATCACCCAATTTTCCGTATACCCTTGCTGTTCCTAACAGCTCCAGCAGCACCCAGCAGCATCTCCAGCAGTACTGCAAGGCAGTAAGTAGAGGGTTCTATAGAGGCAAAAAAATAATTTAGGTCTTTTCTAGCCTTAACAATTCCACGATTCTATGTTTCTGTGTCCTCCACATTTGCATAAATTTAAGGGCTCATGCACATTTATCTGTGCCAGGGAGGTTGAGATTAGATATTAGGAAAAATTTCTTCACTGAAAGCACTATCAAGTATTGGCACAGGGTGCCCCGGGAAATGGTGGAGTCACCATCCTTGGAGGTATTTAAAAGATGTGTATTCATGGCACTTAGGGACACGGTTCAGTAGTCATTGGGCAGTGCTGGGTTAACAGCTGGACTCAATCTGAAGGATGTTTTCCAAACTAAACTATTCCATGATCCTCTGTGTGCTCACTCAGGGATGGGCCCAGCACAGAGCACCGCTGCTGATTCACTGGCAGAGCTTCAGCCCCTTCTCGCTCACCGGTTTTCACACTTTGTCTGAGCCAAATGCCAAACATATTTGGCTCTGTTGTGCTGTGAGGTTTAATGAGCTCACAGAAAGGAAAATCCCCTCAAGACATTGCAATAGAAATTAACCAAAAGACTTCCTCTTGGGGAAATGCCCTAGCAGGCATGAATCAAACGTCAACAACATGTAGATTACAGAAAGTCCTTCCAACCCAGTGCCATATATGGATCATAACCAGCAGGATGATCCCAATCTGGATCAAAATCAGAGCAGGCAAGGAAAAGGGCTTTCTAGAGCTGAATGTGAATGTACAGGTTGGCAGATAAGAGTCTTCAGTCTTCACTTGGAGTCCACACATTGTGCGCTGGTTGTGGGTTCATTTAGTTTCATTTGGGGTATTTAGATCATTTTACACACAGTTTTCATGTGGAAATATCCACGCTTTCCTCTTTATCTGTTCAGCCATAAGATGGTTATCCTGTTGTCTGCAGGAATCATCAACCTGGCAAATCTTAACCCAGTGGTGGCTGAACCTGTGAAGTCTCCTATTTGCACTGTGGCAGCACAGCATATGTGGCATGAAGTTTTCAGCTGCTTGGAAATTTTGGCTAACATCAAGTAGCATGAGCTACTGTAAACCCAAGCACAAACATTAATTTCCCCCTGTGCTGGCTATCAAGCCAGATGTATGGTCCTGGGGGCAGGGACCCCAAGCTCTAGCTGAGGACTCAGGTAAATGCCTTTTCATTTGCACAGTTAACTTTCAATGTGTGTCTGTGTGAAACAGAACTTTCTCAGCAGCAAGCTCTGGCAGGACAAACTCACAAAGCCTCTCATAGCCCATCATCTCTTTCCTGACTTTTGTGAAGGTGCACTTCTTTGACCTAAACATGCATATTGACCCACAGGTAGTCAAAAGAAGCATGAACACAAACACAACTGCTTTTTCTCCTGAGGGGAAGGATGAAAGATGCCAACCAGCATGTGGCAAAGTTTGGTTGTGTGACACAGCAGAGGCAAGCCCAGCACAAGGCGTGAAAGAAGTCTGCTGGTCTGTAGATACAGCCAAGTGCCTTGTGCAAGTCATGTGTGCTATCAGTAGAGACCTCGCCGTGTCCCATGGGAATGGCCCAAGCCACAGTCCCATGTGGGCTAAAGGGGCAATCTGGGGTGTAGCACCAGGCTCAGCAGCTGAGCAGCATGGGAAAGCTGCTGGGAAAGGGTAGCATTAAAGGTAGAGGGACACATAGCACTAGTGGGGCATCAGGAGAATGGGTTTTGTGGGAAAATTTTTATGGGGCAATCCAGCGAGTTTGGAAGACAACATGGTGAGGAGAGAAAACAGAAGACAAAACTTGTGAGTTCAGAACATGGCCTTCTCATGTGCTTGTGGTCTGAGGGAAAGAGAAGGAACAGCTGTGTGTGGTGGCTGCAGGAGGTGAAGGATATAGGCATTATAGAAGCACCAACACCACCATAAATAAGCCACAGCTTCAAAAAATGTATTCCTGACTGCAGGAGGTAGCATGGGTGCTGTGTTTAAAAGCCCTACCTGCTGATGGACCAACAACATCCATGAGGGTGGAAGAGAACCTAGGGAAGGGGGAAGTCAGCTCTCTGTGCCCTGTGCAGAAATCTCCTGGATTAAAGGTCTGTAGCTGTAGATTTAGGTCTGTAGCTCTGGTCCCTTTCTCCACCAGGCAAGGCTCCATCTCAGCACACTGCTGTGCACATTCCTGCCACTGGCTCCAGCTGTGAACATCTCCCAGCATTGCTCCCAGTGTTAAATAATGTAAGATGTGCATCCAATCACACCAATGGAGAGCGTATATCTACTTATAAACCGGTCTGTTATGAAACACTTAGCTGCAATATCCAGCTCCTAAGGCCATCACCCGGCCCAAAAAGCCTTCAAATCTTCAACAATGTAAAAATGTTTGGCTATTCCCCTCCTCTGACCAAATGTCTCTCAGCAACATCTGCATAAAGTTGCAACTTTACAATGTAAAACAAGGTCATGGCTGTCAAGCGACACAAGTTTGAAGTTGAGGTGTTACTTCTATCTGTGTCTCACAGTGATGAGCCTGAATTTAAAGCAGCAAAGTGCATTTTGCAGTTAGGATCACAGCACCTTTCCAGTATTTTGGAAATGTGTTCATTTTGTTGTCAATCTATCCTATAGTTCCCTATTTAGTTGTTTGTTTTCTTTTCCTTTGGACACCCAGATCTCAGATTTAAAATCCAACGCTGCTTTTAAATAATTATTGAATGGTGGGATTTGCATTCTCACAGAATGAACTGTTGGCCCATGCAATTCAATAAAGGAAGGTCCTCTGCAGCAGTAGAAATCTTCCTGCTGCAAATTGCAAACACTTCACCTTTAATATGGCTCTATTTCCCTGGATATAGCAGGGTTTAAATCTAGGGGATGAATACTTTCTTTATGGCAGCAGTGCCTTCCATTTCTGTTAAAAATTGCACAGTCCTGTTCTGCCATTTTTGGTAAAATAATTAAGCTTCTACAGAGATTTCTGGTGTGGAGACACCAGCAAGCCACAACACTGAATTTGTTATGATCTAGTTGGTAGGGATTTTATACTTAGTGTGCCTTTAGTGGTATTGTTTTAATACTGTGAAAAATACCTGATATTAAATTATCCTCTATTTCTTGCAGACTTCCTTCTTCTCTCCTTCTCCCTGATAGCATGGTGCAAGGCCTGTCACAACAATAATGGGACACTGAAGTAAAAAAGACATCTGTCATAGATTTGGCCAGATGGCATATTTCTGTTTTTAAATCCAGTTGTGAATTGGGATAAAATTAAATTAATAATTTTGAACAGAAATTGAGATTAAAGAGAGATCAGAAAAGTCAAATCTTTTTGTTCTGTTGCTATTAAAATGAAACAGCATTTTTTCTTTCAAAAGCTCATTTTGAAAGCCAGCTAAAAGGTCTTATCTCATGAAAAGTAAATGAAATGTCTAGTATTGGGCCAAATAAAATGCTTATTTGAACAAAGCTGTGGGTTTTTTTGAGCATGTCCTTTTTGCAACCATATCAGCTATGCAATTATTTAAATTGAAATAATCCTGCTCTGATCTATAAAACTATAGACCAAGACTAATTTCTTTAATACTCACCCACTTTCTTTGGAATACTATCAAAGTATCTGGACTAGTACCCAAAAATTTAATCAACATCAGAGCATAAAATGCAGTTTTATGCTCTCTAGCTGAGGCAATGAAAAGATAGTTACAATTAAAACCTTCCTTTGAGCAATACTTTCTTTTTATTGAATACTTTTCAAAAACAGGAATATAGACAAGAAACAGGAACTGGAAATTGTTACATCTCATGCATGACTGATTGTTAAACAAACACATAAATCTGTTCATTATTGTTCAGAGAACTGAAGAAAATATTCCTTCGTTGTTTCTAGCAATCTGTACTCCAGGGCCAAAATTCAAGGGAATTTTGTTGCTGTTAACACAGTAGTAAAAGGTGTGCTGGGATCCCCGGGGTCCCCTGGGTTGCAGGTTGGTAGAAGACACATGCTGGTCCTGGGCACAAATGCCACACAGCTGGTGGCAGAATGACCCAGGGTGGAGATCAAGATGTGGAGTACAGGCTGAGGGATGTGCCAAGGTGCTGTTCCATGTGCTGCCACTGATTGCAGTGATTGGGCACCCTCTCCAGCTCCAGCAGCACAGCTTCATTCTTCATTTCAGTGAGGCTCACCTGGCCAAGCTGCCCCTGCTGCTTCTGAGGCAGGCTCTGAGATCTTACTCCCAGGACAGGTTTCCATGTGGCTCTGGCTCCTGCAGCAGGTCCCAAAAGATCCTGACTGGCTGGAATGCTGTGCTCCCCCAGATCCTGTGTGTTGTCTGATTGCTGGTACCCACTTTGTCTCTTCTATCCTCTCTTGGGAGGGGGAAAGAAGAGTTTTCAGAGCAGCAAGAGTCTGTGGATAAACAAACAGCGTGGTTGACTATGAAGACACTTGAAAGGGATGTAGGAAGAATGAAGCAGTTATGATGGCAGAGAAAAATCTATCAGTGATCCCTCAGCAGGAGGCACCCTGGGTGCTCTTTGGCTTCTGCACCTACTGGTACCTTTCTGTTCAGCCTTTGCCCAACAAGCACAGCACCATCCTGTTTCCTAAGTCCTGGTACAGTTTTTGAACCCGCGCACTCTGGTTTGGTACTTCAGAATCAGCCTGTCATGGTGCTGAACCTGTCCCTGGCACAGCAAGCATTGCCAATAGGGCCCAACTCAGATGTCCCTAAGGGCTCCAAACCTCCTGGCAGCCCATTTTGGTGCTGAAATCAGGGAACAAAATGTACTGCTGTGTACAAGTAATATGAGTGCAAAACACATCTTTGAATCCCAAACACTGGGCTTGTGGTTTTATACCCATTTGCAGTGACACCTCTTCTCACACTGCTACGGCTGCTGCAGCTTCTCTAGGATCACATACCTCATCAATATTTTGGCATTCTCTTGTGAAAGATTGGAGAACCTTCAGCATATTTTTCCCTTGGCCTCTCTCAGAAGCACTTATGTTAAGCTACTGCTGAAGGAACACATTTGGATTGCATCTTTGATGTCATAGGCTACATGACAACAACGATTATATGATATATCTTGAAATAGGGAAATACCAAGAAACATTGCACATATTGCATTCATCAAATCTGCCTGGCCAAAGTAGACCCCTTAACAGATATATTTAGCACATGAAACAACACTTAAAGACTGTTTTTCATTTTAGATTTTTATTCTCCCTCAAACAGTCAGAAATACTCTGCATGTGCAACTGAAACCTTTGTTAAATTAGGCTTAAAGGGCTCATATTTATTCATTTTGGATCACTAAATCAAGTTGTTTTCTAGCCTGTGATGAAAAAAAATCTCCTTATAAGTGATAATAAAACACTAGACAATCTGATCTTTCCATGTAATTATGTCAAGCAACTTTGTTTGCAATGAAGAAGATACCAGCAGTAAATGCAGCCTTTGAGACCACAACAGAAAACCCTCTAATTTCAGGAGATATTGCTAGCCCACATCAAACTAGACATGAAGAGTTACCAGCTCCTAGAATGATTAGCATCACTCTCTTCTGTGAAAAGTGACCTCCAGTCTAAGAGCTTCATACAGAAATAGAATGAGTTTGAATTACTAATCACATTTAGGCCTCATCAATGTAACTAACCAGCTAATCCTATTAAGTTTTTTTTTCATATATTGCTTCAGAAAATTGTTAGAGACCAGCATGGTATACTGCCATGAAAACCAGACAGAGGTTTCCTGCTGCAAACACAGCCTGTCCCCTTTCCCTGTGGGGGCTCTTTAGAGGAAGAGAGCCTGGTGCAGGTTTTTTACCTTTAGCAGAGTTTGGCAGGACGTGATCATCTGCTGGGCAGGTTGGCTCAAGTCCTTGCCTAAGGCACTCATCATCATTGTCTGTTGTCAGCCTTTCCCAGAAGAGGATGTCCTTTTTTCTTGACGCAGTCCTTCAGCCTCAGAGGCTTGGATTCTTCAATAGAAGCAGTGACTCAAGAGAATCTGAATCAGCCATGAGCAAGCTGATGTTCACCTTCAGCTCCTAACTCCCAGCTACTTCTGGAATTAAACAATTCTTCTCCTTTCGTGGAGTCCCTTGCCAGCTGCTGTCATGCTAAGTTTAAAATAGGCTATTGATTTTGGCCCTTAATCCTTCTCTGTAGTCTGACCCCTTTAGTACCTCTTTGATAGTGCAAAAAACCCTAAACACTGTTTTTTTAAAAAAAATTTCTCTTTCCTTTTTCTCAGTAACACTTCTAAGAATTCAGGAGTTCAGAGTATCTTTTCTGGCAGTTACTGACACTCATCCTGGCTGGTCTTTCTTGTATTTTTTATTTTCCCTTCTGCACCTGTTGTTTCTCCATGCTCTCCTTTGCCATTTACTGCCAGTGTCTCTTAGGGGGAACCTCGGTTTGCCCTCTAGCTCACTGGGACCCATCAGAGTGCACTTTAACCTTCAGCTTCCATGGGCTGGGTTTTATGCAGAAAAGTGCAGAGTACCCAGGTCAGGTGGGAGCCTGGCAAGCCCCAGTGGGTCCCTCTGGCAGCCAGAGCTCAGCAATGCTCTGCAGTACAAACCTGCTGCAGAGTTTATGCACAGGCTAGCACTTCACCCTTCAGATGAGAGGGCTGAAGCTGCAGGACTGGGTGGGGAAGATCCTTCCTTGAGCACATTTCAGTAAATCAGTACTAAAAGCCTTTCCTCCTGCCCCTCCCACCCAGGAAAATGCACTGGGCTGAGTTTGGCTAGTCTCTGTGTCCCAGAGACCTGATGGATCCCAGAGCTAAGCACCCAGGAGGCAATAGTGGAAGGAGCCCATATTCCCAGTCCCCAAACCATTTCACCCAAAGCTGCATTGCTGGGCAGGGAAAGGAACTCTGGGGAGACAAGACTTCATCCTGGCAGCTCCCTCACATTCCCTGGGAGCCAAGGCACCAATGTCCAGGGTTTAGATCTGCAGCACCTGCTCTGCTGGATTTCCAGCTGGAGGCCAGTTTGCTGCCTTAGTTTTTGCAGTGCCTAATCCTTCCTAGATATGTTCCTAAGAAATGTATGGATCCCAGGTCTCAGTTAGCCTGCAGTTTTGATCCACAGCTGGTTGGATCACTGGTGGGTTCTGCAAAAGGGGCAGAAGCAATTTCCTCCTGTGACATAAGAAGCACCCCAACCTCCACCTCTGACCTTAGATTTTCCTCATTGTCTGGGCCAGGTGCCAAAGGATCTTTTTTTTTTTCAGAGTTAATCTTCAAAATCTCGTGAGAAAACAGGGATGTGCAGGAGATCAAGGAAGAGGAGGGTCTGAACTGGGAATCCAGACCAAAAGTGTGGGTGAGTAAAACCTGACTGGGTTGTGGAGGACCCAGGACTGAGTTATATGAGAGGAAAGTCATGGGATGGCTTGGGATGGTGCTGGGAAGTGAGTGCAAGAGAGGGGGAAAGGTGAGCAGCAGTGTTTTGCAGACTCAGAAGAGAGGTATGAGTGCCAGGAGACACAAGAGCAGGAACTTGTAAAAATCAAGCTGGGAGAGACTGTAACTTAAATCTAATGGCTGTGGGGATGGAGGGAAAAGAACATTAATGTAATTTTTCTAAATCCCAGGCTAAGAACTAGATTCCTTGAGAAAGCCTTTGGATTAACTGATAGCACCACACAAAATATGCAGACATAGCTTACATTTTTCTCAGGCTTTAACTACCTTAATATCTCAGATAATAGAAGGATGTCAGAAAGATTTAAACACCCAGAAGCCTTTGGAATTTGTAAAGCTCTCCCAGAAGTTAATTAGACCTAGTCATTGAATCTGGAAAATTATTGCACTGTAGGCTCTCATTTTTTAAATTTTTTTTCTTTCACCTGCAGTGCTCCATACTGGAGTTCATACTGTCCTGTGGGATCCCCTCCACCAGGCAAGACCAAAAAGTCCAGCATCTTATCTTTTGCTAAAAGTCTCAAGGAAGGTATGTTCTTCTCCAGGACTGTAGCAAACTGGATCAGCAAGGACAGGCTTAGCTACAGGCCATGACTGTCAAACCCCAGGCCTGGACTCTGTGACCTGAAGCTTTCCTACCTCCTCAATCACAATGACAAACATTTAGGAGCTGAGCAGTTTAGTATGTTCCATAAAGACAGTTAATATCCCATGAGATTTTACTCCCAAGTTAATCCCTAGCTCTTTCTGGGGAGAAATAGATCAGAAAACAACCAAGACAACAGCCACCATTTTGTGACACATGATGCTTATTCACTCTCATCAAAACACTTCAATAAACCCTTTTCCTTGAGTTACCATTTCTCTTTCTTAAAGGGAAGAAAAGCAAGGATAATATACCACAAATTTTAATAGTCAGTAGTGAATTGAGCATCAGACAGCTCCACATGGAATCATCTTTTCTACATTTTTACAAATAGGAGATTTCAAAAAGTGTAGAGGGGTTCTTCTATTAGGAGACAATTGGATCATTAAATGAAAATATTTCACAAAATGAATTTCTGCCTTCTGAGCACCTGTAGTCATAGATTTATTTCCAAAACCTACGAGATCCAGGAAAGCTCAGTGTGCCTGCAGGATCATTCATGGAGGAGCCATAGGGGAGGAGCGAGCTGTGGCCACAAATTGACCTGCTGACCTATCAAGTAGGCAGCTCCCTCTTCCTTCTGTCCTACAAGTCCTTATCCCACCTGTGTGTGCCCTGGAGGAGGCCAGGGAGAGGATGCCAGAGGAGCAGATCTGCTGCTCCTGACAAGTCACAGTTTTGACTGCAAGGAAGAGTTAACAGGAAGGTCAGCAGAGTGATGGCTTTCAGGCATCCTGTGCCCTGTACAGCAGAGGGTACCTGAGGTTCCTCATCAGCAATTTCAAGCATGAACTACACCTCCAGCCTCCATCACTCCCATTGTCTTGAGACAGAAGGGAAAGGGCAGCTGTCCCTCAAGGTGGCTGCCTGCTGCCCTCTGGGTTTTCCTGAGCCTTGGAGCTGGGGTTGCATTTTTAAAATTATTGATACCCCACATCATTTTTCCCTCTAGGGATTTCAGAGTCCAATGGCTTGTGAGTTCAGCTATCTCCACTCTTCTGCAATGTAGACCATGCATGTCTTTGTCCTCTTCTCCTGCAAATGCACTGCTCTCTGTACCCCCCCTCTTTCCTAGCACATGTGAGAGGCCCACAGAGATGTTTTCTGCAGGCAGGTGAGCACCCTGAGCACCCCATAACCTCACTGCACCTTGGCATTGGGCTCTTTTTCTCTCTCTCTCTGTAATTTCTGGGGGTACTGCTGTCCCTGCCTTTAGTGGCAATAATCAAATACTTCAGGTCTTATGTTCTGCAGCCCCACACAGAGTCAGATTCTGCCCTGCCAGACCTCACCATGGGGCTGGGTTCTGTGTCCAGTCTGGCTCAGGTTGCCTCTCTGGAGCAGGACAGGACAAGTTATGTGATCCAAGTGCAGAGCATCAGAGACAAGAGCCCTTCAGCTGAGCTCATCCCCTTTGACTCCACTGAGAACAATGGGGAGGGAGAGATGTCCATATGGTAGCATGACACTAATCTCATTTATGCATCTGCTTTAGGATGGAATGAATTGTGCCCTAGATTCACTGACTCCAGATACTCAGATTGTGGTGACCACTTCAGATAAAGATGTCTACAAGCCTGCCAGAGGAACCACACCCTGTGAGACAAGTTGCTCTGAAAGGGTGGTTAACTCAGCAATCTCCTGAGACAGGTCTTTTTCTGGTTTACTGTATATGGGCTCAAGGCAGTTTGATAATAAATTGAAATACATTCTTAAATGAAATAAGAATATTCATGCAACACATGGCACCAGTTTGAATTGAACTAGTGCATATTCTTATGTAGATAAGGGATGTGATGATATGTTTGATCTGTTATTATGAAAAACTGATTAGATTGAAGTAACCTTTTTGCAATTAACAAAATAAAGAACTTCCGTTATCGAAGAGTTCTCTTTTTAAAGACTGTCACAGTATCTATGCCAGTCTATCCAATGCTCGTAATTTACCAAGAATTTCCTCATGTTGCTTTTTTACCCTTTTTTTTTTTTTTAATTTTCTTTCTTGATCTGGGACGGTTCAGCCCCCACATATTATTCACAGCTCAGAACTGGAGCTACATCTGTTATCTCAGAAATGCTCCAGTTGTCTCCAGACTGAGTTCTCTAGCAAGAAGGGCACCAAGGAGCAGTCAGTCTGGCTATGAATGTCTGTATGTGTAGGGAGTAGCTTAGAGAAAAGTCAAGGACTGAAGGATTTTAGAAAATATTGAATGCTTTCTTTACAGGTCACACTGCTGTCACAAGAGTGCAGTTACTGGGGGGCAAATCAAGTTAATTCAAGGCTTAGGGAAAAGTGTACATTTGTTTTCTCAAACCAATCTATTATCCTCAAAACTTGCAGAATCTCCCTTGCTGTGACAGCTCAGGTCAAATTCAAGTGACTTTGCTATCAAATGAGAATGGTGCACCAGATGCAAAGTATAAAAGAGATTGATCTGTGTGAACTCCCCAGTCGGTGTATTGAGTTCACAGAGCCGTGCACAGCAGTGGAGGGATCTGAAAGGACTGTGTTCACAGAGTTACATGGATGCCTCTTCAAAGAGCAGGCTGACAACTCGCTAGAACATGAGAATTGTGCTGAAAGATCGATTTCTGAAAGGCATCTCCACCACCTGAGCCAGGCAGGCTGAATCTGCTCTCCTCATATCTGCCCCAGGAGCCTTTCTCACCATCCTCTGCAAACACTGAATGCAATCCCCTGTCCGAAGCTGGGCACATTGATGCTTTCTGCTCCTCTAAAAGCTCAAAAGCAGCAGGGCTGTTTCAGGCCTTCATAGCTGGAGGACAGCAGCAGCAATGCAGAGGACTGGCAGCAGTGGGATGAAAATCTGGACTGAGCATTAGAATTTTTATAAAACAAGCCTCTGGGGAATAATCTCATTACAGGTTACTGCAGCCTCATTATCTCACTATATAAGTTTACTCCCTGAATATTACCTCACTCTTTTCTTGTGTGCTGTGAACCTGTTGTCTCTCTCATGGTCTTTTGCTTCACACTCCGATTAGAAGCAGTTTTGGGCAGGCACCATCTTGTGAAGACAGTTGTCTGGAGGAACATGCTCTCTGGTGGGGTCTTGGAAGTGCTGCTGTACTACAGGCAGAAAACAGCCATCCTTGACTTCCCGAGAAGTCCTGGGCTCCAAAGGGACCTGGCCAAGCTGGAACCAAGTGCTCCCAGCTGAGGAGGTTGGCACACAGGGCACAGGGGTGGAGTGGGCTTCCATGAAAAATAGGCTCAATCAAAGAGATACAGGCAATAATAAAAAATGAAACTAAAAGGAAATGGCAAAAAGATGTGTGGGAAAAACCTCAAACCTGAGGAAGAGAAGGCAGACAGCAAAGAGACTGTCTGAGTCTCAGTGCTACAGGTGCATGGTCTGTGAGCCACAGAGCTGCGAGACAACTCCAACATCACTTTCCATGCCTGTAAGTAGAGGGACAAGTGGGAACATAGAGCCTTTTTCCTGAGGAGGGTCTGACTTGCTTTTTAATCTGCACTGTAAAAAGTGCATATCTAAGGGGTTAAAGAAGAGGGGAAGAAGGAACAGAATGGAAGGAGGGAAAGAGATAGAGAGGAACTTAGTGGAGGACTGACTCAGGGTTAAAGAAGGACAACTTAACCTCCAAGGGTTAGGAGAAGGACAGCTTTCCCCCCTATTAAAACTATGCCATCATCACCATACTACAAACAGATTTTTTTTTAAGACTGTGATCTATAAAAATGAGTGCAGCACAAGGACAGACTTTCTTCCTCTTCTTTTACCACTAAAGACCTCAAATAAACTAAGGCAAAGGGCATAGTCCATAACTCAGTCTAAATGGTGCTCTCTGTGCCTGGAAAGATCACACACTCACACCCCAAACCAGACCTATAAAGGCAGACAACCTTGAGAGCAAGCAGTCCAGGAGACAGTCTTCCTGGAAAACAATTTTATGTTACCAAGAATGATCATAAACACACTCATTCAATTCAAGGCTAAATGTATCTTAATTTTCCCCAGGTTCTAGATAACAGGATTGCTTTTAATTAAAGGGGAAAGTAGGCTGGGATGAGGAATACAGAGAATTGATCTGCATGCAGCCTTCCAGGCAGAGTAAGACTTTCAGTTCACCTGGGGATACAGCAGGAACCTGGCAGTGATGGCAGCCCAGACTCCATGCAGGAGAATGGGCATTCCCTTAACAAACATGCTCCTCATGCAACATCCTTGGCTTACCCAATGGCAGCTGGGGCAATTTACTCCTGATCTGGCACAGGCTTGAGCAAATGCACACACGCAGGGGGATCCAGCTAGACTTCAAAGGTGTGGGAAACCTTTCCAAAAGCCGCATGAGAATGAAGGAGGAAGAAGGAAGGAAGGAAGGAAGGAGAGAGTAAGGAAGGAAGGAAGGAAGTGAAGGAGTTTTGCTTAAGTACTTGGCGAATGGATGAATTTCTGAAGGAAGTGGCGGAGAAGTGTCGGAAGGAATGTGCGTAGAAGTGTCGTGAAGGAAGGAAGTGGCCGGAAGAAGGAATGTCGGAAGGAAATGGAATTTTCGATTAAGGTTAGGGGGTTTCGTTAGGAAGGAAGTAAGAAGGAAAATGACGGAAGGAAGGAGAGAAGGAAGGAAGTAAGGAAGAGGATGGAAGAAGGAAGAAGGAAGGAAGTGAAGATCATGGCCTGGAAGAATTGGCGTAAGAAGTGGCGGAAGGAATGGCTGAAGGAATGTTGCGGAAGAAAGTGCGGCATGAAAGTGGGCGAAGGAAGGAAGTTTCGACGGTAAGGAAGTAATGAGTGAGGAATGAAGGAAGGAAGAAGGACGGAAGGAAGGAAGGAAGGAATAAGTAAGGAAGGAAGGAAGGTAAGGTAGTCTATAAGGAATTGAAGGAAGGGAGGAAGGAAGGGAATAAGGTAACTTCCTTCCTTCCTTCCTTCACTCTCTGTCCATGCCTCCCTGAATTACTTCCTTCCTTCCGTCATGACTTCTTAATTTCCCTTCCTTCTTCTTCCTTCCTGCCTTCCTTCCTTCTATGTACAGTACTTCCTTCCCTACGACGGACTTACCCTGCTTCCTTACTTCCTTACTCCTTAAGTGATGAAGAAATTCATTCCTTCCTTCATTAATTACTGTACAGTCCTTCCTCCCCCTTTCTTCCTTCCTTCCTTCCTTGACTCCTTCTTCCTTCCGTCCCTCCTTCTTTCTTACTTAAGGCAGGCCTTCCTTATCCATTAATTCCTATGAATGAATTCAGTCCCTTCCGGAATTGTAATTAATTTTCTTACTTAATTTGCTTAAGGAATTAATTTATAATGAAGTAATAAGTAAGTGCATGCTAGAAAATAATGGATGGTCCTTTCCTGTATGGTTCCTTACTGAGGGGCATGTAGGCTGCAGTAGGTTGACAAGTAGCCTGTCAAGAGGGAGTGGACATCATGAGTCCTTGTAATGGATATTTCTTGTGGTCACTGGCCAAGCAAGAAGCTAGAAATACCCTCCAGTTTCACTGCTAGGCAGTACCAAAGAACAGGTTTCTCTTTGAAATTGTGTTCATAATATAAAGCCATTGAAGTGGCCTTATGGCAGCAAAATCAAAATCTTTCATTAATGAAAGAAGAGCAGATGAATAATCACAATAAAAGTGTCTGTTACCATGGGACAGGGAAATAGGAACACAATGGGCATTTGATGAGCGGCGATTAGTCTGGCTCCACAGACTATTTGGGAAATGGAGAAAAAGAATGGATTGTATTAAATGCCAAATTCAAAAGGCACGATTGGGAAGCTTAGGTCAAAGAAATTAAGGATGGCTACACCAAAATGAGATGCTGTCTCTGTGGATCTATGGTCAAAGTGAAACTTTTGAGTACAAGTTATGCCTATGAGCCCATAATTACAGGGTGTCAGGCGTCTCAGGGATGTGGAGGGGCTGAGCTCAGGCCATGCATACCTCCCACATGGCACTATCTGACTTTGTGCAAGTCTTCAACCTTATTGTTTTCCTAATGCATTCCCCAAACCTCGCCGAGATATTCCCAGCTCAGAAATCTCAGTGACATTCCCTGCCTGAGGGGGACTCTGAAGCTGATGCAGAGCTAACAGCATGGCTGGCTGGCTGCTCCACAAGTGACTGGAGTCCTTCTGAGGTCTCTCTGCATGAAGTGGGACCTCCTGACCTAGGGACAGGCAAGGGAGAAGCAAAAGAGAAAGGAGATGGGTGAGACAGTGCCAAGTCACTGGACCACACATGCTGACACAGCTGGAAAAATCTAAGAGAAAACCATAACTGTGAAGGAGACAAATACTGAAGCAAATGCACCTCTTTGGAGTGGCAGTTTCTCATCAGCAGAGTGGACAAACCCTGGCTTTGGAGGAAAAGCCATGGCAATACAAAGCCTCACTTTAGGGTGGAGTCTGCTCCATTGTGGGGATAGGCAAACTTCAGGATGGGATCAAAAACAAATGGGAAGAGGCAGAACAGGTAATACCATCATTTGATAATAACTGACTGTTAATTCTATGGGACTGTAATTAAAGACAGCAGAACCATCATACCTGAAGTGCTACATAAAAATTACATTGAAAGGAACCCAGGAAGCTCATTTGCCTTAGAAAAGGGACAGAGACATTTTATACTACTTCAAAGGAGAGGGACACCAATGTTAAAGCTTTTTCATGTACACCAAGAACACAGTCAATTCCAGTAAAACTATCCACATAAGCAGCCCAGACAAAATTGTCTCTACAGCAACAGATTTGTTCAAGCTGCTAAGGAATCACATCCCCACACCTCTTCAATGAACTTTGTATTATATTTCTCATGACCTTTTGTGAAGTTTGGTGGAAAAAGAAGATATGCAGAACAAATATTTCAGCAGGTATGGTAGCAAAATAGTGATGTGTAAGAGTGGGCCACACTTCACAGGGTATGACTGGGGTTTTTTTATTGGAATACACCTAAGTCATCATCATCTCTGTGGGAAACAGCCCAGCCAACAAAGCTATTACTGACAAATACACCAGACACTGACCAATACAGCACTACTACCTTTTATACAGCACTGATCAGTGCATGGACATACACCTTTATTGGGCTAGAAACTGGCAATGCTTGATAAGAAAAATAATTTTAGGTCAAACAGACACAGGGAATTTCTAGGATTTGCAATGAAAAAAATTAAAAAAAAAACATAAGACAAGGAGACTCAATGTGAAACTTTTGATTTAACATCTAAGACAACCCTTCATTTCAGAATAATCCCTGAAAATGTTTGCACTTCTTTTTGAAGTTCTTGAGTTAAAAAACATTTCTGATTAAAAGAATAAACAAAGTTCTGTTTAAAACATCAAATCAAAAGGTTCTTCATCTTGTTTTCTCAAGGACATCAGAGTGTCAGAGAAAAAAACTTTTTCCAAGAACAAAAGTACTTTTAAATTAATTTACCTGATCTGAACTCATCAAACCATTCATCTTTCTAAGCCCTGTCTTTAGAACAAGTGTCCTATATGTAAAAAAACCCCACCTCCACTCTAGTTAACCCATTCTGTAATTTTCTCAGAACACTGACAAACAGGATTTGGTCTCTGTCAAAAATCTCACACCAGAGAAGCTGTAGATACATATAAAAGAAGAGATAACACAGCAAAGTTGTGAGAAGCCTTAGAAGGAAAGGAATCCATGGACACAGCAGCAGCCTGGGGGCCCCCCAAGGTGTGAATCCCCCCGTGCTGGGTGACCTGCAGACAAAATCTCCTGGTGCCAGGGAGCAGATGTACGTGGGCACAACAGCAGCAGTGCTGCCTGCAGCAGTCGGGCTGGGGGAGCTGGTGCTCAGCTTTTGGCTTTGTGATCTTCAAGAGCTGTGGCACTGCTGTGCAGGTCCCTGGCAGATGGCTGATTATAAGCAAGAAGTCTGTGTTGGTTGTAGGTTTTTGTTTTTGTTGTGTTTGACCGGGAAGGTATGGGGCAAAAATCACTTTAGAGGGTTCTTTCTAAGCCAGGTTTTATCCAGTGACACATGCTGAGAGAAGCAGGTCTCTGGATCTTAGTGAATTACTTTTGCTGTTTCCTCATCTCCATGTGGTGTACGGACCACTCACCCCTGCCCTGAACTGCTCATGTTCTTCCTAAAGGTAAAGAGATGGCAGCATGGCAGCTCCAGCACTAGTTCTGCAAGTCCAAGCAAAGTGCTGGGATTCACAGGGACATGCAGGATCCAGTCCTTCTTCTGGGCTCAGGTGGATCTCTGAAGGCTCTGGTGTTTCATATTACATGTGGGTGCTATTTTCATCCTCCTCAGGAAGTGTTTATCCTCAGTGTGCTGGTTACAGACTCACTCAAAGCAAGGCGTGCAAGCTGATCTCTGAGCTCTCTGTGCTGGCAGTGCTTAATCACATCCCACTCTAAAAGAAACCATCTGATGTCAAGATTTGGATGATAAGAATATGGGACACATTAGTCATGGAGGAGCTGACATACACAGAGCAACAAGGGCGAGATTATCTTGATATGGCTGCCCTTCTCAGGATGTGGACATGGAGAGCTCTTTAATACCTAAAAAACAGACTTAATTCCTTTTATTTCTGCTAATAAATGTCCTGTCTTTTGCTACATGAGAACACCACCCTCTGCAGCAGATGCATATGATTAAAGCATAAAAAGTATAAGAAAGATGCTGTAAAAAATTATAGATCATTGTCTCAACTCACAAGGTCCTGCCTTCCAAACCATTTCGGTTTCATTTTAGAGATAATTGTATTCTTTGTTGTTTGCAAGTGAATACTGTAAAACTTGTACTCTATGTTCTTGGAATACACATATGAAAAATTGGATATTTTAAATTAAATCTTAGATGAGCAGTTCTTAGATGAGCAGTAAAGTCTTAACCTGGCAAAGTGCTCAGCAGCATGCCCAGAGTGAAGTGCGTAGGTATTCCAACACATTCCAGCAAAATGTGTTGGCAGGGTGAACTAGAACCAGGTTAATGAGCCTGACTCATTAGGAGCTGAGATAGGACCTGGAGCATGAGATGGGACTTAATGATGCAACCAGTTTGACAAAATCCCCTTAAACTGAAAGAATACTTCTTTTTCCTCCTCTCACACCACGCCAAGGACAAGCCCCAAACAATCCAAAACCCTTATACAAGGCAGGCAGAGCATGTACCCTTTTGCCTTCTGTCAGGAGTGCTCTCCAAGTACCAGCATGGCCTGGAAAAAGACAGGATTTCCTGGGAAATCTTAAGGGCATGAGATGATGTGCTCCCACCATGGTAATGCCATTGGGGAGGGTAGAGTTTTTTCTCTTTCAAAGAAACTTTATCAGCTTGAAACATGCACTTTAATTTTCATTTCTCCTAAATAATCAAATGCACATTGCCCTTCCTTTTTTCCTGGGTGACGGAAAAGGGACATTTCCCCAGACCTATGCATCAGTGCTGATAACACCACTTTGAAATTCACCAACAAGCCATTAGGGCCATAAAATTTGCTCTTCTACATTTTAAGAATATTTTAGGATGCAAATACTCCAGATAGCTAAAGGTGTCAGGACCCAGAAACCAGCAGGAGTTCTATAAAATTCAACATGTTCTGCATTTGTAAAAGTTAACTTAAAACCACAAAGGAAACTGACCCCATAAGAGACCTTGATGCAAGTATTCTTTGTACAAGGATCTCAGAGCAAACTGATTATGTCTTACTTGTCAGGTATCTGTACTGCAGACTCCAGCACATAAACTGAATCTTGAATTAAATACTGACATTTAGAGTGTTTTAATTAATTTTCATGTGAACTGACCTTGAAAATCTGATCAATAATAATGTGAACACTTTTCCCCCTTGTCCTCTTACTATCATGCTCAGTATCCAGCAAAAAGTTTAGTTAATATTACACAGGATAATCCTGACTTAGGAATTGGATTCTTGAACATCTCAACAGCTTTTAGCTGGCACTGCAATTTTCACTATTTAATGGTTGGTTTGTAAATACCCAAATCCCAAATTGATGTAATTATTGAGAGTATTTATTTTCTCCATCCCTTGAAGTTATCAAAACCTGGAAACTTTGCTGTTGAAACAGTATGAAAGCAGAAGGCAAAAGCAAACAATATGAAAGTTATCAATCTTAAAAATTTCATGAGTTTTTGGTACACATCCCATTTTCTGAATGCTTGTTTGGGAATGCCTTCCCTGCCCCTTGGCAGGACTTGCTAGGTCAGGGAAATCCACAGCTATAGTGTGCTAGCTGATGTAAAATTCTTTTCTTCCAGAGTATGGATACATTTCAGTTAAATCTCCAGAGGGAAGATGTGTGAAAGCTGGGTTTGCTTGGGCCCTGCAAGGTGCAGGGTGATGATGAGTGATGACTGCACACCAGGACTCTGTTCCAGCACAAAAGGCAGCTGATGAACAAGCTTTTACCTTCCCTCCTCATTCCTCCTGCAACTAAGCATTTAGAAGGCATTGAACTGGGTGGATTTTTGCCTTCTGAACTACTCAAGAACATCAGGTTATGGACCTGTTCTGGTCATGAGCATGTTTCTTATGTTCCACTACACATGCACACACAACACAGATGCCTAAATAGCCTCATTCATAACAAAGGCATCACATTTCAAAGCAAGTGAGGCCCAGAGGATTTTTTTAAAATTCAGTTCTCCTTTATGCATCTTTCTCGGGTGCTTATATGAATTAAGCTCTAATCCTCTGAGCTTTGCTTACCATATGTTATTAGAGCAATTGGTTTTGCAGTGATATCTTTGATTTCATTACAAAAGACCGTGGTCAAAACTTTTCTTTTAGGACTCTAAGTGACTGTGATGTTCATTGTTACTGTTACATTGTCACTGTTCCTTCATTGTTACCTCCTTAACACAAATCCTTCAAAACCTGTGTGTGGGAGAGACAGCCCATTCTCCAGCATCTCCTTTCTCCAAAGCCCTTTGGCTCTTTGGGGAAGAAGAGCAAGTCATTCTTGCTGTGGAAATGAAATGAAAAGTGAGATGGAGTGGCTGCTCAGGGAGATGCCACAGCAGCAGAGCCCCTGACCAGCCCAGGATCCAGCCTTGCCACGTGCCATCCCACCCCTCCCTTGCCTGTGCGGGGCAGTGGCACACCGGGAGCACGGCCAGGCTGATGCTGGGAGCAGGCTCTGCCCTGGGCTGGGGACAGGCACCTTCACTCACAGAAAGCCTTGCGTGACCAGAACTAACAAGGTTTCAGTCAACAAAGCTTTGGAGAAACTGCGATGCTGCACTTTGTTCCACAAAGTTTATAGTTCCTCACCTCTGGCCCCTTTTAATGCTATAATTGCTCTCTTAAATTTCTCTTTATTTAACGTCACCCAGTCTGTCTTCTTTTGTTACCATTTATTTAACTAAAACAGGCAGAGGCTGATATTGAAGGCAGGAATGGAGCCAGCATGTTAAAACCTGCTTTTAATTTAAGGTTCTGGGGCTAGTTTCCTAGCCATTACCACATTTCAGAGAAAATGAATTTTCTTCTCTCTGTCAAGCAATGGCTGATCTAGATCTAATTAGGGTCAGTTTCACCTATAGATGAGTCATTTACATTCTGAATATATGGCTTCCAAATTATCGTTTTGGTTTAACATCAGACATGAATAAACCCATGCATATCTTTTTTAGATGGCACTGAAGATAAAAATCAATGGCTTTTCTTCCACAAATACTTTTCCCAGCAAAAAGATGGCAGCTGGATGAAGAAAAAAAGATACAGTTCAGGATAAGGACAAATAAGATTAAGGGTAATGACAGAATATAGTTTTCTGAACTGCAGAAAAAGTGGCCTACTTAAGACTTACTAAAAAACAAAAGGCTCTGAATGTTCAAACACTTAAAGATAAATTTTTTGACAAAAACCCCTAGCTATGCAGGTCCATACTACTTTTCTTTGAGCACAATATGGGTACAGAAACAAAACAGTTTGCAATGGAAGCAACTGGAAAAATATAAATCATACAACACAGCAATTCTGCAGCAGTATTGGCTAATACTAAGCACAGTGAAGAGAAAAACTCTTATTTTTAAGCAGGTTGAAATCCCATCCCTTTTTCAGCTGGGAGCCATTTGTGTAATCAGTATGTCTTGCAGCAAAGTTAAAAGAACAAAACTCTATAATATGGCCCCTTGTAGCCTTACTTTGCCAGGAAAACCTTGGAAACAGGAATTTCTGTTATCCCTCTCATTTATACTCTGCACCTCTCTTTGGCATCCATTACCAGCTACTTCCACCATTCTACTTTTTCACTGGGTGACCAAGAATTAGCACTGCAGGCACACATCTCTGTCCTCTGCTCTGAGACCTGACCCATTACCAGGATAGCACCTCTGCATTCAGCTGCAACTAGTGGAGATGGCTGGGACACAAGCACTTCAGTGCTGGGAAAGAACAAGATCACTGAAATACACCGTGGAAATTAAATCTCACGCTGCTTCTTATTAGAGCCAATAATAAGTAACATAACCTCATTATTTTGTGTTTTAAATAGCTTGGGTCAGCAAAGGAGCTATCATTTTGGCAGTGTTTGTTTCCTCAGAGGAGGTGTTATCAGTGGGTTCACAAGTAATGCTCATCAGAAGTGCAGATCCTTCTGCTGTTCAGTGGGATTAAGCAAAGCAGACTCTGCTATCAGCAAGGGGAAGATGAGTTATTTAGGGCAGCCTATAAATCAGTCAAACACCAGGACTATCTGGCATCATTGGGATCCTGAAGGCTTTGCAGAACCTTTTCCCACTGTGTTCCTATGGCAGAAGAGCAGCACTGGTGTCTTTTCTCAAGCCTGCTGGGGTAAGAGCATCTTTCATACATGAGCTCTTAGGACTGAGAGAAATTTTCCTTTTCATCTTAAAAAAAAGATAAAAAGGCTTGTAATCATTGCAACCTGTTTTGGTGGAGATTTAAAGGGGCAGAATGAATCACAAAAGTCAGAGATGCAATGGTATTGTTTGTTGCTTTACAAAGAAATAGGGATACTCCAGGGTTATATTTCTCAAACAGTTTTGAATCACTACACTCTCCCCGGGGTCTGAAGCTCTTTGTTCATTTAAGAACTCAGCAATATCAGTGCTTTCCCATTTGGATTATTTCTGATTTCATAAAGCCCAGAGTTCCAACACTCACCACACAGCCCCTGCCCAGCAAAGCATTAGCAATGTACAGAACTTGTGCTGAAGACACAGCAGTGAAACTGTGAGGTGCATCTACATGCAGCTCAGAACCAGGGTCCTGCAGGAGGATAACCAACAGGCCAGAGTTTTTTAACCCAAGAACAGAGTTTTCAGCTCCTCTGTTTGAACCTTTACCAAACTGTAGTAGTAAACCAAGGGAAACAGCTGGGTGGATCAAAACTGAAAATGTTCATCCCCTTTTCTGAAAGCTGGGGATGTGTGCTTCCACCTTCTATGGACACATGGGAGTGGGAGGTGAAAGCCCATGTAAGTGTCAAGGTGCTCAAAGAGCAGGAGCAGTGTGGCTTCCAGGGCAGAGGAAGGCATGCACAGTAGTCTAACTGAAGCCTTCTGAGTGAATGGTTGTGGAAATTCAGTTACAGTTTTCAGCAGGATGATTATCTCACTTTAATCAACTGGAAGCAATCACTGTCTAAACTAGTCTCTGTTAACTTTGCATACAGTTTCTGTTCACAACAACCAAACTCCTGCTTGGATCCTCAGCAATTTGAGTCAAACATACTTCAGTAACAATAATTTCAACATTATGCCACAATTTACCCAAGAACAAAAAATTCATCCCATGCCAAACTTGTCCTTGGTTCACCACTAAACTCTGTGAAGTTAATCTGGCCATGGTCTTGACATAGAAGTGGTTTAAGTTTCCAGACTGGTCGAATTTACTGCTATGTCTGATATTCTGTTTCACATATATTGAGTACTTGTCTCTTTGATCTTGTGAGCTGTTTATTTTATATCTGCCTTGTAATTGTGGTTCTTATTTACAAGCTGCAGCCTGGCATTGCACGCACACATGCCCAGACATACACAGATGCACAGGCCAGATTATTGCTGGACTTGATCAACTTTTACTTCTAAGAACTTTTCCATCTTCTTTCACAAGTGTCTACTACAAACAAGCACTGCAGTTTACAGAAACACTGTTAAGAAACAGATTAGGCTAAAATATTGCATTTTCATCTAAGGCATGACTGGAAATACAGTCAGCTTTCAGGCAGCATTTTCAGTGTGGGTGTGCAAAAATCTTGTTTACACCATTTGCATGGCATGTTGAGAAACTTCGTGGAACAGAAAAGGCAAAAACCTCTTTTAGAGAGGAGAACCAAACAAAAATAAAAGGAAAAAAAATCCCCAAAAGACTGAGAATAAAACGTTAGCATGATGCAAGAACTCAAACCATTAAAAAATCTTGTAATCACATAAAAAAAGAAAATTTCTAGAGGTAACAGCCCTTTAAGTGGTGGCTTCATAATAACAAACAATGACAAAAGTTTGTAATTATATGGGGCCTTTCATCTGAGAGATTCATCAGCACTCAGCCATTACTGACTATTAATTTGACACCAGTTCTTCTCACAAGTGCACAGCTGCTGGGCTTGAAGGAGAGGAGATAGGGAAGTGTTCGCCTAGGAGCAGCACATGTCTGAACTGCAGTTGTTCTGACTTTTAAGGAAAGCTTACCTAAGTGTCTGCCCCTAAGCTGAACTGAAACATCTGCAATCCAAAACCTTTCCTGCTTACTCATTCATGTTGTTAAAAATGCCCATACTTTCAGGCACCTTCTAACTCCCACTCACTTGCCTCAAACCAGAGTGATAACACAGGCGTGGAAAGGGCTGTTACAGCTGTGAGTTTAATTGTAATTCAAATATACCTGAATATCAGAACAGCTTTTGATCTAGAGGTAAATACAAGCAAATTGCTTTACCTGACTTCAGTGCATTTCAGACACGTAGCAGCAGAAATGGATAGGAAAACGCCTTCTCTTGAAAAGATATTAGTGGCATAATGTGCATGACAGGAGCCCAGCAGACTTCACGTGCAGCACAGCCAGTTAAGCCATCACTCAGGCATTTCCTGCATGCCCTGTCTTTAGGAGGCTCTTCAAAGATTCCTCACGGGCACCTCTCTCACACTCAGGGCTTTTGGTAACACTCTCTGGGCTTTAATAAAAGCTTTTGGTAATGCTCTCTGGGCATGGAAGCCATTAGCATGGCAGTGAAGTCTTGTGAATATTTCTGAGGAGCCAGAGCCTCTCAGTGCACATCCTTGGGCTGCCCCTGATTCACCTGACGTTAAGCAAATGCCTTTGCCTCCCCATTTGGGATAATGAATACCTTGGTCAGGCAGCTGTCAGCCAAGTTAACTCAGGGCTTTAAAGACAAATCATGCTAAATAGGCATTGATTTATAGACAACTCCCCATCAGCTGGGGAAATACAGGGCTGGGATTCCCAGTACTGTAAAACTCCTGCAGTGTGATGTACAGATACCTGAGCAACTTTATAAAGACTCAGCTTTGGTCCAGGTTGGCTCCTGCAGAAACCCTTCACTCCTGTGCACCCTACCCTCCTGTTGCAGGGTGAATTCACTGGGAGCCAAGCCCAGGCTGCCTCCACGGGCAGGCGCTGCTCCATGCCAGAGCAGCAGGATTTCTGGCACCCCCAAGTAGGAAATATTCAAACTGATGCTTCAAGGTTCTGCCTCCACCTCCCTCCCACCCCTCAGGGCTGATGCCAGCAGCTCTGGCTCGATTGACTTGAGTTGATTTTGCATTCAGGTATCTTTGCATCATCATCTCCAGAACCTGCAAAATGCCAGCAATGATACCAAACTGGTCAGGCAGGAAACCATCTCCCATCCACCAGCTTTTACTGGTGCTACTCCTGGCCACATCACTCCTGAAGTGATGCAGCTTCCACACTGTAACTGTGGGGCCTGAGAGGTGCTTCTCTTTTGTTTTATGCTTTTTCTGTTAGGCTGGACTGTGAATGAGAAACAGTGCTGTGTATGGAGCACTAAGATGGAGAGTTAAAGGAAGAATGGAGGGAGCAAACTAAACACACACTGCCTATCTCTTCTTGACACATATACCAAATGCAGGGGCACAGGAAGGGACAAAGAAGCTTGTCAGAATCTGTGTGGCTGCTCTAACAATGTCCAGACCAAGCAAACATGCCTTGCTGAGGTGCCAAGTGAGGCAGTGAGGGTTATACATATGCATCACTTCACAGTACCAAGATGAGTGCATGCCTCCTCCTGTGGCTGCCTTCAGACCTTTCCTTTTGTTGTTGTGTGTCTGTCCACCCTCAAATAACCACTCAACAATGTCTTGTGCTTGAGGAGCTGTGGGGCAGTTTGCTAATTTAAAACATAATACATGGGATTGCCTTGCTGCTCACTTATCTGAGACAAGAACTATTTTTTTCCAGCTGATGCTCAGGTTGACCCATTTATGCAAATCTGTTTCCACATCTCATTCTCATGTCAGAAACATGGATTAATCTTATAACATTAAAGTGGTTAGTTAACATCATGGGCCAGACCTGACCCTTGATGTATGGCCTTCACTGGCCTTTTGAGGAGCTGTGGGAAGGGGTCACACAGATTGTTGAAAACAGGTTGTTAAAGCTCCAAGCTTGACAGGCTGTGTATGTGTGTGCACATCTGACTTTGTACAGGCTCTGTGCTGAAGGAACTAAAAAATCTCAATTTACTGTTACAGCCATCAGAAGCTATGATGACCTAACACTGAGTGTTTTGCAGCCCTATGCACCCCTAATTTAAAACTTGTGCTATCTAAAAAAACCCCAAAAACAAAACAAAAAAAAAGCCACTGATCCCAGTTCAGGGAAACAGAGACAGGCACTGTTGGCAAAGGCTGCCAAAAATATAGAAGAGTCCACTGATGCCATGTGATGACAGATGTCTGCAAACTCACCACGTACCATTGCAGATCTCTGCCCAGTAGAGCCAAAGGCAATATCCTGAACAATAAGTCCTAGCCTACAGGAAAAACTTGGTGCCTTTTCAGATTGATCTAAAAAATTCTCTAGGAAGCTTGATAAATCATAAAGATGCTGAACAAAGGGAGAGAATAAATTCTGCATTTCTCTGTAGGAATTCAGCGCTTCTCCACGGCTGCATTGGAAGAACCACTACTCACTACAGTTGGGGTAGCAAGGTCCCTCACATGCTGTAGTGGAAAGAATTCTCATATCTCCCAAGAAAATCCTAATAATCATGCTCCAGAGCAACATGTTTTAGGGCTCTTCCACCCTACTGCTGAAGGTGGACACAGCACAACCAAGGAAGCAGGAGTCAGTGAGCAGAAGAGGACAAACAAGAGGCCTGGTTCTGTCAGAGCACTGAGGTACCTGGGCTCTTGCTTCCCTCTTCCTGATCCTGTTTGTGTGGTGAGAGGAAAAGACAAGAGACCTGGAGATAAAGTTCAGCAGTCCAGTGAGTTCAACCACCTGAATTCTGCTTGCTTCTTGTTTCAGGCACCTCAACCCCATCCCTGAGGATCTCTCGTTGCATTCCTTGCCAGTTGTGGCTTCTTACTGACTTTCCATTAAATCAGTTCAGTGTGTTTTCATTTACTCTCACCCCAAGATGCCAGTGATCTTGCCTGTGTGTTTACTCATCTCAGGGTCTGAGAAGAAGTAGTAAAAATACTCAAGTCAATTTAGGACTGTGGGATTTGACTTCTCAAGGAGTTTGCCTGCTGCTAGCTGAGCCCCCAACTTCATTAGTGAGGTATGATGATGATTCAGGTAAACCCAAGTGTTCTGCTGACTTGTTATACCAGCTCAGGTTTCTGTGCTATGCCTTTCCAAGTTGCCTGACTGGACAGGTACCATTTCACACCGGCTTCCTTTGAAGCTTTAATTTGCAGCCTGGATGCACAACTACACCCAGGACCACAACTGGATTTACAAGGCCTGGGAAAAGACTGTAGAAATTGAGGTACTTTGCTCTCCTCCCACACTGCCCTGCAGAGCTCAGGGCTACACTTTGGCACTGACAAATGTGAATTTGGTCCATCTGGACAGCCTGAGAGTTGAAAGCTCTGGGTGGGAATCTGCATGTCCGGTTGGGTTGGAGCGTGCTAAGAACAAGAACAGGGATCTTAAATGCTGACTTTATCAAGTGGCACATGCATTCAGATCTCTAATCCTTTTTTTCCTGCCAAACATAGGAAACTTTTACCTCCTGGTAAAAGACCCCCTGGCTTGCCATCCCTTCATAGAATGTATTCACCAACAGAAAGGAGGAAGAAACATGAAAGAAATTTGCATATTTTTGTGACCAGATACAGACAGAAAAAGATGTCTTCATTCAGACATCTCTTCTGCTCAGATGTGCTGCTGGATGTGTCTGGGACATGACTGGCAAACAGGCACTTTCCCCATGACAAGCTGAGCTTTCCTGTAACATCATCACTTTTCTGCTGTACAGATCTGTTTAGAATTTTACAGATTTTCTTACAGGCTTCCTGTTATCTGAAGATGCTCCTGGGACAACCCTTCAGTGTTTTCCCACTAAGATTTTATTGAAAAGATCCAGTGCTATTTCAATGAATCTAAAGCAATATTCAGGTCATTTTGAGTCTATCTCTAATATCTTCAGTAGTTTTTCTGTTAACATCTGTGGTGAAGTTTTCAAATGATGCCATAATGAGGATGTCAGCTGTAACACTTATAAACCCCACTGCTGCACCTTTCTTCTTTCTAGTGTAGAGTAACATTACTGAAACTCAACAAAATGGTCTCATACACCTCATGCTCCCATAAAGAACTTTACCTAAACTAAAGTCAAGGGTATATGGAGGACAGTCTCACACTTCTTGTCAGAATCTGATTTGGGTGAAATGTTAAAAGCCAGTATCTAGAAACCCATGAAATCACCTCCAAAATCCCAGTGGCTCAAATTGAATTTGTGATTAAAGACCTGTTGCAGTCTTCTGACAGCAACCCTTCCATTGACTTTAGTGAGGTTTGCATCAGACCCATTCCTTACCTGTTTTTGTGTCTCAACATGCAACATGTGAAGGCCTCCAGAGTCTGAACATGGTCTTGTATTTGGACACAATAAAAGCTGCAATAAGAGCCTTGTGGTATCTCTTGTGTAATGCTCAGCTTTGAACAATACATCAGGGGAAGACTTTTTATCTCCATTCTGCAGGAAGAAGGGATTAAAGTGGGTTGAAAGACTTCTCTTAAACAAAGAGCTTGAGGGGGTGGGACTAATAAAGCTGAGCATGATAAGTGTGTGTTCATGACTAAAGAGAAATCTACATTTCAGGCACAGTATGCAGAAAAGGCTCCTTGGCAGGGCTGAAAGATAGAGCTTTGCTTCTTCTGGAAATCAAATACACCATTAACAACTGTTCTAAAAGACAAGGAGGAGGAGGAGGAGGAGGAGGCAGTATAGAAGGAGGAGAAAGTGGAGGAGGAGAGAACCACCAAAGACCAACAGTTTTCAGCCAGAGGATGCATTTCCCATGTAGCACAGGAGCTGTTACATTCTGGCACCCTCTCCTAGTGTTGGCTGGGAGTGCTTTGGTAAAGCTGGGAAGGCAGATTTCCACATCTCATTGCAAGAGACATGAAACAAACCCCCCAGGCAGATTTCCACTGGCAAACAAGCAGAATGCAGCACAGAAATAAATAAAGAAATCACTATTAAATCATTCTGCGAAGAATATCATGGCTTGGCATGCAAACATTTCTATCTGGAGGAGCCAATGCTTGTCAAGTAAAAACACACAAAATTCCCAGCCTATCCTACTATGAGGAGCTTGTTATTACAGTGGTAAGGTCCAAAAAGGATGAAACTAACTAAGTAACATTTCTAAAAGCTTGAACTAACCATCTCACCCCACTGAACAGCATTGCATCTGGGCCTCAGTCCCAGAAAAACCTTCAATGTTTTGGATCTGTCAACAGCAGACTTCAGGAGTCCAAAATCCAGGCTTGAAATCTCTTTCTTTAAGTTGGGAATAGTTTGATCCAGTTTCTGAGGTTGTCTGTCTTTACCTAAAACAAAGAAACACCTGCTGTGTGCTGGGATGTGCACCCTGCTGTGATCTCAGCCCTGTGCTTAGGAACGTAACATGGAAATGCTTCTCCCAGTGGAATGATCTCTAAGTAGCACCCTGCCTACTTCTACAGAATGATAAATCTGGGATCACTCCATGGTGCTAATCCTGCAAAATCCTTTTTAAAACCCAGTTTTTGTGTTCATAAACAATCTAATAAATTTGACTTTTCAGAGCTGTTGTGTTTCCGATGCAGATTCCCTTACTGGGCTTGCTAAAGTTTGGTGCAGTTTCATAAGAAAGAAAAAATATCAAAGCCCCCTAGCAAAGGCTTGGGGAGGTTTTAGTCATGTGTGTAAATACTTGATTGGGTTAGTAAAGCAATTTGAGACAGCATTTTCTCAGCAGTGCCCAGTGACAGGACAAGAGACTATCTGCACAAATTAAAATACAACTAATTCCACTTAAACAAAAGAGAATACTTTTTTACTCTGGAAGGAGTCAAACACTGGAGCGGGTTGCCCAGGGAAGTTGCAGAGTCTCCGTCCTTGGAGATATGAGAACCCCAACTGGACACAGTCCCAGACAACATGCTCCAGCTGACTGTGGTGTGAGCAGGAGGCTGGATTGGATGATCTCCAGAGGTGCCTTCCAACCCCAGCTGTTCTGTGACTCCAGGATTTTCTGATGTGTGAGATGCTGACCTCTCCAGACCTCTGGGATGCTGTATTTACTGTGCAGCCCAACCAGCAGGTTTGCCTTCTCACATAAAGTCTGTCTGACCCACTGAGGCTCTGGGGAGAAGCCAGGAATTACTTCCAGAAGAGGCCAAGCCCTGGCTCTTTTTCCTTGGCAGAGGAGCACAAGCCCCCAGAACCTGGTGCTCTGTGTCAGGCGCTGGCAGCGGCTCCGAGCCTCTCGCCCGCGTCATTTTGAGCAGAGTTTTGAGATGAGCCAGGGCGGGGCAGAGCTCAGCCCGCCTGCCCGGGCACAGCCTGCCTTGCCCTGCAGCCCTCTCCCCAGCAGGACAGCTGGGATGGGGCAAGGAGGCAGCTGGAGGGAGATGCTGCCTGTGTTCCACCCAGGAAACTCCATCCAGTAGTGCCATCTGCTGGGTCCTGGCCATGCAGCCTGGGAGCGCCCGGAGCTGCCCTCGCACGGGTGTTGGGAGGCACTGGGGAGATTCAGCTCCCAGCAGGCTTCCTCCTCTCCTCCCAGGCTGGTTGGGCATCCTCTGCCAAGGGCTGTGAGGGAGCTGTGCCAGAGAAGAGCTGGCTGGTTTTATACAACCTGAGAGTCACTGAAGTGAGAAATAACAGGAGAGTTAGTCCAAGGAAAGTGTGCTTTTTAAATCATTACTCCATCATGCTACTCCATGGAACTCAGAAAATCACCCCAGGAGCTTTCAGGTCCTCCAGACTGAATGCTTAGGATGGTAGAGTGGGAGCACTCTGCAGTGTTAATCCTGTGAAATCCAGGAATCCTGTGAATTTTTATGTTCATAAGCAATTTAAATACCTGTAGCATTTTCAGAACTATTTTATTTCTATAGCAGGATCCATACGAGCCCCTGTAACAGGGTTCCTTCTGATGTGACACCCTGGGGAGTATCAGATTTCCAATCTCTCCTCCCAGTCACTGCACCCCAGACCAGGCACTGTCCGTGGTGGATCTTGGAGAGGGAACAGTGGATCATGAGTGCCACAGCGTGGGGAAGGAATCCTGTATGGCTGCTGCCCAGAGGCAGGGTAAGCTCTCAAGTGAAATCTCTGGCAATTATCAATGATCTGCATTTTTAACCAACTTGTGTATCACCTAGACTGGTGATTCATCCCCTTGTGGCTTTAAAATCACAATATTTTAGCAGCAAGTTGGAATCCAGTGGTGGTATTCACAACAATCTCTTATCTGCAGTACTTGGTTTGTCAGCACTACCTTATCCATGTGGTTTTACAGCTGAGAGAAGGTCTTTTACTTAGAAACATGGCCATGTTGATCCTTTTGGTCCCAAATTCTGTGGCTCGCTCCACAGACAGGCTGTGACTTCAGGGCCTGCAGTTCTTTGACAGCACGTTCAGATCTCAGACTGCCATCTTGGAGATATTGGGAAAAAAGAGAAGAAATAAAAAATCATTTGTGCTGACAAAAAGAATAGTCACTGGAAGAGTTATCATAGAATGGTTTGTGTTAGAAAAGACCTTCAAGGATCATCTAGTCAGATTCCTAAATAAATCCCTTCTGGAGACACAATGTGCATCTTCCCACTGGTGAGCCTCCAGCCAGCTGTGGGTAGCCAGGCCTAGAGATCTGACCAAAGCACTGCAGCCTGCTGCAACCACCACAGTCACATCCCCAGCAAAGTGGATGAGGACCCCTTTTTTCCCAGCTCGGCCTCATGGTGAGCTAGTGTCAGCCTGTCCAGAGAGCTTGGGACAATATGAGCTGTGGAAAGGAGCTGCTAAATCTTTCTGAGGGCAAAAAAAAAAAAAAATATTTTTTTGGTGGTCTTTTAGAGAAGGAGTACATTAGATATGCTGTGCTGTCTACATGTGATTGCCCTCCTCCCTGAGAGAGTGGTGCTCACACAGAAAAAAACCCTGACTGTTTAAAGAAGAATACTTGCAAAACAATGAATAATAGAACCCATTTGGAAATTATACTGAATTAAAACATTTCAAGAAGCCACAAGCAGTGTGGCTTTGGGCAAGGGTGCATCAGCAGAAGATAAGAGGTATCTGGATTAATGGCAAAAGTGCAGGGCATATTCTTCCATACAATACTGAACTATGTCAATTTAATGAATGTTTCAAGTACTAAACTACTATGCACACTTTCTTATCACTTGTGCCAACAAGATTTTTATTCTACTGATTCATCTCATTTTAAACAAAAAGTCCATTCTCGATTCACTGCTTTTATTATTTTGCAGGAATTAGAGCTGTGAAATTGCAGTTCTAGTTTTTAATGAAATTAAATATTCTGTTCTCAAATGAAGAGTTTGAACTGGTTTATGCTGATGTAATCTAGACTGAATCCTGTGTTTATAGAAGCTCAATGGCATGTAGGCTTGTCTCAGACATTGAAATGGGCTCTCTCCAGTTCTTGGTTTCAGCATCCTGCCTTCAAATCAATTAGTGGTGGGTGGGCACTGGACTGAAATGCACACCAAAAAGACCCTGATATAAAAAAGCTTCAGGATCCAGTTAAGTTTATGCCTGCTTTTTTGAGTGCAGAAAATGTGTAGCAAAGTATTTCACCAAACTGGACCCCAAATAAACTTTTCAAGCAATGAGGTAAAACAGAGACAAACGAGAGTGGATGAGAGGGAATTCTACCTTTCTTTTCTATAGGGTTTATGGGGGCACAGATTACATATGATCCTACAGTTCCACAGGTGGGAGGAAGGGGATCAGAGTGGGCCCTGATGTCTCCAGCCCTAAGCTGAGGAGGACAGGACAAAGCCTGGTCTCATCCACTGTTGGAGCCCAGGGAACTGTACAAACTGGGGCTCTGTACAAACTGGGTGGCAAGGCAGTGGAAACAAGGGGGTGCTTGGCACCTCAGACCCATGGCCAGTCTCCTTCTGCAGTGGGAGTCAGCAGCTCTCCTCCTGCATCTGCTGGAGAGCTCTCATGAGAGGAGCACTGGGCACCGTGGGGAGCAAGGGCTTCTGCTCTGAGCCAAGGGGCTGAGCATGGCTGGACAGTCCCACTCCTCCTATGTTCTCATTTGAAAGTGTGGTTTTTACAAGGGTTATTTTCCCTTCCCAGAAAGTACCCTAATTGGAGGGACTCTCCCCCAACTAAAAAAAACTAGAATGACCCATAGAATAAAATTCTTGACCTTAAATGGACACATTCTTTGCTGAATAGACTGTTGATGAATTTTGGTTTCCATTTTCCATCCTGCTCTGAACAATGCCCGTGCTTCTGGCATTGCTAGATGTTTTTCCCACCTGTCCATTTTGAGGGCAGAAAGAGACTTAAGGGCAGGAAATCTCTGGAGCCAGAGTTTTGAGGGGGAGGTCAAATATTGTGGGAAGACACAGCAGGTTTGTATAAAAGTGCTTCAGCTTAACATCCCTGAACTTTTCCACTGTATCATAGAACAGCAGCTGATTAGCAGAGCTTCCACATGATACAGAAATAACTTCTGAACTTCTAGACCTGGCACCCATTTCTGGCTTCATACAGTGGGAAAAATGTTAATGACAAAATGAGAACATATAAGCATGAAAATATTAAAACCATTTTCTGCAATGTGTCCTAAAGAAATACTCCTTATTTTAGAATGCTTTTAAAAGGTAAAAATTGATTTGAAGCTGAGTTGACATCCCCACCAGAACAGTAAAATGTGCTGTCAGAATTACAAATAAAAAGTGTTACTTTATAGACTAATGGATTTGTTTGCTGGCTTTGCATACTCTGCTTAACACAGTCCCTTTAGTGAGAGTTTCCTGATAGTCATTCAACTTCCTGGCCACATTTTTTGTTGTTGTTTTTCTTCTTTTAAATAAATCAACAGTCAGGCTACTGTCCCCGTCCTGTGGAACAAAGCTGAATGCTCTGGGCTTGTCTCTGGGCTGTTTACACAAATGACTTCAGAGGAAATGTTCTCACATTGGCATTGATGGAACCACAAAGGTTCATTGAGATCAGTCTGAAAAGTGGACACTGTGAAGCCTCCTCCAGCTGTCCCCCTGGCACCATTAGGAAGAGAACTTCCTAACTGCCAGGGAGGTTCTGGGAGATGCAGTCAAAGGAAGGCTGGATTTACCTAATCTGACTCCATGTGTTTTGTTAATACAATTCCTTAAAAGTCCCCCTGAGAAGGTCCAACCACTGAAATCTCTAACCCAGGCTGCCCACCCCAGATGAAATGTGTGCACTTTGGCTGCATCAAGCCTGCCACCCAAAGAATGGGATTGGGAAGGAGTGGGAGGATTGCTGGATCAGACTCTGCACAGGCTTCAAACACAAAGCTAAGCAAGGCAAGCCCTGGGCTCAGCACAGAAGTGTTTCCAAGTTGCTCTGACTTTACCTTGTATGTATGAAGCTCTTGTTGCTAAACAGATGTTTAACTTTATTCTGCAGGTTGCCTCTGAAAAGCTAATCCTTGTTGAGTTAAATGCTGCATGCAATGTGCAGAGGTACACAAGGTATAAATCAGGCATGAATTCACCCCGTTCTTCCTTTCCTTTTAAAAATACAGAGTGTATTTAAATCCTCTTTTCCCCAGTCAGACCTTATTCAAATGAAAAGCAACCAGGATTGGTAATGAGTGCTGCAGGTAACAACAATACCTGAGCTACACCAGCACTGCAGTTGAGCAAGCAGCAGCATTTCTTTTGTGGCTCTGAGGGCAACCAGGATCCCACTCTTCCCACACCATCACAACTTTGCACCTCCTGGATCATGTCTTGAGGCCTGCTACCTCTTCTGAGTCTGTGGAGATACCCTAGACATCTTTGACAATTAATTATGTCTTCTGAGCAGCAGTACACTGATTTATGGAGGGAGGTTTGATTAATAGAAGAAAGTTGTATGCACTTTCTGCATTTGAAAGCATTTTGCAGCCAAGTCAGCTGACAGGGCACAGGGACTGAGGTGACTTGCATATTTTTTGCCTTTCTGTTTGATGCTTTTCAACAGTGCTTTTCTGGCTCTCCAAGAGCTTGGAGTGTTTGTCACAGCCCCAGGGGAGAGAAACGAGGCCTCTGAAAGCAGATTCTGCAAAAACTTGCATGTGGGCCAGCCAGAAATCCAGTGCCACCAAGACCCTTGGAGCATCCCCTGCAGAGAAGGATCAGCTGCAGGTGTGTGGCTGTGGCAGAACAAAAAGCTTTGCCCCTGAGCTCAGAGGTCCTTAATCATTGGGTTCTGCTGTGTGTCAATGTAGCTAGAAATAATAGTGTTGCTATTTTAACTTTGCAAAGCCCATCACAGTGCCAGAACCTGGAAGGAGGCTAACATCATGTCCCTCACCTACCTCTGGAATCCATGAAGAACCCCCAGAAACTGGCCCAGTGCATGTGTATTGAGAGTGTACAGACTCAAGGTACAAAGGTTTCCTTTAACTGCCAGCCATTACATTCAGGAACAACAGGATAAAACAAGCAGACAGCCCAGAGACTGAGATTTTCATTCAGTCTCAGGTACTGTGGCATGGCACAGCACACCAAGGTGAGCTCATCAAACAGACTCATCTTGGCAAAATACAGTTTCCTAGTAAAGCAGATATTTTTCTTAAAGCACATGACCCACTCAGATTTTCCTTTGAAGAAGGAAATTTGGGAACTAGGAGTCAGGCTGGCCCAGTGCCTGCACCAATGGCAGGGCCCCTGCCACGTTCTGCAGGTGGCTCTGGGCTAAGAGAGGTTTTGCAAAGCCAAGGCTCTCCTCAGCTTACATTAAGCCTCCCACAGTATCTCCCTGTACTGCAGCTGAAAATCCTATTCTTGAGAGGAACTTATTGATTTGGCAGAGGATTAGAAGATGAGGAAGCATACCTCTGTCCTGACTCACCCACACAGCAGAAATCTTGCATTTCCTGTGAGACTTGCTATCATAGTCAATGCAATTGACATTTTAGCCACTGAAGACTCCTAGAAAGCTTTCAATGTCTTTTTGACACTCTGATGTAATACTGCCCTTCAAACAAGCACAGCTTGAAGCATCTACAGCTCATAAATCACTGGTGTGAGAATTATTAGCTCGGAGACTTTCTAGAGAACCAAATGTCCAGGAAGATGCCTGGTGTATTTTTCACTTGAATGCAACCAAGAACAATTTTATCTTCTACATAACTGGAATACCCCAAATGTTTCAGTCTGGCAGCAAGGCACATATGCCAGAGATATTTAATGTCACTACAGATTTAATGCTATGTTCAGATTTCAGATTTAAACTTCTGCTGCCTTATGTTTCAGTGGTATTTTCTCTCAGGCAAACTAGAGGCCATGTCTACCATCTGGAAAACCCTAACTGTCTGCCAAGTGTAACATGGATGAGAAAATAATTGGTTGCCAAGAGAAATTGGGAAGTAACATCAGCAAATCCAGCAAGTTTCTTGAGACACTTGTTTCCTCACTGTCTGGCTCTATAACACACTGAAGAGTGGCTGGGGTGGAAATGTGGAAGCTCCAGCACTTATATTGGTGCACATGGAGTGGGACAATGTAGGATGAAGCCACCAGCTGATCATCTTGGCTGGTGATGTTCTGCCTTTTATTGTGATTTTCTTGTACCACCTAAGCAAAGAGAAAGCAAATAAGCTGACATCTCATATAAGGACAGAAATTCCAGGGTCTTCAGGCATCAGATCAGAGATCTCTGTTGTATTTTCTCTCAAGATTGTTATTTTTCTAGATGAAATAGTGCATGAGACTTGTAATGTCAAAGTGCTTGTGAAACAAGTTTGTGTTTTATGTTTCATATAAATGTCATTAGGGAGAAGGGTCGTGTTAGTCCTTCCTGTCTCTACCTCAGAAAGAAATTCCAGCATTGGTTGTTGTATTTCCTGGGGAGAGGAGTGTTGCAGGGGAGAGACCAGTGAAAATTGCAGCAATCTTAGGGAAAGTCATTTGTGTATCTGGTACATGGAGCGAACCAGACTTTCCCAATTAGGACTGTGGCATGGGTGAAACGAGCAATTCTTCTTTCTCACAGATAGCTGCAGCCCCAGTTCATTAATCAGCCATCACTCAGACAGGCTCCAGCAAGGAATGCTGATAGCATCGCGGCCGGAGCGGGGCGGCTGCGCTGACAGCGCCTGTGCCGCGCTCCCACCGCAGGGGCTGCCAGCATCAAACCCTGCCCGGGCTCAGCCCTGCTCCTATCCTAGAGGTGAACTACAGGCGATCTCAGATCTGCCTCTGAACTTTAAACAAAGGGACCTTTAATGTCTCAACAGGACAGAGTCAGGAGCCCCTCCAACCTATATGAAAGGCTGTCATAATTAAAACCAAACAGAAACCGTCTGAATTCCTTATTAAGGACACTTACTAGAATAATTTTAACCCCTGAGTAGCCTAGAAAGCTTTTAATGTTTACAGATGTTGTTAGGAGGGTATATGCAAAGGCTTTCCTGGTTAGAGCTGGTGTAAATGGAAGGGTGGGATGCTGTGGCTGTGGCTGACCCAAAAATGTGGCTTGTTGTAATGCTTTTCTCATCTTTTCCAAAGCCACTTTTTGTTGCCAATGTAGAGGGGGGAAATGGAAAAAAAACACCCAAACAAACAACAAATTGGAAATCTCTTTCCTTATTTACAACTAGCTTTCTGGCTTTTTTTTCAATCAGAATTGGACAAACTCCCAAAATATTTATCTTCATTTTCTGTTGGAGGAAAAAAATTGTAGGAAGACATCCTGCCACTTCTCATGTAGTATTAAGAGATTTGATTCAGTTAATTCATGTGGTATTCATGGGTAAACATAGATAAACATTCAGTCTCCAAAATTACTGAATTCCTTTATAAGAAGGAGCAAATGTATATCAAACACTAATTTCTCTGTTTCCAATCCATAAATAAATTCAAATACCCTTCTAAGCTAATAGCATTTTCAGTATTACATTGTATGTGAACTGTGGGTGTCAAGAACAGTCACAGTAAAACACATTCAGTAATTTTCTTAGATAGGCATGAAGGCAGTTAAACAAACGACACGATTTTTCAAGAAAAACCTTATCCATTAATCAATTGAGAATATGTGAGTGTCATTAATTCAAGAGAATTCATATTATAACTAATTTTTTTCTCTAGAAAAAATGAGTTTAGGAAACAGTTTGAATTGAAAATAAAGACTGTGTGTGTATGTATACATGCCTGCAAATGACTGTACATGTATATGCAAATATTCCTACCTTTTTATATTGAGATTTTAGTGGCATATCTTCAATTGATGAAAGTGATTAAATTATAGTAATTTAAAAAGATTATTAAATAATAGCAATAATAGGAAGAAGGAGGAGGAGGAGAAGAAGAAGAAGAAGAAGAAGAAGAAGAAGAAGAAGAAAAAGAAGAAGAAGAAGAAGAAGAAGAAGAAGAAGAAAAAGAAGAAAAAAATCAGTTTGCCAGTAAAAACAACTGTGCCTGAATTTCCTTTCAGAAGTTATATCTGAAAATCCCCTTCAAATATAAACCAAAGTGCTACCTTTAACCTCTACATCAAAATTACTTGAGTTCAGACAGGCCTCAACAATCCTTCCACAACTAAAGCACTGTTCTTAAGAGATAAGGTCATGGATGAAACAGACTCTTGTGACTAGAAAAAATACTGACACTGCAAAAGAAATGCCAAGGCATTTGCAGAAAATAAAATTCAAGGCAAAGCCGAAGTATGGCTGTCAACATACATCATTTCCCAGTAACAAGGTTCAGTGCCATTGCCATTATATGCTGCTGAAGCCAATGTCATCCCCCAAATAATTATAGTACATGAAGGAGAGTTGTTGTAGGCCAGATAAAAATTCACTTTTAGGTGAGAGGTGCAATTATGCCTTTTGCAAGCCTTTTGCACTGCCTGTATTGGTGCCTTGCAAATGCATTCAGGATTTGGTGCTGGCCCAGTGCAGAGTGGTGCCAAGCAGGAGTCTCTGGTTTAAATAAAAGTGTACAGCAGCTGATGCCAGCCCCTGCTCCCTGTGCTCTGCTCCAGGTGGCATGGAAAGGCACTTCCAACAAGCCCAACTCATCATTGCCCCCCTGACGGAAAGGACACATGGCACCTGCACCTTGGCACAGGCTCCTGTGGGGATGCACACCCCCAGCCCAGGCAGGGCTGCTCTCCTGCAAGCACAGGATCCATGGGGCCCCCTGTGCCCCTCAGTTAGAACCTTCTTCAAAGCCTGAGCAGATGCTTCAGGACATCTCATCGGATGCAGGTTGCAGGCTGGCTGACTTCAAAGAACCCCTGGAAATGGCATGACATGACAGCTATTCTTAGGCTGCTGTCAGGTGTGCTGGGATGCCACCCAGCCAGCTTCAATGCAAGTGAGATCTGCTCTGTCTGTTTCCAGGCGTGATGACACATTTAGAGCTGCTGGTGTCAGGAGATTGAAGTGATGGAAAAGAGAGAGAAAAGCAGGCCTGTGTGAAAGAAGAAGCTTTGTCTTCCTAGAAGCAGTACCTGGCTTATTACCCTCGAGGTTTTCCTCAGAGAACCTAACCAGTGTTCTCAGGACTGATTCTGCTGACTCATCCCTCAGCTGGAAACAGGATGGTGGTGAGGCACATTGAAATCTGAGTCCTCAGAAAAGTTGCATAGGTGAGATGTTTTCACCAAGCTGACATGGCCCTAGAAGCAATGGATAGCTTATCCCTGCCCCTTCTATCCAGCTGACAAGTCCTTGTCAAAGGGACGCACCCATTACTTGGTTAGACAGACAGATGCTCCCATTGGTGCCCCAAGGACAAGCTGTGCTCCACCGTATCTGCCCACCACCATTGCTGGGCCTAGTGGGAAAAATATTCCCATAGCGTGTGGAAGACTGCTGAAGTGGCCACAGTGATACATTTCATCGTAAACCAGAAATTAAAGGAAGAGCTTAGAGTTCGTAAATAGTCCAATTAACCTAAATCCTTTATTTTGCCTTAATTGTAAGAAGCTCTGGATTCTCAGCTACTTTTTCTTGCCAAATGAAATCTTTCTTGCTGCTTCATTACTGACCCAGAAAAGTTAAGTGGTGTCATTTTTATTGAAAAAACATGGTCAGCTGTGTTACAAACTGAGAAGCAGTAATGTAATTTGCTACTGCTCTGCTTCAAGCGCTAAGAGGGAATACAAACAAGTTTAGCTGAAAAATGAAGACTGCCAAAAGCTATGTTTCTGTTCTGTATTGAGTGGGTTTTGGAGATGAAAGAGAGAGAACACTGTATTTTGAAACCAAAAAGGCTTATAAATACAAATCAAAATCTGCCTACTGTGAAGCATTTAGTTAGTACTTTCCTGAATCTGTTGTTGTGCTGGCTCTGTCATGGGGCCGATCTTTTCATTTTGTTTATATTTTCCTAATGCAAATTGTGACTTCTACCCTGGGAACATGACAAAGTCTTTCTTCACAAATGCAAAGAAGACAGGAAACTCATGGTTCCCACAAAGGAGCTTTGACTCTGACTAGATGTGATAATTTTGTTAGCAGGATCCCAGACATCAGAGCATGGAACAGTGAGCCAGACTAATAAGCTACAGGGGCTCCTGTCCACCCATGGAAAGCATCTCATCTGAGCAGGGTCCAGTCGGTGCTTTGTCATCATGGGCCAAGCTGTGCAGCTTTTCCTTGCTTGGTGTGAGTTTCACAGAAGCAGATACAGGACCTTCCCCTTTGTTTCAGCTCTTAGAGTTCCAAAGCAGGGCTCCTGATACCAAGAGATCCATCAGCTTGTGTAACTGGCTGCTCAGCCCCCCTAATTCCTGCTGTGCATGTGGAGGAGTGCAGACACCCTGTGCTGGCCCGTGGCCAGCTGGGACAGCAGCAGCAGGAACACCAGCAGGACCACCCAAAGTAAACCAGAGAAAAAAACACTCAGAGCAGACCACGGGCATATTCACCTGGATTCTTGGGAGGGTTTAGCATCCAGCTGAGCTTTGTGTTCTCCTGTGCCCTGGCCTGTGTTTATCTGCTCGGTGTAGTGATGGTAGCAGCCACCACAGCTGGACCAAGCCTTCAGTCATTCCAAAGAGCACATTTCCTTGTAATGCTACCACAGTCCCTTTGCTGCTATCCTTAAGGTCTGGATCCCTGTTTCAAATAAGGCCTTCAGACCCCAGAGCTGTACCTTCCACCTGCCCTCACCATGCTGGCTTCCAGCCCTTAATCTCTCATTATTGCTGACAGATGGGGCTACAAAGGAGCAAGCTGAGGCTGCGGATGACCACCAAGTACCAGAAGAAAACACACTGAGATAATACATGCTGTAATGAAGGAATTGCTGGGATTTATGGTTAGCATGTTCAGGGGACTGAACCCTTCTAAACCAAGGAAAGAAAAACAGATCCAAGGCCAAGTAGTCAAGGCTGGAAACACTGTGATATGGGGCCTGCCAATGCTTACCCTCTAGCATGTGATGGTGTGTTTTCACAAAAATGTCCAGAATTACCTTCTCCACGGCTGCCTCCCTGATGCGTCTGAGAGACAAGCCAATGCACTCACAGGCAACAACTTTACCAAGTGGGTCAAACAAAACCAGGAGTTTATAAATTTTCTTTAGAAACAAATTGCCCTCTATCTAGAGTCAGATTGGGCCAAAATAGAGGTAAAATCTGAATTAGAAGTCAGTGGGCCCATTAGTTGCCCATTTTGTCAGTCAGACAACTCATCTCTAAGTTTTAAGTCTTTGCTTCATGCCTCAGTTTCACTATGGATGGAAATGTGTAAATTGCTCCAGAACATGCAAAAACATGGAAGTATTTTTTTTAAAGCCTGATCATTAGACAAATGAAATAGAAAGGATGGTGGAATAGGACCTAATTACTTATGTCTATCATATATGGGTGAATTTAAATGAAAAAGTAAATTGCTGAAATGAAAAATAAAGCAAACCTTTGTTCAGTATTAGAAAGAGGCAGCTGGGACCCAGTTATACAGAGCGATTTCTGAGTAAGCGAATCCTGCAGGAATAAATGCTGTGCAAAAATAAATCTGCTGCAGAGAAAGTAATATATGAGTTAGAACATAAAGGATCTGGACTTCTAACAAAAAAGGTATTTAGAGACTAATACCAATGTTGGCTGTCATTCAAAGCCTACTCATTGAAAAGAAAATAATAGATTAATAACATGAAACATTACTGAGCAGATGATGCCAGTAGGACTGGGAACAGGGAAATGTCACAGGTCTTGTCTCCTGCAGGAGGGCTCTGGTGCCCATTATGAGCTGCCAGAGTTCAGATTCCACATGAGGTTGGGGTCTGAAATGCCCTCCTTACCCCATCTGTGTGGGGAGCTGAGGTGAGACAGTGCCAGGCTGCGGAAAGGACGAGCAGCTGGTACCTCCAGTACAGTACCTGGCTTCAGGGAGCTGAGGTTGGAGCTGCCCAGACCTGGCTGTTCTTCCCAGCGCTCACCCTGGGTCCAGTACAGTGCACAGCAGTTCCTGCCCATCTGAAACCTCCTTCTTCCTCTCCTGGAAACCAAAGTCTGGGAGTGGGAGAAACTGGCAGACACTGGAATCTTAGACAGCATTGAGCCTCTGACATACTTTCTGCATGGGGAAAATCCATGGAGGACACACTAGTGGCCTTTCACAAGTTTAAATCTAGTCTTGTAGTATTCCCATGCCTGGAAAAGAGAGAAAAGAGAGAAAGAGAGAAAGAGAGAAAGAAAGAGAGAAAGAAAGAGAGAAAGAAAGAGAGAAAGAGAGAGAGAAAGAAAGAGAGAAGAGAGAAAGAGAGAAAGAGAGAAAGAGAGAAAGAGAGAAAGAGAGAAGAGAGAAGAGAGAAGAGAGAAAGAGAAGAAAGAAGAGAAAGAAAGAACGAAGAAAGAAAGAAAGAAAGCAAGAAAGAAAGAAAGAAGAAAGATAAGAAAGAAAGAAAGAAAGAACGAAAGAAGACAGAACGAAAGCCAACTAAAGAAAGAAAGAAGAAAGAAGAAAGAATAGAAGAAAGAAAGAACGAAAGAAAGAACTAACAGAAAGAAAGAAAGAAAGAAAGAAAGAAAGAAAGAAAGGAAAGAAGAGGGATATCTTTTGTCAGTTTGTTCCCAGGCTCTTAAGTCGTGGGGTTAGGGCTGCGGTACTAAGCAGCCGACATTTCTGCAGCAGCAAAGATGAAAGTCAGACAAAATAATCCAAAGAAGTGCTTAACTGTGAATATTAAGTCCCAAAGGATTTATCAGAGTTTACTTTCCTCTGGCTTCTAGGAGTGACTTCAACTGAAGTCCATTAAGCAAATTAAAAAGCAGAAGGAAAATAAACACAGATTAATGGAGGTAGGAATTTTATGAAGAAAAGGAAAGAGACAGACCTTGTGACAAAGCTGCTGGCCTGCTATTCAGGTTTTAAGGCCCCCAGACCTTATAAATGGAGGAGATTATTCCTTCATGTTGCCCTGCTGGTAGTCATAAAAGAGAGTTAATAGAATTTTTTTTCCCCCACTGAGAAGTCCTGTAGAAACTCAAGTAATAATATAATCCATAATGTTTCAGTTCAGTGCGTGACATGCAGCTATTTGTTCCTTTGTTTCCAGGCAGGGAATCAGGCTGTAAATCTTGTAGTGACACAGATACTGTACTGGCTCTGTGTCATTTTATCTCCTGCTGAAACTAAAGCCCATCTGAGCAGCTTCCCACACAATTAGGGATTTGCCTGTCTGAATAACTAGGCAGGGTTTCTGTATTTATTACTTCAATATAATGATTAATTTTTAATCCCCAGGAGATATTACCAATATGTTTGAAACCTCATTTTACTTGCTAAAAAGTACTTTGAGAACAAGAAGATGAGCAAATAATATCATCATGGAGCCATGTTATTATCTTAAGATAGTTTACATTAAAGCAAATGGTTCCATAAAGGGGGAGTTCCTTTAGCTGCTCCTCTTCTAAATGATTTTCTAATTCTCATTAAGTTTGTTGGCATTCATGGCTGAAAATAAAGGCATAGTGGAATGGTAAAACAAGAGTAAATTAACTTCCACCATGCTGTGTGGACAGGCCCTAATTTGGCTGTGTGGTGGTACCAGCCCTTGGGGGAAGTGTGGCTTTCATTGGCTCAGCTGGAGATGTAACACATCAGGAGCAAGTCCTGACCACTCTGGGATGTACAGGAAACCTCTTTGGAGTCTCACCACAAACCTGAGAAAAATGGGCATGTTCTTACTTCTTTTTATCCCCTTGACCTTCTTGCTAATTGTCTTTGCAACATCTAACCCAGTACCAATGTGTAATTAATCTCTTGCCTCTGCTCATCTGCTTGTCTGTGTGACAGCTCTTGGTTTGGCACTTATTCACAGGCAACTCCCTGTAGAAATTAAAATATTTTGAACACAAATTTACTTGAGTTTTGATCATGGGAGGCACTGGAAACTGTTCTGATATTATTCTAAGTGAGAAAGGAATACTTGCCTCTGTAAATATGCTATAATATGACCATAAAATATAAAATATACCCCTATTTTAGCTGTTTGTTAAGGTGCTGATTTGAAGCCCTCTCTCAGACAAACCTCCTGGACATGTAGGGTGTGACTCACTGCGTGTGCAGGTGATTGTGTAAAAGGCAAAGGGTGCCTGCACACCAGGGCTAAGGTTAGTGAGTGTAGGTGTGGCTTCCCAACAGCAGTGGGATCAGTGCACGTCTCAGCTTCTGCTCAAAGGCTGACTGGCACCAGGGGAAGAGGCCGAGATGTCTGAGCAGCTAAAGCATGTAGCCCTTCCCTTAGTGGGTCACATTTGTCAGCTTTCCTGTTCCCATGCAACCCCTGACCTCTCACTGCTGACACCAGAAAGCTGCCAAATGGCAGTGCCTGAGGCTCTGTGCTTTCCCTGTCTGCACTGATCAAACCTGTTTGTGGTCTGGGCTGTCCAGCACAGCCCCTGTGTGCCTCTGTGCACGCCCCGACAGACAGCAGGAGCATCCCGGGGGCACCTGAGCCAGCCCTGTCACTCCCTGCTGGGGAGCTGGCCCTGGATGTCTGACTCTGCTTTACTGCCTTCTTACGCCTTGTTTTACCTTCTGCCCTGGAATCCCAGAGTGTGGGGGCCAGGAGCCCTGCAGGAATAGAATGTCCCCTGCTGCTGCTGGAAGTTCGGTCAGTGTGAGCCTGCTGAGGTGCTCCAGGAAGAGAGGCTGGAAGGTACAGGGGCCTGCCTGCCCACACCCTCTCCTTATGGGCCAAAGCTGTCCCCATGGATGGCACAGCCTGAGTGCCTTCTGCTCCCATCCAGCCTTTTAAGAGAGCACTGTCAGGAAGAGAGCTCAGAGCGTTGTGGCAGTGCCGAGTATGGCATCTTCCAGCTCAGCAGCCACTTGTGCTGTAGTGGCTGTATGAGAACAGCCCTTCAGGTAACTGCTGCAGGATGGCTTCAGGGCTACCACAGCACCTGGCCTCCCCTTCCAGGGGTACCACAGCCCTGCTCCTCCAGAGCCAGCCCCAGCAGCAACCCAAACCCTCCTGCTCTACCTAACTTAACCTCCTGGCTGTGGGGGGCATTCAGGGTTCAACCTGGGCAGCTCAGTGTGTGTGTCCACAAAAAGGTGGGGCTGATGTATGGCTGGGTCCACTTCCTCTTTCAGTCCCTGCACGGTCAGGGTAACCCCACTGAGTCCTGAGGCTGGGGAGTGAGGCATCATGGCCATTGCCAGAGACAACTTCTCCTTCCCTGTGGCACCATCACTGCCCACAAAGGTTCTCTGGAGTTTCACCTTGAACCTCTAGGCCAGCCCCATATCCGTCCTTTCCTCTCCTGGGGCACTAGTGAAACCAGGGCTTTCTGAGGGTTTTGAATGTGGATGGAAGATAAGCACTCCTGATATGGGTGAGTTGTGATATGGGGCTGGATGAGATAAATGCATCCTGCTGGTTGTGGGATTAGTAGTTGGGAAAGTGATCACTCAAGGCTGTACCACTGCCAGGCACATCCAACTCTTGGCTTGGGGTCTGCCACCAGTGTGGAGCTCCCAGGAAGGCTTGGGAAGGGCTTTGTTGTGTCTGACCAGTAGACATCCTGTTATAAGAGAAAACTGAATGTCTGGGGGGTGCTGGCAATGGACCCCCCATTAGTGTTCCAAACTCTACTTTTCTGGATTGACAGAAAATATTTTTATTTATACCTTTCTGGTTTTTTTCTTTCTTTTTTATTTTTTTCCCCACAGCAGAACATGCAGGAAGGGATCAAAATATCAAAAGCAGAAGTGTGTCTGTCTCCCATTTTCTACCCTCCTTCTATCTCTCTCATGTGTGATTACAGAGGCAAGGGCACCAGCATTTACATGAAAACATTCATCTATGGTTGTTGTTGGCTATGCAGAAGCAGGTGAGGGTGCCTGCCTAGTAGCATTCAAGTCCATGAAGCTGAAGACAGCCTTGCAGTGGGGAGAAAGAGCAGTATCCAGCCCCACAATAATCCTGGGGCTGCTCGAGTGAATTCTGCTCTAGGCTGGTGTTGTGCTCGTGGGCTGTGCATCTCCCCATGCACATCTGCTGCTGAGTAACACAGCTAAGACACTACCTGTGTCAAAAGAGTTGTGAGAAACCCACAAGGACTCAATGCCTGGTGAGAGGCTTCAGGAATGGCTCCTTTGGCAGGGCCCACCTGTGCTCCTGAGAGGACACGGCCACTCTTTGCTGGACGGTCCCACAAAGGCAGCACAGGCACTCTGGAGAGGAGGAGCCACAACTGCAGGGCTCTGCAACCATGGGGGAATGAGCAGACCGATTTTCACTGCTTCAGCCTTTGCAAAGCAACTCACAGGAGAGACTAGGGAGGAAGGGAGAGAGAGAAACTAACAGAAAGATATCTCAGGTGAAAAAGAAATGTCCAGCAAACAGCACATCAGCTAGTAGGCTTGCCCTTGAAGATTTCTGTCTGCCTTAGGCTTTCAAAGTCTTTCAAAGAGCTCCTTTCCAAACTTTTTGCAGTCTCTTATCTTAGCTAGAAGCAAGTTGCTTGGAAGCAATTCTTCCCAGAACTTCTGACACCATTAACCAATGAAATACCCTGATGAATCTGCATAACAGAACGGGTTTGTTTCAGACCTGAAGCATGCCTGGGACTCTGGGCTGCTGTAACCTAGGAAGACAGTGAAGGCACAGTAACCAACAAGCTGAGAAAATGGAAATGGGGTGAGAAGACAATTCCAATGATCATATAAATATGTGGTTGTCTGGAGTCCCGAGGCATTTTGTGCAAGAACAGTGGCATTATCCACTGGAACCTGAACATGTTCCAAGCTGAGGGACAAGATTCTGCCTTCAGATTCCCCCTCCCCACCACTGCAGTTGGACTCACAACCAGGTTTGTGTCCTGTGGCAGGACAGCTGGAGCCTAGCTGGCTGTAAGAGCAGCCTTGCTGCTGTGCCCAGCTGAGGTAAGAAATTTGTCAGCACACATGGCCAGCGGGCTCAGGGCCCCATGGTGAGCACTGCACAGACTCTGCACACTCAGCACCCTGTTCAGTGCTGCTGTCCCAGCAGAGCAGGCACCCCTGCAGTGCCAGGACCTCACATTTCAATTCATTGCTCCTGGCCAGAGCTTAGAGGCAGCCCAGGGGGTGACAAGGGACATGAGTGCTGTCACTGATGTTCAGGAAGTGTTGGAGGTCTGCAAGTCCTTCTCCAGGACTAGTGACAGGAGGTCCCTCACTGGGAGTGGGCCCCTATAGAAACAGCCTGCTCATAATGGGTATGAATGACATCAATCTAATACCTGAACAGTGTCTCTTTGCTTCTCCTGTCCTCAGGAAAGGCTGGACAGTGCACTGCAAGGGAGACCTGTCTGAGCAGGGGAAGGATGGACCTGTGAGAAAGTCCTGGCTCTGCTGTGCTGCCAGGAGCTGCCTCTGCTGCAGGGGGAGAGCTTCCCCCTCCCTGCACTGCACTCCTCAGTCCGTGTTTGTAAACCCAGAGCATTCCACAAGGTCTGAAATAACTTTAACAATATAGTTTGGGTTTTTTTAATGAACTTGATTTTTCATTTTCACATGTGATTTAGGGTTCAGCTTCAACAGATTTTCCCCAGGGTCTCTTTTGTGTGTGTTGGAATGGGGCTTGTGGGTGAGGGTCAGGAGCTGGGTAGATAGCAATGCCCTTGGACACAAACAATTTATCTGGAATTTTCAACGACACTGAAAAAGGGAAGACCTCAAAAACTGATTAAAATCTGCAAGTTTTCCAATAGCTCATATTTATGTATTTGTAATAATAAAAACACAACAAAACACAACCCAGAATCTTGCCAGGTAAAATTTATATCTGCTCAGTGGTGTAAGCTGTCCCTGTGGGAGTTTAAGGTGCTGCACAAACACAAAATTTTTCTCCTCCATGGAAATGCCACAGGAAGATGTCTGGTGTGTAAATGTCTGCAACTCTCAGCTGGGAGGATTCAAGGCAGGGACAGAGGGGGTTAAAGAGAGAAAGGGTGGTGGAAGTGGCTGTCACCACAGATGAACATTAGCTCAGTCTGTTGTTTTCTTTGAATGCTTGGGAAAGTACAAAATTACAAAGGAGTATTTTTTGATTATGCTGTGGTGGCTGTTCTTAAGTTTAAAAGGAGAAAAAAGAAAAAAATATCAGAGTAACATATGTGTTGCCAGTAGATGGGGGCTGAATCAAAATCTTACCTTCTAACACCGCCGACTTTTGAAATCCAAGACTGGGTGCAGAGATGTATGCCAAGGACAGACATTTTAAATCTTCACCAAAACCATTTCATTCAGATTAAAATGCCAGTCCCTAACAGAAAATATACTTTAATCTTTGGGAGATTTTATTTGTTCCTGTTCCAATGAAAGTCTGGGGCAATTTCTGTACAATACCTGGAATTAAGTCCAAAATTTTGATCTGGAACTTAATTGCAGATTTTGTGTGCATTATGGAGATGGTGGATATCTCAAACAGTTGAATGGTAGCTGGAGTCCTGCAGCAGGTATGGAAACACAGGGAAAATGTGTTCACTTCTAGGTGTGATTAGCCATGTCCCCTAAAAGCTCTGGTAACTTCTTCAGCAAAACGTGCAGCTGACTCACAGCAGAGCGCAGCTGCCTTGTGTAAGGTGTGACAGAGAGCCTGTCTCTTCCCTTTCACTTAGGGCAAAAACCTAGGTGTCCAGTTGAACTTTTATTTGGAAACAGAGTGAGGAACTTCCTTCCAACTGCATCCATCTGAAATCCCAAGGAAGGCATAAAGTATGTTTCCTTTGTGTTCTTGATGAAAGCAGTTTTTCCATTTATTTCTATGGCAGTGTTGCATAGGAAATGTGATAATCCTTATGAAAAAGCACTCTATCCCAGCTAGCAGCCCCTCTGGTTACAGGACACTGCAGGTGATCTGTCACATTGTCACGTCTGAGTGCTGTAAGTGCTCCAGGACCTTGCCAGCACTCAGGGGCAGCAGGGATCATGAGATCATCTATGGGCACATTTTAGAGGAACAAGAAACCTCGTACCAAGATAGATACAAATTAAATAGAGGGCCTGATCCTGCTTCCCCATGAATTTGAAGGAAGTGTTACCACTGATTTTAACAGCAAACAGGACTGACCTTGTAGTGTATGTCATCAAACAGCTCTGGACTTCTTGAGAAAATTTCAACACTTCCATTATACGCCCAATCTTTCAAACTGGACATAAACATACACTTGGCAGAAATCTCAAGCTACATGTAAATTAGGAGATTTGTTTTTAACATTTTTTCCAGTCACAAAGAAAAGAGAGAGAGAAAGAAAGGCTTCTTCTGGAATGTTTTTAAGTTAGTGCTGCTATGCAACAGCATTGATCATCTTCGCACTACCCCACCTTAAAAAATTCATTCATTCATTCTCACAGGTAAAAACCCCACTGAAATAATTTAATTAGTTAATGCTGCAATTACTATTTTTAGCTGCAAGGAGGGTAAGTGACACCAGGGTTTCAGCCAATGTGAGGAAACTCCTGCTAGAACAGGAATGGTCACTTGGCTGATGGGTGGCTTGTGGTTCATGAGAGCTTGGGAGCAGGGGCTGTTTGTGCCCAGAGCTGTCAGCTGATGCCAGGGCTGGGAGAAAAGTAGCTGGAGCTGCTGGAATCATGTTATGTACCACCCCAAAACTCAGCTGTGTGTCCAGCCAGGCATCCCTACAGTGTAGCTGTAATTTTCTGAAAAGCTGTTTGAGACCAAATTATCTGTGTATCTGCTACAGGGATTTAAAAGCGTTGGCATGACACCCACGAGGTGAGAGAGGAGAGCTGGTCCTCTGCTCCATGATTTCCAGACCCACACTCCCAACTCCAGTGAACAAAGCTGGGATGCCAGATCCATCTGCACAGTGAAAGCAGGAGATACTCCAGAGCACCAATACCTCCTTGCCAAAGGTACCACTGCAAACTCAGTTTCTCAGTTTATTTTGCTACTTGCAAAATGCCTTTACTTTGTTCCAACCAGAGTATGTTGCCAGATTTTTGGAATCTGCAGGTTATATTTATTAGAAGAAGAAACTGAAAATTAATATAGTTATTTCCTCAGTGCAATCCCCTTTCTTTACAGACTTACAGAGTGTGCACTGGGCACAGGATGCCTCATGCTACCAGGGACAATTATTATTTGCTCCCAATTCAAAATGAAATTTCTTATGGTGCCCTCCCAAATTGTTCCTTGTGTCAAAGTCACTCTGTGTGGTCTGGCATGCCAGCTGCCAGCTTGTCTCTTCTCTGCATCTGCTCCTGAGCTCCCTGCACCCCTCCTTTACACACCCAGACACACACCCACCATCACTGCTCCCCTGTGGGTGCAGGCCAGGGTCAGGTACTTGCCATCAGCTGTGGAGCAGCTCCTCTCCAGGCTGGAGTCCTGCTGCTACAGCTACTGATCCTGGAGCTTACATAAAGAAACACAATTGTTTATACACAGATCCCAAGGGAGGGACTGGCAGCTTCATTGTAATTTAATCTAAACCAGGATAAGACAGTAAATATTGGTGTGTTTTCATAAGGATGAAAAAGGGTGAATAAAGCAGAAGATGCTGAGGCAAGAAACACCTGTGTGATTCACAAGGAGTAGAAATACTGAAAGAGAACAAAGTTTCACAGTTTCACCATCTTCACTGAAAAAAAAGTATTGTTACAGAGGCTGGGGAATCTGTTTATTCCTTTCCAAGAGTTTGATCTCCCAACCATCACCCATATTCATGACTTGTGCTCCTGTAACAGCGATGTTAAACCTGGTCCCATGCACTCAGCTGTGTGTAGAGCCAGTCTAGCACAAAATTAGCATTTCTGCTCAGCTCTGCTATCTGTGAGACTGAGGTATCTCTCTGGGACTGGGAGTTCAGCCTGGTGGTCTGATCAAAAAAATCAAGAAATGGTGTGATTATAAAACATAAATATCATCATGTGCAGAAATCCTAAGCACAGCAGAGCTCTTTATTGCAGGGGAGAAAAGCATCAACAAGAAACAAAAGCTGAGGCTTAAATCCAGGCAAATTCAATGAGAAATTTTTTACAAGCTTCTAATCAGTGTCAGGAGATTAGCAACCAGAATAAAAAAGCAGAAGAAATGGTGGCTTCTCCAGCTCCTGACATCTTTCAACAGTGTCCAGATGCTTTTCTGGGTCTGCAGTGGTGGAAGCCAACTCCTGAGGCTCTGCCAAAGTGGACATGGGTGAAACCCTGCAGTCAGGAATCATCAATGGCAGATTGCTCCCCCTCAAGCTGGACCAGGATCAGATTTTACCCTGCCCTGGATTACAACATTCACCATGCCATTCTGGAGGAGACAGCTTGCCATCACCAGCTCTGGTCTCCAGCTCATTGTCCCACCCCCAGTAGCTGCTGCATGTGCTGTCTCTGTGAAGCAGGGCTGGGTGCCACTCCACGGGCACAGACCTGTCACTGTGCCTCTCCCTGCACTCTGTGATCCCTGTGTGCACTCTCCATCAGGGAAAGGGAGACCTGGTCAGCTCTGCTGATGCTGACAGGGTTCCATGGGCTCCTAAGAGGAAGGCAAGGGTGGGAGACAGAAGGGAAGGCCATCCTGGACACCTAACAGCTGGGATGAGGAAAGTCTCAAGAGCCCCATGGTTCAGCTTTTTATCTAACTTGCATGGCAGTGGGAAGTATCCTTCATGTTTTAGATCCCAGGCATTGTAATTGGATTTCCAAGGTTATTAGATGGTGGGTGGTGTGGATTTACTGCATTGGACCTGGCCTTCTCTGCCTGGGTGTCAGGGCCTTGCTGAAAATGAAGACTTTCTAATTGTAAGGGGTGTGCCACCATGTGGATCTTAAAAGGTATTTGAAAGCCACATTTGGCCTTCAGTGAGGAAAAGATGATCTAATGGACTCTGCTTGGCCTGATGTCTATGAATCCTTTCACAGTTTCCCAGGACACTCTGTGTTTGCTCATGAGCTCCTGCAGCAGCAGTGGGGCAGGGGCTGTGGTTCCTGCAGGGATCTTCACCCCTGTCTTGCAGCCCATCCCTCTCTCCTGCCCCAGAGGCTGATTCCTGCTGGCTGGACCATGTCCTGGCTGCCTCCAGCTGAGACCCCCCTGGGCTAGGGCAACTGGGGTGGCGGCAAACCATATCATAAAATTACTTCAGGTTTGTGCCAAATTCATTTCTCCCTCAAGGCCAGGGGACACTTTTTATCCTGAACTCCTTCTTTCCACATGCTGCTCTTTTTTAAACTGTTCTGGGCTGATGTCATCTATGCTGGTCTCAGCTAGAGGAGTAATCTCCGTGGAAATTTTGAACAAAATTCCCTCAGCATACTTCAAATGGGAGAGTGGTAAAATAGACTTTTATAATTGTTAAAATATAATCAGTTCTTTTCGCAATGCCACAGGAAAATAGATGATGTTGAAAAATTAGCAGTAACACAGTTTTTGGGGGGGGTGTGGGGGGTGGGGGAGTTGTACTGTGCTTAGTTGAAGGAATTTTAAAAAAATAACCACAAGATCTACCATGCCCTGGGATCTGCTCTAACCTAAGAAAAGAAATCTGCTCTAAGACAAAGAAATTCAACTCATAAGCAGCATTGCTGTATAGTTTTACTGGATTTCACACAGACAGCAGCTCTGTGATGGCTGTTTGGATCATTTGCATGAAGGAGTTTGGAAATGAAATAATAATCAAACACACTGCTACAAGAATGTCCAAACCACAAAAAAAATATTCAAAATTCTGAGCATCAACCTCATTCTCTGAATCACTTAATGTTGGGTTACAAGAAAACCCACGTGAACAAGAGTAAAGACAAGAATTTGAGCTTGTCAGAAAACCTGGATGATTTTTTTTTGCTCTCATCTGTACAGTCTATGCTGGTACCACGTGCTAACCAGATCCCTTTTTAAACATACTGATCTTGGAAGACAAAATTAGCCTTATTCACACAATTCACAGACAATTTTGTTCTTTAAAACAGCAAAATATAATGTGGACAAAGAAGAAAAAATCAGGATGTTTGTGCCATAATTGAAGTCCACAATTAAAATAACAAAGCAAAGGGGACACGTGCTGTTGCAGCACATGTCCTAGCAGCAGTGGACGTGGCACTCTCAGTTTTATGGTTGAATCCATAACAGCCAATTGTTTGTTGGAAACACTATTGTATAGAGCTTAAAATGGTCTGGTAATGCTTTCATATTAGTGTTTCCTGACTATTAGAAAATTCATTGTGCTGCTCCATGTTGGCAATATTTTGTATTTAAGTTCCACTACTATGAGTTTTGCTTGTGTTTTACTGAAGAACAGTATAACCCAGACCCTCGGGGGAAATCCATTCCCCTTATTAAAAAATGGTGGCTATTTTATTTTCCTTATCTCTGCCATCCATTTCCTTTTGATTCTCAATGCATTGCTGCAAATCACTAAGACATTTCCTTGTCTGCTTTACTTTGGACCCTTTTAATGAAAGCTCCTACATAATCAAAGTCACAGGATTCATTTGATGAAGTGAACTGGTTTTGCTGAAGGGTCAGAGTTGGAGATTTAGCATTTCATAAAAGCAAAAGATCTAAAGGCAGGAGAAATGGACAACAGTTTTTACAAGATATCAGATAAACATCCAGTAAGAGAGAATGAAATTCAGCTCTTACAAAGCAGAACAGCTCAGTGTGATCCGTTTTAACTACAACCAGGTGATTGGAGCCAGCCTGCCTGCAGAAAAGTGAACCTTGCTTCCTTTGCCTCATTAGTCTGTTTTCTGTGGCATGATGTCATGGCCAGGAGGTACTTTGTACTCACCAATGCAGGGCTGACAAGGAGTGGTGTAACATAAGAGAGAGAAAAACATGAGAGCAAAAGCTTTCCCTTGTTCCCTTGCTTGTAGATACTGCTCGGGCTGCTGCTCAGCAGGCAGCAGTAGCTCAGACTGACCCTGAGAAACAATCATTGACTGTGTGCTTTCCTTCAGAGCATGAAGTTTGGATAGCCAAAGCTTCTCAAGAAATAGAAAGTTCTGGTAAATATCTGTGTCAAGTACATATTTCTGACATTGCCAATGCAAATTATTGCAATATTGTCGAAACAAAAGCCTGTGTTTGGTTCGTCCCCTTGTAGTGTTGCTGTTGCTGTTTGGATCTACCCTTCAGGTTCCTCATGTCCTCTTCTCTCATCTGAGGGCCAGACTCCTCACCAGGGTGCACATCAGCATGTGAGCCATGACATGCCCCCAGAGAGCTCCCCCTTGGAGGGGCTGCACGAGCATGGGAAGAGATCTTCAGGAAGTGGCTTCATCCACCCCAGCATCAAGCAGGCTCAAGGCAAACATCCCATTACAGGTTCAACATGCTGAGAAATCTTCTTCTTGAGAAGAAGGAAATGAAATGGTTTGTGTTATATCCCTCCCAAACTCAAAGTGCTCACAGAACCACCTTTTTGGCCCTAAGATCTCAGATGCTGTAGAGGGGCACAGTGCCTGCCTCTCAAGAGAGGTAGCTCAGGGAGCAGGAGGCAAACAGTTGGGTCATCAGTGTCAGTCTTACACTTTTTCGTGTTAATTACAGTGTACTTTTAGGCAGAGCTAAACATTCAGAGTGGGGTTCAGCTCGCCTTAAGTAGGAACCTCTTGTCTGTCAGCTGTAGGATGCACAGAGCTCCTTGTAGTTAATTTAGTGCATAAACACAGGCACCAAGAGACAGTGGAGACCAGGAAGTTTCCTGATGTGGCTTCCCAGCGTGGTGTCCAGCTGCAGGTCTGTTTGCATGGTCTCCAAAATTCCTGCATGGTGCCACCCAGGCAGTCAGATACCTCAATACCTTCCATCATCTCTGATGGCACTAGCTGGTCACATTTAGGCAACTAACCCAAACTCTCTTGGCCACAGTGGCTGATTCTCCATTGCTTGTAATAAGAGTTCAAATATCTGATGTTCAGACATCTACATTTAGCTGCCTCCATGTGGGTGGCTAAATCCTACACTGAATTCTAGAGTCACTCTAACAGGAAAAATACTGTCAGTAGCACAAATTTGCAAGAAGAATTGCAAATTCAAGAGTGAGTGTCCTTACCCCCAGGCAAAGAGCTGCTCCTGGGTATTGCTTAGTATTTTTGTCCCCCAAATGACCTCTGATTCTGCTGTGTGTTTTCCTTCAAGATATAGAGAAGAGGGGTTTAGTAAGGGTTTGAACCTCATGGTGCTCTGACTGGCTTAATCAGTTCCCTGTTCAGCATGCCATGTCCTACAAAACAACCACACAGGGTTGTGAGAGATGCACATCTGGCATGAAATTAATTGAGTCTGAGGCCAAGTTCTCCAAAAGTAGGTAGTTCCCTTCAAACATACCTTTGAGTCTTCATCATTCTTACCATAATTTCTGAAGCTTGGACTTCTCAAAATTTGCCATGACTAACTTACATTTACGCTAATAAGTGCATAAGTCAAGAAATTGCAATTTTCTCCTCCACAACAGATGGAGGATGTAAAGCAGTGAATGAGCTGCTAACATCTCATTACATGCAATGATGTCATTATGTGGGAAAAAAGCACAACAGGAATGCCTGAAGCAAGATTTTTAGTCACTGGGACCCAAGGTCTCAACTACAGACTCAAAGTGAAACATTTAGGATGAAATTCAGTGCCTTAATACCAGCAACTCTGACAGTACTATGCTGTATGGGCTTGTCATTCTCCTTGTTTCTTTAATGTGCTTGAACCCTGTTGAGGTAATGGGAGGGGCGTGGTTGGGAACTTCAGAGCTGTTTTAATCCAATTGTAGCCTTGGCAAACTTTTACATTTTAACAGATCCTCCAGTAACATGCTCCAAAACCCCATAGGAGACTGCTAAACTTTGTAGGGCCTGCCTTAGATGAAACTATATTCAGACAGGTAGTTAATAGAATGGTTTGTTCTTATTTGGAATCACACACACACTTTGGCACACGCTGAAGTTCTTCCCCGATAAAGCTACAATACTGTAAATTCTGCAAACCTGGACAACTAGGAAGAAATCTGAGCACACTTAGACACTGTATAACCTCACCTAGTGTGTGCTGGCTTCCACTCCACTGGGGGGAAAGAACTGGAGAGCGAGGATGTGAGATGGAACCAAGGCTGTCTGCATTCTCAGTGACAGTGCAAGGATGAGCCCAGTTCCGCTCAGCAAACCACCCTGGCTGCTGGAACATTTGTCCTCCTTCTTCGATTTTATCTGTGTTCTCTAGAGGCTTTATGTGAGGCAGAAGATGTGGTGTCTGGGTCTCTCAAGGGAGCTGCTGGGGCAGCTCAGGTGAATAAAATCCCCAAACCAGTTAATATCCCATGGGGTTTAACACAATCCTCTCCTGCTCTAAGCTACTCTGCATCCTTAGCCTGTCCCACTTTCTCCCGGGAGGAAGAGCTACTGTAGTCCTCGGGACTGAGGCCAGCACTCTCAAGTTGTTCCAGCAGAGAGAGAGAGAAAAACGGAGCCACTGCCTAAGCACAATAAAACACAGCACCAAGGGAACAGGAACAGATTTGCTGCAATATAATCCCTTTGGTGGGAACAGCTTGGGATGCTGCCTCCATGGTAGCAGGGGTCTTCACAGCTCCAGGGATGGACTTCTGCTTTTTCTCAGGGAAGCATCTCCGGGTGTGTGTGGCTGGTCCTGAAGGGTGGCCAGCCCCTGTGTGGACAGCAAGGACTTGCCACCACATCCAACAGCCTCCTGGCTCCCTTGCAGCTGGGCAGAAGAGAAATATTTACTGCTCCTTGTCACAAAGGATTCAGGCAGGGGATGACATGGAAAATGTACAGGCCCTCTGTGCTTGTCCCCGACTCCTGTTTGGGCAGGGGACCTGTGGATGGGGGTGAGTGCTGTTTATGGAGTGACTTGCAGCCACAAGGCACTCTGATTTGGAAGGAGCTGCCTTTCCCTTGCAGTCTTGCATGGACAGAAGTTCTGGGCACTTTGCTTACAGAGGAGTCAGAGTCTGGGTAGGGATATGGGGATGTGTGTCCCAGGCCACCAAGCCTTGTCCCATAAGAGAGCTCTGTAGCTGGGGTAGTACTGCCACAGCTGTGACAGCTGCTTCCCTCATCTCACCACACACTAATCACAGAACTACAAAAGCCCAGAAATGGCTAAAATAAAGAGATATTTCTCACCAGTACAACACATTTTTGAGAACAGGAGACAGGCAAATAACAGGCAGATCTTCAGCTCTTTCCCCCTTTACCTTTCCTTCACACATAGGCAAGATTTATTGTTATGGAGGGAGAAATCACAGAGATCTCTCTCTCTGCCACAGAAAGACCATATATGAATTCAGGTCTAAATTCACAGAGTCATCAGAATTACTTTTCAGAGCAGTATCTTGTTACTGGCTAAAATAAACAGGGGAACTGACAGCTCCCAGGAGAGTAGATCATGACAAATTAAATAGTTATCTGTGGGGAGAAAAAAAAAAAAAAAAAGAAGGAAAAAGACTCTTTCTACAAAAATTTGCCTCAGATGGAAATTAAAAGGAGTGAAGTGAGAGAAGGTGGATTACCCTCCCAATTCAGCTATTAATGCCAGGAGAAGAAGGGGAAGAAGTTGTACTGAGCTGTCCATCGATGGCAGCCGTGGGACGGGGGCTGTCCCTGTCCCTGTCCCTGTCCCAGCCAGCCTGCACTTTTGAACCGAGCGATTGGGTCACTTTTGAATAGACCCACGGGAAGATGGGAACAGGATGACTGGACCTTTGATGTTGCCAGGGTGTAATAGCGAGAGGAGACGAGAGAGCCTGCGCTCACAGTAACCCACTGTCTCTCATCAGCAGCAGCACATTAATTTGCCAAGTGAGGATCGTGCGGGAGAAGCAGCGGAGCGGCTTGTCAGGAAAAAAGGAATCGCGAGGGGGCCCGGGGAGAGGAGGGGGCCGGGAGCCGGGGGAAAGGGGGGGTTGAAGGGGGTTTGGAGAAAATTGCTGAAAATTACAGTATTCAGCTTTTGGTGACAGTATATCAAAGCCCAGCTTCTGCCTTTATGATATTTAAATCCTTGCCGCTTCCCCAGAAAAACAGCATCGGCACAATAGAAACATTATGTGCCGGGTGGGGAGAGGGAACGCCACTGAAACGGGACTCGATTCGCGTTGGGATGCTGAGCGGGAATTGGAGGGCCCGATGGCTCCACGGCACGGATGAACAAAGTGTCCGTCTGCAGCGACAATGTCCCGAGGAGGCGCTTTGAACGCATCTCCTGTTACACGGTTCGGAGCACACACACACACCCACACACACACCGAGCCACGCACACACACTCACACGCTCCCCCCTTCCCTCCCGAGGGAAATGTCCCAGCCACTGCACAGGGCAGGAGCGCTGGAGATGCCGCAGCGTGAAGTGACACCTCAGGAAGAGGATTAAAGCTCCCTAAAGCCAGGGATTTATGCCTTCTCCTTGATAGAAAGCCTTGGTCTCCCTCACGGGATTGGCCATTTCTTCACTGGCTGTACCAAGCACAGCTCCAAAATTATTATCTTTCTTAGCCAGTGGCTCCTGGGGGCCAGAAGGGAACAAGAGAGGACACAAATCCCTGGACATCGGTCAGGGAGGGTGGAGGCGGGGTGTGTGTCAGAGATTCCCCCCCTGCCAGAAGGAGGTGAGCTGCAGAAGGACAGCGGGAGTGCAGAGCCCCGGGGAAGGTTTTGTGCCCCCGAAAGGAGCTGGCTGCAGCCCCCAGCAGGTCTCACACACAGCCGGTGTTCGCGGCTGGGCACTGGCGGGCAGCCAGGGGCAGAGTCAGAGCTGCTTGCTGGAATCAGGTCACAGCCGAGTCCCACGGACGGCCGGAGCCTGGTGGCTGCCAGAGGAGAGCCTCGGAGCAGCAGAGCCGAGGGGCCGAGGGGAAGGCAGCTCCTCCTGGCACAGGTTTGACATCAGGCTGGAGCTGCCTGCGCTGCCCACACGTAATTCCACCCTCAGGGATGGAACAAGTTAGCAAATGTTAGCTGGTAAATAAGTTATCCTTAAAGAACCACGCAAAGCTCAGCACAGCTCTGCAAGACCCTGGGAGGAGGCAGCTCTCTCTCCCTTTCTGGATGGCTGGGAGAGGTTGGAGCGCTCTCATGGCTGCCCTCAGGAGAGCTGATACACACTGAGGAGATCTCTGCCAGGAGCAGGGCTCGCTCGGCGCTGAGCCCCCAGCCCAGGACCCAGCCCATGAAGCCATCCATCATCTTTAAGGCACCATTTGCTGAGAAACAACATCAAAGGCTTTTCTGTTCATAAACCTAAACTGGCTCTTTATGAGAAGGACAACAGCATTTGAGCCTTGTGCAGACAGACTTGCTTCACCACCTCCCTCCTGCCCCTGTGCTCCCAGGTTGGTGGCACCTTTCTTTCCCAGGATATGTATGGGGGAGCAGGGGATATTAAGGAATTCGGCTGGAAGCCAAAGGCACTGCCCACTCTGTGTGCAAATCCTGCAGCGGCCTCCTGGAGGAAATGAAAGTTTCTTTCATTAGGAAAGACACTGAGGTTACACCAGAGGTACATTTGGCACCAGGATCAAAGGCCAGGCATGTATTTTAACGCTTCATTGTGTTTTACAGGTACAGCTACAAGTCACAGAGAGAGAGAAAGGTGTGTCTTGTCCCCTCTGAGACTCATGGCAGGTTAACCCCTCCTGTCACTTGAAAGGGGACAAGTACACCCGAGTTGTCCTGACACAAAAGTTGTGAGGAAGCTCAACACCAAAAGTCCTGCTCAAAGAATAACTTTGCAAAGCAGGCACAGCATAAATCCATCAGTCCTTCAGCCAAAGAAATCCAAAGGGGGATAAAATGACAGAGAAGACTTCCAGTGGGAAGGGCAGGGCCAAATCCTGGCTTGAGGAACTGTTAAGAAATACAAAAGTATCCTTTCCCCACTGCATTTCATCATCCCTGTATATTCTAGGGAAGCTGTACTTCTATGAATGTTTACCTTGGAAAAATAATCTTTTTTTTTTCTCTGGATTGTCTGTGAAAACAGCAGAAGGCAGCCAATCTGGCTCCATTTCCAGTCACTTGAAGGGATGGTGAGTCCTCTTCAAGACTACCAAGAAGGTATTTCCAGGAGATGTTTTGACAGCCCAGCTGATGATCCATGGCTGGCACACTGCCCTGTGAGGTTTACAGCCCAGGGAAGCTTCAGCTGAGGGGCCTTACTTGGATTATGTTTAGGAAAAAGCACGTTTCGAGCTCGAGATGCTCATCCAGAAGCAATAAGCTATCTGGAGCATATCTAGAAGTTTTATTGGAGAACGATTTCTGCCTAACAGCACTGCTTATTCTCTTAAAATCAATAAAAACACAACAAGAAGAGCAGATCTGATGTTCATGGGGAAAGGGCAGAGAAGGGGCATTTCTTTTGCAGCAGCCCATTTCCTGTGGTGAGATCTCTTCCCTGCTCTCCTGAAGAACCTGGTGCTCACAGAATGTCCAGGGATCAGGGTGAGCACAGAGCCAGCAAGGATGGATGGACAGAGCCTCTGAACACTCCCCTGACGTCCAGCAGTCCATAGCAAAGCTGCTTCTGACCATGACACATATTTTTTTACTGCCATGGCTACATTTTTGTTCTCTTAATTTGCATTTTGGAACCTATGTAATTTTTAGCACCCAGAAGTCCTTTTGGCAAGGGGTTTCACAGTTTCACTGCACTTCATGGTTTGCATGAGATGCACAAATGATAACATGATAACATAACACTATCACCAGGACAAAGCCAAAGTCTATTTTTACTTTCCTAGAAGGTCCACTAAGGTTAGGATTCAAACACCTAACATCACTTGCATTTAAAATTTGGCTTCCATATGACACAATTTCATTTTTAAAACTGTTATTGAGATTTTATAGATCAAATTTATGGGGAGAGAGCAGAAGGTAGAAGAGGTGTTAAGTTATGCAGCAATGGGGGGCACGTACAAGGGATTTGTGACAGCATTTGCCTTTGCACTTTTCATATGCCCAGAGGCTGGAGTAGTAAGCTCTGGCCTGCATCTTTGAACATCCTGAATGCAGCTAGAAAAGAGATAGAAACCATTTTGCAAGCATTAATTCCTTTATTTTATCTTTACAGAGGGAGAAGAGCTGATCTTCCACACAGCTGCCACGTCCAAGTGCATGTAAAAGCACACTGAGCACATGGGCTGGAATTGTTTTAGAAGCTCCAAGCATTGTTCTGTGGTTTCTTCTTTTTCCAAGCACCTTTGTTTCACTGATTTCTGGCCAGAAACACAACCTGGAGTGCCCAAGGACTGTGGCAAAGCTGGCTGTCATGACATTTCCAACCTACCCAGAAGTGCAGGAAATATCCCAGGAAAGCTTGTTTTTATAGGCTCCCAGAAGGCTTGCACATGTCAGATATGCTTATCCAGACCAAACCCAGCCTTCCTGAAATTCACCCCTCAATAACATTAATGCTTTTTTCCACGTCAGCTTGAGTAGTGTGAGATTTTTTGGCAAGCAGGGAGTAGTAAAGATTTGTTTACTGCTGTTTTGGAATGGATGTTGGTTTGTTTATTACAATTCATGCCAAAGGAATATTTCATAACAAGTAGTATATTTCAGCCTATTTGTTCTTTTCATGATTTTCACTTACTTCAGGTTTTTGTTTCAAAAGCTTGTGTTGTTCAGCAGTATTCAAATACATAAAGCAAAAGGAAGTGAGGAAAAAAACAAGGTGATTTTGTAAGATGCTATCCCTTTCTTGATATTTCAAAGGTAAAAATCTCAGACTGGTTCACAGCAGTTCAAAAACAAGGGGGGGCTGTTGAACTGTCACATTTTCAAGCATCAAAGTTTTACAGAAATGGTGATTTTATCTAAAACCTTTTATTGATTCTATCACTTATCCTTATTTCTTGGCTCATCTACCTTAAGTGAACATTTTCAATCATGTTTCCAGTGCAAATATGCATGGCAAGAAAGCTGAAAGGAGTTTTCCATTACCACTCAGCTCTCATCAGGCTTAAATTTTGCTTCTGTGAGCTTCAACTGTTTAAAACTGCTCCAAAAATACCTTTAAAGGGTTTTCAATGCCTGACATTAATTTCCTTAAATATGTAAATATTAAACAAATATTTTTGTAGGGTTGTCTGTTTTGAGGCAGTAGGAGGTTGAATAAGTATTAAGCCCCCAGGTAAGATTCCTTGTCTAATGCAAAATAAAGCCACATGGGCCCATAAGGCATAATTTTTTAAAATAAGAGAAGTTTGCTATGCATTCCTTTTTACATGAAAATTTCCAAAGTCATCAAAGTTTGTGTCCCTGGTAAAATACCCAGAATTGGAAGATCTGCTGAGAGCTGCAGAACTCATCTCAGAAATGCAGCTCTCTGTGTCCCATTGTCATTATCTGATTTAGAATGCAAGATATATCCTGTATTAGAAGATACTATCTACATTTCCCAGTGTGTTAATAACTTGACCCCCTCCAAAGGTCCTGCTGTGTGTATTGAAGCTGTCTATTAATTCCCTTGTGGACTGCTGGTTTTGGTATTTAAACTCCAGGAAGAATTTAAGAAGGTCAAAGTCCCCTTCTTTGAGGAATGCCATACAAGTAATAAAACAAAGTACATTTGCCCCTCAAAGAGCTAGAAGTCTGGGAGCTGTGTTGACAAGAGATTTTGGACTATTTATACTGCTATTAAAAAGAGGCGGAAGGGCAGGGAGATAGTTACTGTAGTTTAATAAGTATGGGAAGATGGTTAATACATATGGAGTTTCAGCCCCACTGTGACATTTGATTTATGTTAAATATAGTGAGGGGGTCAAGATCTCTTTTCACACCACTGCAATCCTATGGACCCCCTTGGTCTGTGTGTGTTGGCTAGAATTTGGATGATGCTGGATTTCTTGAAGCAAAGAATTTTAGGATATAATAAAAATCAGCAAAGTTCCCACAGAGCGATCTGCTCACAGAGTTTCTCTGTAGGTAGGACTTCAGCACAAAAGCATCACTAAGGCCCAAAGGCCAAACAGAAAAAAAATCTCTAAAAGTTATATTTTACAGCATTGGCTCGATCTTAAATCCCAGCTTCAAGCAGACCTTCCTCTGTCGGCAGAGGACTTCCAAGACAGCAGCATTAGGGCCTCCCCACTGCTGAGAGGAAGAAACCAAAAGCCACACCAAAACATTCAAGGACTAGAATTTACCATATCATAATGCAGACACTCCTTGGTTGGAGACTCACTGGACCCTTCATGCCATTGTCTCAAAAGAGCCATGGAGATACAGCCAAAATTTGGAAGCATGCATCTGTTGCAGTGACTCTGGGCACATCTGAGCCTGCTGCAGTGTTCTGAGCTCCTACAATGCCCGTGCACAACTCACAGACTAGGGCCAAGAGGGTTGCTGATGTAACACATGGTATTACCCCAGGTCTCTGAATAGGTTGCTGGGCTTTCTACCCCTGCTTTCCAAGAAAAACAGTAAGTGCCATAGCACTGTTTGTTGGTGTGTTTGTTGATCCATCTGTCTCTTGAAGCCTGATGGCCAGTTCCTATTAGGTTTTGGCAGTAGAAGACACTTCAAGGCATCATATTCCTGCCAGCTGATTTAAATGCATGGGATACAGAGAGCTTAGAAATACCTCCACAAAATAAAAGCTGCTACATAGCCTCAACCAATTCAGCTCCAGGAAATGCACAAGGAAAGGACACCAAAACTGAGACCAGACTTTGGTTGGGTCAGTGGCTTATGAAGCTACTTCCCATGAAAGAACACCGGAGGCCAGGGAGAGCAGTAGTGAGCAGCCTTATGAAAGCCTGCAAATTATCCTAAAGAGAGCTGTAATGAAGTTTCCCCAATAATCTGGGATGAAAACACCTTCTCAGCCCACTTTTCACAGGGAGATGAAAGTTGAGGCTGCCAATACAAATTTTTCACCATAGCTCCCACTGCAGTGCGTGTTGAGGAGCCGATGGCAGGGCTGTGCTCCCTGGGGCTGCAGGACAATGTCCCCTGCAGCTCAGCAGAGCAGCATCCTCCCTCCTTCCCTCCCTCCCTCCCTCCCTCCCTCCCTCGCTCCCCGTGCCGTGCCTCAGACACGCGGGGCGGGCGCTGTCTCTGGGCGGCACCCTGGCAGCCCAGGTGTGGGCAGATAATGGCTCAGGCTTCCCTTTTACTGCTGCTCTTATTTTATCTGCTCTGAGATACCATCAGTGACAAGGCAAGTGTGGGGAGATTTCTCTGACAGTCCTCTCATGACATCTGATTACAAATGGCCTGGGCTTATCCAACGCCTCCCCTGGCTGATAACTTCAAAGGGACTGGCTCTCCCTTCTCCTGCTTAAGCTGCCCAAATAGCTCCTCTTCCAGGGCTCTGATTTTGGCCAGGCTTTTCATAAAATGCATCAGTGTCACTGTGTTCACAGGGTTGGATCTGAGGAGGAATCTGGGCTTCTGGCCTGACAAGACTGAACTTGGATGGGCAAATCTGCTGAAAATTGAGGTTTTATGAACTTCTCAAATTATTTTTGTGCATTCATGGGGTTCAAAAACTCGATTGAGGTCATGAACCTTTCCTCTCCTTTTCCTGTCATTTGAAACTAGTTTTTATTTCCAAGAGTGATTAGTTCTATTAAAAGAGTATTTTCCGAACTGAATGGGAGTTCTGTGCTACTGCATGTCCAGACAGGAGATGTGATGAATCACGAGATGGAAGAAAACTTTGGAACGAAAAGCCCATCACCATGATTAGAAAATGTGGATGAAATCCTGGCCCAGTGAAGTTAGCAGCAAAATATTATTGCCCTCTGTAAGACCAGGTTTTCATCAGCTACTTTTTTGTTTCATTGGAGTTTTTCTTCTCTCCTCCTCCTCTTGGGATTTCTGTTTTCCTTCAGCCCACTCAAAGGCTTTTTTTCCTCCTTATTTTTGAATAGCTTTCATATTTCTTTTATCCACAATTGTTTCTTAGACTGCTTCCCTTTGATAGCACTCATTCTCAGTCTGCTTTGAGTTCGACTAAGATGTTTCAGGAGCCTTAGACAAAACAAATTTGCCTCTGGAAACTTCATTCTTTACACAATTTTCTGTGGCTTTCGCCACCATGCCAGCAAAAACTAGATGCCTTACATGTATTTTGAAAGGAGCTTGGTTTGCAGGGTGAGCTTCCCACTGCCAGAAAGGGTAACTACAAAGCACAATGCCCATGGATGGCAGGAGGCAGTGTCAGGGATATTTTTTTCCCATCAGGCTGGCTTTGCATGGCAGTGAGAAGTGATGATCACTGAAACCACCCAGAGCCAGAATGGTCCCAAAGGCTGGCACGACTGGAACAGTCCCCAACACCTAAAATTCTGTCAGTGTCAGAACTGTGACACTCATGTAAACCAAGCATGGGATTTCTGCCTCTTCCCCATGATTCAGGAGCTGAATCTCTTATTTTCTGCCTGTTTATCTCTCAGTGGAACTGAGACCCCCTGGTGACTGTGCACAGCTGCACTACCAAGGCACACGAAGGCACAACCCATGTCCTTGATAGTTTAACAACTTAGTTTAGCTGTTTATGTCTTAGTTTAACAGCTGAAAATTAACTTTGCCGTGCTACCAGTTACTTTTCCTACTGCCCACAGAGTGCATTTATTGTTTGAGGCCTCAGTTACACTTTTTGAGATGAAGACCAGCCTTCAAAAGAGTTCACTGTAAAAAAAAAATTGTAAAAAGAGTAATTTTGCACATCAGCTTTTCTTCCAAAAATTATTTCATGCTAATGGCTGCTGCCCATAATTCCTTGTGAGCATTCAAACTTTGGAAAGACAATGTTTTTTAGCTGATAGCCTGAGAAGTTCCTGGGGTGATAGTCAAAGAGCCTGAAATCCTCTGTGCATCACGGATTAAGAAAACAATTCCAGCACTTCTCCAAATCCAAAGGACACCTCTAACTGTGTTCACCCCTTCATGTCCCCCTGAAGGTGGGGGTGCCCTCCAGGTCCTGCCTGCTGGCTTCTGAAGTAGAGAGGGATGTTCTGAGGAGCACAGCCCCACCAAGCAGGCTTGTCAGGTGATGGATGTGGTGTGCTCCAAGCTCCTCTCTGCTTGGGCTGTTTCAAGTACCCAGGTTATCAGGGCTCTGCCATTATAAATGTAAACTGCAAATGGAACATCAAACAACAGCCCTGTCCTGCACAGCGTCACTGCCACGGCTGGGACAAGGAGGAGCTGCCTGATCATTTCCAGCTCTCAGACTGCTGGGGAAGGGCTGGGGAGTGACCAGGATAAAGAGCAGCATTCACAACAGCCTCAAACCCCTTCTGCAGGAGGGCTAAGGTCATGCTTTACTCCTACTCCCAGCTTTGTTACATTAAGTATAATTCTCTTTACTTTATGAAAACAGGTTAAAAAGAAGAACTGGAGATATTTGGATTAATGTACAAGAACAGGGGGATTAAGAGGCCCTGTCAATTAAGGTGATCCCTTTAAGGCTCTGCCCTTTCACCCCTGGAGCTTGGCTTTAATTCCTACTCAGGCTGATGTGACTAAACCCCTTCTAATCTGACAGCTGATAGAGGTCAGAAGTTAAATGTGTCCAGGCAGCAAAAGACACCATTCTGATGGTCTCTGTCCTCAGGAGTAACTCTGACACGGCAGTCCCAGGCACCCCTCACAGCAATGAGAGTGGCTCTGTGACTTTTTTTGGCACCTTGCCGTGCTGCCTCTCCAAGTTTGGATTCTTGCAAATATTATCCTCTTGGTTTTGCACCCCCTGCCCTTCTTAATGCTCCCCCTGAAGATGCTGCAGGGCAAGTAGCATCCTCACCACGGGGTTTACCCTGGCCCCCAGAGTGATGTTTTGGTATTTTGCACATATGGCTGTGTGTTGTGGCAGGCACCATTTGTAAGCAGTGACCCTGGTCCAACTGCAGCACTTGCTGTGGATGGAAAGGAACCAGGCTGTGCCAGGCAAGCAGGCTTGGGCACCATCCCAGCCTGCCCTGGGTGCAGAGGTGCAGCTGCCATGGGTCCTGCTACAGAGAAGATGAGCAGATTGCTTCAGAGATTGTCCACCCACCTCGTTTAGACACCTCTGATGGAAGGGGCTGTGTGTGAGTGTCTGTCTCACATGCTGGTGGTGAATGGGGCTGACACGGGGTTGTCTCACTCCCCTCCCCCAGCTGTTGACTAGCCCTGAGGCCAGTGAGATGGATCTGCTTCTTGTTACAGAGGCTTGCAAAACCTAAACCAAACCAGAGCCTGTTGTTATCTAGAAGTGAATGTCATGTCCTAAGGAGGATGCTGAAGATGGTTTATGAGCTGTGAGATCTTCCAGCTTGCACAGTAAACCACCATCAAAATCCATGCCTCAGCAGTACTGAGAGTAGTGATAGCCAGGGCTGAGTGCTGACCAGACTAACTTGAATGAATGTCTTATTTCTCAGCTGCATGAACAAAGGAATTGTGACTCTCTGAGGCTGTGTTTTACCCTGCAAGCAATCCCTCTGGGCTAGGCTTGGGACCTTTCTGAGATCTGTTTTCTCTCTAACATCTTGCACTTGTTCTGGTTCAGAAGAGGACTTTGAAACACAGCAAGGCTGAGCAAGCAGTTCTTTCAGGCCAAGCATCACTGATTAAATTCACAATGCTTATGCTGAAAAAGCAGAAGAGCCTTGTTCCATCTCAGGTAGTTAAAAAATATTTCTGGGTCAGAGCCATGCTATCTTTCTGCTTCTCCTGTGGCTGGGCATAGCAGCAGCAGGGATGGGGAGAGCAGGGAGCTATAGCAGCAAGAGCAGGAAGCAGCAGAAGCCCAGGCCCCACATCCCTTAGAAGTCCTCTTCTACTGGCCTGTTCCCACTTTTCTGCTTGTGACTGTTCTTCCCTTTTTTCCTCCTCTTTTCTGCTTCCTGGGTTCTCACAGCCTTTGCAGTTAACAGCCAGACATTTGTCCCTTCCCTTCAGAGCCATGGAACTGTGTGCCTTCAACAAGCCCACCACACAGGCTCCTTTTGCTGCAGCTGCAAGGGCCAAAGTCCTGCTTTCAGCCCTGTCTGGCAGGATTAATTTCAGCAATGCATCAAGTTGCTTTTCCTGAGCACCATCCACAGAAGCTGGATGACCCTGCATGCCCCGCCTGGCTCAGGGGAAGTGCAGGGTTTGCCTTTCCCCACCTTGTACCATAAATGCTGCAGCCCCAGAGAGGACTCCTTGGGAAGTCCTGGGGTACAAAACTCTGTGCATGTAGGAGTGTCTGACCACAAAAAGAAAGCTTGGATCAGTGCTTCAATATTTAAAGAACAAGGAACACAGGAAGACAGATGCCATTTCTCAGCCACCCAGATGGGGAGAGTGAAGTCACTGTAGTCAGGGTGGGTTTGCCTTACTCTACCTCCATGCTCAGAGCTCTTCTCAGCACATGGTCTAGATTAAGCCCCATTCTCTTTTAAGCCATTAAATCATCATGAGCTCTCCAGTCTCCCAGTGGGCTCATCTTGGAAAATCTTGCAATAGCTCCAATTTCTGCCAAATCATTCAGATCTTAGCTTTCAACTTGTCTTTCACCCCAGGGCTTTGGCTTCCCCATTGGTAGAAGGATAAAGGTCTTGCACAAAGGCCTCGGGAGAGATATGCGTGGGCTCGCTGCTGCTGATCTGAAGCAAAGACAGAGTTTGTGTGGGGGTGTGCTTATGTAAAACTCGGAGCTCCACTTCACCTCAGGGCCACCCACAGACTCCAAGATTAATTATTTGCTCGCACATTTTCCCCACAATAAGATTCATTTGTGGGGAGGGGAACACTGAGTTTGGGGACAGTGAACTTTGCTGTTGGGACAGATATTTAGTTGGTACTCAGACCTAGTCTAAACCCACTTTTGAATGGTTTCACAGAGGTGAGCTGATGATCTGGACATGACCTGATCTCTCAGCTCATCTGTGCTGTACAGAGAAAGTGGTTTTCTCCGAAGTGTGATATGGATTCCTGACCCTGCCATCAGTTTTACATTCTTAGATTAAGGAAGTCTTGATCAATTTTAGTCCTCCAGCAGGCCAAGTACCAGGATTGCCCGTGTGGCTGTGACCAGCTCACTGAGGTACACGGGAGGAGTGCAGTGTCTGCCAGCCACCTTGGCAAGCAGCCCATGGGAGCCAATTAGCACTGGGCTTGGTTTGTGTGTGCTCACACACAGGGTGACAATTTTGTCACAGTAGAGGAGCTCAGGGAGCTAAGACATGCAAGTGGAAGACTTAAAGCTCATGCACAGCCATGCCTGCCTTGTCCAGGGGAAGCACTGGGATCACACCGTGGCTGGGACCTCTAGGCCCAGGTAGCTGTGCCAGGGGTACTCCCTGTTATGCCTTTTCTCATGGTGATCCGTCAGCTTTATGTATTCCCTGCAAGGCTTATTTTAGTGTCACAAAAGTGTTCTTAAAGTCATTAGCAGATGTACCATATTTTTCAAACAGATCCCTTAAGACTAACTTAATTGTCCAGCAAGCTGTGGGTACAGCCTTTCAAGTACCCATTAAACAAATAGCTGCTGATCCAGACAGGAGCGAGTCAGAAATTAATAAAACCTTCCCTAGACTAAATGGTGAAATGCTGCATAGTGTGTCTGTCATCTAATAAATACACCTGCTGAGTGAAGGGGTGAGCAAAGAGGAGAAGGGAAATGTTTCCTGAAACATCCCTGGGGCTGGCTGCCCGCTGCTGTTTGAGCAGCACATGCAGCTGTGAGAGCTGAGTTTGTGGGGAAGGGAAGGGGAGGGGAGGGGGGAGGGGAGGGGAGGGGAGGGGAGGGGAGGGAAGGGGAAGGGAAGGGAAGGGAAGGGAAGGGAAGGGAAGGGAAGGGAAGGGAAGGGAAGGGAAGGGAAGGGAAGGGAAGGGAAGGGAAGGGAAGGGAAGGGAAGGGAAGGGAAGGGAGGGAAGGGAAGGGAAGGGAAGGGAAGGGAAGGGAAGGGAAGGGAAGGGAAGGGAAGGGAAGGGAAGGGAAGGGAAGGGAAGGGAAGGGAAGGGAAGGGAAGGGAAGGGAAGGGAAGGGAAGGGAAGGGAAGGGAAGGGAAGGGAAGGGAAGGGAAGGGAAGGGAAGGGAAGGGAAGGGAAGGGAAGGGAAGGGAAGGGAAGGGGGTGTGGGAGAGAGGCTTTTGCCACTCCAGCACACCCTGTGCTAGCCTAGGTCCTGCTCCAAGAGCCCAGTCTCTTAAACTCACCCAAACAGTCTGAGCACAGACTGCCCCTGTGACTTTGCAGCCCCAGTTCCTTGGAGGCTGGCCAGGGATTAAGTCAGTAAATAAAAACATTTCATTTTTTTAAGTTTTGGCAAAGAAGATGAAAACAAAGGCCCAGCATTTTGCAGGCAAGGACGAGATTAATTTTTTTAAACCTCTGCTGTCACCTTACCTTCACTGTGTCTGTAGAGAGGAAGCCAGTGGATGAGGAGCTCTGCCACCCCAGTTTCATGGGGTTGAATGCCTCCACAGCAAAGAGCATTCTCACAAACTACAGAGCAGCATTGCAGCCTGATGCCATAAAAGAGATAAGAATGCATAGACCATGTTGTGAAAAGAAGGGAAAATACTTGAATACTTTGAATCCCTGATGTTGATTAGGACACATTGTCAGGGTCTGTGAAAAGTTCAATATTGAGGTGCCTCTTTAGAGAAACTTGCCATCACATACATGTCTCATCTGGTCCTTTGTCCTCATGCTTCTTCCCAGCCCTTCTGCCATTGCAATGTCCCTAAATCTGAGTCCCTCACACAGCACATGCTAAGGAGAGTGTCCAGACCAGGCTGTTTGTGCAATACTGCATAAAGAAGATTAAATTGTATCCCTTACACATGCACATGTTCCTGTAAAAGAATATTCCTAAAGTGCTTTGAGATCCATGGATGAAAAGATCTGTTAATAATAATAATTTATTACTGCAAAGTTATTGCTAAAGGTCTCTCAGCTTTTCCTTTGTGATTACATACATAGGAGCTTCCTGCAATGTTACAGAACATCTCCCCAGGCTGAAATTTGGCAAACTGTGTCCCAATTCTGAGCCATTTAATTTTTTTATTAGTTTTCTGAAAGCTTGTGTTAACCAGTTTTAACCTGAAAAGTGAAGAAACAGAACCAAAACAATAATACCTGGACTGTAAATCTGCACCCTGGTGATTTACAATGAAATGACTGTCTGAATTAGACCAACTATTGTTCTAGCTACACTCCACATCACCACTGAATGGGACAGAAAAAAAAAATAAAAGGCTAGAAGTGATATTTTCTTTTTTATGAGGGCATGGAAAATCATGGTAGCTTAGCACCCCTTCTCAACTACAACTTTTCCCCTGGAGCAAGTATGAATCATGTGGACAGGAGCACAAATAAATCTTCCTGCAGACAAACTTGTGTCTGCAAGGTTTTCATTTAGTTTGCCTTTGCCAACCAGTCAGAGTGTGAGAATACAGTAGCTGTTCAGTGAGGTGAGGAATGATCACTTTTTTAACTACAAGAAATTAATTTGTAAAAAATGGTTTTGAAGAAAGAAATAGGGCTTTCTCTTTCTGGCAATACAACATGCTCTGCACAGGCAGTGTGATGGAGATGTTTCCTGTGTGCTGCTCTTCAGTGCTCCCTGCGTCCTGGGCCACCAGTGCACTCAGAGCATTACTCACATGTTCTTTTCCTGAGCAACTTGGCTTGGATGAGCAGTCTCTGCAAGGATGAGGACCAGGACTCTCAAATGCCTGCAACCTGTCAGTGACCACAGCAGTTCATTGTTGCACTTTGCCTGTCCTGCAGGGAAGCACATCAGATTGATCCAGCCACTCAGCCACCTTCCAGCAACCCTGGCCTGACTTTGGAGCAGCACTAGGTAGGACATGGAAGATACTACTCCAAGCCCTGAGGCAACTAGAAGCAATTAAGTAGGATTAAAGAGGGACAAAACAGGAATGGGAGGATTGTTTCTGTTGCTTTTATCAGCACTGGAGTGGAATCTGATTGTAATTGTGTCCTGTTTACTGTCCTGATCAGAACAGAGATAAATGTCCAGATAAAATAAAGACACTTTTAATAAACTGCTTCTGATTAGAAATAGCAGGGTGGGGATGGAGGAGCAGGCTCTGAGTGCAGCACTGTGTGTAACTTGCTGAGGAGTGCCTGGACTTGCTCTGCAGAGTGTCTGACCTTCGCTCATGGCAGTGCCCTCATCCTCAGCCATGCAGGTACAGAGCAGCTGAGAATGGGTCCTCTGTGCCACCTCAACAGCTCACACAGATTAGTAAAGACCATGATCAGCCCTCCCTAAACTGCTCCTTCCATTGGTTTTCCACACTTGGTGTGCCCCTGCTCATGGCAGGAGGGTTAGAACAAGGTGATCTTCAAGGTTTCTTCCAACCCAGACCATTCTGTGATTCTGTGATCCTATGATTCCATGACTTTGCAAAACCATCCCAAGATCTTAATTAATTTCTGGGAACACTCACCAGGATCATATGACTGGTCTCTTTCTGAAATTACATTTTCTCTGCAGTACATTTAAACAACTGGACCTTGGTGGAGGAGAAAAATCAGGAGACTTTCATGAGAGAGTTTTCAAAAAACAACATAAAAATGGCATCTCCTTGTTAACCAAGAGAAGCAGAAGGAGCATCTGTCAGACTGTGAGGTACAGGTAAGGAAATAACCCTCAGAGGTATTTTCTTCAATATGAAGAAAATCCAGGATAAGGACAATAAATATGAAATACAGTAACAAATGCATAACATTACTGAAGCCTCAGTGCAGAATTTTAATAAAGCAAACCATTCTGCATTCATGTTCAAAAATAAGTCAGTTACTGTAACGGACTATGACACTACCTTATGGGATGTTTGCCCAGGTTTCATATCTGAAAGAGGAAAATTATTTAAACCAAGTGTAGGGTTCAAAATGCTGCAAAATTCTTGACACCATTCTGGAAAGCCAGAGGTGAAAATTACACCGAACCAGAAAGTGGTTGCCACTTCAGCAACCATCATGCAGAATGACATCAGTACAGAGATGAGGAGAAGTCTAATTTCATTGCATTGTATTGTAGGACACAATATTTTTCCATACTGAGCATTCACAATATTCTTACAAGATAAGCTGCTCTGGGACTGTGATAATGGAGGAGTGAGATGGATGACCTCATTATTTCTGTTTAAAATCAATAATTATTTAAGTTGTTGGTATGCTTGGAATCATCCAATAAAAAATGGAGTAAATACATCAACAACAGCAAAGCTAATGACTGCAGGAATCACCAAAAGCAGAGAAGCCAAATGAGAGGGAAAACTGAAAATTCAGTATTTGGGAAAAGTAACCAAGAAGGTGACTTGGTCAACATCAAGGCTCTGGGCTGCCAAAGTCTGCTGAAACCAGGAGTCTGCAATTGCTCTGCCAATAAACTGCAGCCTCAGCAGTGATGGTGCCAGAAGAAAAACCTCTGGCACAATGGCTACAGCATTTCTGTAAAGGATGAAATAACCCAAACAACCTGAGACTGGTTCTAGCTATAAAATGACAATTAAATTTAAGGAAAATACACTCATTCTATTAGAATTCTACACTCATCTAGGGAGCTGGAATCTACAGTGGAGTACTCTGATTTCTATCAGAATATGGACCAAAAATCTTGGTCTTTCAGCTGAAGGAAGGGTGCTTTTGAAGGCATTGAATTTACCCTGAAGCTGCTAAAATGGCAATAAAGTTCAACAGTAAAAAGAAACTGAGTAAGTACAGAGCTTGATTAGGGACATCACCTTGAAACTTCAAATATATTTTCTCCTTTTTCCTGAATCCTCCCTGAGAATGAAGAAAAATCAGGCAAAAACAGCTGAAAAAAAGGGTGATGCACATTCTGTTTTACATATATATCCAGACTGCATTCTTCAGTAAAAAGGAAAGATTTCTTCTAATCAAACCAAGTATGTCATTGGAAATGCCTCAGTCATAAATTGAAAATAATAATCTTTTATACATGTGTCAAATCAAAGCTGCTCACATTTTGCTATGAAGCATCTGAAGATGATCTGGAACTTCTAAAGACTCATGAAATCTCACAAAAAAAAGAAGAGTGATCTGGACTTAGAAGCACTCCAGAAAAGATTAAACTAAGTCTTGGTTCATTTAGCAGATGAGCCACATTTCAGTTAGAAACAAAACATATTAAACAACTGAGACTGTCCTAATGTTATGCTTCAGCTGTATTAACTGGCAGAAATTGTACTTCCATTTCCAGTAAGCTATGTGAGTGCTGAAAGAATATTTTCAGGACTCAGATTTATCCCTTCACCACAGAGGTTCAATATTACAGAGCAAATATCAGAAAATGTTACTTCAGTTTTCTCAAATAAATTTCAGGAGAAGCATATTTGTTTGACATTTGAGCATTAGCATACATTCTGCAAAATTACCACACACAAATGAATGATCAAAAAGAGAGTAAAATATCAAGTTCTTATTTATACTTCTATTAGGATTAAATCCAACCCGTAAGTACAAATTAATCCTAAGTTTTTATTTTATTTTCCTACCAAAGCAAGAAAATAAAACCAAAGGAAAGGCAGAATGAAATAAAACCTTGAAGATTTCTGGATATATGTCCTCCCCAGGCTTCCCAAATCCTACAGTCCTGCACAGGGAGACCACAGACCTTTGCTGCAGCTGTGATCAGGATTCCCCACACTGGGAGGTTCCTGCAGACCAGCAGGGCTGAAGTTCATCTTTGCAGGGATGAACCTGCTCACAAGCCAGGCAGAGCAGCTAGAAAGGCCCTCTCTCCTACTCCATCTGGAAAAATAAGCTCTGCAGTTCATCTCAGTAATTCTTTTAGTACTCAACACAATTACATTGCACTAGAAAGCATCCAGAGAAGGAATGATAAACTAATAAGGATATTCTTTAGCTGGGAACCACTTCACAGTAATTAATTCCTGGTCTGTGTTTGACCAGTGTTGCTTTGTGCATAGACTGAAAGTTAAAAGAGCATTTGCATCAAAGCACACAGGTCCCTTAGCATGCAGACCCCACTAAGCTCATTTCCTATCCAAGTGCAGTGCTCAGTTTAAAGTTAATTCCTCCCCTACAGAGGTTATGGGCTACAGCAATATTCCCTCCTTTAACAAGGGGGAATACTGCTGTGCTGGGAATATTTCCATGACCAAATTAAACTCTGGAAGTACTTACTCCCAGCCCAGAGCCCAGTTCTGCACCTTTCCTTACCCCTCTTTATGGCCTGACCTCACCACAGCAGAGTGGAGTCCATGGCTGAGAACAAAGCAGTGCTGCCCTCAGAGGTGCCTAAAAAAATCTGCGTTTTTGAGCAGCCTGCTCAGGTACTACTGAAACTGTAGTTGGACCTCACTCTTTGTAGCCTACCTAAGTAGACTAAAATGATGTATGTTAAGGGATGTATGTTTTACTTCAGAGTATCTATTCTTTCATTCTTTTTTTTTTTTTTTTTTTTTTATTATTAAACCATGTGTCATTCCAAGCCCTCAGAAAAGTCTTTTAGAGTAACATTTAAAAAATTAAATTAAAGGGAGAAGACAGAATACCTCAGACATTTTTCTTTGGAATGAATAACTTTGACTATCCCTTTATGCTCATGATAAAATATTAAAAACTGATGATAAAAGAAAGTAAGATTCTCTTAGCTAAAAGAAAGAATGCCAGTATATTTAGGAGAAGCAAGGGGTTCTATAAACAGATTAAATGATGTGCACTTTGTTTGAGAGCTTTCAACACAGTACACAAATTAAATATTTCCAGAAATTCTGTTGGGCTTACGTAACAGAGAGGTATTGTGGGCTCTTAAAATGACCTTTCAAATTTGGAAAAACAAAAAGGTCTGTATACATAATGGAAAATGTGCCTTGATAAACATAAGGTACTTTGTTGACTGTGGTTGAAAACTGACTATTGAAGGAATCTCACAGAGACACAAAATGAGGCCTTGTTTTACTTTTTTTTCTTTTTCTTTTTTTCTTTTTTTTACTTCTCTTGCAAGGTCATGGGTTTACAGACATCTGATGTGGAAAATGGAAACTTGTACCTCATCACGCGGGCAGTGGATGCAGCGCAGCTCCCTGGCACACTCGCCCATGGATGCATCTGCAGAGCAGTGAGCATTCTCTGCCAAAGGCTTCATTCACAGCATTACAGGGTGTTGGACCCACCTCATGGAGACTGCAGAAAAGTCCACCTTCAGTTCTTACAGCTCTTGGGCAGCCCAGTCCATCAGCCTACCTTGTCCAAACCCTGGCATTCATCCCAGACAGGCTAAAGAAATGCTTGGATTTTTCAGTGTCCCAGCTTCTCTTGGTAGAGGCAGAGACAGATTTCTGTATGCACAAAATCTCCACTTCAGGGGACAGGTCTGGCCCTTCACCACTTGAAAGCAGAATAACTCAAGAGTCACAGAGATAGAGAAGGACACCTTGTGTGACACCCCCAGTGCTGATCCACCCCCACACTTTGAGACCCTTTTCATTTAGTCCTTGGCCTGGAAAGTAAATGTTTCTCTTTCTTCATCAAGTTCAGGGATGCTTCCTAGTGGTTTCATGCTCAGCCTTATGTTTTGTAAAACTCACTGCATTTTAATTCATGTTTCTTTCCTTGTCTACAGCAGCCTTTCCCCTCCTCCTCTATGGCCCCAGTGTGCTGATGCCACTTTGACAAAAGAAGTGTAAGCACATCTCCATCACCTTGTTCTGCTGTAACCTTATAATCCTGGCTCTGACTCACTGTCACACTCAAGTGTCTTCTCCCAAAGCACAGGAAGAAACCCTCTTGGTCCCCAGTGCCTTGTGATGCAGGGCTTTGCATAAGGAAGCACAATGAGTGCTTTATGAGTAGCTTGCCTCGCTGTGTCTCCATGTCACTGTCTTTGAATTATCACTTTCATAAAACATATTGATGTCTGCCCACGAAAAAGATCGTAGGTAAGGGAGGAAGAACCACTGTCAACTTTCCTGCAGTTCTGGGAGGAGCAAGGAGCTATCTGAAGTGAGTTTATGTTCCAAGGTGGGGGCTGGTTTCCCTCTGGGACAGTAAAAATGCATATTCAACAAGATCAACTGTCTAACTCATGGTTTTATTATTAAATTACAGACCCTGAAGAACTCAAAATAAAAACTGATTAGATCAAAAACTACTTGCTTTGCACATCACCATGGCAATTCCGCTTTCTCCATCTAGTTATTTATGACGATGATGGCCTCTGCAATAAGCCTTGAAATAGATACAAAGATACAGCCGAGTCAAAATAAATTACAGAAAATGAGTGTCTTAACTGGCAGCAAGTCCATCATCCTCTGCCCCAGAATACCATCTAGGCTCCAAGAAGATAAAAGGTATGGCCTTGAGAACCAGCACATAAGCAGAATTCAAATGCATTCATAAATGCAATCTGCAAAATCCCCAGCCACTTGCAGTGTGGATACATAAGGATATTTTTGCTTTAAAGTTCTCCAGATACCCAGAGTCTATCCTAAACCATCGATATTGGCAGCCAAAAGGTCCCCAGGATCTGATCCCAGAGGTGTTGCAAAGCAATGTTACTCTAGGTAGTCTCTGCTCCATAAACAGCTCTTACCTGTACAGTTTGTACATGAACACCTTTGTTCGCAGAATTGCCCCTGGGTGACCACACCAGAGCTCCAGTCCACATTGAGTGGCAAGGTTTCTTGACCCAGCTCTCTCCTCTCCCTGATTCTCAGCCCCTGGCCAAGAGCAGCAGCCATCCAAACATGGATGCTGACCTGCCTGACAAAATACAAGCATCCTGGAAGGCAGCCTCCTCCTCTTTCAGCTCAGTGGGGAGCAGGACTGCTATCCTTGTTTCAGATGAACTCCAGTGGTAAATATCTCTCTACCTCTCCCTTTTTTCAATGACTTTTAATGTTGGCATCTCAGCTTTACCCAGGGATGTAGGTGCTAGGAAAGATCCACCCAAACAGACATCCCTGTGTGTGCAAAAAGAAAGCAGGTAGAACAAAGCCTTGAATTTTAGAACAAGCAATGTTATTTGGCACTGTAAACATGACAGCTGCTAGATCCCATCCAGAATTTATATGGCAGGTTCTATGCCCTGAAACACATCTTCCCCATGCTGTGCTCCATCACATTCCCAGAGCTTTCCCCCAAGCCCAGGTTTCTGTGTGTTTGTACAGATGTACCCAGTTCCGGGCAGGGCTGCTCTTGGGACACATGCCCACGTAGGCAGGCAAACAAGCATCTTCACCATCAAAGAAAAGCATTCACAGTTTGCCTGCCTTTATTTCACTGTTTATAAATACCCAGTTAGGAATTAGGGGAAGACCACTGTGTGCTTAAGTAGCCAGTCTGCTAGCACAAAAGATGAATAGTGAATAGCTGAAGCGAATGATTCCCAGAAAACTCATTTTGCCTGTGTAATTCAGCAAATGCTTACAAATAAGGAACAAAAAGTAAGGACATGACTAGAGGGCAGATTAAACTAGTCAGGGTTTTTTTCCCACATTTAAATATTTATAATGCATTATATATATAAAAAATACATATGCATATTGGGGGGAATTTACACATCTCACACTCTTGTGCAAGCATGCACAAGCCAGAGCACTGACAGCAGTGTATCATCTATCAGATGGTCATGAGCAAGGCTGATGGAAGTGCAGGAAATGACTGTCCATGGCTGCTAGAGTGCAACACCCCTGTGTCAACATTTTACTTTCTTGTTCATCTTTCCCATGTGCTACAAGCAAGTTATGAGCATGATCAGTGCTCAGGTTGGAAACTTGGTGGGTATGCATCAGCAAGGCACATGGTGTGAAAATGGGCAAACCCTGACAAACTTCTTCACAGTGTTCCTTGTGGTACTGATGATGCCAGAATGGTATCAGGTGAGAGCTGAGACAGAGTCATTTTATGACCACTGCCACTGAAATTTCCTGGGCAGAGACTGTCAGAGATGTTATCTATAAGGAATTCTGCCTCTCATCTTACAGGAGGATATTCTCCTCCTGACGCTGTGATTTATCAGCCCTCAAAGGTAATCTGGCAGGCATGGTCACCTGCATAACATGACAACAACATATGACAATTGTCATAACAATTTCTTCAGCGGTACCTTACATATTACAAGACCCCTGTTTGAAAAACCCTTTGTGACAGCCCTTGATATTGCTGCAGCCCATCAATGGGCCAAACACAAATAATACAAAAATATTTTTTTATTAAGAAATATTAAAAGAAATAAGACATGTTTATTAGGTCACCAAACTCTGACAAACTCTGGCATAACTGGGTGAAAAGTAGCTTTTTTTCTAACTGCTAACAAGAAAGAAGAATGTGGGGCGGTTTTAGTTGTTTTATTTTTTTTTTAATTTTTAAATATAAATTGCTTTCAAAACAAAAAAAAATCAATATGCTTTCCAGGCATTCCCACCACTTTTCATCAAAAAAGCTTATCAAGTTTGACATGAATTGATTCAATTACTCTAAAACTGCTGTGAATTTACATATTAACTAAAAATATTTTCTGCTCAGCTCTATCTAAAACATGTATAACATTTGTAAGAACTGGTGGGGGAAAGTGTGACTAGGATACAGAAATATTTGAACATCAAATAAAGTGTAAATGCAATGGACTCACTATTACAGAAATATCTTGGCATGTTTCCACCTGGAGCCAGCAAGATGATTAACTGGCCATATGCACTAATAATTTGAGGCTGATGTTTGCATCAGTGCTGTGGAAATTGGGTGCTGTTCTGCTCACAAAAAAGTCCCCAAACCAACCCACACAACTGAGGCTGGGAGACTGGATCTTCTGTGCCTGATGAAGCTTGAGACAGGTACAATAACAAGAGCCTCTGGGATTTCCAAGCACAGGTTTAGGCAAGCCTAAAGTGGCCAACAGCTCAGTAAGGAAAGCCCTTGCTGTGCTGGTTCCAACAGCACCCAGAGAGCTTCTCTGGAGCAGGAGTCACTTGCCACAGACTCCCACCATTTCTGTTTCTCTGGAAATGCCTCCAACAATCTCCAAGTCAAATTCTGCTCCAGAACTAATACATCTGCTAAAGCAACTTCAGCTTCAAGTCCTCCAATACCTGGCCCTGTGACCTAACCTAACCTTTGGTTAGAGCCCTGTGCCATGAGGAGTGCTGCTAAGCAGACAAGGACAGTTTTCTCCTACACATGCCTTTCTATGTATGCCTTCAGACAGAGTCTGAATTTGAATCCCTCCCTTGGAAGATAAAAAACCAGGTTTGTTCTTTGCCAGTACTTGGAGCAGTGTGAGCAGGATCAGGGCTGAGATTTTGCTGAAAGGTGCTGTTTGGCCTGGTTCTTCCATATATACTGAGCAAAAATGATGTTATAGCTTAGTTGAAAGTTCACTTGTCTTCAATGCAACCTATAAACCCAGTTCCAGCTACAGAAGCACTTGGAGCCCCAGATGCTGCTCACAGCATCTTTTCATATGTTCCTGTCATCTGTTCTCTGTTTATGATATAAAACAATTTAAAACAAAGGGGGAAACAACCACCAAGAAAATTCTGACGCATTTTTGGAGTGTGACAGCCATGTTATAAATAATAGAAAATTAATGTGGGGGTTTTTTTAATTGTTTTAGTTTGTGTTTGGGGGTTTGGAAGATTGTGGGGTGGTTTGGGGAGGGAGGGGGGGTTGTTTGTTTTTCCTATCTATTTAGAGCTGGCTTTCCCACATTTTTCAGGCAGCAAAATTAAATCAGTAGCAGCTTTGTCAAACTTTTTCTTTCCTTACAACATATTCACTTTCCTTCAGTCTGTCAAGTTCCCGTGAAGGGCTGAGATCTTCTGGTGATTCAGCAGCACTGCGTCTCCAAGGAGGTTCGTGTATCTGCCCATCACTTCGCGAAACGGTGCCGGTAAGGAATGAATGGGGAAAAAAAGAGCAGAGATCGAATGCAGACTTTGATCGCTGTTTGTTTAAACCTGCAACGAGGGGAGAGCATTCTGCTGAGCTGGCCTGGGGCTTGGCTGCCCACGAGATGGTGCTAGAAAGCTGCGGATGTCAGCAGGACCCGTGGGGGAAGGCACCCTGCAGGTTGAGGACATCAAGCACTGCAATGCTCTCTCTCCTATTTTAATAAAAACACTTCAGTTTCATTTTCACTTGAAAAGTTTGATCATTGTGAAGGCAGGCACTTAACAATTCTCATTTACCTGTAGTTAAAACCCAGGGCACTGCTTTCTCATGGGTACACAAGGAGATACCTCAAGAGCTCCCATTTCTAAATGTTACTTTCTTAATTCCAGCTTTCTTTTTAAACTTTTTTTTCCCTTGGACTGTTTTCAATTGTTTGCAGAAATTATCACTCTTGCTAGTGGACATAACATGCTGGATTCAGATCTAGCCTATAATCCAGAATTACTTTTTCTAATGAAAGAGAGCTTCCCTGACACTATATAATTGACAGTAAGATCAACTTTTGTCCCTGTTTGTTTTTTTGACAGTCACAGGAAAATGACAGACAAGATAAGCTATGAGTGAGGAATCCAGCTCCTAAAGCTGCAATCTTGTGTAGCCTGGAAAAGGTTTCTGAGGAGAAAACACCACCACAGGTCAGATAAATTTCTGTACCAATCACACAGAGGCCAGCTGAGGTCAGGTCATCTGTAAAAAGCAGATATTTCCCTGCTGGAGCACTGGGCCCTGACACAGCTCTGTTCCAAACACACAGCCAATATTTGCTATTACAGATCATTTATTAAATCTTGGCCAATCATAATAGGAAATTTTATGCATATGAAGATTTCTATATTTTGCCAAAAGTAGTTCATGCATGAAAAATATTACATAAACTTTCTGAACATATATCAAAATAAATATTACAAACTACAGGAAATATGCTAATATGACTCCCATTGAAGTTTCAGGATTTGTTTAGGATTACTCTGATGGTTATAAAAGTGTCTCCTCTCATATCCTTCAGCTGAAGGAACAGCTTTGCCTTGGTCATTTTCTCCTCTTAAAAGCATGCCAGATTATTCTTACATCCAGCAGAACTCCTAAAGGCACAGCACTAAGTCTAGACACCTGCACATGTCCAGACCAAGTACACTGCTGAGCTGGATCCCCCCAGGTCAGACAAACCTTCTGAGCCAATTTTCCAGTGCTGATTGATGCTGCTCCTGCATACCCATGCATAGCTGAGCCTTCCAGCCACCATCTGCAGCGGTCACCATGTGTCTGCAAGTCGTGCCAGCCCTTTAAAGGCAGGTGTCAACACTCTTCACTGAGCACGATGACAGCAGGGCTTGAACTTCCACTGTATGTGGCAAGGAGGGATGAAGTCACATATTTGCTTCCCTTGATGTCTGTCAAGCTGCCCTTGCTGTGTTTCTGGCTGTACTCATTTCACAGCATGATAGTGACTCCAGTATCATGACATGCTTACAGGGTTTGTGGTCCTTTAAGAGTTAGAGCATGACAGAATGTTCTTTGACTTCAAGGGGTTTGGGATTTTGCCCCAAGATGGATGAAAATGTCATGATATCACAGATAGAAACATCATCTACTACAAATAGTCATGGTTCACTCAAAGTCTACAGGAAAGTGTTTGAAAATGTTCCGAGGCTTAAGTCTACCCTGACAAGAAAATTTGCACAGCTCCATCAGTCTTTCACAAGAAGTGATACAGAGATAGTGAGAGCTGAAAGATCGGAAATGAAAATGATGACAGAGGTAGAAAAAAAGAGCAATGGGCAACACTGGAACTGGGTAACTCAAGAAAACAGAAAAGTTACACATTTAAGAATTTTATTGAAATGAACAAAAGGGGTGTTGTAACACCTTATTTCTGGCATTTAACACCTTATTATTGCATTGAAGCCCAGTATATATCAGCTTTCCAAGAGGGCTTAGATATGGATAAACAAGTTCCATATTAAGGCACAGATCATTAGAATGAGGGGGAAATCCTTTTTTTTTTTTTAAATAATAAATTCTTACGTGACTCAAAGTATTCCATAACTGTGTGTTGTTGGACTTCCTGTACTTCCCATAAACGACTATTTATTTGGCATGGAAACACTTTCCTGTTGTCTCCATGGCCATTTTCTTGGAAGGAGTGCAGGAGAAGTAAGAAGTGAAGAAGCCTGCCTCCAAGTGATGCAGAACTGGTCAAGCTGACTTTGTGGGATCCATCCCAGTGAGATCCTGTGGAAAATAGCCTCAAGGAATCCCAACTCAACACAGGCAAAAGCTCAGCTAGAACTGGCTACTGCTGTGAAAGATAATGGAAGTGGTTTTATGTTTACATTAACACCAAAAGGAGGGCCAAGGAAAATCTCCATCCTTTATTGGAGTGCTGGGGAACACTGTTACCAAGGCGGAGGAAAAAGCTGAGGCACTTAATGCTGCCTTTCTCTCGTCTTTAACAGAAAGACTGTTTATTCTCAGGGCAACAAGCCCCCTGAGCTGGTGGACAGAGACAGGGAGCAGAATAGATCCCCTGCAACCCAGGAGGAAACAGTCAGTGACCTGCTGAGCTGCTTGGGCCCTCACAAGTCTATGAAGCTGGGTGGATTCCCTTAAAGGTGCTGAAGGGGTTGGTCAAAGAGCAGAAGAGCTTGTCTAGACACTCTCCATCATTTATCATCAGTCCTGGTTAACTGTGAAGGTTCCAAACAACTGGAGGTCAGCCAGCATGATGAACATGTACGAGGAGGGTTGGAAGGAGGATCTGGAGAACTACTGTCACCCTGACCTCAGTGCCAGGCAAGGTTATGGAACAGGTCATCTTTAGTGCCATCATATGGCACATACAGGACAACCAGGGTTTAGGAAAGGCAGATCCTGCTTGACTGTCCTGATCTCCTTTTATGACCAAGAGACCTGGTAATAAAAAGGGCTAGTGGGCAGGGAAAAGGCCATGGATGCATCTACCTGGACTTCAGTTGATATTGTCTCCTACAGCATTCTCCTAGAGAAACTGGCAGCCCATGGCTTGGGCAGTGCCCTCTGTGCTGGATTAAAAACTGTCAGGCTGGCAAGGCCCTGGGAGTGTTGGTGAATAGTGCCACATCCAGCTGGCAGCTGGTCCCAGTGGTGTTCCCCAGGGCTTGGTGTTGGGCCAGTCCTGTTAATCAATGATCTGGACAAGGAGGTCAAGGGCACCCTCAGTCAGCTTGTGAACGATCCTCGGTTGGCTGGGAGTGCTGATCTGCTGGAGGGCAGGAAAGCTCTGCAGAGGGCTCTGGACAGGCTGGATCTATGGGGTGAGGCCAGTGGTATGAGGTTCTACAAGGCCAAGTGCTGGATCCTACACTTGGGGATTGGGATCACAGCAGCCCCTGCAGTGCTACAGGCTGGGGGAAGAGCAGCTGAGAATTGGCCCAGTGGAAAAAGACCCGGGGGTGCTGGTTGACAGATGGCTGAACATGAGCTGCCAGTGTGTCCAGGTGGCCAAATGGCATCCTGGCTTGTGTCAGAAATGCAGCATGGCCAGCAGGACTGGGGAAGTGATTTTCCCTCTGTGCTTGGCACTGGTGAGATGCCCAAGTGCTGAGATCACTTCTGGGGCTCCCAGCTCCTCTGTCCCTGGAGGTGTTCCGAAAACAACCAGATGTGGCACTCAATGCCGTGGTCTGTTTGGCAAGGTGGTGATCCAAGGTTGGACTCAAGGATATTGGAGATCTTTTCCAACATTAGTGATTTTATGATTCTGTGATCCCATTGTCTGCAGTCTTTCGGGGATGGGAGGTTACCACAGAAAAGTCTCATGTGCACAAAGGACCCAGCACAGAAAGTTTAAATATCTCCTCCAAGGTCACAAATGAAATCAAGGAGAATCCCCTGGGCCCCAGGTGTGTATTTTTGCCAGTGCTGCCTGTCTCCTGACACTGAAACACAGCTAAAAAACTCGGGGGTGGTGCCCTGTGGGGCTTTTTCTCCATCCATTCAATCAGATATGATTTGAATTTGAGCCTTTTACCCCTCTCAGTCTGCTTCAGACAGCACATTAAGCACCCTTCTGTCTGGTGTCTGTCCTGCCTGGGAGCCAGCAGAGAAAGGCTCCCCAGCCCTCAAAGTGCCGGGCAGAGGGAGGGAGGCAGTGCTGGGGCAGAACAGAGACACAGAGATGCTCAGAAATCCCCAAGCAGAATGGGAAGGGGGAGATGATCCCTGATGGATGTGGGCACAGCACGGTGGCACTCACAAAACACAGAGGAAGAGCAGAGCTGGACATGCAGAAATGGGACGGGCCAGGGCTGAGGTGCTGCCAGAGCAGGAGCCAGGCCAGCCTCCCTGCAGTGCCAGCACAGCCCAGAGAGCACCACCTTTCTTAGTGCAGGCAGGGCACCACGGGGCAGCTTTCCAGCCTTTGACACCTTAAGGCACACAAACTGAACAGTGGTGGTCTCATCTCACGGCCATCTGGATGAGACTATTTTTAAATAAAGGCAAAATTTTCATAAGTATTTGTTGACTCCAGCAGTCACGAAGTGTAAAAACCCAAGCTATTGCAGAATTTGGGATAATTTGCAAGCTTTAGTGTTGCAAGAACATAAATAGAGAAGTGCTGTTATTCAAGGAGGAAGGAAGGTTATATAAAATATTTTAGAGGATGGTTTAAATGTCTTTAAATACAATAACTAATTTCCCTGTCTGAGGATTTTCACTTTAGAGTCACAGCAGACAGAAATTTTATTTTGCAGGTATGTATTAGATTATCAGATACTAAGGTTTCTTTTAGCCCCCAAATAAATTATTTCATGTTAGAGATTTGTCAGCTTTTTAAGATTTTATTTTTTTTAATGAAAGCATTATCACTGTTTAATCTTGTATATAGAAGAGACACACAAACATCCTTGCAAAACCTGTTCCCAAACCCAGATTCCCTGGCTGGTGAGCTTGCCTATGCAGAAAATGTCAATAGGTATTCCCACAAGATCCAGCATGAAAACCCCCACAATGCCAGCTCTTCCCCACTTTAATCCCAAGCAAAAATCTTAATGAAAAATGTATTATTTTCACTTACTCTTCAATAGAAATAACAATTTGTGCTCAAACAATGGATAAAACCTGACCACCTTCCCCCAGATCACAGGAAATACAGTGAAAAAGATTCATCAAGGTGAAGTTTGTGAAAACTTTAATGGATTAAAGAACTGCTTCTAAAATCAGCTGCTAATGACAGACTTAGAGACCCCTAAACCAAGTTGCAAAAACATAGTTACAAAAAAATATTGATAGTGGTAAAAAAAAAATATCAGAAACCTGCAAGTGCCTGAGGACTCTTTTTGGTGGAAACCACTGCAAGCTGAAGCTTTGCTGAGATGGCAGTGATAAGTGGTTTGTGCACAAGTTTCATCAAGATACATGGTCCAGGCTTGTAGAAGACAGGACCAGTGGCTTATACCTCAAGGAAATGACATCGTACATTGGTGATAATTTTTATATATCTTCTTGTTGCTATTGAAACATGAAAGCATTTATCTTTATGTAGTTTCCTCGATCTGTATCAACTAGTTGTAAATCTGTTTGATTTTCCAGGTCCTTTTGCAGTCAAAAGTTATTTAAAAAGGACTGGAGTGTACAGAGAGCAGAGCAGCCAAAGGGCAATTTTAAATTTGCAGGCTGAAAGACACTGTATCATAGTCAGGCAGGGAGGAACTCACTGGCCAGTTTTTTATAAACTAATAAAAATTTTGAGAGAAGGCAGCTGATCTTCTTGCTGCATGATTTCTCTTCACCTGGAACAGGCATCCTTTGCCAAGAACAAAGCAAAGCTGTTTGCAGAAAACAGCTCTGCTCAGCCTTCCTGGTCCTGTCTGCAGAGGAAGGAGGGAGGCAGCAGGATATGTTGCACATGTGTTCAAGTCCTTGCATTGTTGTCAAGGAAGTGATATGAACTTCTGGAAAATCCATAGTTCCTCTTTAATATGTCAACAGGTTAACAGTGTCGTGCAGGCTGTATCTGGCTGTGCAAGCAAGGTGGTGTTTATATGGCTGGATAGTGATAACGGCACCTGGGTAAGTTCTGATTCCTTCTGGAAATATCATCTTTCCATATGAACATAAGCACAGGTGTTGACTTAATTTATCCTTACTGGCATGCTTTTGTTATAGGTAACCAATTCATTCAGCAAATTCAACCTGTAAGAGTGGAATGTCTTCATCTTTGCTCAAAACCCAGTACAGTACTTTTCCTTCTTAACACACTTTTGAGCTTGAGAACAAGTGCTCTTTTTAAAATCCTGTCCTCAATGAATGCTAGAGAAATCTTTGAAAGCTTAGAAGTCCTAAATGATGCAGCATTTTTTCTCTTTCTCTTTACCTGGGAAGGGCTCCTTGGCTGCAGCAAGGTTTTGAGATGGGCCTCCAGAAAGTGCCCCTGGGTGCTGCCCTCCCTCCCAGCCCCCACAGGTGGAGTGGGTGGCCCACAGTGAATGTCAAGGACCTGCTACAGGGCAGGTGTAGGTCAGGGACTGTGTGGGCCACAAGCGAGAGAGGTCAGAATAACTTATGCTGATTTTTATCCTTTCAGTCCTCTCCTAGGGCATATGCTCTAAAAACCCATTACATCACAGCACAAGAAAGTGCTGCCACCCTGTGAGATGCCAGGACAGCTCAGGCTTTCTTCAAGCAGAAGGAATAATTAAATAATTTTTCATTGCCATGTGACAAGAGCCAGGGGCAGCCCAGTGGTCTTACCAACAAGAATTGGATCAATACTCAAGAAATACTTGAAAAATTATTTTTTCTGATTACAAAGTCTTCAGAAAGAGCTGGAATTGACAAGGGAAAGGTATTTTCTCATTTCTTGAGGTTATTTGCCAAGTGTTGAAGGAAGGATCCTGTATAATATACAATGTGTAGGTTTTCTCCTGTGTCTTTCAGAATGAACACACCACATTCAAGGTTTTGATCCCGTTGGGCCAAAACAGCAATAATCAACATTTGTGTTTTGAGACATTTCAGTGATAAATGGGTTGGGGTTGGGGGTTGAAGCTGCCTTTTTATATTTTTCCTGCACTGCTGGCTTGGAATGCACAGGAAAACCTCTGCACCTATTGGGCTTTTTTCTGGCCATGAACACATTTCCTAAGTACTATCTTGATGTGATGATACAGGATGAGAATAATCCCAAAGTCCTTTTTTTATAGTTTCAGCTAAGATTAAAGCATAAATAAATTAAACCCATCACTGGGAATGAACTTTGTCTACAATTCTTTAGCTCTCTGTAGCTATCCTTATTTTCAAAGGCCACTTCCTTCAGTTTATTTATTTTTATGTCAGCTTTTGTGGCTTTGTCCCTTGCACTGCACCCTGAGTGATCTCACTAGAAATTCCAGGTATGTCTCAACACAAAATTTGCAAATTCTCCCAAGTCTCCCTGCCCTACTTCCCCAATTACTTTCCATTTGCTGATAAAATGTGGTTCTGTCAGTGTTCTTTCCAGTGCTGTCCCCAGGCAGCAGAAATATGCTGTGGCCAATCTGATCTCAACCTACAGAAGCAAATATCTGCTTCCTCCTGTGCTGTGCAGAGAGAACCAACTGGGGCTGAGTCACATCTGGTGAAACTCTGGGCGGTGTTGTTATAGGGCAAAAGTCATTTGGAGGAAAGTGAGAGCAAAAACTCAAGGGAGAAGTAAAATGCTGCCTATCAGCAGAGGTGCAGAAGGTGTAGAGAGTGCTGGTTGGATTTGCACAGCAGTGCATGAATCAGCATCAGGGCCCTGCCTGGAAACCTCTCAGTGCCCCCCAGCCAGCAGCACCAGCGAGAGCTCAGAGATGCACTTGGGTACCCCATGGGGAAGTAGATGAAGGAAGAGACTGGAATGCAAAAGATGATTCAAAAGAAAATGGAATTGGGCTCAAAAATGGGATGGAAAGCAAGCCACAGTTTTCAGAGTGTCCTTCCAAGACACATTGAACCTGCAGGGCTGGGATTGGAAGCTCAGCAGCAGTGCAGCAGAAAGCTCTCCAGTTCCCTATCCTTGCTGTTTGTTCTCATATTCATTCAGTTTTATTGCGATGGCATTTTAAAATCAGATCTAGTCCCAGGAAAGAGGGAGACACAGTGTGCAAGGGGATGGGGACAATTGCCAGGAGCAGGGCCAGGAGCTCCTTGTTGGAGCTTTGTAGCAGGGGTGTACTGACACTCACTGTGTGAACAGCACCAGGTGAGGTAGCATGGAAGGACATAACAATGATGCTTTTCTTGAAGGTTTTGTATATTTGTTTTTTTCATCCTGTGAATCTAGATTCTCTTGCTTCTTCTGCACAAATGTCTTGGGTCATCTCTTAAGAGTTTTCTGTTTAATGAAGTGGATTAAATTTACAGTTGTAGTGGATTAAATTTACATTACTGGTGAGTTGAGAAGTGTTTGTCATTTTCTAATTAACAGCTTAAAGAGTTCTTTTTTCATAGAGGATATTTATGTGCTTCACAGTTCATCTTTCCTCTTTGGGTCACATTAATTCTAGCATCTGAAGTTTGTTCTCCATTTTGCAGCAGTAATGCACATACAATCCTTGTAACACCAAATTGCCAGGATATTCAAATGCCTAATTTAATCCATGAAACACAAAGGAGACCATGCTTCTCTTGGGGTTCAAACCGAGCGCTCTGCAGCCCTTGGCGGGGGATCTCTGATTCGCGTCCCTCGGCTGCTGCCAGCAGAGCAGAGAGCGACAGCTTCAGCTGCAGCTCCCCGCTGGCAGCACGGCCCTGTGCGGTCCCTGTCACCCGTACGGGCTCGGGCACAGCCTGGGGGCGCAGCATTCCCGGGGGAAAGCAGGCAGCTGGGCAGAGCCGCCCGCCCCGCTCCAGCTGCTCCCGGGGAATGCCGGGCTCCGACTGCGGCGCTCCGGTGCCGGAGGAGCGGCTCGGCTCCCGCAAGGACAGCGCTAGGTGGCGACAGAAGGTGTAAAACTGAGTCGGAGCTGAGGGCTCGCCCAAGGCTGCGGGTCAGGCTTTAGCCGGACCCTAAAGGGGCAGGACCGGCAGCCTGGGCTGCTGAGGGGTCTCTTTGGCTCTGGCCATCTCCCCTTTCCTTCCTAGGGAGCCACAACGCCGCGCTATGCTGTGCCTTTGCTCCCAGGCAGGGATCCAGCGCGCTGGGCTGGAGATGCAGAGTACGGGAGGGCCTCGTGTGCCAGCGAGGCAATGCAAGGCAATCACATCCCATTACAGCTGCTGCTGCTCCTGAGCTTGGCTGAGTAACCTGAGCTTGGTCAGAGCCCAGAATAATAATGCTGAGGTGCCCAGAGCGGCATCTGCCTTGTCATTGGGGAATGTCAGTCGTGGGGCTCACCAGCCAGCCTTCCCCATAGTGCATCTCCATCCTGTGCTCAGGCTTAGGCTTAGTTTAATTCCTAGCTTAATTAATTATATAATTCTTAGCTTAATTACTTAGTTTAATGCAAAAATGGTGAGGAGAAAAAAAAAGAAAAAATTAAGTCAAAAGAGGAGAAGCCAAGAAATATTAAATTTAATTTTATATAAAATAAAAGCCATCTTCAGGGAAGTCTCTTGCCATTCTGGGTGTTAAACTACTCTCTGAGGAAGCTGTGGGAAGCATATCTCCTTATTATATGCTGTAAACAGGATTAATTTGCTTTTTTGTATAAATGAACCTTGTGATTCATTGCTGTCAGACAACCTGCTGAGAGTTTCAGTTCCAACTGAATTTAAAAAAATGGGTTGAGCAAATTGTAGGTGTTTTCTGGCCCATGAGGCAAAACTGTAAAGTCACAAAAGGGTTGATTTTTGAAACAACTTTTGAATATTACAGAAGTTGTTATATTACTGCTGCTTGCTGTGCTCTGCTATGGGAGCAGAAGTAGCATCTTTGAGTGATGGCAGGTCACCACCTCAGAGCAGGGACAGCAGGACCTGTTGAGGCACTGGAACTTGACCCCTGCTCCTCCAGTCTCCCTAGCATCTTCATCATTATATTCATCATATCATCTTCAACATGATATTCGCAGACCTGCAGGGACATATTTTGACAGCCTGTATATGTGCTCTTGCTCCAGATTTCCCCAGGAAGCTCAGGAAATAACTGCCCCCCTCCAGAGCAGATTGTCTCTTCCTGGGAGTCCAGGTGGGATGTAGGGACAGGGAGGGTCTGGTGGCCTCTGCAGCATGGAAATGTGTCCTTTCAGTGCCAGGGTGAATCCAAGGACAAAAGTCATTTCCTAGGGGCTTCGTGTTCTTGTACCACCTTCTAAGTGCCCTGTCTGTTTTATACACCCTGAATCCCCACATCACACAGGTGGGTCTGGATGAAATTAGACCCAGTGATCTAGACAGAAAGAAGACATCATGCTCTAGATGACAGTCTTTTGGTTTATAAGTGCCAGGTCTCAGCCAGAGAGTATGTCTGCTTAGACTTCCAAGTTGTTATCTTCTCAATGGCTTCATAAGCAGGGAAGTGCAGATGGACACCAAGGTATTGGGAGCAGAAGTGACTCAGCAGTGTCCTGAGAACCTGCTGCAGAGTTGCACCAGGTGCTGAGCCACCCTTTCAGCCATGGCTGGGACATTTTCAGGAGAAACAGTCTTTTGGTGGCACTGAGAACAGAGAAGATAATTGCCCCTGCCAAAGTGGCTCAGCCACTGCAAAGCCCAGCAGGCAGGACACTGCCCTGCAGGAAATGCATCAGTGAGCATCTGCTGTGCTGGGGCAGACAGCCTGGCATGTGCCAGGCTGGTATCAGCAGGGCTTTTTTTGTCAGGATGGTGCTCACAGGTGACAGCCCAAATAGTTGCTCTGTTTTTCCCCAGAAGTGGAAACCCAAACCACATACTCCCCCACTCTCAGTCACTGTTCATAGGCCAGGTGGTTTTTTAGAAAACATGTTGTTGGACTGTTTGAGAGAATTTTATGGGTTTTTCTGGTACTGTTTCTCACCTCTTGTGGTAATCCAGGTTTGTTAGTACCCACCAAGCATCTAACTGTGATATAGTTAAGTATTGGAAATCCTGGAACATCCCAGAAGCATTGAAACCACATTTCTATGTTTCTATGGTTGTTTATGAAAAGAGAATGCAATCATGTTGTGTCATTCCTGACCTGCTCCTCAAACTGGTAATGGGAGCTGAAACAACCTGAGAACAGGAGCAGGAACAACCTGAGAGGGGAGTGAGAAGAGGCACAGCCCAGTGATGGGAGGGCTGGGTGCAGCAGAGGAGCCCTTGGAGGGGAGCACTGAGGAGACAGAGGGCAGAACCCTCAGGGCCCAGCTGGTGTAGGTGAAAGGGCAGAATGGTACCTCGAAAGGCAGGGGCTGGTGCCCCAAAAACACACCCACTGTCTGGGATGGGGTCCTGCCAGGGCCAAGGATGTGCTTCCCATGGTTCTAGAGGGTTGTCTGAGGGAAGGTTGGAATTGCAGCACCTGCTTTTCATACCAGTGGAAACCTCTCAGAAACCCCTGCTTACCCTGGCAGGACTCAGGCTGACTTAGCAAGCAGTGTTCTGCCAAAACCAAGGGCTTTGGACCAAGGCAGGATCCTGAGAATTCCTCTCTGAAGGACATGTGTACCTAGGAAAAAAGGGAAAAGGAAACTCCCTCAAGCTCCAAAGCTGTGTTTATGCCATTCACAGTCAATGTCGGTCACTCAGATGAACCCTGGATCTAGGTGGGCACTCTCCAGCCACACTGGAGGCAAATAACCTGTCTCTCACCCCATACACTGGCAGAAATAACTGCAGTGACACCAGCCTCCTCCCTTCAGGCTCCACCAAAAGCTCAGGCCAGTCCAGGAAGTTTCAGGATTTTTTTTTCCATTGGTAGTTCAAAGGAGTGAACGTAATTCTCTTTCTCCTGTCACTGCCATTTTCGTGTGTGCCAGAGCTTCTGGTTTCCAGTTACCACTGAAAGCAGAAGTGAAAAACAGAAAGAAAAGCTCTTCTCAGGGTATTTTAGGTTCAAGCAAAGTCAGGAGGTTTTAGAAACAAAACAGGGGCACTATGAGATAATTTGGTTTGTGCTTGGCTAAAGGCAAATCAAACTTTGACGCTTGCCTATCCTGTGAACTAGCCACAAATTCTCCTCCCTCTCGAATACCTGCTCCATCTCAGCATCCACAGCTCAGTCCCAGTTTTGCCTATCAGGTGTTTATGAATAATCATATTCTGCTCTTCAGCCAGAATATCTGTCTGAAGATCTCAAAAGGACTGCAAAATTTAAATTTTGCCAAAGTAAGAGCTGAGTAACAACAGAGTCACTCTTTTGTATTGATTTGTGTTGGCCACCCAGAGCTGCAATGGCAGAGATGAAAACAATGCTGAAGTGCCTCAGCTAGAGGCACAGCTGTGCTTCAGCACTTCAGCCAGCTGTCCTCCCTGTTGTCCTCCTATTACAGACCAAAGATGCACAGGGGGACCAAGTCTTGATACAGCCTCTGGAAATTTCCGTCACTCAAATGTCATGAGAAGTGTTGGAATAGATCAGAAAGGCCCTGAATTTTGCTGTTGTTCTAAATTAGCCCAGTGTAAAATGCTGTCATGCAGTGATGATGGCTTGGACCCAGAAATCAAAGAGGTTTCAGGAAAAAAAGCCCAAAAGAACAGCTGGTCAGGATGGAGACATGATACCCAGAACCATGTATCTGCCTGTACACTTCTTATGAGGGAGGATGACAAGTTTCTGTGCAGAGCAAGCATGTTTGGCAAGAGGAATGACACCAAGAGAAGATTTGGAAGTGCAAAGATCATCAGAGAGCAGTGAAAGCCTGAGGGTTTTCTTTGTTAGACCAAATGACTGTTCATACTGGAGTAGGTCAGCACAACTACAGCAGACTCACAGCAAAGAATTCTAGGTGATGTCCAGTGGAGTTTTCTGGCCACAGAAAGGAGTGAAGCCCTGACTTCAAAGTGAAAACAAAGAGATATTTCAATACTTCATGCTGTAAGACATTTTGGCAATGTGAGAACTTAAAAGATATTCACAGCATGAAATCTGTGTAGCTGAAAGACTAAACTTTAGGGCTGGGTCTGTCCTAGCTGATTCTAGTTGATACTTCAATTAAAAAAAAAAAAAGTAAACTTCAAAACTTAGACCTGGACAGGGAATTATTCTTGCAGCCTCTGACATATCATCAGAGGAACTTTCCATTCAGCTCCAAATTTCAAGTGCTGAAAAACTTAATTTGCTATGCCTACTCTTATTAGACAGGAAGAGAATAGTAAGATGGAGGAGTAGGATATATAAAAAGTATAGAGGGTGAGAGAATGTGCATCAAAGAGAAAGGAAGTAGTCTTGCTGATAAGGACAACTATTAAGGAAATGTAACAGTAAATGAGAAAATTGTGCCTGTTTCCATTAAGATGAATGAAAGAAGGAGAGAAGGAGAGAGAAAGAAAAAGAGAAATAGAGAAAGTGAGAGAGAAAGAGAAGAAGAGAAAGAAGGAAGAAAGGAAGAAAGGAAGAAAGAAGAAAGGAAGAAAGGAAGAAGAAGAAGGAAGAAAGAAAGGAAAAGAAAGAAGAAGAAAGAGAAGAAAGGAAGAAAGGAAGAAAGAAAGGAAGAATAAGAGAAGAAAGAACGAAGAAAGAAGAAAGAAAGAAGAAAAAGAAAGAAAGAAAGAAATAAGAAAGAAAGAAAAGAAAGAAAGTAAAGAAAGAAGAAGAAGAAATACAGAAAGAAAGTAAGAAACAAAGAAAGAAAGAAAGAAAGAAAGAAAGAAAGAAAGAAAGAAAGAAAGAAAGAAAGAAAGAAAGAAAGAAAGAAAAGAATCAATCATACATACATGCAGTCAGCCCAGGTAATAAAACAGGAGTATCTTGATCTTCCAGTGAAAGGCATGAAATCAGCTAGTGCAGAGATAACAGCAGCAGAAATGTGACTTGAAGCTCTAGAGTCAGTATTGAGCAGGGAAGAGAACAGTACAGGGGAAGGGATGGAAAGATTTCAACACTTTGGGAATGGAAAAGAAACTTTTTTGACGTGTATAAAAATTTTGCTGCACTGGTCATAAAGAAGTTCTAGCAGGGCAGTGTTAGGAATCTGTTATAAATTTCTTAAGGTTAAATTTGCTTTGTGACAGAACTCTCCCAAGAAGGGGCAACAGTGACAATTTTGGAGACCAGCAGGTTTTTTTCCCTCGTGTGCTGGATGTGCCAAGGTGCAGGGCCAGTGTGTGACATCCATCCCTGCTGGGGAACCAGATTTGTCACTGCCACAGTTCCCCCCTTCTTCTAGGGGGAAGCTGTTCCATGCCCAAGAGGTGTCTCTTTGGTTTCATCACAGATGCTCACAGATCATGCAGGAGAGAAAAAGCACAGAGCCCTTGGCAGCCAGAGCAGCAGAGAATGGGCTGTGGGCTGGCAGGGCAATTCCCTGTGCAGGTGGAAGTGTTGACGAGCTTGCAGGCTATTTGCTATCCAAACCTCCAGCAAGCAGAGCATGCAGAAGCTGTTTGGAGAAGCACCTCTTTAGAGAAATAAGAAGGTGTGGAAAGATTCCAGCCCTAATGGGATGAGCTGGTAGCTGAGTGAGAGTTTCAGGTGTAAGCAGGAGCATATAGAGACAAGGAAAAGGCTCTGAGCAGACGAGTTCATGCTTTGGGCACCTCACAGGGCAAAGGGAAAGAGAGAGGTTGTGAGGCATGCAAGATCAAAACAAACAGCAAAGGATGGGTTAAATGGAGTGGAGAAAGAACTCCCTGATGGGAACTCTTCCTCTTTTGTGCAGGGGTTGCTGTGTGGTGCAGCAGTGCCGGGGGTGTTGCATAAAACCAGCACTACTGCACAGACATTTTCCCTGACAATATTTTCACTACATCCTCTTAGTTTCTCTGTAGTTCTAGATTTCCTCCAGTTTCTAGGGAAGTCTGGGCATAAAGAAAAAATAGACATCATTTAGACATGATCAAGGGCTGGCATCAGCTGATCAGGTGCTGGACACCAGTTCCTATGTCCAGGATCTGGCTTCAGACACCTTCCTCCTTTGAGCTGTCAGGAAATCCCCAGGCTGTAAGGGTTGAAAATAAAACTAGCCTAGATTTACCAGAGTACAGAAGGACACTTGAAAATATAACATGAAAAAACCTTTTCTCTGCATTCAGCTAAGTCTGAAAGTGGTTTTTAAAGCAAACTTTCCTCATTGCCACCTCATTTCTGCATTCATCTCATGCATAAGAAAACATCAGCCTGAAAGAGGCTTTTCCAAGAAAATTGTCAAAGAGGTGCAAAATGAAAGCAACCCCTTGCTGAGGGGTCACCTCCTTTTCTTCCTTCACGTGGGCCCACCTTGACCAAGAAATGTTGGTGGTCAGGGTGGGCATGTCACAGGGTGGGAAGGTGGCCAGGGGAGTACTAACACTTTGGAGCCCATCGGTGCTCACCCCAGCTGCTGCAAGTACACCAAAACCTTTGGGGCATCAAGCAGCAGCCTGGGAGAGAAGGCAAAGCCTGGACCTCACTGCTCCATACAGGAGAAGGATAAGAGCAGATGGGATCTGGGACTCCAAAGCCATGGAGACACGAGGCAGATGAAGCCATAGACAGGGATGTGGTTCCTAGAGTGGCCAGAGCCCTGCTGGGAGGAGCATGGAGTGGACCTGACACAGGCAGCTCCTGAGTCCTTCCAACAGAGCACTTCCCACTGCCCACCCACAGAGGCAGGAGAGGAACTTCTGCTGCTCCTGCCCCAGCCCAGGGGTGCTCACAGTGCCCACAGTGCCCAGCCCTGCTCAGGGCAAGTCCTCCTGCATTCCTGTGTCGGCAGAAATCCATGTCAGTGAGGCCAGTCCTTACAGCTGGGATCCCTCAGCCGTGGCATTTGGGTCTTCTTGCATTTCTGAAGTACTTCATCCACTGCTCTCCTTCCCTCCTGCTCTGGGGGCAGGGAGCTGAAGGAGTTTCTGCAAGGAGTCTTTTAGCTTGTTTTATGCAGCAGGTTAGACAAAATGATAATTATTCCTTTCGTCTTTAAGGGTACTGAACCATTTCTTGTCTATCTCACACAACTATTCCATTCATTTTGCCCCACACCAGAGCTTTCTCTTCTGTCCAAGCTGCAGCAAGGCCTGATCCCCAGGATATCTCCACCACCCCTCAGGGACTCCCCAAAACCTCGCTGTGGAAAGTCCCTCAGAGGCTGGGGATCCACACTGGGGGGAGGAACAAGACAGGGAATATGCCATTGCTGAAATACTCAGCCCAAACTGGGGAGAGCTACATTCCCTCTGCAGTCCTGAGGGCCAGAGCTTTCCTCCCAGTGGGGGAGACCTTTTAGCAAGCAGGACAAATGCAGGAAGATGTCCTGTTCCTGGCAGCAGGCCTGTGCACTCAGTGGTGTGGCACAGGGAGTCAGGGGTGCACCAGGAGCGAGCCCGTGGGAGCTGTGGAGGTTGGGAATAGTCCTGCATTCCATCCAGGATGGGAAGCTGTGTGAAGCTCACCAGCAGCAGCAGCACTCCTTCAGTGCATGTGGCTGCCTGCTGCCCCAGCAGACAGGGGGCAGGGGGCTCTGTGGCTGAGGGGGTCTGAGGTGCCCAGGGCTGGGGAGGAGGTCACCCTGAGGCTGCTGCTGTCCATGGGTGACCCAGGGCTGAAGTGGCTGAGACAGGAGACAGCTCGGCTGGGCTGGGGCAGGAGCAGGCTCACTGAAAGCAGGCAGCTTGCCTGCTCTGCTGCCTAGACTGCTCCATACAGACTGGTGGGATGTGGGCAGCTGCAAGGTAAGGGACATGAAAGGATCATCGCCTAACAAAGGTATATGTCTCAGGGTACCTGAGGGCACGGTGGCACAAAGTGCACTGTTCCTTTCCTTAGAGAAGAGAGGGCTTTAAAGTGAGGAACACCAGCCTGCTCAGCACGGCACAGAGACCTGCTGGCTGGTGTCCTGAAAAGTGGGCAGTGCTAACTAAAGGCCTGAAAAAGTCATATTTCAAATAAAAAAGAAACTTATGTGGATATTATTAGCAAATGCACCAGGCAAATAAACAGACTCAAACTACATCCTGTGTCTCTGGTCAGCTTCTGCATCCCCATTTCCTTTTGGTGCATGCATCACCCGATGGCTCTGACTCACATGCTGGCACTGGAACAGCTTTGGATGTACTGTCTCGTGTCCTGAGAGGAAATGATGTGGGGACACTGACATGGCTTGGAAAGTGGAACTAATCTTTAATCATTCTACTCTGAATTACAGCCATGTGCTGGTGCTCCCACCGGGGACACGCTGGGAGCAGCACTCAGCACCAGCTGGAGGGTAGCCCAGGACCGATCCCAAAACCATTGGATTCCCAAAGGATCTGACATCCAAGCCCAGCACTGTCAGGGCAGCTGCCTCAGGGCAAGCACAGGGCACTTCTGCTCTTCAGCACATTTTGGTACACAGTGCACCTCTGCCAAGGACTGTACCTCTACCTAGGGCTTGTACCCCTCCAGGCCTTCTGTCTGCCTCCTCTCCCAGGAAAACCCTGCAGAGAGAGGAGAGTGGCTTTCCTACCACAGAGCTATGATGTGGGCTTTACTACTGAAAAAGGCACTGAGGTCCCAGAGACTTTAGGGGAGAGGGGACAGAAGGTGACAGAGTCATGCAGAGGAAAGCACAGGGAGCAATGCCCCACAGCATGTCAAAACTTTCCTGAGTGGGGGAAACAATTCTCCTTCTGCAGCTTCATCCAGGAACAAGGGAAATCCTGGGAGAATTGTAGGGACAGAGAATTAAAAACACTGTGTCTTGAGAAGGTGAAATTTATAAAATCCATTCCTGAGATCTTGCAAGGTCGGGTAGGAAGCTGAGGTAACCAAGAATGGAAGAGGAAGGGACATTAGAGGCAAGGTTGCAAGCAAATGCTGAAGGGAGACAAGGTTTGCCTTTTTGTCCTGCTTTTTTTGTGTGCCAGCCTCTTCTCTGTCTCCAAAACATGGGTCAGTAGGCAACAGGGTGCAAAGTGGCCCAGCTTTCTTCTGCTTCCCCTCAGGGTTTGGGTCCACATGGATCAGGAAGTGTCTCAGTCCAGCCCCTGCTCCACACGGGGCAGGCTGCAAGGTCACACTCAGTTATTGGGGCTATTCCATTCAAGCTTTGAAAATACATCCCCATGTCTGTAAAAATAAAGATTTCCAAACTTAAAGCAACCTTATAAATTAGGCTCGAATTTGTGTTTGCAATCTTATGCACCCAGTTGTTTGTTTGCATTTTCAAAACTCTGTTCTGAAACTGTTGTGTCACTGTCAGTGCATGACTTCAGCTGAATAATCCCTCAAGGGACTTGGGAGAGGAGCACCCGTCCATCTGGGAATGTTCAGGAGAGGAGTCATCCTCAGCAGGCCCATATTTAAGAGCTGCCCATGTTTCCCTGGTGTCTAACCTCTGCCTCGTTGCTTAATCTTTCAGGGGCAGAGGTGTTCATGCTGGGACAACATTTACAAACACAACACCAAGAGTATCATTTCAGAGATGATCTATCTTCATGGCTTCTGGTACTAATTACTCCTATGAGAAGCTTGACCCAGACATGATGACTTTTCTTATGGCAGCCCTATCCAGTTCAGTAAAACACTTCCTAAATATGAGTAAGAGCCTTTCTGATAAAAAAGGCACAATGAAGTCCCGTAACCAGAATTATTGCAAAATCTGGAATAGTATCTACTGACATTGGAGTCTAAGGGAAGGCAAAATTCCAGCATACAACAGCTGGAGTTAGCTGAAGGTTGCAAGGAGCTGAAGTTTGGAAGGAGCACTGTATTTCCTGGTATAAATACAGAATTTTCCTCCTTTCCCCAGGGAGCTAAATGATGAAAGGTCTCTATTGCTGCCCATCTCCAGCAGCCTTCCCAACATGCTGGCTCGGTTTCCCACGTGTCCTAACAAGTGGTCTGGAGGAAATAAAATAAAAGTGGCTCTGGCCCAAGACCTGCCTATGGAGGGGTTTGCCAGGTGTCCCTCCTGTCCTCTGGCATGCCAGAACAGGGGGTGGGCAGGGACAGGCACGTGCACTAATTCTGGCTTCAGGGCTCTGAACGTGCAATGCTGCCCCAGGAAACACCTGACAAATTACCTTTGGAAGAGGGAATGCTTCTACCCCATTTACAAATTTCATGGGTGCAGAAAGAAATACCATACCTCTTTTTGAGATATGTGTGCTCAGAGACACACCTTGAGGCCTCCTCCTTCCAGGTAATTTCTGACTTCTTATCACACCTGCACTCACCCACACATACTACAGAGAAGGCCAAGAGAAGATGCCACAGTTCATACTAAAGTCTGGCTACAAGGCTGGGGTACTGCTGGCCTAAAACAGTGCAGAAAGGGAGACAGATCTTCCCGACCATTTTTGACATTATTTGGCTTATTTCCCTTCCTAGAAATGTTGCTCTTTTGGCAAAATGAGTTGCTGATATGTTGTAGCCAAAGATGTTTTCATATTTCTAAGGAAGAACCAACTTAACCTCAAATGGTACTTGTTGCTTGCTTTAAAATATCCCTTCTTATGCAGAAAATGATCTGATTTTCCCTGAGGCAGCTCAGTGTGTACTTGGAAATGCCATGGTGTTTGGCCAGCCCTGCCTGAGACAGTGATATCTGGTCTTCTGTTCTTTCAAAACACCTCCACTCAAACCCACAGGATGCACCATATGTGTCCCTCCTCAGAGGGTCTGCAAGGTGGGCAGGGAGCCAGTTAGACCAGCCATCCCATGGGGTCTTTAGACCACTTTTCAAACACATCCCTTAGTGGAAGCTTTTGCTGGCTTCTCACCATCTCTGTATGCCAGAAAGCACAGCCATGGTCCTCATAGTGCCCAGCCCAGCGTCCCAGTGCCCCCAGGGGTCCAGATGGCCCCTGGGCCACCAGCATCAGGGGGATGGCAGCACAGTGTCACTGGGCTCCTGTCATCCTTGGAGCATGGCCATGCTTCTGGCTCTGCTCAGGACAACAGCTGGAACCAGCCACTTCCAGGCTCTGTGCCAGGAGCTCATTGGGAGCAGGAGCCAGGGGTCCCTGAAACCTCCACCTGTGCCACTTCTGGCAGATGCCATCTGAGGGGCTGGTGGCCCAGTGCAGAGGCAGATCCATGTGCCAGCCTCCCACAAGTCCCTCTGCATCTGTGCCTGAGGGCCACCAGGCTGGCTGGCAGTGCAGGATGTGCAGTGGGGACCAGGCAGAGCTGCAGCCAGAGAGCAAGCACTGTGAGATGGGAGGGAAGCTGCACGGCTGATGGGGACACCAGCTCAGGCTTGGAAACTATCAATGTGCACAAAACTAAGGAGAAATAGTTAATTTGTTTGAGGGGATCTCTGTCCCACTTTGTGAAGGAGCATCTGCAGGGATGGTGGGATACAGGCACAGGCTCTGCTCAGGGCCAGCATTGCCATGAGCTTACCTGTACCAGAACCACATGCAGCAGCTCCTGCTCACTTGCCATTTGAACAGGCAAGAGAGGAGTTGACAAAGGGAAAAGACTCACACTGGAAATTCACACAGGTTTTGTAGACTTCCTCTTTGGGCAAACTGTGTTTGCTTTTCTCCTTTTTTTTTTTTTTTTTTTTTTTTTTTTTTAATGGGGAGGTGTTCTTGTTTCAATTGGAACAGAATTATTTTTCTTCTTAGTAGAAGAAAACTGGTACTGCTAAGTTCTTTTTAGTGCCATGTTTTGGATTTAAAATGAAACTGGTGTTGATAACACACTGATGTTTTGGCTGTTGCTAAGTAGTGCCTACACAAAGTCAAGGACTTTCCAGTGTCTCATGCTCTGCAAGTGAGGAGGAGCACAAAAAGCTGGGAGGGAGTTGACCCAAACTGGGCCAAGGGATGCTCCACACCACAGAAAATCATGCTTAGTATATAAACTGGGTGAGCTGGTCAGAAGGTGACAATTCATGGTCAGGGATGGGCTGGACATTGGCCAGCGTGTGATCAGCAATTGAGTTGTACTAATTTTTTCTTTGTTTTATATTTACTTTTTTTTTTTTTTAATTAAAATTGTCATTATTATCCCATTTTACTTTTCTTCAATTATTACACTGTTCTTGTCTCAGCCCACAAGTTTTGTTTTCTTTTCCTTTTTCTTTTCTGAGTCCCTTGTGTTTGTCCTTTCCCTCCAGGGATGGGGAGGGGTTGAGCAAGCAGCTGCACAATACTTGGGTGCCAGCTGTGGTTAAACAATTAGGGAAGGGGAAGAAATTTGACCTTGACTTTCTGTGAGAGGCAGAGAAGGCAAGCCTTTGCACTGCCAGCAGCCTTGATAAGGCCCTGGGCTGAGCCCTGACTCTGTGGCACTTCAGCTCTGGAGGTTTGATGGACACCTTCCTGCCACCCTGTCCTCCTGGGCTTCACATACACCTCGTGGAGTCCCTCCCTGCCTTCTCTCATTTCCATCTTTCACCCTTCTTTGGCTGCCTGACACTTCAGCATGTGACTTGCTATGAGCACCAGGAAGGATTTAAACTTTGCAAACATCACTAATTATTTGACTTCTTCACAGTGACAAATCTATGCCTAATGTCACAGCCTGCAAGTGGGGCATGGTCTCTGTGCATGGACACCATGGTAGCATCTCTCCTCTGACAATGCTCCTACAGGAGCAGGGGTCACACTCGAGACCAGATTTGAGGCTGCCATTGCATGTGGCTTTGATGAGGTTCAGATACAGCCATTTTCTCTGGCACACCTCACTCTGGGAGCATCCTCCCCCTCACAGCCCCTCTCTGGACCAACCCACCTGCCCCTGGACACACTCAGGCTGTCCCTGTGTCCATGCTACCTCCGTGCTCAAGTGCCACGTGCTGCTGCCTTGCCAGGAGGTGTGGGTGCAGGTGAGCAAAGCTGTCACAGCAGCTCACCTCCTTCCTGGTGAGTCACCACGCCCCAGTATCTGTCAGCATGGCTGTGTCTGGTGACCAGCCTGAAGCAGCACGGGTGCACCCATGGCACTGTAACCAGCCACTCCCAAAGTCTGGCTGGAATTTTTTTGGGTGTTGCTGAGTTCGGTCAGTGCACAATTTATAAAGACTTGTTTTCACCTTGACCAAATTGTTTGCTTTAGATGGTAACAGTTTTAGAAATGGATGTTGCTGGGCCCTTCCCGTAAGATGCTTGGGCTCCAAACAGTGATTTGGTGCCCTTGTGCTGGGAATTTGCAAAGTCCCTGGGCATGGGATGCAAAGCAAAGCATAGGAAGCAAAGAAAGCCATCATAGTGTCTGAGCCTGTCTTGGACACTAGTACCAAGAGAAGCTGTTCCCAGCCATGCCAATATTCCCAGTTTTGGCCATGCACAGCACCAGGCATCTCCCTACATCCCAGTCCTTCCCAAACGACCAGTCTGGCCTTCCCAGCTGTGGCAGAGTCACACCACCAGTGGCTCTTCCCCAGCTGCTTCTTTGCTTCTGCCAATTAGCCAGAGCAATGCACTGTTTTCCCCAAGGTCCCCAAAGAGATTAATGCTTGGCCAGGAGCCTCCTTCCCCATTCCCATCAGCTCTGCACATAGGGAGCACTGGCAAACTGCTCTGTACATCTCCTCCAGCTTCTGTCAAACTTCCAAACATCAGGAAGCCTTGCTGAGGAGCATCATAGTGATCTCAGTCCCAGGGTCACAGCTGAGATAAAAAGCCTGCTAAACCCAGGAGAATAAAGGGCACATTTGACTCCCTAATTTCATCAGTGTTGTGATTTACCCTCAGCAGGCAACCTAATCCTGCACAGCCACTCACTCACTCCCTTCTGGTGGGATGAGGGAGAGGACTGAAAACAAGTGAGAAAACTCATGGATTAGATAAACGCAGTCCAAAGGGCAAAACAAATGCTGTGCACATGAGCAAAGCAAAACAAGGAATTAATTAACCACTTTCCATGGGCTGAAAGGTGTTCGGCCATCTCCAGAACAACAGAGCTCCATTATATATGTGATAGTGACTTGGGAAGTCAAACACCATCACTCACAATGTTCCCCCTTCTTCCTCCTTCCCCCAGCTTTATCCACTGAGCATGACATTGTATGGCCTGGAATATCCCTTGGGTCAGGAGGGATCAGCTGTCCCAGCTGTGTCCCCTCCCAGTTCCTGCTGCACCCCCAGCCTCCCCCCTGGCAAGAGACTGAGAGAAGCAGAAAAGGCCTTGACACTGTGAGCCCCACTCAGCAATAACAGGAACATCCCTTGTTATCAACACCGTTCTCAGCACAATGCTGAAACAGCCCTGAGCTGGTTACTGTGAAGGAAATTATCTCTACCCCAGCCAAAACCAGCACAAACAGTTATTGTGAGCAGTGGGTTTCCCTGTGCAATTGTGTTTTCCTTTGCAGTTTAGCAAGAGTCTCAGTACTCCCTCAAGAGAAAATGAAACTACACACCCGAAATCAACATAAACAGGGGCAAACCCTTTGCAAAATCCCATGGCTCAGCACTGACCAGCCAGATCCTGGGACTTGTGCTACTAGTACGGGGCTTTCCCACCCTCCATTTTCATTCCCTCACCTTCAGTCTCAGCTGCTGTGAGTACACAGCTGCTCAGGCAACCAGATTAGAGGAGTAATCTTCCCCCACCCAGGATATTTCTAACCCAGTTCATTTCCCTGACCTCATTCCCCAGGTGCTGGTATAAACAAGTGGACGTACACAATGCAGGGATCACTACTGTGGGATATGCTTGTGGGATGTGGGATGTTTGGGATGTGATGTATTGCTCCAGAGAGAAATTCCTGCTATGCTGCAGCCTGAGGCTCACCTGAGAAATAGTCTCCAGCTATTAGAAAGCTGACAGAGCTGGAAGCAATGCTTGGTGTTCAGCATACCTGAACAGCTGCTTGTTGGTTGTGCACCAGTCCTCTGAAGTGATAATTATCCTGAAGCCCTCATACTGTTCAGACAGGTGGATGTATCTATAAAGAGCTATTGGTTCACCCAGCCAAACCTTATTACTTATGTCTGGCAATACATACACTGTAATTATTTTGGATAACCTGGTCACTTACTACTTTCTTAGCAAGAAGATATATAACAGCCATAACTAAACCCAAATATGAAATAGCAAGCCTACATTAAATAGTGTCTCCATATGCAGATTTCCATGCTGAAGCATTTAACTGGTGGGGGAAAGGAGAATGGCATTACAGAAAAAAATAGAACAAAGTCAGTGTAACTATTTTTAAAGCAAAGGTAAAAGACCCCTAGCAGGCTGCAATTTTGAAGTGGATCTCATTGTTGAAGTATACAGGCATTTGATAAGCATTTGCATTACCCCTAGCCATTGTCTGGTGAGAATAAACACCTTAATTTTATAGAAGGGAAACTGGGGGAGAGATTATAAACTCACCTCCAGTTTTGTGAAAAGCTGCTTCCTACTAACTCTAATTATCTCCTTAAAGATCAAAAGCTATCAGCAAAAGATCATAAAATTGAACACAGGTCTCTGAAACCAAAGGTGACCATCCAAACCATTAGGTCATGTTTTCCTCAAGGAGAACAGGGAAAGTCTGATCCCTGAATATCCTGATCACTACAGTCAGTATAAATACTAAGAGGGCTCCCTCACACAGCTCTCCTCCAAGCAACTTGCTATCTAGAGATTTTGCACAAAGCACTAGAGCAAGTGGGTTCCTCCCAACAGCATTTTTGGCAGCAATTTACATCAGGACTGAAGTGCTCCATGTTGTACATAACCACTGTGTATCATCCAGGCAGTCCACAAGCAATGTTGGGGTGTGAGAAGGAGATTTTGCCAGAAACACTTACCATCTATTACCAGAGTCCAAAATCCATCAGCAATCACCTTCACCCTACTTCCCAACAAGCGGGGTGATGCCTGTAGTGCACCTGGGCCATGGTAGGGGGTCTTGGCCCAAATGCAGCTGCAGCCCCATGCTGTGTTTGAAGATGAAGGAAGAATGACCACATCTCAAAGCACTGAGCTGGATTTATTAATTTCACCATATCAGTATCAAACTATAAATCATCTGTTTAAGACCATGTGTGAGAGAGGAGCAGCATTAAATAACAGACATGAAAAAGAGACTGTGCTTCAGAAAAGATTCAGTGTACAACATACACAGTATGCCATTTAACAAAAATGCTTATAAAGAGTCATCCTAAGCATCAGAAAGAGTTTTATAAAAGTTTACGTTCTCATCCCATGGGATGTACAGAACTATGCAGTTTACATAGTTTTACTATCATCCAAAACATCATGTTTCAAATGTATGAGGCACAGCAAGAACAATATAATTCTATTTCCATAGGAACATAAACACTGCTTGTCACTAATGACACGCTTTCCAAACCATAGCACTCACAGCAATTATACATGTGCACAATTTTAAAGTATTAAAAAGCAAGAGTTTGGAGCCTGCCCACTGTTACCAATAGAGCATTAACATTTGATCTACCCTTGAAAATGATCATAGATACCCTTGCAGTAGATGTAACATATGAAGGAGTTGAAGTCACTGTCATACTTTGTCAGGGGCAACTTGCTGTGCAAATCCCAAACTGATACTGCCATTGAAAGATTCCCTTGACCCACAGACAAGGGGACAGCCGCCTTCTTAACTCCCACTGCCCAGGGAAGATGCAAAGTTAAAATACATCTGCAAACAAGTGATAATCTGACTCCACAGACATTCTTAATTTTCATTAAGATTGGCTAGAGGCTGACCAAATCTTAAAGATCAAGAATGACCAAGTCTTAAAGACAGAAAAAGACTGAACCAGTTTTTAACTGGTTAAATCAAGGACTTCTTTTTTCCTTTTTTTTGGAGGTGGGGGGTGGCAGGAATGTTTCTTCTAAGGACAGCTCAGAGAGACTGAATCTTACAGCCTACATGCTAAATTATATTATATTTTTTCCTGACATTATTTGCAAGCATATAATACAAGTTTTACAAAAGTGCAAGGCCCAGCACAGGAAGATATCCTGGATTAAGACATCCCCAGCAGCAGTGATCTTTTGCCATCTTCTTGTTGGTCAACCAGCAGACACACAAACATCACTGCTTGGGATCAGCTTATCAGAGTCCCTAAGGGTTTAGCTTAATCATCTGTGCAATTAAACACTATTCACATTTGACAGCCTATAATGGCAATAGTTTTATGTACAAACTGGAAAATCAAGTCTTCAAATAAAGTTTTAAGAGGTAGAGGTCCATTTCTTACTCAGATAGAAAATGTTACTGAGTCAGTCATATTCTAAGGCTGGTGGTCCCCTAACAATATTGAAGTAACCAGCTAGAGCTCCAAGGTCTATGTAGAGTGATCTTTGTCTCTTTAGCAGGTCTGACTCTTCCATGCTCCCATTACACAATGAGGAATCTAAAAAGAAAATAGAGAAACCATGTAATTACTGTAAAAATAGCTGTATCAGTTAATTTTTGTATTTGTTGGTATTATAGGAATATTTTGCCTATTATTTGATCTTATTAATCTGTGGTTTAGAAATTTTTTTCAGTACAACATAAGTCAAACCTCAAATAAAATAAAATCTAACAAACCAACCCACAAAGAAAGGGAAGCAGTTTGCAACTGCAAACAGAAAGTGTGTTCAACTACTTGAAAAAAAGTCTCCATCAGCTGGGACAGTTAGGCAGAGCTTTCTCATCCTCTGAGCTATAGTGCTAAAGGAGAGTTTAGTTTCTGTCATCTGAGAATTCTGCTTCCTCATAGGGAAATTTTCATCTCAACACAGGACATCATCTTTGTCTGGATGTGACAACAGAGAACAAATACAGGACCATCCATTTCAGATTTTTTATTTCTTTTAAATCAAGGTCTGAAAAGACAGATTGGGTTCGAAATGGCAGAATTCTCCTGAACACTTGTATAATGAGTGTCTTGAAATTTAAGCTATAATAAAGTCCAAGTTTAATGGTTCAATATTCTCTTCATTTTCAAAAGAATTGATTCAGATGGTCTGAACTGGTCAAAGGACTATGCAACCCCAAGGCAAAATCCAGACAGTACAATGCCATTCTAAATTCAAAAACTGTGATTTTTTCAGTTAATTTGTTGCAACAATTATGCATTACAGTACCCAAAACTTTGCACAGATACCTTTCAAAATATTTATTTCAGTTAAATAAACCACTTGTCTGGGGAGAGTCTTTCAATGCCTTTTGTCAGAACCCTCCTAATGTATTTAGTAAGTAGAAGAAAAGCATTTTGAAGCCTGTTGGCAGGTTGTTGGCACTAAATCTCGCTTGAGCTTGAAAGGGCTGTTTCCTACCTAGTTTGGGTATTATCCTTCATTAAGCACTGACTAATGCACAAGGGTAACAGCATTCTATCCCACAGTCATTTTTAGTTTTAAAACAAAGGGCTCGTACTGCTGACACTCAGCAACATTAGTATAGTTTTGTGTGTGTGTTTTCCTTAAAAAGGCAAAAAAGTATTGGATTTGCTGGTGGTTGATGGACTTTGTCATTGTTTACAAATCAAGAGTGTCAATAAAACATCTCTAGTACAGTGGCAAATTGAGTCTGTTTGGGACAGCAATCTATACTTCATGAAGTGCCCTGAATGATTGCCATGGCTTTTCCAAGAGCCAGTCCTTCAGGAGCTCACAGAGTCAGGCGAGGTTCCTCCCCACTGAAGTCAATGGGCGTTTTACAGATCACTTCATGACCTCGGGGTCTGATCTCATCTGACTGGGATTTTCATGGTCACTTTCCAGATGTGCTGTGAGTTTCCTTGGTTCCTTACCACTCACTCAAATCACGATTAGACACAAAGTAAAGTCTACAAAGTCCAAGGCAGGGGAGGCTGATCCCATTACCTGTGATATTTTCTGGCAGCTGCAGATCCTTCCTGGCAAGCAGTCTTTTCCTTTCAAACAACGCCGAGTCCAGGCTCTGGCACCGCGGCTGCTCTTCTGGGGGTGGGTGTAAGGCCTCGTGCTTCAGTAGGTCTGCTGCAGACAGCCTGTGATTAGGGTTCCTGTCCAGAGCTGCTTCTAGCAACTCTCTCATGGAAGTGCTGCAGTCCTCAGCAATATCCTCTAAGGGGGGAGCTTGTTTGTGTATCTGTTGGAATGAAAAAAGACCATGGAAACAGTTATTCCGAAAACAGTGAAAGAGGAAGTCATGGATAACCACATGAGTGGTCTGGGAATTCCCCAATTAGGACTCATCACCTCCCTAAGTAGGACTGATCAACTAGAACAGAACATGCAACTACACAACATCCACTTTTTAATAATCAGATTTTATAATAAATTTAAAAACTCAAAGAAACTTAGAGTAAGCCTGAAATCCAGTGCAATGCAAATTCACCAGATTTCTATACAACACCGGAAGAGTCAGGGAATCAAATCTGCCAAGCTCCAGTTTTTATCTGTAGTTTCTAAGGAAAACAGACAAATGGGCTTGTTTCAACCAAGTCTCACTGATCTAACCCTGTCCTTCCAGTAAACCCAAGGCCAGCAAATTGAAACACAAATCACAGAGACAACTCCAGTTCAGTCTCTGTCTTCCCCTAAGAGATCAAAACTCACTTCTTCTCTCCCTCCCTCCCACCCCTGAAGCAAAAAGGATGATATCATCTCTCTGACAAATATTTTGATAGTTTTTATACTACTGGAGCTTCCTCAACAAGAGTACAGTAAACCCTCCAACTGATACTGAGCTCTGCTAAGGACACTCACAATGTAGAGGTAGGAGGGATATGCAGAACGAGGGTATCTGTTCACCCAGGGCGGGATGCCCGTTTGCATATGAATAATAGTAGCTCCCATGCTGTAGATATCTGCTTTTGTCGTGTGGCCTCTGCAAAGGATAACTTCAGGACTCATGTAAATCTGTGAAAAATAGTTAAAAAAAAAAAAAAAAAAGATTACTCAACATGGGAAAACAACAACCAAAAATGACTCAATGGCATTTTGTGATCCTGGAAACCCCGCTCTGAAGGGATGCATAGTAGTGTACCTGTAAGCAGCATTTGGGAAATAAGATTGTTCTGCTCTGCATATGAGTACAGCCTGGACAGTACCTGGACAAACTCATATTCCAGGTTTGCCCTCCTCAGACAGGCCATAGGTCAGTAGCTATGGGCCTTAGCTGAGCTGTGAGAAGATGAGGTTCAAGCCATGGCTCTGCCTTGTTCAGATGAGTAGCAGTAGCCTCATCCCTCCACAGCAAAAGGAGGTGTCTGAATTGATAGTTTGTTTTGTGGGGCACTGCTGGGACTGCTCCATCCTGCTTGAACAATGGCTGGGCAAGAGCTAAAGAGAGAGGGTGAACTGTACTGACAGCCACCCAGATGGGGGTAGGAGTCCTCCCCTCAGGTCCCTGTTACACAGAATACTACACAACCATTCTGAGCAGAACTGACAGATATATACCTTCCTGTCTTCTTTACTCCTCCTTCTTATCCACTAACCTGCACGATGGAGCATTATCCTGAGAAATGGGTTGATGAAGAACAAGCCAGATCTAGGCAATGCATAAATTAAAAGCTAGGTGCCCTTTCCACCAGATTACCCCCAGAGCAGCTATGAAGACAAAAATCCCTCTTCCAACCTTTTTCCAAACCAAAATTTCGAATCTTTCTTGATAGAAACCAAAAGAGTTTCCATTCAAACATTTCACTGAAATATTTGAATTTTCCAAGAGTCTAAAGAAGGATCTTGGAAGCTCCTGCCAGCAACAGACAGCTCAGACTGCAGCTGGAGGAGAACCAGACAGGCAGGATGCAGGAGGCACACCCTGCACAGCTCTGCCACTGCCACTGGCCTGGGAAGCAGGTTTCAACACCACATGCATGGGCACAGCCCACAGCACACTGGGTTAGCAAGCTACCATATTTGCTTCTGGTTCCTACTTTTCCCTCACCCAATTTCCCTCTAAAGGATTCAAACAAATTAGTTCCAGTCATCCTGACACAAAGAATCACATTAAAAGCCATTAACTGATACAAGAGCAGGAAGTTAAGTCATCACCACATGGTGTGACTGCTTATTACCACAGATTGAGAACGGCTGTAGGGCTCACCAAATTCCAAGGAAAAATTCCCAGTAAATTACATTCCCTATCTGCAAACAGAACTTGTGACTGGAAGTGTGTGCACAGCCTCAGCAGGTGTCTGCAGCTGCTACTGACTTATCCACTGTTTTCCTCAGGGCTGCGAGAGAATCAGTTCATCTGCACCCTCCACTTTTAAGTCTCATAAGGAGAAAAGAAGTTCTGATTTTGTAAAAACAAGTCTTTGGCAAATACAGTGCAACTTGAGTGAAATTTACATAAGCAAGAAGCAGCTGCCTTCAAAAAAGAATGCTGGTACAAGATCCTGTCTGCAGTTAAGGTGAGAAAATGGTCAAGATGCACCTTGACTGCACAGTGACAAAAATCAAAAATGAGCTCCAAAGCTCTGATTTCAGACTGGTCTAAGAGTCTGCTGTCACCAAAGCAGACAGCTCAAGCCATTAATAACTTTCCATTCTCATTCCTTCTGACTGGTGGGCTGGCACTTGCCTGCCAGTCAGACCAGTCACAGCCCAGCTAAAAACCAGTCCTTTCTTCATGCTGCACTAGTTTTAGTTTAGCATTCCTGAAAATGAATCATACCTTCCACACTCAATAAACTTTAGCAGACAACTTTTTACCCTCAAATGGTTGTAACTGAAGCTTACATATTTTAACAAGTGACAGAAGCATAACAGAAGTGTAGCAACTGCCTAGAAAAAGTACTTCCTGCAGAGCAGTTTCATGACAACCACAGCTGAATGTTCTGCATGACTTGTACACAAAAGCAGGAACACCAGTTTTTTCACACTACACCATCTAAACAAAATTTAACTATCTTTCAATCCCATTGCCCAGAATTGTAACTACTCATTTTTTATAAACACAAAGAAGATTCACTACATTCAGGCTTCCTGTGCTGCAGAAGTGAATAAAAATCCTAACTCCCAGAGAACATGCACGGGACAAAGGTTACTACTCCCCCTGCCACTTCCCTCAAGGACACAAGTCCCTGCCAATTGCAGATGTAAGAGAAACCAGCCAGCTCACTGGCACAATGCTGCTTGGCAGTGACAGAGCCCCAACCAGGGGTTGCACAGCTACATGCAGGAACAGCAGGACAACTGCACCACTTCTTAAGGCTGAATAATACAGCGTGCAAAACTCAAGAGAACTTTGGAGAGTTAAGATCTTACTTTGGAAAAAAAAGTCATCAAGAAAGCCAGACTACAGAGGGCACTTGAGAGTGACAGGATTAGGCACTGTGGAGAGGAAGATGCCTAGAATGAGCACTGTGAGCAGAAAAACCTATAGAAGCATCAGAAACATTAGCCTGTAAGTCTTTCACTAGTATCTGAAAATCTCCTTTCCCAGTGCTGTCTTTCCAACCTCATTTCTGGCTGCAATGCTGCATCAGGATTACTACTCCCCTGAGACAGCAAACACCAAACATGGCTGTATTTCAGGGTTGGGGGGATTATCAGCTTTCTGAGAACAGGACTGCAGGTGTTAAAGTTCATGGAATTTTCCTTCTATTAAATGAAGAACTAAGTGTTTTTCACTTGGCAAACACTGAAATGTTTTCACTTTTCACTTGTTCTTACTAACCCAACCTTGGCCTGTCCTTCAAGACCCAGAAGTGGATCCTCACTAGTCTGCTCTACAATCATGGAAATGTCCTGTTTACACACATCTCCATCACTGGGAAATACCCTACCAACTCATACCCACCACTGTTCTTATTAACAGCACACAAAACCCCCTTGAACAAACAAAAAGCCCCAAACCAAAGTAAAAACCCCACAAAGCCCATGCATGAAGGGCTAGATAGCATGCTGCTTCCAGGTCAGCAAGCATTTTAAGCTCTTAACTGCCCTGACTAGAAAGACAGTGAAAACAAATATTCAAGTGCTTTCTCAATCATCTTGAAAAAAAAAAAACAAACAAACCCGACCTTCTCTGAAATCTTGATTTATCCTCCCCTTCTAAAAAGTGAAATGTTTTTTGTTAGTTACACAGGGATTTCCTCTTTACACATCTGGAAGACTATTAAAAGGGTAAGTGCCAACATCTCAGCTAAAGCATTTCCTTTAAACAATCTCCTCCAGCAACAGAGAGCACAAATGCCACATCTGCAGCAGCTATCCAAGCTAATTGTTGCTGCTTGGTTGTTTGCTAAAATTCCAGCCCTGGAAACACCTCAGCAGGAGTAGCCCAAGTGGTGTGCTGAATCTCAAAGTCACTGTGACCATTTAAAAGGACCCCATCTCCATCACTGTAATGTCGCAGCAATTTTACAAGATAATCATGAACCTTGCCATGCACAACCTCTGAAGAACCAAAGGGTTACATGTAGATGGGAAACAGAGCTTAGAAGGGCTAAGAGATGAAACCCAAACATCTGCAAGTTCTGTGGTTTTTAAGGAGGAATCCCAGTATGGTGTTGAACAGGTCACCCCAGTCCACAGTGAGTATCTCAGAAGAAAACACTGCTAGACCAAAGAACAAATTCCTGTTTGAAGTGTATCTGATCAGCAGCTGAAACACTGCAAACAACCTTCCTCAGAGTACTGACTTCAGTGAACAATTGCTAACATTTGAGACTGCAGAGAAAGTGATGTGGCTTTCAAAGCATTCCATTCAGCAAGTTGAAATTAAAAATATAATGAGACTCTATTACTGTTTGTAAGTTTTTATAGGTTTTATAGAAACTATTTTACCCATGCTTTTAACCCTCCAGCTTCCAACTTGAGCCTAAACACCACAACCATAGGACTAATGCAATATAAGGGCTTTTGTCTCTTCAGCTTCTTACCTCTGTTCCTCTAAGATCTTTGGGATAGTAAATGTCTTCAGTCATTTGAACACTTAGGCCAAAATCCACCAAAACAGCCTTAGTTGACATAAAGACAATGTTGCTTGCTAAAAGAAAACCAAAAATTACATCATTTAGGTGTTTTGCATGTTTAGTATTTATTTTACACACTCCTGTTTCATTCAGATGCCTGACTGAAAAGAGAGAGAAATTAGCACAACCACTCTCTACAGCCAATATCCCTCTAGCCAAAATAGGTCTGGTAATGATTTGGTTCAATTTTAAATCATATCTTGAAAAACAAACTGGTCTGGTTTATGTAAAAGAACCAATGTTTTGTCATTTCCTTAGCTTAAAATTTAAAAAAAGACAAAGAGAGAAAATAGCTGAGGGTAGAGGTGCTCTGAGGATGTTTAAGGGTCTCCAAGGTAGAGATCCTGCTGTGCAGCTCAGGCTAGAAACAGCACAACTGTTGCTCACCAAGAGGTTTTTCTAGAGTAACAATTTAAGTGAAGAGAGAAACAGAGAGTAACCAGGACCCCTCCACAGCAACCACACCAGTCACCTGCACTGCTCCATGAGAGCAGCTCAGCATGACAACAGAGCAGTGGACAATGGACAGACAATGGCTGTAAAATTAATAGAAGACTGAGCATTTCAAACTCCCTCAGAACTGCAGCAGTATCTAGGAGCTTAATTTACTTTCCTTGATAAAACTCTGCCAAAGGCACAACTTTATGCTCAGAGGCTTTGTTTGCAGCTGTATTTCTGATCAAATATTTAAGAATGTAGTGCTCAGTGCGAGCCTTGAGAAATTCTCGTTTGCTGTTTCAGAAGATGTGATAAAATGAAGCATCCAAGTTACACAGCTGAAACACATTTCCCTTACAGGAAACTGTGGGCCATTTTCTGTCTTGATAGTGCCTACCATGACCACCCAGTGGGAGGGCAGACTTGATTTCAGCAGTACTGATTCCTGGAGCAATGCTTCACAAAGCTGCCTCCTTACCAGCACTATAGACTACGTAAATCTGTCATTTTAGGGATAACTTTGAAGATATGGATTTGAAACACCCCATAATCGATCATCCAAAGGGCCACACTGTCATGGTGCCTGGGACCATACCCAGCCCTAGCTGCAGCTGATTTTGGACTGAAACTCCCCCAACCAAAGATCCTGATGGTTTCACTGCTCTCCAACCAAGGGTTAAAATGAGTGGCAGCACTGAACACCTCCCAAGAACCAGAATGTCTTACTCCCCTTCCTTGCTCAGGGCATTTTTTCCTTTCAATAAAATCCCCATCTTCTGTATCAGCAGAACAGACTCAATTGCAGCTCAAAAGCAGCAGATAAAGTGAGGAAAAGATCAGAGGTTTTGGGAAAGAGTCTTTTCTATGAATTCTGCCTGGGGAGGGAAAACAAACACTGCTCCCTGCGTGGAGGCTGCCTTGCCAGGCAGTGGGCATGGCTCCACCTCAGGCTGGATGTACCCAGCTCACCCTGGCACCAAACAGGCAGGAGCATGGCCAGGGCTCACCCCAGGCACCTCTGGGCAGCCACATCTGCCCCAGCCAACCTCTGCCTCGTCATCTGCCCTGCATCCACCAACACAGGGAAAGGCTGGAAAAAGCAAAACACACTGATATCCACCACATTCACAATGGGCTGGTTCTCCTATTCACTACCTAGATGTAGTAGGCTTTGGGCTGGTTTGTTTTTAGATTGTTTAATAATGTCTTTGCCCAACTGAAATAAACCCATAGGAAAGACTCTTACTATGAATGAGAAAGAAAAATAAGGGGAAAAAATAAGCAATTTTGTAGTGGTCAGAATCTCAAAGGCTCACATCTAAAGTACTGACTCATACTAAATCAAAAAAACTTAAAAACCAAAAATACAAAACTGAGATAAAAATTCAGCAATTCCTAATAGTTCACTTCTGTGAACTATTGTAATGCTTCAGTCTGAATATCTCTACTTCAAACCCCCAAGTTTAGCTAAATAAACTTACAGAGATGCATCTATCTGTGGGCCAAGATGATACTGGGAGAAACAGCATTTAATACTAATTTAAATGCAATGCATTACAATTGAATTTTAAAGCATTTCAATACCAGTGTATTTAATTTTGACTTAATATCAATATATTTGATTATTTATAGATGTAATATCCAGTTTTTTAAAAACAAACATATATTAAAATTTGCTGTACTTGTTGAAAGAAAAAAACTAGCACAAATTATGTATTTACTTATAAAGTGTCTCAAATTGAGGAATAGCAGTGTAGAAATGTAAAACCAAAAAGACAGTGCAAGATGAAGGTGAGCATGGAAACATTCAGGATGAATTTATATTAAAAGCAGGAAACTTCCGGCTAAACAGAGACTGATAACTTCACTCTTTAGGTTTTTATTTAAATTGAGTTGCTCATCAATGGCATGGGATCTATGACTTTCTAATTACCTTCTCTGCTGGAGTGAATTAATAAATAGTTTAAGTAACTATTACCTCCAGAACCTGACCTTGCCATTTGCTAGGCATTATCCATCCCTCCCACTCAGAGATGTAAGGCTGTGTGCCCCAGCTCGGTCCCAGGGACTCTTCCATCAGGCCCCAGCCCAGCCAGGACCAGAAAGCACCCCAAGGAGCCACACAGACGTACGTTTGATATCATGGTGGATAATCCTCTTCGAGTGGAGAAAGTCAAGTCCTTTCAGAATATGCTTTGTCACCCAAATTATTTCAAACTCTCTCATAGGACCACAGCTCTCCAGCTTTTCCATGACAGAACCTCCCTCTCCAGCTTCCATGAAGAGATGGATTGTCTCATCCCACAAAATAGCGCCGTATAATTCAGCAATGTTTTCATGACGGAAACATGCCTGTATTTCAACATCTGATGGTTTGAACTGCTCCACTGGGACCTAGGACGTTGAAACAAAACCACAGTTATCATAACAAAAACAAGTTATCCACGTGGACGCTAATTATCCTACAAATTAACAGAAAAGGAAGTATAGCACTTGTATCCACTTGTTAAAATACAGAGCTTTACTTTGCTCCTGTGACTTTTCTTCCTTTGCAGCTGAGAGACATCCTGTTAAAAGTTGAAAGACATTTTGGAACCATGCCCAAATAAAAAGTGCAATCTTCCAGAAAAAGCAGTGTAGCAAGAGTTATTCCCGTCAAAATCCAGTGATTACGCAAAAGCTTTATGCAAACTTCCTGGTAAAGGAGATAAAATTCCCACTGCTTTTTCCACTAGCTTTGTGCACTCATCTGCACTACCAGAATTGCACACCCACCTGACAGGTGGATCAGTGCTTGCAGTGCTCAGGCCCATTACTGACCTCAATTCAGTCCTTATCAGCACTGGTTTATGGCTTACAAGAAATGAAAGCTGCTTTGAAGGGAGTGCCAGCAGCATGATATTTCTTTAAAAAGTACTGACAGCAGATTGCTGAGACAATAAAAGCAGTGTTTGCTTACACACAGAAAAGCTACTACTGCTCTGTTTAGTTTTCCTCCCTTGGACTCCTGTCTGTGAACAAGGAGAAATACTGTTTGTATTTTCAGAAATATTAGGATACTTTAATTCTGCTGTGAGCTATACAGGAGCAGCTAACAATCTGTCCCTACGTGGACACACAGGCTGCAGGGCAAGGACACACAGCTGCCTGCCCAACTCTTTGACACGCAGAATTAATACAGGTACTTATTCATGAGCTGGGGGATATAGAGCTAACTCCCAACTAAGCTTTTACTGGCCCTGAGTATTTACTGCTCAATTCCAAATAGTATGTTAAAAGGCACAGCTGAAAGAAAATGTTGGCTTGCATAAAAGTAGGACAGCGCTCAGTAGTTCTTTTGAGGCATCTCACAACCTTAACCCCATCAGTGCCCAAAACACACTAAGAGTTGCACATCCTGAATTCTCAGGAACTTTAATGGCACTGGAGTAAAGAAAACTGAAGCCTAAGCACCTCAGTAAAAGGACAAGAGCCTAAAACTTCTTCAGCAGCAGGGTTTTACTACCTCCTTCAGCAGGGACAGGATCTCACTCTGATATTTCACCCCAGCAGGACAACTAGAAAATCCACTCTGCACAAAAGGCCATGTGCCAGTTCCATACACTTCTAGATACTTTCAAAATGCTGAAACATTTGCAGCTTTAGAGCAAAAAAATTTAAACAAGCTAACAGAAGTGTACATTTTCCCCACCTTGTTTAGACCAACAAAACCAAGATGATCATCAGCCAACAGTGGGATTTGATGCAGACATATTTGAAAATAGACTGTAAGTAGTGTATTATACAATATTTGCTCAGAGATAAAACCACTGAACTAACATACCAATTTGCATGCCATTCGTTTCTTGGTTTCTCTGTCTTGGGCTAAGTACACTTTCCCAAAAGCTCCCCGAGGAATGAAATCAGAACCAATATTCCTGTAAGTCAGCTTCCATGGAAACAGGAGCACATCTGAGTCAATTTGATAGCGCCCGTTCTTGGGTGTGATCTGTGGAGTTAAATAAATAGCAAAAAGCACAGTGAAGTTAAAACCACTACAAATCTAATTAATTTTATATATATAGTGGGAAAAACCTCATATCACTTATGTGTATGATGCACACAATCTGCTTAGCAGTCTTTATTTAGTAACACTAAATGGGAACAGCATGTGAGGTGTGGCATTCATTCACAGCCTAGGCATCCACGTTTCCCTCCAGTGACTAACTTATGAAGTGTAAGTTGCAATTAATTGTCTTGAAACAACAACAACAGCAGCTGGGTTAATGAAATTACCCACCTCTTGTTATTAGATTTACCTGCACATGTTTGTCCTTCCTGTAATCTGTTAACTTGTTATGCCACATACCTGTTACTCATAGGTTATCTTATACAATGTGAGCAAGAGTTTCAGCATTTCCTAATATCACATGTACTGCTAGGAGTTTAATTTCCCATCTTGTACTGGAGTTTCTGCTGCTCAGTAAAAGGTCAGAGAAGTCTGCCTTGATTTTACCAGCCACTTTCCTCTAGTTTTATACCATAGTTTAAAAAAGAAGAGTGGGAGTAACATTGCCTCCTTTAGGTGGGTAATGCTGGGAGCTTTGCATCTTCTGTATTACCAGCTAGGCAAGGAGGGGATTCAGGGCATCTAAGTCAGTATCTTGCTCTAAATCTTTTCCCCAAACAGTTCCCTCCCTCTGCACGTGACAGAGAGAGACCAAACGCCCAACTACAGCCATCTGAGTATTGCCTGATCCCTCATGTTGCTTCTTCAGTCTCTCAGCTACAAAATTAATAATATTTCCTATTAATATGCTTCTAATTATTTCAGCCAGTATCTAGAATATCATTAATCTCCTTACTGCTACTTTATCAAGATTCTTGAAAAGATGTAAAATCACATCAAGGATATTTATAATTTCATGTCTGTCACAGGGCCTCAAATACTCAGCTCTTCAGCAACTCTCTTTAAGATAACTGCATACCAGGAAGATTATTTGGTTTAGATTTCTATTTAAGATGTAACATATGATATTTCACTCTTAATCTACCTGCATGCTTTTCAATTAGGAAAGTTCCTTCCTGACTGCTAAAATTATCATTTATGATTTGTACCTACATGAAATAAATTAATTCTTCTAAGTTCCTAAATCTGGGGAGGATAATTCTTAACCTTGGGCCAAGAGGGCACAAGGGGCTGTCCTTCAATAAAAAGTATTCTGCTTAGGATAGAGAGAACAAGTCTTCCCTCTACTTATTAGAGCCAGGGTAAAGCAATCTGTACCTGTCTAACAATCTGTACATCTTGCTTGCCTACTTCTGCATTTCAAAGGGTTGAGACTAATCCATATGGGTTACACCTTAGAGCAGAGCTGATCTGGAGAGCAAGATAGCGACGACCACCACACTACTCATTTTTTCAGGAGACTTTTAGGACTAGTTCCTAGCCTGACCCTGTGAATATTTGTCTGTGGCTGCAATGCATCTTTCAGTTCAGTTTAACTAAAAGAAATCCAGCTTGTGCACTTCAAGACCCTTTGTGATGCAAGCCATGGTGCAGCCAGTGAGGGTCACCAGGCAATCAGAAACAACTCCTGACCCCCAAAAAATGCTGTAGATATTTATGGAGCAGTGTCCTTGCTGAAATGCATGCACAGGTAATACTCTGCCTCCAACCCTCAGTTGCATAATGGGATCACGTGCACCTAATAGTACTTGGTTCATACCGATTGTATGCATCTGTAGAAACAATATGCAAGCAAAACAACCACGAGTATGTAGAGCAGGGTCTACCCCAAGCATAGGAAACATTTAATATTACTAATGTCATTTAAATGTTACAGAGTTGAAAAGTGATTGTTTTGCAATATTGCAATGCTCCCTCCAAATCAGAATAAAGCAATACCCTGTGGTATTTTGCACCTAAGTAACCAGTAAGCCTCAAGCAACCAGTGTTTCACATATAAAATATATGATATGCAGAATATTTAAGAAGATAGATATAGATGTAGAGTATCTTAGGTAAATACAGCAGCAACACCAGCCTGCATGAACAGAATTCCATTGCAACACTGATTGTTTCCAGAGCATTAAACAAAAGTTTAATGACACTAATATCCAGAGATGCTTGAAGAACACAAACAATTTTAGGGAAAAAAATAACATCTTAAACCAACACATCTATATACTTGAATTTAGTGTGAGATATTACATAATATTGTAACTCTTAAAATCACACTTGATAGTATGTGCTTTTTCTCCTTATATTACTACTATTGACATTTGTGCAGATAGAGCAAATTAAGGAACTATATTGTCAGATCCTAAATCTTTATTTTTGGGAGTTTGCAAAATGAATGTTTTACTTCATGAACACAAGGCACTAGAAGACTCTTACTGTCTCCCAGACCTGTAAACCATCATAGTCCATAGAATCATAGATTGGCTTGGTTGGAAGGGATCTTAAAGACCATCTAGCTGTAACTCCCCTACTATGGGAAGGGATGTCCCCCACGAGGTCAGGTTGCTCAGGGCCCCATCCAGCCTTGCCTTGAACACTTCCAGAGAGGGGGTATCCACAGTTTCTCTGAACAGTCTGCTCCAGAGCCTTACCACCCTCAGAGTAAAGAAATCTCTACACTTTTAAAAGTTTAAAATCATTCCTCCTTGTCCTATCACTACACACCCTTCTAAAAAGTCACTCTCCCTCTTTTTTTTGCAAGTTGTGGATTTTATAAGCCACATTTAAGTACTGAAAGGACAAAATAAGTTGTAGATTTTGCTTTTTGACTGCTGGTCTCAAGTTTGTATTCAATACTGGGAAATGTTTTCTAACCTCCAGGGATACTAGGAGATAACAGAGTGGATCCTTCTGAACAACAGACTTTTCTCCATAGCTGCCTGAGACTGCAGGGGCTAGACTTGATAGGCTCAGACACCCTTTCCAGCCCCAGGGTTGCACAGGAAACCACAGCCTGTTACTTCTCGAACTGAGCTTTATTTAGAATCATTAAAAACTTCTAATCCCTATGGTCTATGAAATGCCAAGTAAAAGGAAAACAGATGTACGTACCATATTCAAGAGGATTCCAGATTCCTGTTGTCTGCATCCTTTAAATTGCTTTGCAGTGTTAGACACCTGATTGGCAAAAGCAAGCAGGTCTTCCACAGTCCCGTATTTGACAGAGGACATCAAAGAGACCTCCCCTTCACAAAACAGTAATGATTCTGCACGTTCATCATTTTGATTTGCCTCTTCACACATGGTAATTAAGCTGTCTTCATAGACTGCAATGTCTTCACCTGGATAATGGTTTTCCATGATGGCTATCACCTCAGACATATTTAGATCAGCTAGCAACAAGTCAATCTCTTCTTTGCTATCACTACCCGTGCTCATATACTCCATTACTGTCCACTTTGCAAAATCACTCCTGGAAAAAAAAAGAAACAAACTTGAAACCACTTTTCACCTAAATTTGATTTAGCAAAGTAAGAATGAAAAGGAGTTATCAGAAGGAATCAGCAGCTCATCATTATACAGATTTAACATTAAAAACTTGTATTATGAAGAAAACCATAATAAGGATCCTGAGTGAAGACAAAATAGAGAAGTATTTGCTAGTAAAATTTATTTAGAAGTTACTAGTTAACCTCCCCTGTCATTCACTCTTGGAATTTATCATGATAAAGCTTTCCCTAAGAGGAACAGGTACAGTAAGAAAACACCATTGTGATAGATATGCAAAAATGAAGGAGCACCCTCAATACAAACAAAGGAATTAATTGTTTGGAAAAGAATGACAAAGAGAGATCTTAACATTCTCAATTAGTTTATGTCTAAGTTTGTATTGACAATTTATGTGATGCATCCAGAAAGAAGGAAAGGTCACAAAGCAAGGTCATTCCACTAGTAACAGGCATCTCTTAGTATCATTGTACAAAGCACAACTGTCACCACCTGAGACACAAAATCCGTATTCCTTTTTGCAATTAACTGATCAGAACTAGACTTGAACTGAAATTTTCACCCTGACTTTCAGAAGAAAGTCAGAAACTGAGCTATCATAAAAGCAATGAGCTTTTGAAGTGGTTTCCAACAGTTTGTTCTGTTCCCACTAATCCTAACAATAACTTTTATGTTACTATTGCAACTATTTTGCTGGAATGGATTTACAGCAACCTGGGTTCAACTTCCCAGAAAGTCCCTTTCTATTCCAGAGAGTTACATATTCAAGTTAAAAATGTATGCACGGTCAGTCATTAAAATACTGACACAAATAGTTTCCAACACATAAATGTCAAGAGCACTTACCTTGTATTTAACCTGATTACATCACTCAAAACCATTTAAAAATGTCTCAATAGAATCCCTGAAGTCATCACGTTTTTCTGAGCCAGTATTTACCACTGATGATAATTTCACAGTGTTCTGTGGCAGTCTATTAAAAAAAGCAAAACAAATAAAGCCATTGCATACCAGCTCAAGCAGAAGGACTGGTTTGTACTCATATAGATCATTTGCTTCATGGAAAGAAGAGCTAGTAATCACAAGGCTGAGATAACAGGGGATTTTTTCTGCAGAAAAAAATGACAACTCAAGAAAGAATCAAGCTACTGTATCATCCAGATTTCCAAGTAGTAGTGAAAAATAGTTTTTCCATGGCTAGGTCCTGAGTTTTATTCTCTCTGTCTCATGCTTGCTTAAGCAAAGAGAAGGACCTCCTTTTCCTTTAGCAGAACTGACTACAGCATGCCCTCTTTAGAGAGCTCTCACTTCCCTTTTTCGTAATCCACTGCACTATCTATTTTGGGCAAAAGATAACAGCTAGGCAAAAAGAAACTTAAAAAAAAAAAAGGGGGGGGAAAAATGAAAAGCAGCAAACAAAACCTTATCTCAAGGACAAGCACCAGACTCGGTCCCCTGAGGCCATGGAGCAATGTGTTTACCCAGGTACAGTTTCAGGTAATGATCACTATCTTTCTTACCCTCACCACAAGGACGTAGAAGCTTTGTGGCACATATTTCTCATGGGTTAGAGTATTTACGTCAGCTCTAATGAGAAGAAAACCAAGTAAAATGACGTGTCTGAGATGGCAAAGAAGCCAGACCACGTGCTGAAAATTCAAAAGGCAGGACAGGACAGCAGATGCAGCATCAGAAAAGGGAAACAGAGTGCCTGTTCCTTTTCAAACTTAGACCAAACCCTGAGAGTGATGGTGGCAGAGCAGTGCTCTGCCAGCCCCCATTCCCCAAGATGGGCATAGTGACTTTCACCAGAACTCTACACCAGTTCACCCAGCCCTAATCAACCCACACCCCCAGCATTAGGGCAACCAGGTTGGAAACTTTGTGGTCACTGGCACTACTTGATCGGGGAGGCCCCGGGCTTTTATCCCGGGTACTCAGAGAGATCACAAAAAGGAAAAGATGCTGTGGGTGTTTTCTAGCCCCTATCACCTCAACTTGCTCCATGACCAAGCTATAGGCTGTTAACAAAGCCTGAACATGGTTATTTTTCAGTAGAAATGAGATTTCTATTTTTCCCCAGAGCAGGATTTCTATTCATTGGTTTGTCAGTTTTTAGTGTTCTTCTTTTGTCTGTTGTTTTTTTTTTGGTTTTTTTTTTGGTTTTTTTTTGGTTTTTTTTTGGGGGGGGGTGGTGGTGAATTAGTGGGGTTCAAATGAAAAGAAACAGTGCTGTCATAAAGGGAACCAAGAGACCTCATGTGTAAAGTCAGGTAAAGTTACAAACTAGTCCTGAGGGACTTTCTGAAGAAAAACATGAGCCTCTAGATGCTCTAGTCATTTGTGGATAAAGATAAATATGTGCCACAGTTAAACTAATTTACTCTCTGACAGCATTTTCATGCACAAAGCATCTGCACAGATTAGACCAAATGTAGCATTCTGGAAGTGCCAGCTCTGCTTCATTCCTCAAAATGTTCCCAAACTTCAGCACAATACTAATAATACTCTTGGCAGTTTCACAATTACCCAAAAAGTTCTGAATAACATGAAGAAGTGACTATAACCTGCATATTCTCAGTTATTTTAGTGCTTGAGAAAAGCTGCAAACCCTTCACCCTTACAACCCTTACACCTACACCCTTACAACTACCTGAAAGGAAGAGGTAGGGAGGTGGGAGCTGGTCACTTATCTCAAATAACAAATGATGGAACAAGGGGAAATGGCTTCAAGTTGTGCCAGGGGAGGTTGGATATTAGGAAAAATTTCTTCACTGAAAGAGCTGTCAAACACTGGAACAGGCTGCCCAGGAAAGTGGTGGAATCAGCATCCCAGGGGAGATTTAGAAGACATACATGTAGACATGACTGTTTAGTGGTGGGCTTGATAGTGCTGGCTTGGACTTGATGATTTTACAGATCTTTTCCAACCTAAATGATTTTATTTTCCCCTATATCTATCAAATTCTAATCTCTAAATGTTTACACAATAAAAGCAGTGTCTAGACTATAAAAGCTGTTTTTTTAGATTATGCAGCAATTTAGTACTATACTTCCCCTACAGACAAAAAAAAGGTCCATTTTCCAATGAGGAATTCACTCCTCCTATTTATCCCTAAAATCCTGTACTAGTATCAGTGGTAGGCATTCATGTAGTATTCTAAATCATCCTATATAATCTAGATTAATGAAGAAATGACATCACTGAGTATGCTTTACTTAGATTCTCAGCTAAAAAACTGGGTTTACCTGCAGTAGAAAAATAAAACTGCATGCAAGCACTTAAGTCAGTTGCTAAAGCACAAGACTCTTTCTCCAGTTTTGCCAATATTTCAACATCATCACATGAGTAATTTGTAAGTCAAAGGTTTATTTCTCTATTCTCTGCATAGCTTTTCAACCCCTTTTGCCTAAGAAGTGTGCTGCCAGAGACCACTCTTATATCCATCATATTAAATAAGAGTAACTGGATACCAGACTTCTGAGCCCCTGTGAGACTTTAGTGTGTCATGGGTCAATGGTGGAAAAAATTGAACAAAATCTACAATAAATATAAAATTTAAAAACCAAGACCACACAGACAAAAATCCTCAACACACTTTCCTCTCCTCAAAAAAGCAAGCCCCTTACTGCATAGACTGGCTCAAGACAATCATACACCCATAATAAAGATCTCTTGTGCTGCTTTTAGAGAATAATTTTCTGGTTTAAGTGACAAGTGACTGACCACTAAAAATGAAGAAAGTCCTTATTTACTTTTAAGAAAACTTATCGACAGAACTTGAAAAACACAATCCCTCTGAAAAAAAACCAACTTCTACTGTTAAGGAACAAGAAATATCAACAATTTCAATTTCAACAACATTTCACATATTCACTTGGAATAAGAAAACCCGCGACTCTCCCAGCGCCGGCAACAGCAGCAGAGCGCAGCCCCAGCCCCTTCCTGCCCTGCAGCCCCCGGGGACAGCGCAGGTGCCGCAGCCCCGCCGGCTCCCCCGACGACGCGGCTCGGGAGGCCGAGGGCAGCCGGGGGCCCGAGCCGCCTCCACCCGGCAGCGCAGCCCCGTCCCGCTCCGCTCCATCCCGCCAGGGCTCCCCCTACCCCGCAGCCCCGTCCCCGCTCACCCGCGGGGCGCCGGGAGAGCCGCGCCGCCCGTCCGCCCGTCCGCCCGCAGCCTGCGCCGCTCCGCCGGTGCCGCGGGGAACTCCGGGGCGGGCAAGGCGCAGGTAGCACCGCCCGCCCCTGCCGAGGGCGGGGGACCGGGGCGGCCCCGGCGCCGGTTTCTATTTCGGTTTCCCGGCAGGAGCAAGCGCTGCGCTGTCCCAGCCCGGCCTCAAGCCCGGCCAGCGACCGCCTCCTGCTCCAGCGGCGGCATCGGCAATGGCTTGTCCCCGGCGGTGGCATCGGGAAACCCCTTTCCTACCACCTCATGTTTCCATGCGCACCTAGAGGGCGTCCACCAGCGTCCTACGAGTTTAAACATTATCTGAATTAAACTTCAGCTGACTCGCGGGTGGAATTTAGGACAACAACGTGAGGAATTTGTTAGTGGCAGTATTATTAAAATACTCCGGGACACACTAGTGTGAGTTGGGTAATTGCTAAAATTGGCTGCGACTACTTTTTATTTCTTATCCATAAGGAAGAAATTCTTGCAGAACTGTGCTGCCCAATAGCTCCTCTTCAGTCAGTTCGTTTTTAAGGAGACAAGTAGCATTTTTAACAAAACCAGCTGCCACACCACTAGGAGCTGATGAGTTGTTTCTGTCTCAAGATTCAACTTATCAAGGGACTCAAGATGGAATTTTGGTTCATTATCTGCAGTGTAATGATTATTTGCTTACTGAAGTCAATGGCAAAACCATCACTATAAAGTTTCAGGACAAACATTCACCTTAGGCTTCAGTGTTTATTAGTAGTTCATACAACTCCTTTTCTCTTTATATTATCAAGATACTGTGACTCCCTTGTTTAAATGGTTTATGTTTGCTACCTCTCCTGGGACATTCACAATTGTCCAAAGTATGTCACATTCTGAAATGTGCAAGGGTTTAGACTCACTATAGGATTTTCTCTTCCTTAGCACCATAACTATGTATATGGAACTCAGCTAGCAGGGTTAACCTTTGCTCATACACGGTTTCTTTTCCAGACTACACAGACGTTAAACACATTGGCAAGCCTCCATAAGGAAAGAAGAAGTGTCTTCTTTGTTGAGTTTGATTTTGTTCAATTGCACCACCCAGTGCATTTGCTAAAAAAACAAAACAAAACAAAACCTGTGGAAAAAAAAAAGGCAAGAAAGCTGAAGATGATTATAGAAAGAAAAAAGAGAGGAAGGACTGAAGAATAAATTAGGCTATAGGAGAGGCCAGACCAAGGAGAGGGTGGAATTGGCAGCACCTCGAAAGTGGGAGGTTAAGGAGGCTGAGTAACACATCCTTAACGTGCAGCAGCTCTCACGCTAGGGTACTTTGGGTATCCTCTTTCAGGAACTTGCTTGTGCTATTAGTTTTTCCAACCCCACAATTAATTTTAATGAAACCCTTTTCTATTTTTAGACCAACTTCAAAGAGGGAAAGAGGAGGAGGTCCTCTCTGCACATCAATGAATTTAGGCAGGACAAGTCTTAGGATTCCAGAGGAAACTCGCCATGGAGAGATGGAGGAAACAGAAGTTTGTACTCCATGGCATGCATAAGTAGGATATAAATTGAAATGCTCTATTTTAAAAGCAATCTATTCTCTGTCTTAATGATCATCCTAGAATACAAAACCAAAATAATTAGGTCAAAGCAATTACTTCCAGACCCTGACTTACTGGGAGGCTGCCACAAATATATACAGCACTGCACTGAAGACCTACTAACACACAAAGTGCCCTAACACACACTACAGAAGTACCCATAAGTTTTACATAAACGTTTTTAAAAACCAAAGAAAACAACATTTTCTTCAGTACATGCCTGGGGAACCATGCTGCAGACCACTGACTGCTTGCTGGGTGCCCTGCAGCTCTCTGCCCCAACCACCTCATTTCTGATCCCACAGGCTGCCTTCACTGCAGTATCTCTGCCGTCACAGCCCTGGCCCAGGACCAGACAAACAGAAATCACAAAATCAATTAGGTTGGCAAAGACCTCTGAGATCATCAAGTCCAATCTATAACCAAGCACTACCACGTTGACTAGACCATGGCACTGAGTGCCATGTCCAGATTTTCCTTAAATACCTCCAGGTACGGTGACACCACCATCTCCCTGGGCAGCCCATTACAATGTCTAATCCCTCCTTCTGTGAAGAAATTCTTCCTAATGTCCAATCTAAAACTATCCTGGCCCAAGACTATGTCCTCTCATTCTGTCACTGGTTACCTGAGAGAAGAGGCTGGCCCTCACCTGGTTACAACCTCCTTTTCTTCATGCTAAACAACCCAGCTCCCTCATCCATTCCTCAAATGGCTCATTCTCCAGACCCCTTCTCAGCTCTGTTGCCCTTCTCTGGACTCACTCCAGCACCTCAGTGTCATTCCTGAATTGAGGGGCCCAGAACTGGACACACTGAGGCATACTCAAGGTGTGCCAAGTACATTTCCCTAGCCCCACTGGACAACATTGCTGATAAAGGCCAAAGGTTTTACTTCCCTTTTTCAAGTGAGTCTGCCAAAACCTATATTAGACCCCCATCACCTTGGCCATCTGACCCTTCAGGTTCACCCCCACACCCACCACCACCCTCCTGCCCTTGGCTGGCAGGGCTCATGCAAGGGTTGATGCCCAGCCCTGGCCTGGGCTGCTGGTGCTTCCTCACACAGGGAAGGCAGTTGCTCACACCCACGGTTCAAGCCTGACCTGAGAAGCTCATAAAATCACAGAATACACTGAGTTTAAAGGGACTCACAAGGGTCATTGAAGTCCAGCTCCTGGCCCTCTGCACAGGACTACACCAAGAATCACATCATGAGCCTGAAAGCATTGTCCAAAAGTTTTTTGAACTCTCAGTCTTCCTGCTATGAACACTTCCATAGAGAGCCTGTTCCAGTGCCAAACCACCCTCTGGGTGGAGAATCTTTTCCTAATATTCAACCCAAACCGCCCCTGACAAAACTACAGGCCATTCTCTCGGGTTCTGTCACTGCACACCACACAGATCAGTGCCCACCCCTCCTCTTCTCATGAGGAGATTGTTGAGTTTCATGAGGTCTCCCCTCCATCTCCTCCAGGCTGAGACAAGGCAAAGTGACCTCAAGTGCTCGTTTTAAGTCTTCCCCTCAAGGCCCTTCATCACCTTCGCTGCCCTCCTTTGGATGCTCACTAAAAGCCTTATATCCTTCTTACATTGTGGTGCCCAAAACTGCACACAGGCCTCAAGGCGAGGCTGCTCCAGCCCCGAGCAGAGCGGGACAATCCCCTCCCTTGCCCTGCTGACCATGCTGTGCCTGATGCCCCCAGGACATGGTTGGCCCTCCTGGCCCCAGGGCACACTGCTGACAGCTGTTCGTTCCGTGCGCCCGGAGCAGGCACTGCCCGCACCCTGGGTCGGCCGGGAGCGTTGCTCCCTCCCCCGAGAGCGCCCAAACACCCCGGCCCTTCCCGGCGCGCACGGAGCGGGCTGAGCCCCGCCGGCCGCCGTGGAACGCGGCGCCTGCGCAGAGCCGGCGCGGCCGTGCCGGCCATGGCGTTCCGCGCGGGAGGCCCGGCGCTGGCGCTGCTGCGGGGCCGCCTGCGCCTCCCCAGGCCCGGCACCCGCGGGCACGCCCGGTTCGGCCGCTCCGGCGCCGCCGCGCAGCCGGCTGCCGAGGAGCCGGGGGAAGGTAGGAACGGCTCGCCGGGCCTCGCTGCGTTCGCCGCGGGCCTCGGTGCCGCACAGCTGTGCCCGAGGGCGTGGGGAGGGGAGCGGCTGCCTGTCCCGCTCGGCCCACCGGAGGCGCCGGGGCAGCGCCCGCGTCCTGGGCGTGAGGAGCCCCGCAGGGCCCGGGCAGCTCGGCCGGGCGGTGAGGTCGGCCTGTGCCGTCTGGGGCTGCAGCAGAGGAGGCCAGAGTCCGCTGTCAGTGCCCGGGACGCAGCTTGTTAAACTAAATACCAGCTAGAGGTGAATCAAGTGACGGTGAATCATCCCGAGAGACCCCCTCAAAAGGGCATAGGAAACGTGTGACTGGCATTGTGTCCTTAGTACAAGCCGAGAACTAGTGAGCATCAGTGCCATGCTCAGACTGTGCAAAGGACAGCAGAGCGAGAAGTTGTGAGATCACATCTCTGTAGTGGCTAAACCTGTACTAAATCAGGTAAAATCACAGCCGTTCTGGCCTAATGCAGGTCCATGTTACCCATCCATGGGACTTGTCTTTTCTGCATCTTGGTCACTTCATCCTTCTCTTTCCATCGAAACTGTGATATTTATCATCTTCATAAAATGTTTCCTTAGTTTTCGGATAAAAAACGCTAGTATAAAAATTGGCTGTTGAAAGAGCTGCTCTGGTTATTATTTACAACAGTAAATAATACTGTGAGAGCTCAGTAAAGTTGTAAAATGAAAGGTTTTTTAAAAATAAATAGTATCAAGTAATACTAACAACTATCATGTAATGATGCTTAAAGGTTTTCTTGAGGCCACGAAATCTCCTGGGTTCTTCAAAACCAAAAACAGATAAAGATCTCTCTGCTGAATATCCCCGTGGCAGATGGTAGCTGCTGGGAAATGCCCCCCAGCTTCCCAGTCCAAATGACAAAAGGGAAATATTGTCAGGCAACAGCTTCACAGGCTCTGCTGATGTGATGTCGTCAGTGGATTAGTTTGAAAGCTATGCAGGGGAGTGATCATGATTTCAGATTTGGGAGATGGCGCCTTTGTATGCAAAGAGGGGAAAAAAGTTCCATGTTTCTGGATGTTGAGCATGTCTCCATTCCATGTGAATTCTGGAGGCTGTCAGCAGCAGTACAGATTGCCAGTAGTGGGATGAGATATGACTGCTCTGTGGGTTTATTGTACTGGAGTAGATGAAAGTGTATTATTAAGTGAAAATTTTGAGTAGGCGTTTACCGTAAAGGAAGGTGCTGAGTTGTAAAAATAGCAAGTGTTGCATTGTTCCAAAGTGCTGGTTTTGTGGTAGTTAAGAGAGACTCTCATTTCAGTGAAGCTTGCCAAAGGTCTAGACCTGCCTCACTGCCTAGCTGGCATTTCCTATCTCTTATGGGTGTGTTAAGTTTTTTGATGGTGAGCAGCAAATTAAAGAACAAAAGATTCCTTGTATTATGAAGCTTCCAGTGCACCAAAGGAAGTCAGTATTGTTTTCTTCCTACCTTCTCCTTGTTATTGCAAATGTATGCATTTATGAGAGAAATACATTTCTTTCTTTCATTCATTCTTCATTGTCCTTCATTCCTTCTTCATTCTTTTCATTTTTGCTGTCATGATCTTGGAGAGCCAGGACAAACCTTTGTTCAATCCAGAGGAAGAGATTAAGTGTACTAAAACCAGCCACACATCTTTCTGTTTACATAGAAAAGCCTTGATTCTTGTTTCTTCTCACAGATGCTGAAGTCAGTACCAGAAAGAAGACATTTGCTGAAGTCCAGACAGAGCGACTGGATCAAGCTGAACGGACTGTTTTAATTAAGTGCCCATCAAAACTTAATGAAAAAAAATTATTGCAGTACTTAGCCAGTCATGGGAATATTAAAAGTCATTTCTTTTTTGAAAATCGTGTAAGTAATTAATGATGTCAGCTAAAATCTAGACTTAGATGAAAAGAAATACCAGAAAGAAAATTTGGTTAGGCCTCATATGTAAGTTAAGCAAATTATATATGCTTAGTATATTACATCAGTTTTTATCTGTGCTAATGTTCACAAGTTGCTGAGCAGTTGATTTTTATTCATAAGCCAGCCAAGCAACACCTCTAAGGTGCCAGCAACCTGTTTTGCGCTAAGTCTTTAAAACTTTCACAGAGCACCATGCATTGTTCTGACAATAGAGGTAGCTCTCTTTTTATGTGTTTCTTGAGTATTCCAATTGCAAAGATGAATATAGTTCAGAACTTTTATGTTTAGTGCTTGCTTCCAAGAGTGGTGCATCTTAAATACTTTTAATCTCTTGTGGAAAAGCATCTAAAATGTTTCGAGATATGGAACCTAGCATTTGGCTTCAGGGCTATCATATTAATCTGTCTCAAGAGCCCCAGGAGCATCTGAGTAGTATCAGTACAATGAGTTCCAGCATTGTATGCTTTTATCTCACCCTGTATTTCCATTCTTAATGTTTTAGGGCATTAGTGCTTTAATAGAGTTTTCAGAGAAGAGCAGTATAGCCTCGTTGCAGGATGCTGTTGGGATCCCAAGTGCTTCAGAGCATCATGTTGTCCCATTTAAATCAAGACTTTTTACTTTCACACTGAAGAACCCAGTGAGTCAACACGTTGAAGAGACACCACTTCACCTCTCTCCTCAGTGTCACATTCCAGTGAAAGACCTTATTGAAAAGCTTTGTCTTGCAGACAGTGTAAGTAGAGGTTTCTAGATCTCTCTTTAATTAAAAATAAGGCATGTTCATTTCAGATTTGAAAGTGGTCATGTGAAACTTATAAAGCTATTTATTTTTATTAAAATGGTAACATATTAGCATTTTATGTGAGTGGTTCTGCTACATGGAAATAAATAAATGAAATTATTAATTTTAATTATGAAAATAATTTTTCTGTATGAAATAAACCTTTTTGAAGTTTTGAAAAATAACCTCCTAATTGCATTGATATTAAATTGATGAAAATATATGTTAATAGAAGTTGGGTCATTGTATTTTTACGGTATTTATTTTCTGAACTAGATAAGCAGTCAGATGTACATTCTATTGAATGAGTATCAGCTCACAGAAGAAAACATCAAGCTGCGATTTCTGGCCTGTTCTTTGGTTCGGGATTTTGCACGTGCATATTTCCCTGACAGCACAGTAAAGCCATTTGGTTCTTCAGTCAACACGTTTGGCAAACTGGGATCTGATGTGGACATGTTTTTGGACTTCGGTGACACAGGAAAGCATGCTACAAAAATGGTAAGGTTGTGCTGTGTGTCTTCAGTTTGTTGGATTTCTTCAACAGAGCAGCTCATTTGCTGTTTCACACACAGGAATGAGTTTATTTTTATTTAGATTTTAAATGGGTTCATATTATATAGAGTGTGAACAAGTTTATTTGAACGTTTGGATCTGAAGACTTTCAAAAACTAATTGTGATGTGGATGAGATGTTCTTTGCAATAGGAAGAAAATGATTTGGTGTTTACATAAACTTTGCACTATTAGGATGAATTTCACAATGAAGAAAACCCTCATCCTCCAAAACTGTTTCGGCAGAGTCTTCTGAAAAGACCTTCCCATTCTATTGTCATGTTTTCTTCTCTGTAGCTTCTGTACTTCAGCCATGCTCTGTTAAAGCTTGTTTTTGTTATTTAGGGTCCTCCATGTCCTAAAGCAAAGTAAGTTTGTGGATGTGCATATCTGTGTTTTGGGAGGATTGTCACGTTCTGTTCCTTACCTTAAAGAGATGACTTGATGCTCCAGGGAAGTTACTGGGTTATGTACTGGGCTGTATATATATCTGTAGGCACATATTGAGTGTGTGCAGGTGTGAAAGCTCAGGACATGGGATGGTCATGATGAGTACTTACAGTCACAGATTATGAGTGAATAATCAAGTAAGTGATTCTCATGAAAACTTTTCTTTTTAGTTGTGTAGTGACACATAGTTTGGGAAAAACTGTTGAAGTTTGGGAAGAAAGTTTAAGCCCATTGTCTTTTAAGTTTTTTCCTTAGAAGGCAATGAGCGTAAAATTTTGAAGATTGAAAAGTCTCTCAGCTTTTCTGTACAGTTTGTATATTGCTGTGTAAGTTACTTTTAAAGAAATAATCCTTCAAATGTATATAGTTTTTAGTATTACTGCAGTGATAAACCACAATGAAAGCAAATATGTCATCTGAAGAGAAGGATTGTCATGTGTGTGTGAAGTGTTAAAATTTTTATGCTTAATCAGTGAAGTTCCCTCTTAAATTTTGAAGGAATAACTTTTAAGTATAAAATGTCTGTTTTCAAAGTATGTTTGGTAACTAGCTGTTTGATTTTTTATGTATCCTGTGTGGAGATAGAAGTTCTGTCGTGAAATGTAGAGTATTTGATGCTGAGTGAGCAGCTGTGATTACCTGTGAATAGCTGAGAGACTTATCACTCTGGGGAAACAAAGGGGGGAGGTAGCTTTAGTTTCAAGGTGATTTAGCAGCAGTGGAAAAGATATGTTCTGATTTCTTCACTTCTGTAGCCTTTCGGGAGGTGCCAGCAATGGGGAGGATCAGACATTTCAGCACCTATTTACATGAAATAACTGGTTTTGAGCCTTATGGCAAGCTAATTACTAATTGTCATTTAAGAAAAGGGGCAGAAGTGGGAACATTCTTTACTAAGAGTGAATGCTAGACCACAGATAGGGCATTTTTAACCCCTGGCAGTTTGAGAGATTAGTGAATGACCTTAAACAGGGCTCTGTGATATTTTAGAGTAGCAGTTTTTGTTAAACTATTGTGCTTCTTGCTTAGGTTACTCTATCAGTTTGCCAAAAAGTAACTATTTACTTTTAATAATAGTAATAGTTTCATATTTGCCGGGTCCATCTACATGACAAGAATTGAGGAAGAACGACAGGGTTGGGGCAAGTGTATCAGTACTTCATAGCCCCTAGCTAGCACGAAAGTTATATGAAGGTATATAAGTATATGAAGGCTCATTTAATTGCTAAGAATATCTACTTTATCATTATAAAACGGTCCTCATTCAGTTTTTGAGAAATAATGAGTTGCTGTCTGGAAAGGCCCATTGTGGTTTTTCTCACAAACATTAATATCAACACCCGCCCACCTGCAGGTCAGCTGAGTACCCATCTTTATCTTTCCTGTTAACTGCCTCGATGTTGATAGTTACAGGCTCCTTTCACTTAGAGCCAGCCCTATGTAGCATGCAGCCTCACAGCCAGATGGGATTAGGGACTGCTGTCCTGGCATGTTCCACCACACATGGTGCTGACTGGAGAGCCACTCTAGGAGGGGAGCGGGAGCAGTCACCTCCGTGACTGCCAGAGAGACTCCGAAATTCAGCCCCTGAACTGGCCTTAGGGGAAAGGTTGCAAGGTCCATAACTTCTGAATTGTTTCACCTGTCTGAGGTCACTAATTTGTGGACAACAAAAGTTATGTACTTGGTATCTCAGTCACTGTTACATCACTGTAATTTTATTTGTACAGTATGCATTCACCCATGACATGTTCCAAGGGGGAGGATAAGTCAGTGTCAAGTACAGGATTAGCAAATAAAACTAGCTGATGTCTTGTGTTTACAAGACTATAAAGAAAACAGATATTTCACAGGTATTTTATTGAGGTAAAAACTACAAGTATGGCAAATCGAAATACGAAGACCTACAGAGAAGTTAATTTCTGATGTTAGAATATATCTTCACAATATTTTTCTCTTTCAGAGAAAGTATAAATGACATTAAGTAATTTTTTTAAGTCTTCCAGAATCATATCCTAATTTTGAATGATTTAAGTAATTTGCATGCTAATTTTTTTAACTTTTTAAAATGAAAAAGAAATTTTTACTGACACTGCTACTTGATTTACTAATAATACATTGTTCTCTGAGGGTTTGACATGGAATTACCAATAGTTTGAAATTATTGGTAGTTTGTTTGTGTTTTGCCCCTCTGTAATTGTGTGCTCCTCTGTACAGTCAGAGCATTTATGCTCTCCTGGTAATTCCAGAATAACCTTTTTTAGCCAGTAATGAGATCTAGCACTATTACACTTCTGTTTGAACATGAAGATTTATAGTAAGTTGATCACTATTAGCCTGGAAAAATTGAATCACCAGAAAAGAATGTAAAAGAGAGAGCAATATGTTTTTACCTATTTTAAGTTCTGTGGACTGCTTTGAATAATTCTTGTCTTTCAGTTCTAGTTGTACAAACTCCTTTGCAAATTGCACTGGTCTTTTAGAAGTATTTTTAAATGTCTCTTTTGTTTGAGAGCTAACAGCTTGCTTTTAAAATTCTGTGTTAGAAAAAAGGTCCCTTTGAAATGGAGTATCAGATGAAAAGGTTACCATCTGAAAGATTAGCAACTCAGAGGATTCTTTCTGTGATTGGTGACTGCCTTGATAATTTTGGTCCTGGGTGTGGGAATGTACAGAAGATCCTCAATGCCCGCTGCCCTCTGGTGAAGTTTTCCCATCAGCCAACAGGATTCCAGTGTGATCTGTCAGTGAGCAACAGGTGAGACCTGGTTTCAAAAAGTTTGCAAAGAATCCTGGTGTACTTTGTGTTCTGAAAACCTGTAATATCAACTGTTTCCTCTTCTGTGTTCTTAACAAATGTGAATGTTGTCTCTGAAAGTAAAAAGGATATTTTTTGACTCCTAGAGGTTAGAGTTTAATGTCCTTAAGTTGTCTTTCTCCAGCATAGGAAATACTTGCTAGCTGAAGCTGAAGACTCAAAAACCAGTCTATGGAAGAAAGTTAGCTTACAAAATGGGAAAGAAGGCAGTCAGTGTTCATTAGTCATTACTTCCCCATGACATATGTACAACCTTTCTTGATTACTTTTCAGATTAAGCAGCTCCAGAATGTTAATTTTTAGGGATTTTGCTTCTAGTTATTTTGGTGTCCTTTCCTGTTTCTTAAGGCCTGCATACAGCTGTTTGCTGGGAAGATGCCCTGGATGCCGAGGGAATTCCCGCGGGGGAAGAGGGCCTGCGGCGTTCCCGACGTGCGGGGCCGCTCGCAACACTGCTCGCTAGGGGGCGCTGGCTGCCCAGAAATGCCCCCAGGGCCCCCCGGTGACACAGACATGGCCGTGCCGCCCCTTTGTGGTTCTGCCCTCCCGTGTTTCAGTCAGAAACACCCCCTTCGCTGCAGTGAACAGCTCTGGCATAAGTGTACATAGCCCAAAATGAGTTACTGACCCTTTTCATTGTTGTTGGGGACTATGAAAGTATGAGTGATTATTCTTCATGATAAAAGTGACAGGACCCAAGGGAATGGCCTGAAGCTGTGTCTGGGAGATGCAGCTTGGATATTAGGAAAAGGTTTTTCAGAAGGTGGTTGAGCCCTGGAACAGGCTCTCCAGGGAAGTGGTCACAGCACCAAGCCTGGCAGAGTTCAAGAAGCTTTTTGACGATGCTCTTAGCACATGGTGTGACTCTTGGGGCTGTCCTGTACAGGGCCAGGAGTTGGACTTTGATGATCCTTGTGGGTCCCTTCCAACTCAGATTATTTTGTGTTTCTGTGATACGTGTGTTAGTGCAGTTTTGAGACTTCTCTGCATCAGATACAATCAGATCAGATACACCTCTGAATTACCCAATGTTCTGTTTCAGAATATGCAGGAGTTGTTAAGGCAATATTGAACAAGTTTCTTACAATGAAATTATTTGTCTTTATGCAGCCACAGTGAAAGTCAGCATGTAGTTTTGTAGAAGCTTCCTTGTAACTCACAGCTGATAGTTTGGCTGGTTGGGACTGCATGTCTTGTCTTATTACAATTTTTACTAGAAACACATCTCTCTGGACACCATAAGGCACCTCACAGCTGAAATTTAAGAAGCCCAGGTGTTACAAAATTTTGACCTAGTAAATGTCCCCAAAAGGCTATGCTGAATTTTTAGAACATCTTTTAGCACTTCAGGCTAAAACTGAACCAAAGTAAGTTTTGCTCTCATGCTGTACTTCCATTTTTTTTCTACTTTTTCTTGCCCTCCCATTTGTGCAATACATGAATTGTTGTGTAACAGCGTGATAAAGGAGATCAAAAACTGATCCATCTGAAAACCTTTATCCTTCCAGATTAGTTTTTTTCAGCTCGACTAAGCACTAATCATTTGAAAATTACCAAACTGACTTGTTTTGCGGATATCATTGTGTCTCTGCACTTAGATTATTTTTCAGTGCAGCATTTTACTACCTTTTAGATAAAAATGGTAAAAGAAGTTCTAGTTGAATTTTTTTATATGTTAGGGTAGAGATATTACCTAACGTACCAAAGGCAATTGTGGCTGAATTATATTTTTTCACCTCAGTTCTGCATAGTTTGACTCCACATTACTTGATGGTGTTTTCTTTATTTTGGGAATTTTTTTCTTCCCACTGTGATGTGAATTGAGGAAACAGGAAACAGTGCAAATGCATGTTATTTATCCAGAACTGTCTAATTCTTGCTATGAAAAAATACCAGGTATTTAATCCTGGATAATTCGAGGCATTCCTACCCAAACCATTCTACTATTCTATGATTCTCTTCTATATTTTTTAAATGTATGAAAGTTAATTTTTTTTTCATGAAAGGCTCCTTAATGAACAATGAATACTGCACCTGATACTTTATATTTTCTAATCATATACATGTCATCCCATTTCCTCTTCAGCATTGCAATAAGAAGTTCAGAACTCCTGTATATCTACGGCTGCCTGGATTCCCGTGTGCGAGCGTTGGTGTTCACTATACGGTGCTGGGCCCGTGTCCATGGGCTCACAAACAGTGCTCCTGGTACCTGGATTACAAACTTCTCCCTGACCATGATGGTCATGTTTTTTCTGCAGAGGAGATCGCCACCTATCATTCCAACACTAGACCAGCTTAAAGACCTGGCAGGTAAGCACAGCTGTTGGTGTATATTGCAGTTGATTGTTTATTGCACATTTGTTTTATCTAAAGTGATAAACCCAGGCAATTTCTTTATGCTCTTGAATACTAGTGAATATTATTTTAAAGGCAAAATAAATCACTTTTCAATACAATTCTAATTTGATTTAGAGGGGTAGACTTATTCTGTCCCTTAGATAATTAAATGTAATTTACTTGTTCAGTGCTCCTATGCTGGAATTTTTTAATTTTGTTATTTAGAAGACTTGTAGGGACTTAAACGTTTCTGGAGTTCAGGATTTTGTGCAGACTTAACTGCACAAAATATGATGATATGATATGTATTGTTTTATAGCTACCAAATGCTTAAAAGAAAGGCTGTGTTTTCTCCTCCTAATTTGTAATATCCTTGAGACTGTTCAGGCCCTTTGCAAATAGTTCTTGTATCTCTATAAACAAGCTGTTCTGGAGGTTTCTTACACAGCATTCAGGGTGTGTTATCTTCAATAAATTGTATGAAAGCATTGAGAATGACACCCCAAGTTCTTGATTCCTTACTCATGTCTTCTGCATATTCACATGATATCTTGGAAGCTTTGAGTGCTTTAAGTGGAGGAAGAGGTCTGTGTTCAGTTACTTTAAAATAATTTTAAACATTTCCATCAGAATTCTGTAGAAATGTTTATACATAAAACATGTGTTCTGATATTTACAACAATGTTCCTAATTCTGTGAAGTTTTTCGGAGGAAGACAGTGAACGCTCTGGGGCTGATTTTTTTTTTTAACCCTCGTGTAGGTAGTAACCTCAGAGAGTTGTGCTGTTAAGTGTGTAATACAGCCCTCTATGCAGAGATACCCTGCTTGTTACTTATAAGAAATTTTCAGAGATACAAAGATGTCATTTATCTTAATCCTGTGGGATTTTAAAAACGTGCCATTTGCTCATGATGCTTTTCCTTTGCCTATCTATGGACTTTTTTCTTTTAAATCTTTTACCACTTAATTTGAATCTTAACCTAAAAGTTCACTTGTGAATTCCTAATTTGATGTGTGTAGTATGGTAGCATTGCTTTCAGCTTGTAATCTGAATTTTATAAATACAATGGCATTTTACTGTTTATTACTTCAAAATATGCCCACAACTTTTTCTTTCAGGTGAAAAAGACAAACATATAATTGGAGGATATGATTGCTCATTTGTTAGTGATTTTAGGAAGATTAAACCTACAAAAAACACAGAAACACTTGGTAAGTAGATCTTCATAAATTTTGTTTACTCTATGACCATATTAAAAACAAACTTTTCCTTAATGTTGCTGATGGCTCTTGTTTTTCTTTCCCCTTAGATGTATTGTTGGTTGAGTTTTTTGAATATTTTGGAAACTTTGATTTCAGAAAGAATTCCATAAATCTTCGAAAGGTAAATGGATTTTAATTGCTCATCATTATCAATTGAATCTATCTGCCTGCCATTTGACAAACTGCATATGCTAAGCAACAATTTCTGTCATCTTTATTATATATTAAAAAACATTTATATGGAAACAGAGTTCTTTCTGTGAAGGAGGAGTGTTTTCCTCTTGGAGCCCAGTAACTTACAATACCATTAACAACATTTACAGTGTCATTACTTGGATACGCTGGAAAGCAGAAACTGATGCAAAGCTAGTGTGATTTTAATAAAAAGCCCTGTAATAAAAGTGGCAGTTTTAAAAAGTCCAAGCTCTTTTGCTTCTGTGGGAGGAAAACTTTTAAAATGTCTTGATGTCTGTCATAGCAAAAGTCTGCGATAAACCCTGTGAGCTGACAAGATTTGCATTTAAAGCTGGGAGTCCAGACCCAACCAGAGCCTACATTAAAACTTACAGCTAAGTTTTGGGTATGCTTTTGACACTGCAGTTTTCTCCTGCAGTTAGTATCAGCCTACAGTAGGCATGCCATAGCATGATAATTCTGTGCTAGCACTTTGCTTTATATGTTTTAGTCATCCTATTGATCTGTGTGTGCACACAGGTATAATGGAAATACATGAAAATGTAATCTCCGTAACTCACACCTGTTCCTGCTGGGCTGCTTCCAGAGTGGGGTTTCAGTGCCACTTTGCTGTGTGGATGCTCATTTGTTCTCTTTCCTATTTGGGCTCTGTGGATCACTGGCTAAAGAGCCCTTTTTGCAGATCAATCCTAGAAACTGATTTATTTAGGTGGAAAACTTCAGTTTGCTGTTAAACATGAAACAGGCAAGCAAAAACACATTTGGAGCCTGAGCTAGTCAGGGGAGGTATCTGCACTGCTGCTCTTCCTGACAGTGCTCTTGGCCCTGGGGCAAGTGAATGTAAGGTGTACACAGACACTTCCTGGACCAACAGAAGGTGGTGGATTCCTGCTAGAGCTCGGGCAGAGGTTCTGCTATACAGAACCAGTCCGCTAAGAAACACTGATAAGCACTGAGGTGGAAGTGCATTTAAATAACAAACTACATAGTTGTCAGCTATTTGTGTTGTACTATACCAGGTGCCTAACAATGGACCGTGACCTGAATAGCTCTGTGCTTAAAAGCAGACCAAACTGGGAGGAATTTCAGCCAACAAAGCAATCTTGTTCACTTACACCAGCACTGTGATGTCTCTGAAGAGTGTGGGAGGAATGGTTTGAACAGTTTAAGTGCATGCAGTATTTTATCAAACTGAGCTGTGCAGGTTAATATGACACCCTGATGCTGCCCATACACAAGTGGAATTAAGAGTAGGAGGTTGCAGTAGGTGAGGTCTGAGGTTTGTTGGATAGCAAGTGGGAGAATGGCCAGAAAGATAGGTTAGCCTGTAGTTGTGTGTTCTTTACCTTGAAGGAAATCTAAGTTGAATGTGGCAAAGAAAACCACCACTGAGAGGATTCAGAGAACAGGAATAACTCAGTCAAGTTGACAAGAAAATTAACTTGATTAATAATGACTGGGTGTTTTGTGAAATGTTCTCTAATAGGTCAAAACACTTTTAATTCTAATGTAATAACTCAAGTGATTTGTTATTTGCTCAGCCTATAATGTACATATGCAACTTTGGCTTTTTCTTTATGCTGTCTGCAGGGAAAGGAAGTAAATAAGCCTGAGTCGTCTCCTCTTTATATCTGGAATCCCTTTGAACAAGACCTTAATATCAGCAAGAATGTTAATCAGCCACAGCTGGAGAAATTTATAGCTATGGCCAGAGAAAGTGCCTGGATTTTACAGAAGGAAGATAAAACTCAGCAAATGATCAATAAAGAACCTTGGGGACTGGCAGCTCTACTGATACCATTTGGAAGAAATAATTCCAGCAAGATGAAGAATAGGATGAAAGGAATAGGAAGTGAAACAATCAGAAGCCTCTTGGACTCTTTAAAGTTAAATAATGCAAGCAGTCAACAAAAAGCAGTGGGAAAATGACTTTAAGCACAGAAACACAATAGCTAATATTCTGTTTTAGGAATTGAATGTGACACACAGCCCAAAGAACATTAATTTTAATATTTCTGTTATGGGGAATGGAGAATCAAGCAATCTCTGTTTTTCATCGTAATGATTTTCGTACAGGTCTGCATTCTTTCTGTACATTTTTCTCCTCCTTACTCCTCACTTTTCCATCTGTTTTATGAATGAAGAGTATTCAAATGTAAGTTTTGCAGATGCATTTTGAAAGTAGCCTTCGGATGGGCACTCTTCAGTAAAAAAGGCTGACAGGAGCAGTATGGGAAAAAGCCTTTGGGAATTCTCTTGGCTAGCATACAAATGATATGCTAATTAAAAGCTCAAGAAACAACCGCCTTTCCATGAAACCACAGTCTGAAAGAAGATGAATGTGTTGGAACCATTGTTTCCAATCCAGTCATGTTTTGGAAGCCAGTAAAACTGAAGTGCATGTATCTATTTTTGCAATTGTTTTCCATTCATGTAGATAGTGCCAAGACAAAATAAAGAGAATGGAATTAGATAGTCGGGTGTGCAGTTTCATAAAGCATTGCACCACCACAGCTCTCCAAGGATAGTGCCACTGTTTTGTGTTGGAAAACTGGGTTTGCTCTTGTGTTTACCACCTGATTTAAAATGTCTTTAGTTAACTCTCCTTTGTTTTCTCTACTCAGGACTGGTCTCCACCCACACTTGTTTCTTATTTTGCCTCCAGCTTCACTTTAAACCTGTATTTCAGGTTCAGGCAGGGGTTCTTGAATGCCCTTCTTGCTTCATCACTCTCCCCAAAGCTGCTGCCTACCAGGTGACATCAAAGCATTCCTGCAGAGAGATCTGTCCTGTGCAGAGATCCAGAGAATTATCCCAGTCTTGCCTTGGTTTTCACATATTCAGGAGAACAGCGATGGTCCCCCTTCCAGATCAGTTGGGCCAGCAGAGTCAGTGCTTTTTATTGACTTGAAACATTTGAGTGCTCTCTGCATCTACTTAAAAAGAAGTCTTTTCAGAGGAAGGGGGAGAGGGGAGGGAAGGAAGGAAATGGGAAATGGAGAGCAGGCAAATATCAAACTTTAAAAGTACATTTGTGAGTATTTCACCTGTCCAGTTTGAGCGCCACTCATGCATTAGACTAAATGCTGTCATCAATTCCACAGAGTGTTTTTTTAATCTTAACAGAAATTCCATGAAGGAAATTACTGTATTCAGAGATAATCATATAAATGCAACATCAATTTTATGATTACTGTTTCATTTTCAGTACTTTTAGACTCTTTAATGTTGCACTGGTATATGGTCTTGTATAGACTTTTTTCTAATGGTGTGATCTGAACAATTTATAAGTGTGTTTTCTCTTTTCTCTGATGTATTATTCATTGGAAATACTGTAGGCAGTAATAATGCATACTTCCAAGTACTTGTAAAAACTGGGCAAGGAAAAGTATCTTCTACCAGTTGACAAACTGAAAGGTTAAACCTTCAAGTCAATTCCATAATAGTTTATTCAGAGTTTAAAATAATACTTATATGTGTCCATTTCTGATCCATAAATGTTTCCTTAAATAATGACTCACATACTCATTATCTTGGTTACTGGAATTAAGTCTCATATTAACTTCTTCAAGATTGAACCTTGATTTTGAAAGTTAGTTTTCTACCTAAATCCTGATATTAGAACTTCTTTTTGGAGGCTAGTACAAAGTTTATTGTAACTTGCTATTGATGCAAACAAAAAGGCTTGATAGCAAACTTGACACAGATTCTGTAAGGAGCCTGCTGCCCCCTAATCTTTATAGATCCTAGAGGTGCATTGTCTGCAGTTTACCCAGAAACAGACTATGTAGCTTTTTGAAGATTAGAACAGTACTTTATACTTTAGAATTTAATTTTTTTAAGTTTAATTAAATGGGTAATAGTGTAATAATAAGAATATGGGTTACCAGGGACAGAAGCATGCAGCAGAACTGTGGCAGTGTGTACCTAATTGCATTATATTCACAGGGATCCACTGATATAGGTAGGAAAGATTTTATAGGAATTTTGACACGCAGGTACAGGACACTTGTAGACAAATAACAGTGAATTTTGTATTTTGGTTATGTGCTTGAGCCATGCTGAAACACAGGCTTCATTTGTAAATGGTTGTAGGTATTCAAGCTGCTCAGTATTCCTTAAAAGGCAGGGCAGACCATGGTTACTGTACATGCAGCGCCTTTCAGCATCACTTTTCTGTTTAGACTGCCTGTCCGTTTTGGGAATAGTTCTGAACTCTTGTCATGGCTGCAGGCCCATTTCTGAAAAGACAAGAAAGAAGCCAAAAGCAGAGTTGCGGCAGTGGAATGCACAGGTTATTTTTTCAGGTATCTGCTAGTCGAGGGAGCTGGTGACCAGGGAGCTGAAGCCTAGAGGCTGTGAGTATCAGCTCTCATTGCTGAGGTAAATAAGCTCAGCAGGCAGCTTTCCTAGAAGAGGCAGTAGCTGGAGGAGGTGGGGGGCTGACCATGAGCTTCCCTAAAGTAGGAGTTATAACTGGGGAAGAGCTGAGTGAAACGGAAGCCACCTGTGGGAAGAGAAACAAGACTTGAGGGGGTGTATTATGAGATCAAGAGAGATGGTATGATTATCATTTCCTGAGGGCAGCAGTCTTACATTGATGATATTTAGAAACCATCAATATGGTTCTGTCACTGGAAAAAAAGAGCTGGATGTATGCCAAGAAAGGACTATGATTATGATCTAGATTTGAGAGCTCATTCATATGCTCCAGAAACTTTTAAACAATGTCTCTGCAAGACCAAGGCAGTAAGTTTTAGTTACTTCTCAAACTGGTGCTGATCTGCTATATTGTATGGGGGGGCTGTTTGGGAGGTCACAGGTAAGGAACACCAGTGAATTAAAGACAGTTTTGCCCCTCTGCCCCTTTTCTCTCACTGGAAATACTTTTTAGTGCAAGTTTCATATTTCCTGGCTCTTAAATGGTAAGGGAAACTGAAAACATTTGGAAGTTCCTTGTCCCAAGAAAATATGCTTTGGGATATTAACTTCAAAGTTAACGTTTGTGGCCAGGGATTTTTATTTTTATTTCCCTAGATGTTTGATGCTCACAAGTGGGGCAGGAATAGATTCTACTGCAGCTGCCACTGTTCCTCATTCCTCTATAACTTCCAGGTAATCTGCAGCCTTGGCCTACAGCTGACTCCTGGCTGAGCATCCTAGTGTCATGCTTGTGAAGACACAGTCACAAAACAGACTTATTGCCACATTTCCTGTCTCAGGTTCTGTTCTTTAGACTTGGAATCATGGTGTATTTCAGGTTGGGAGAGAACCCCGGACCTAGTCCAGTTGCCTTCTGAAGTAGTATCAGCTGTGAGATCAGACCAGGACTTTTTATCTAGTCAGACCTTTAAAACCTCCAAGGATGGAGACTGCAGAGCCTAGTTCTAGTCCTTGGCTGTCTCCATTACTGTGGTGGGTTGGGCTGAAATATGCTGCTCCATCATTGTCATTTTTAGTGTTTTTTTTTCTGATCCTGGAACATGCTCTCAATCAAAATGCTGTCTACTACAAGTGTTCAAGCTGCTCTTTGACATAGAAAGCCCCAAGTCTTTCCTTCTTTCTCTGTCTTTCCAGTGGAACTCGTATCCATCCATCACAGTGTTCCCATCACATGCAAGCCCTCCTTCCATATCTGTTATTCCCACAGCACAAGTACTAGTAACACCACAAGGAGCTCTAGCTCTTCCTGCTTGTTCCCCAGGCTGCCACACATTTCTATCTGTACATTTTAGGTGGGTACCTGTTCATAATATTTTATTATTCTTGAGGTCCCTTTTGTTCCTGTCACCCTGTATCCTTTTCTCTCTGTCCATGTCCACAAGCATGCCATAACTGGGAGTTACGACTGTCCTCTACATTGTTCTGATTGCTTTGATATGGCCACTCTGCATATCCAGCTTACAGAGTCCTCATGACACTAAATCCTGATGAAAACTTAATTCCTAAAAGGCTCTGCAGGAAAATAAGAGGCCTTGAGTAGCAGACTGGTGTTCTGCACTGGCAGAAAAGCCCCAAAAAATACACTGCCATGCAGAAATGATGATGCAGGTGCAGAATCACCTTAGGGCACAGTGCTGTGTCTCTGGGAGCCTGTTGCTTCCACAAGTGCAGTAGTGTGGTACAGGTTGCTGCTGCCCAGCAGAGCTTGTCCCACTTGGATCTGACACGTCTGTGGTGCTGTGTCACTTCTAAGTCTAGAGCAGTCAGGCTCTCAGCCACAACCTCACTCTGCTCCATGCTTTTGCTGGTCATTGAGGAATTGTGTTCTTAGAACAGAAAGTCTTCCCTCATAGAAACAAACCTGCAAGGTCAATTTTTTTTTACACTCTCCAGAGGTACGGGCTATCTTTTTGCTTAACAAAATTTTGTACCTTTGGAGAAAGAAAAGGTAGACAAAGAACCTTCATTTAAATAATTTTGGAAACAAACTAGTGAAAGGTCCGTGCTACATTCAGCTGAAGAAAGTTTAAGATTTCCAGCCTGGGCTGCTTTGGAGATATGATGAATCAACAATTAGAAAGCTTTTCAAAGTAAAGTCATGTTGTTCACTGGAAAGTTCTCTTCCAAATGCTTTCCCTTGCTTCTACAAAATTACCACCAAGGTTCTCTTCTATTACTAAATTCTTCCAAACATCATGGGTAACTTGAGGTCAGTTTGTTTAAAACAAGGGTTAGGATTTATTTGAGGCTAACCTGTGCCTGGAGATAAAATCTCCCTCTCCGTAAATCCTCTTAGTTGAAAGTCTTGATCCACTGCTTTTGCAGACCTGTTTCTCATACTTTCTTTAAGCAGAGGGATTGGTTTGCTTTCTTTTGCAGGACCTCCCTGCTTCTTTTCACTCTTCCCATTGTCTTTTCTTTGTATCTGACCTGTAAAAAAAAGTATTCCACTTCCCCTAGTATTTTGTGAAGCAATAGTGAATACAGCTGTATTCAAGAAACAAGTAGTTTTCAAAAGGTGGCTCTCACATTGCAATGTAATTTTTTTTACTGCTATATTTCTTGTGTAGACTGAATCTCCATACTGCATTTCCCATGGCACTTAGAGGGATCAATTAGCTGTACTTGATGGGTCTCACCTTTACTGAACCTGTATTTTTGGGAAGTCTCCTCAGTAAAGAGACTTGTTTAACACAGCCTGTTATACTAGAAGCAAGTTTTTGCAGGGAGGTGCTCTACCCTTCAGGATTCATTCTGTTTTCCCTTATTGTTATGGGGAAAACCGTGTTCAATTTGTTTCACTGAATGACTTCAGAGATGATAGGTTTTTGTTCCCATGCTGAGCTTTCTTGTGCATACAGATTTGTAGTCAATGTAAACAGTGCAGCCCTTTACAGGAATTTTGTATGGAACAACTCCCAGAATATGTCTTGTAGGTTTTATGCTCACAGCCCAACAGGGGAGGTAAAAGCCCCAGAAATTACTGAGGCATAGCCTCTCATTTGTGGTGCTGACTCCATGAGATGGAACAATTTCCATAATCCTCTATTTCCTTTTCTCATATTGGAGAGAAGAAAGACATTGCTTTCCTGCAGAGAAAAAGTAAACATGTTAGAAGTTGGACTGTTGGGGTAAAGAGCTTTAGTAATTACATTCTTTCTGAATATTTCTATCTAAAGTTTGGTTTTCTAAAGTCCTTCTCTAGAAGTGATTTCTAGAGATTTTCAGGATGAGAGAACTGGGAGAATACACAGAGGCTTTGTAGTTCGGGCAATCAGATAAATGGTACTTACTATTAGATTAATTATTAAATGTAATTGCAGAGGGGACAATAACACATGTAGCAGTCTGACAATAACAAGTATCACTGCCTTGTCTCTTTGAACCCCTTTTCCTGCCTTAATTTTCTGTAGTCCAGTGGTGCACTGCTTTTACAGAGGATTTCAGAGAGCATATTGAATAGAAACTACAGTATCCAATACATGGGAGGCTGAGAAGTCAGCCATTGCAGTAGATAAAAAGAAGCATTACCAACTCCAAACTGAAATAAAATTCAGAGATTTTTTTTTATTCCAAAGTTAAAACATATAGAATACTTCTGTGAATCTTTCAGGGATTCATAGTTCTTCCTTTTGAAAATTATCTTTGGACACCAATCCAAAGAGGGTTTGCTGTAATTACTTGATGTCTGAGCTTGCAAAGTAAGGTCTCATTTGAAATGACCAGGATCTGTTTTGTCTCAACATTAAGGACCTTAGTGATTACAGTTCTGCTCTAAACCCCATGTTTAGGAGGGTTTGCATTGCAGTTGGCTTATGAATCTGGAATATTATAATTTTCAGTTATCCTAAGAATGCAAATGCTTACAGTTAGCAACACACTTTAACACTTCTGCCTATTACAATTAGGCTGTTATGATCTCAGTCCTTCTTTTTAATGTAGACATTATTTTCAATCTTTGAACTGTGTTGCAGCAATTAATTTTTTACTTCTTCTATGAGATAAATAATAAAGAAAAACATGTCCTCTGTATTTGTTCAGTAAGTTAGTGTTCCATTGTGCTGTTAAAATCTTTGAAAAGATAAAGAATAACATAGCTAGTGCTTTCCTTTCTCAGATGCAGGCAGAGATTACTGAAATGAGGATGCATTTAGAGAGCAATAGTTTTGAAGTGTTGGTCTCTAAATGCCCCAGTCTATAGAGCTCACCAAAGAAGTAAGAAAACAAACCCCTGAAAAATCCAATCTCATTGTCAGCCAGCTTCAACTCACCCGACAAACATTTTTAACTTTGGGGATTTTCCAAACAGAACAATTGTCAAACCAAATGCTGTCAAGTCATGGTTGGAGATAGAACACTTCTTGCCTTCCAGAATCACTTTATGATTAATAATTTGTTTAACTAAATGGTGGTCTGTGAAGAGTATGTCTCTATCACTTACAAAACACAGTTTCTAATGAGGAGAGCAGAAATAACACTTTGGATATCTGACAAACTCTGTGAGATATCTTTTAATGGGAAAAGATTTTTTTTTCTAGCTAGATATCCAAAGTTCCTGAACCCTGTCCTGGCAAAAAACTCACTTTTTATCCTTATAATTTATAAAGGGGAAATACAGGCATCTCTGTTTGTCTTGATTTAATTTTATCCCACATGTAGAGGGTTACAAGGATGTGGCAGTTAGGCATAAGTGATAGAATTTTATGCTCCAAATGCTGGTAAGAGAGAAGCTTCAGATCACATATATTAATGGAGGCTTGATTCAAAGACACCTAGTCCAAATCTCCTACACTTTTTAGATCCTACCCACCATTGCAGCAGAAGACCATAAATATTAACAACTGCCAGCTGCTCACTTCTGGTAGGGACAACTTCCCCTGGGGTTGATCTTTCTAAGCCAATAGCAACCTTTAATTGCCAAGCTGACCTAGGGACTTCTGAAGCCTGAGAATGCAAAGAATGGTTTGCCATCTTCATGTGCCATTCCTAGCAAGACTGTTTTCCTCCTGAATCTAGTAACAGCAAGACATATCCCTGATGTTTTTTCTCAAATGCAGGAATAGTGAACAATGATGCTATAGCATGGCCATTTCTGTTCCTCAGACTTGTGCAATGTATGGGTTTGCATGTGTTTTTATCTAGCAGCTTTATTCTGTTTTTCAAAAAAGATTGATGAAATTTTTTTTGTTGTTTTTGTTGTCCTTGGAGTTAAGTAAGCTAGAGCTTTCAGAGCTGTGCTTCACTTGTTCCCATGTTTTTCCTGGCAAAGAGTAGAATTCAAAGCTGAGCCTTTTTCTGCTGGATGTTTTTCTTTTCTGTGATAAACACAAAGTATGCAGTTGGTGTCATGAGAGCAGTAGGTGCAGGATTCAGCTGACACTTCCCAGCAGAAAAGTCTCCATCTTGCCAGGCCTTTGAGGAGGCATGACAATGATTCATTTTGGTGATAACACAGTAGGAACACAAGTCCAATTGTTTGCTATATAGGTCAGAATGGGATATGTTGGCATCTCTGTTTGCAGACTTTACAAAGATGTCTGGGAATGGGAAGCATGACAGCAAAAAACCTATTCTGATACAACTTAAATGGTTCTGCTGATGGAAGTAATCTATGAACAGTTTGCTGTCAAATACTTGCTGCCTAACTAGCAGAGCTGGATATTGTCTATATATGAGGAGGTTTAATTTTTCACATTAAACAGCTCATTTACTCTTTACCCAAGCTCTGCAATTAAAGTCTGTCTCTGTGCCAAGGAGAAAGCCTTTAGAAATACTCAGTCTTGCTGTTCCAGTATGAGTTCCTCACAGTAGCTGATGTACATGTGCATGATGTACTTGAGAATCAGAGGAAATTGACAGTTAACTTGGTTAGCTCAGGAGTTTTCTTTCAGCCTTGTGCCTTTTAATGTCTGTGCTTCAGAAACTTGTTCAGCAGTCAGTTTGGGTTTTGCTTGTTCAGTCAAAACTGGCTTTGGGAACGTAATTTTTTGTAACACATTAAAACATTTTGCTGCACACCCCACTGCACATCATGCAGGAAAATGACATGCCTTTTTAAGGGAGTCCACCAGCTCTCCCCTGATGTCTGTTCTTTCTAGGAAAGCCTCTGGTTATTGAAGATGAAGAACAAAGCTTTTCCCTCTTTCCCTATGTCAGTGCTCCATGGAGGGCCCTGGGACTGCTTTTGTTTGGAATGTTTGGATGGTGTCATGCACTTTGGACCAGGCATGTCCCCTGGCTGGTGCCTCTGCAAACACCTCATGTTCTCACTTCCATGTTTGTCCCTCTGATCCTCTGTGTTCATCACCTACATAAACAGCAGCATGACTGCTAATTCTGCTCTACAGCCAGGAGAAGAGGCACCTTCCTATTTTGGGGAGAACAACTCTTCCCCAAATGATTCATCACCTTTAAATTAACTGTCAGTTTCTTCTCATACCAGTGGGAGAAATGTGAAATACCTTACAACATTGCTCAAATATAAGTTGTGACAAACATTACAGCCAAAACCAGTGGTGTTCTTCACCACACACATTCAAGGAAAAATATTCTCTCTTTGTCACGTGTCTTGAGAGCTGAATAGATTTTTTAAGCACTTGGAGGTAGTGTTGCAAGATCTGAGATGAGACCATGTACTATTTTTTTCTTTTTGAAAGAAGGAAATAAATCCTAATGGCTGGACATAATGTTGTCTGTGATCATACTTTGTCTTGGCATGTTTATTGGCACAATGTAAACTTTTATGAAACTGTTCTCTTCCCTCTATCAGTCCTAAGCATTTATAACAATTACTTTCTCTGGGGTTCTGCTGGTTATCTTATGAAAATCTGTCTCATACAGGAAGGACACCCAGTCAGGTGATAATAAGTTTGAAATAACAATATGAGCAACAATTTGAGCTTGCAACACAGTTCAGAAGGGAAGTGGGTGGTAACTGATATTTTTATTTCAGCCTCATCAAAAGAATTCAATTAAATCTATTTTTTTAAATTGCTGGCGAGGCTTATTTCAAAATAAAAAACAACCCAAAAAACAACCTAACAGGAAAGTTCTGCATGCCTGCCTAAAGGTAATATTTATCTTCTAGGAGGGTTAAAGCCCTAGACAGTGTTTGTGGAAGTATCTGTAGCTTAATGCCTTTCCACAGCAGTCCCTAGCTGAGAATCTTGATTGTTCTTGATCATGAAGAAAGACATGAAGAATAACTATGGGAGAGGATCTTGATTTCTGTTGCTGCACTCTTGTGTGAAATGCATGCCAACACAGACCAGAGCACCACATTCTGATACAGAGAAGCATCTGTATGTAAATGAACTTGAGTTTTCAAAGGGGCTCCAGTGCTGAGTCCCAAATCTTTTCAGCTACTTTGAAAATTCACCAAAAAAACAATCAATGACAGACTAGTTTATGCAGGGAAGAGGAAAGGGAGCATGTCCTCTGCTGAAGCATCATGCTGTGATGAATGGCCAGTAGGTCTGGTGAGCCAGTTGTCTGTTCCAGCTTGGTCTTTGTTCCTGTAAATGAGCCAGTGTATATCTGGAAGAATGGGAAGTTGTCTGGAAACTTGATCCAACTGATCCAACAAATAGCTCCGTTGTTGCTTTGATAAAAGCAGAGGATGGCTATTTCAAATGTTTAAATAATGGTGATATTTTTAATTAAATAAGTTATTATAGCCTTCTTTAACACTGCCACTACTGTTTGTTGCTGAAATAAGTAAAAAAAAAGAGTATAGATCATGTGCTACACTCTAGTCTTTCCATATAAATATCTCTAAAACCAGAGCAAGAAGTAGCACAATAGGATAAAAAAACATCTTTTGCTAAATCTTTATCACACACATTTTGACTGCAAGGCATAAAGATTGTATTTAGTTTTGGATGGTGTAATAATTGCTCTTATATTAGGTTATTTTTATATGCATTTATTTAATGCATTAATCTAAATAAAGCTGTTTTTAAGAAGTGCTAGGTTTGGTCTGATTCCTATAAAAATTAAGAGGAATGGAGTCCCTCTTGATTTTCTCCTTTGGCAGAAAAGGTGCTGCTGAGAAGATGCTCAAAATCCCAACATTGTTCAAAGCTGGATTTCTCAGTTGCTCATGAAAGTTTTCTTGTTCCTCTCTCACATTTATGAGGCATTTTATATACATCCACATACAAGATTTCTTTTTTCATAGTTAATCAGTGGAGGTAGAGTAGGAGGAAAAAATCAGTAAAAAAAAAATTCTAGCACTACCAGAGAGTGACTGTGGCTATACCACTTCATTCTCGAGTGAAATCTGTCAACAGCAAAATAAATATGTTCTCTTGTGGCTCAGGCTAAGACAAAAAAACTCAGGAGATTTTCCCTGTGCCTCTGGAGAGAAACTTGTGCTGCACCTTCAGGAGCCACTCCTGGCTGTAGCTGCTGGAAGGCAGCAGCTTTGCACAGCCCTTCAGCTGAGGTTCGCACACCCTTTAGCTGAGGCTTGCACACCTTTTAGCTGAGGTTTGCACACCTTCTAGCTGAGGTTTGCTCACCTTTCAGCTGAATTTCGCTCACCTTTCAGCTGAGGTTTGCACACCCCTTCAGCTGAGGTTTACACCCCTTTTACCTGAGGTTTGCACCCCTTTTACCTGAGTTTCGCACACCTCTTAGCTGAGGTTTGCACACCCATTCAGCTGAGATTTGCACACCTTTCAGATGAATTTCGCACACCTTTCAGCTCAGGTTTGCGCACCTTTTAGCTGAGGTTTGCACACCTTTCGGCTGAGTTTCGCACACCTTTCGGCTGAGTTTCGCACACCTTTAAGCCGAGCTCGCTACCCTCCAGCCGCGGCTGCCGCCGAGGGCGGACCCGGACCGTCCCGCGGTGCCGCTGCCGCAGGCGCTCCCGCACGGCCCCGCAGCGATGGCCCTGCAGGAGCGGCCCCAAGAGTGTCGGGACACAGCCCGCGTTCCTGCTCCTCCGCCTCCCTAATGAACTCAGCAAGGACAAACTTGGTTTTCTTCTGCTTTTTTGAGCTCCTGCAGCCTGCCGGCAGTAAATATCCGGCCGGTTTCTAATAACTCCCGCTCTCTTTATGTTTGATCAGGAAGAGGCTGGCGTGGGCTGTATTCCTGCGGCAGCCGCCCCCAGCAGGGCTGTGCGCGCCTCATGCCCACACGGGCTCCGTGACGCAGAGAGCGGCTCCAGCGCTGCGCTCCTCAGGAAATCCCCCATGTAAAAGAGTCCTTGGGCAATAGCACCTAGGACTGAGCAGCTTCTGCTCCTCGAGCTGTAGGAGAGGTGAGATGAGAAGTTCTATCCGCATCCAACATGATTTTGGAGCTGGCAATAATTATGCTTCGATGCTTGAACAAGCTGCAGCTCTAATCAGGGAAGTTTTAGGGCACATGTGTGGCTCACAGAGACCTTCTCAGCATCCTGCCCCACTGCCCCTTCTCGGGGATTCCCTGGGAAGCTGCATTCCCCAGATCATCTGAAGTCCCTAGGGATGGGAGTGATGACTCCACTGCTTTCTGTTGGCAGTGAAAATCACCCCCAACCTTCCAAAAAGGGAGAGAGGAAACCCTTCACACTCGGGTTTTGTTCCAATCCTGAAACCTCGGGCAAAGTGCTCTATTTCTTCCTGGAAATGGAAATTCCAGCTGAGGGAAGTTAATAAATCTGTTAACATGGAAAGGGCCCAATTCCCTCCTTTGCCTATCTCATCTGCAAAGTCCATGGGAATGTTTGCATGCTGCTCAACCCTGTCAGAGATACAATGCACAACATGTTTTCTCTTGATAGAACACTGGAGGGAGAAGACATTTTCTACATAGCATGAAAACTGTGTTAAGTCTGCTTTCTCCCTTTCAAGGCATTTTCACAGCTTGAAGAACTTTCACTTGACTTTTACAACCTGCAACCTGCAAAGGCAGGCAGAAGGCTGCTGTCAGCACATGAGTGGCTCTGTGCTGCACCAAGCCTGAGAGCAGGCACTGCTGATGGACATTGGGTGAGAACCAGCTTGCTACAGGCACCTGGAATACAAAAGAGGTGCCAGTGAGTTAACTTTCTCATCATCCACGTCAATTCAAAACAGAACTTTTTCTGTCATGGAAAATGGTTGCTTCTTGAATGGTGAAGTCCACAAGAAAACCCACCCCCTACCTTTCAGAGAGATGCTTTTTGATATGTGAATCTTGGGACAGTTTGTGAGACTGTGGTGTGTAAATATGAAGCTTAATATTTGTGAGCAATTATCTTCACGTTGGATAAACACAGGAGGCCTTTTGCCCATCACCCATCTGAAACACCAGTGCATTACAAGCTGGAGCCCCATTTTCCCCTGGGTGGAGATCTCTGGGATTCTCAGGGGTTTTCTCTCTCCCTGGGCTGTAGCTGCTCTGCCCCATGTGCACGTACATGTGCTGTGCCCTAGCAAGCAGCTGCTGCACACGTTCCCTGTGTGATGTGTGCCCCAGTGAGTGCCCACAGCCGCACTCAGCTGCCCCCGTCACCCTGGGTCACCCAGGCTCAGCTGGCAGTGCCAGCACCTCTGCACCCCTGCAAACTCACCTCTCATTTTCTAGGAGCCTGGCAGGGAGGTAGGGACACACCAAAGGGTGATGTGCATCCATGGCTTCCTCTGCAGCTGGGGACAGAGCATCCCACTGTGAGCCCTCTGCAGTTCCCCCTGGAATTCAGGCACTGCCTTGTGACCTCTTGTGCTTCTCTGACTTTTGATTCACACTTTTCATCAGGTTAAAATCACACAAGTCAGGGCCTGGGCATGTGCCATCCCCTCTCTTCTGGCCTGCTCACACCTATCTCTGAAATTTACTTTCCTCTCTCCCTGGTGCTGGGAAAAGCCCCAGGCAGGCTCTTTTCCTGCTCTCTGTATACTTTGTCACCTGCCAGCTTAGTCAGTGCTGGACAGCTGCACCATTTATACCTTTCTGGTGCTAAGTCCACATTCTGGATAAAAGTTGTCCCTCTTCTGTACATTCAACAACTGGGAAAAGGGCAGGTCCTGACAGTCAGAAGGCAGCAAAATACCCTCTCCTGTTTAGATTTTGAGTTTATCCCCAGCATTAATAGAAAAAACTTTTATCTGCATGGAGTTTAAACATAACCAGTCCTGGGTGATGGCAATGGTCTGTTGGAAAGCTCTCCATCCCCCAGTGTGCAGGGACAGCAGAGACATGGCCTTGCAGGAGCCTGTAAAGCACGGAGAGGGAGAGTTTGGGTGGTCTGCTCCCAGGAGCAGCAGCTCAGTGGGTGGGGTGGTGCTGTAGATCATAATTTTGGACGACTTCAGTGCAGCACAGAAGACTAAACTTCACACTGCTGTTCCTTGTCAAAAACATTTACTGCTTAGCTGAAGCTGAGCCAAGCCTCCCCAACGCTGCCCTTGGAGTTCCACGTGGCACCACAGGGTGCAGGTTGTCCTGCTCTTGGGCTACATGGCCCTGCACCAGCAGAGCTGCAAGGGGCTGACAAAGCTGAGCACTTCTCCCCACCAGGCATCTGCTCCCAGCCACGCAATCACTGAGCTGATGGGCTCCACTTGGGGGTGTTTAGAAATGTTCCACCACAAGTGCTTGGGAAACTATGAAAAGCAAAGTAGATCTCTGGCTCTGCCAGCAAAAACATCTCCTAAAAGGAGAACATAAACTACTTTTTCTGTGTGGTAGGCTCACTTTCTAGAAAGAAAAATGCCACCAAGAGTGGTGGGAGGGATAAAGGAGGCAGCTTGTATAAGGAGGTGATTTCTTTCAGCATGAAATTATGCATCTGTTCTGCCTGCCACAGACCTTGAGGCATCAGCCCTCCCTCCCCTGGCTCAGCTTCTTTCTCTCAGCATGAGGCTGCAAGCTGCTGTGCTAAAAATACATATTTTTAGCATGAAATAGCTGCTTCTGCAGGATCACACCTCAGAGACACCAAAGCACTCCTTGCAAGCTCTGACCCAACCTGCTTGGACTTCTCTCCTGAGGGTGGAGCATGAGGCCATTGACTAGAAAGGGCTTTGCTGACACCCCAAGTGAACTGGGAAATCTTTCCCATCCCTCTATGGATTTCTCCATGTCCTGGGTTTGCTTTAATTGAATCTTTTTGGTAAGGAAACTGAATTTGAAAAAGAGTCTTCCCAGAAGGTTTGTTTACAGTCCTGTCAGCATGAACCTGTAGAATGAACATGTAAGAATAATGTTTCTCTCTGTTCTGTGACATTTTCCTACAAATTTCTCATTATTCCAGGGCAATTCTTTCAAGATTTGTTGTTTACATGTGGTAGCTGCAGTGTTTAATCCCAGTGAAGAGCTGTAGACTTTTCTGTTTGGGCTGAGAGCTGACAAAATCTGGTTTATGACATGGTTCTTACTAACAAAAAACTGGAATTCACTAAAAAAGTCGTTCTATCAATCACTGAAGAGATAAAAATCATGACAAATGGAAGCCAGGTAACATTGGAATCACAGACTGATAAGGCTGGATAAGACTGGTGGGGACCTCTGAAGATCATCTTGTCCAACTCCTGCTCAAAGCAGGTCAGCTAGAACAGATTGCCCAGGGTCTTGTCCAGTTGATGTTGAATGCCTCCCAGGATGGAGGCAGTTTTTTCCCTTCACCTCTTTGGGCAGCCTGCTGCAGTGCTGGACCACTCCCACAGCAGAGCATGTTTTTCTTGTGTTTAAATAGAATTTCTTGCATTTCAGCTTCCGTTCACTGCCTCTTGTCCTATCACTGGGCATCACTGAATAGAGCTTGCCTCCATCTCCTGTAAATCCTTTCTTCAGGTGTTTATACATAAGGATGAGATCCTCCCTGAGCCTTCTCAGCCTGACCAGTCCCAGCTTTCTCAGTGTCCCCTCTATAAGAGATGGCTCCAGTCCTGTAATCAACTTCATGATCCTTCATTGGACTCTCTCCAGTGTGTCCATGTCCCTCTGGTACTGGTGAACCCTGAACTGGACAAAGCACTGCAGGCATGAGGGGACCTGCTGGCAAAGCTTTGTCTCATGCAGCCCATGACACCATTGGTTTTCTTTGCCAGTTTCCCAGACCTTATTTTTGGCTCTCCTGAAAGAGGAGGACTATTTTCTTTCTTCCAGTCTTCAGGTATCTCTCCTGATTGCCAAGGTTACAGAGTGACCTTGCAATGACACTGGCTAGCCCCTCAGCACTCATGGGTACATCCCATGAAGTCTCATGGGCCTGAATATGTCCAGTTTGTTTAAATGTTCCCTAACATGACCACTGGAAGGAAGTCTTTCTTGCTCTGATCTCAGGGTAATTATAGCATTGTACAGTAATTTGCAATTTTCTCTTAAAATTGCATTAAGAGAAAATGCAATTTTCTCTCAATTCTCTGCAGTGCTTACAGCATGTTGTGGTTTTTCCCTGTTGAGCTCTGCAGTATTCTACAGGGAAAAAATACCTCAACACCAGGTCTTCATGTAATTACAACCTCTATATCTACCTTCCTTCCCTCCCTTTTCCTCCCACTCACCTCCAGCAACTTATTTCTAAATCCTCCTCCTCCCTCAGTACCTGTGAGAGAACACCAGCAGTGTAGCATGCCCATGGACTCACAGTGACTGCTCTGAAGGGCACAAGATGCATCCTCAAACCCTTGTGGTGTATGCTTGAAAATTTCAGCTTCATTTTGCAGAGGAGGCAAGCTCTGGGGAAGATTTTCCATTTGCCTCATCCCGTCCCCAACGCTGACATCACCAAATCCCCAGCAAGCAGTACTGTTGCTGCATCTCCACACTGAAAAGGTGAAAAGACTCTGTTGAATCATACAAATTTAACTTGCTACCCAGGGTGTGCTTTAGAATACTGCAGAATTCTCCTGAAAGATTAATGATGTTAAAATGTGCTAATGGCAGGCGAGAGCAGCACTGTATGTCCATCAGAGGTGGTGCAGGCTGCGGAGCTGCTCCCTGGGAACCCTCTCCCACGCATGGGATGGCACAGCATGGCATGGCAGCCCACCTGCCCCACCACTGTGAGCCTGGCCTGAGCTGACTGTGCTCTGACAAGCCCTGGACAGGCTTGGGGAAGAGTTCCTGGTGGTTGCTGTCAAGCGTGCTGGTCCTCACGCTTCCAGAGAGCAGGAGTACTCTGAAATGACAGGCTTTTTCCAAAGTGCTTGTCTGTCTTTTATGTTTGCCTCCTCAAGCAGAAGAACACTCTCTGCATTAATACACCACTGCAGCCTTTTCAGAAATATTGGCCTGGCCTTTGCCTGTCCATCTGCAGAGCCCCTCAGCTGACTTGTGGAAAGGATGAGCTCTGCTCCATTTCTTTGAGTATGTGCCCACATCACCCCAGCAACCCGCCTTGGCCCCAGCCTGCTCCCCATCTTCCTGTCTGCTCTGGATGCCAAAACCTGCCTCTTGCTCCACACAGATCCTTTTTCCCTTCTTAGTTCTTTCAGTGAGACAGGATCCTTCTGTAGTTTCCACCATGGTGTGACAGTTGGATTTTGGATGCAGATAGCTGAGAAGATCTTCTATCCAAGAAAACATTACCCATGCTACAGGATTAAAAAAAAAAAAAAGAAAAAATGTAGCAACTTACACTCCCACCCTGGGAGATCTGTTTGCAGCAAGTGTGGAGAGCCAGGCTTCATCTCCAGCTTATTCCTGCACAAACAGATCATGTTTGCAAGCCCAGAGCAGGTTGCATTTGGCATAAACCAGATGTCTAAAGCCAAGTATGGGCACACTGAACCCCTAAACAGACAGAACTGATGGTCTCTGACTTCAAGCCCATGCCCTTACAGTTTGGGATTCTTCTGAAAAGATTTCAATTCCACATTCTGGTGCATGAACTTGGAGGGAGGGAAATTCTACCCATAGGCTTGGTTAGAAAATGAAATCCATCCCATAAAGCACTTTCATTTTGTGCATGTTAGAAAAATTAATTAGCTGGTGTCCTTCTCTAATAATTTGCATGTGACCAGTGAGTGATTTCTACAGAACCAGTGGGATAATCCCATTGCCAAGGCACACCCTGCACAGCACCTGTTAAATGAGTCACCAGAAACTGCTCTGGAGGACACTGATAGGGTAGAAACCAAATTAAATGTTTAGCTGCCTGCTACTGGAGGAGGCTCAGTATGCTGAGCCAGACTGCTCTGTGGCACTGCTTCCAGAGGAGCAGACGGGATCCACACAGCCTCTGCTTTGCCTCTGACGTGACAAAGGAGAAGCACTGCAGCAATCGCTTGTGCTCTGAGGTTGATCACATCTGACTTTCTGCAACCACACTCAATGGATAGAGATGATCAGAGTGAATTCTGGTGCTCTTTGTGTCTCTCCAGTGCTGGGATGTTGATGAGCAGTGACACTTGCACGACTGCTGTCCTTTTCCATGGTGGATGTTGGAGATGGAAGGGTAGAGACATGGTGGAATGTGCTGCTTCTTGCAACCCTGTTCTGGGAGGCTTTTGTCTCTGAAGATCCTCACTGGACCAGTGGAATATTGTTGTGTATCCATAGACATACATTTCAGTATATTTATCTGTACTTCTCCAAGCAGATGTAAAGATTGGTCATTTGCTTTGGGGAGGGGAGGGAAGGTCAGAGTGGACATCTTACCTAAGTGCACCAGGAACCAGGTCATACTGCGTTTACTCCAATCTCTCTTCAGATCTGTGTCACACTCTAAATGCCACCAGAGCCAAACTGCCCCCTGGTAACTCACATCACCCTGGTTCTGCCCTCCCTGTGCAATCCCTTCACTTACCTAATGATACAGCACAAACCATGATCACACCCATAACCCTTTCTGGAACTCAGTGGGAAATCATCACCATTCAGAAATGCAATAAAAACATAGCAGCCCACAAAGAGCTTCAGAATCAGAGAGCCTGTGTGTGTTTGAGCAGTTTGTGAAGGAGGTTGTGGACAGCCCATGTGTCTGAGCAGGCTTCTGCTGCCAGAGAGAAGCCTGAGAGCAGCACGTGCTGCAGCAAGGTGAGCAGAGACTCTGAGCAGTGCTGTCAACATGCTGGTGTCCTGGCTGAGGTAACCACTGCAGGGGACATCAGTGCTGGCAGCACAAAGCTGTGTCCCCACCTCTCTGAGCTCTTTTTACAGAGCCTTGGCCTCAGTTGGCAGCAGCCATGGTGACATGGCCAGTGGGAAGGTGGTTGTATTCCAGGCTTCAGAAGAAGAGATGGCATTTCCCTGTCTTCAAAGCCACTGAGCTGTGTAGCCACTGTGTTTGTAGGAGATGCTCCCTCTTCAGGGAAGAGAGCTTCTAGAGAAATAACCTCTTATCTTGCATGAGAGCACCAAAAGGACAGTGGGACACCAAAGTGAAGAACAGAACATTTTGCTTTGAAGTTTCTGTAGCTGGTTACGGAGAAAAAATCGTTGTAATATAAAGTCCAGCCTGTCCAGATTTGTCAGTAGAAAATGTCCTGTGGAGTTTTAGCTGTTTTACATATTTAAGAACAGAAGTGAAGCTGAAGTTCTGTTATTCCTGCACATTTCTCAGCTATTCTTTGCCATCAGACATTTCATGTGTTTTATACCCCAATGCACTTTCCCTCCCATTGCTGTAGTCCTGAAGTATTTAAATCGTAACTTTGTAACTTCACCTCATTTCACTGGAAAAAGAAAATACACTACTGCCTCTCACACAAAATCATTATCCCAAAGGCTGTTCTGGCATCTCTCTTGGTCTTTGTCATGCATGAGGTGGATCCTTGATGCTAAATTTTTTTTGTTCCAGCGGAATTCATGGTCATTCCCATTGTGCACTTCAGTTGAGTCAATGCAGCTCTTTTAGAGAGCTGAAGCACAAAGTAAATCAGTGGAATGATTCGGGTTAAGAAGCAGCAAGGCAAAGGGGGAAAGCTGCATCTGTTTAATATATGTTCAAGCAGAGCAAATACATAACTTTTCTCACCCATTTTCAGAAGTATAGTAACTTTTTGCTGGCAAGTGAAGTGAGATGCTGGGCTAGCTGTGCCAGAAGCTCTGCAGCCCCAGGGCACAGGGGTTCCATGCTGGAACTCCCATGCTGGAACTTCCACTGAGCCCAGGCAGGTCTTGGAACAGGGGCTGGTTCTGCTGATGTGGAAATGAGCCTATGTCCCTGTTCCAGGACATACCAGGACCTACCTGCCAGCTAACAAGGGATGAGTTGGAAGTCACCAGCTCCAGAAATCCACCAGTAACACACTGTTGGGAAATGTGTCATCCGCAGTGAGGCAAATACAGAATAAAGCCATGAAAATAAATGGCCCACAGGAACAGGGGCATCATGAGGCATTTTTTCTCCTTCCAATGTGCTCCATTTACAGACCAGGACCCTGTGCTATATCCTCCTCTCAGTTCCTTTCTTGTGTATCACCAAGGGGTTCTGTGCCTGGCCATGCTGTCAGCCACTGCCACAGCGGTGCCTTTGTAGTGCCTCTTTCTCCCCCTGATCTAAAACTCTCTTCAAGCATTGCCAGCTACATGATCCCACTGTCATGAAAAAAACCAACAAAAAGAAGTATTTTTCAGCAGCCAGGAAGTTGGCATATTTCTAGCTACAACAAAGAAAGTGGCCATAGCCTGTTTTGTACAGATGACTTCCTTTAGTTAGGCCAAAAAATGTGACTATTTCAAAGCTGATTTATGTTTCTAACTGAAGTCCAGAATCTTAATCTCTCTTACTGTTCCCCCTGTCTGAACTGTGCTTGGCTGTGTGCAGAGCAAGGAATTAGGGTTAGAGGTGGAAGTCCAAAGGAAGAAGGATCAATTGTTCCAATTGCAAAAGTAAACAGCAGTAAGTGCTTAATTGTTTCTGTATTTTCTCATCAAGTGGATTTTTCAGACAGCTGCAAACAGCCCTCAGTGTGTGCAAGCAGCACAGACTGAAATCAAATCAATCAATCCATGTCCTGCTCTCCTCTTGAGGTGCTGGCTTTTCTTGTCATTGGTCCAGGGCAAGGACAAGCTCCTCCAGTGCTCCAGGCCTCTGCACAGACAGAACAGCAAAAATCCCAAATGGTGGTATCCAGACCCAAACTGGGACAGGTCTAGAGAAATGTCTGCAATTTTCCTGGGTCACTTTCTGAGTGCAGCAGGACAAGGATCAGCCCTGAAAGCTGAGCCCTGCCTCCATAGCTGCCACCAACATCAAGGGACCACAGCCCAGGGCTCTGATCCCCCACAGCCCTTGGACACTGCATGTTAAAATGAGCCCTTTGGTGAGCACACGAGCCCCTGATACCTTATTTCCAATGGGTTTGTGGTTTTTGTTTGCCCTGGGAAAGTGTGGTCTCCTCTGCTGTTAATACCAGAACAGCAGTGCTTCACTCAAAGCAAAGGAAAAGAGAGTTTTCCAAAAATCACTTGATTTTCAGCACCAGCCATGCTCTGTGTGTGCTGGTTCTGATGCTAACCAGGCTTTATGAGGATGTTTGGATGGAGGAAAATCACACAGCTTTGCAGCACACATCATAGCATGGCACTCTCCTGCCTGCAGCAGCCAAGTACCATGGAAAGCATCAACCTCTTTGGAACAAGCTCTTATCACCAGTAAAGCCACAGCCTAAGCCCCTGGCTGCCCACATGTTTGTATGTCTTTCTGTCACCCCAGGCTACCCAGGAGTTTCCCTTTCAGCAGGATTTTTAACTCTCCCTCCTTGCCCTCCTGGAAGTGTGCTATTTATTTTAGCCCTGGCATGCATCCTTCAGAAACAAATCTTCAAGTACTCAAAGGCCAAAATGGGCTCTGCTTTAATCTGATTTTTACCAGGCTGGCTGCCTTCAGCAGCAACAAGACCCTGCTACCCATGCCAGCCCTGGGCTTTGTCCTCTCATGAAGATGCTGAAGGATGTTTCCCCACAAAGACAAGGATGTTGGATGCTCTGGAACTGAACTGGGCTGTCACGCTAATGAATGACGCCCCTGTGCCTAAAATGGCCTTATGGATAGCGAGATGGAGAAGGACTGGATGAGTTTCCAGAGGCTCACTGTCCTGTATGTCATGCAGATGATTTTCCCCCTCTTTCCTATTTTTCCCCAAGATTTCATGTGTTTTGACAAACAAATGTAATCAGGATGCTGAAGGGATTAGCCAGGATCGAAAAGACTTTCTAGACTTGGTGGTTTGTACTGTTAATCTTTGGTCTGCATTTCTCAGAGTCGCTGGAAGGCTGCAGTGCTCCTGTGTGGGATGTAATGGGTGTCACATAAATCCAGGCTGCTACACTGCAGGTTAACTCTGAGCAGAGCAGAGATGAAGAAAGGAATTTAGCGTAGGCCAGAGGCACACCCTCTATTTTGGCAAGAAGCAGTTCACATTCTTACTCTGATTTACACTAGTTTACAGAGAAGGCTGAACTGAGTTCTTGAAGCATGTGGTAGTATTTAACTGTATAAAACTTGGAATCAGCTTCAAGCACTGCATATGGAGAGATCAAAGCTATTAAACTATATATTTTGTGTAGGAAATATCTATGATGAAGAAAAAAATTCATCTCAGTAACAGCCAACAGGGAGAACTCTTTGAAAACAAAGGCTGGTGGGGTAACATCCTTCTGTTTACTTGTTTTGCAGGGAGATTGATTATTAGAGCTCCCATTTTAACCCAAGCTCTGCAAAGGCTTGTGTACTTTGCAAGAAGCCCCTCGTGCTCCTGAGGCTGGGGCCAAGGCACGTGCAGTGACAGAGTTGGGCTCTCCGGGCTCCTGGCACCAGGGCAGCAGCTCTGCCTCCCTGCCCCGGGGAGGGATGGGGGCTGCACCTTCCTTCTCAGTTACATGGGAACTACTTCCCTCCTGGGGCAGTCAGGCTGGTATAATTTGCCTCTGGCTATGTTTTTCCAACAGTGAAAGAGGGAGAAAAAAGCCCTTGCTTAGCTTTCTTTTTTTTTTTTTTTGGCACATCTAACTGTTACCTAATCCAGATCAAGAGGAACCAGGGATGAAGTGCAATGCCTGTTCTAGAGAATCTGTGAAAGTCCAGGGTCCTTCTGCAACCCCTGGCACTGATGCTGACCTTCAAGCCATCACCATGGAGGGTCCTTTGCCACTGATGATGGCAGCCACTTCCTACACCATCCTCTTCTGAGACCTCCTCTCTTCCCCTCCCTGCTTGCTTTCCCTCACCTCGTGCAGCTCATCTTTCATGTTCTGGTTATTTATCTGAAGCCTGCTCTGCAGGGCTGCCTCACGTGGCTATTTTAGTCATTTCCTCCAGCAAGTTCCTGCAATTGTTGGGCTGGCATTGTGTGAGTCACCCACCACACTTCCTCCCATGCTCCCTCCCAGATGGGAAAATCCTCCTCCTGCTAATTTTCCTTTGTTAACCAAGGCATCCTGAAGTAATTCCACCTTTAACAGCACAAAGGCTGTGCTAGGCTGTGGCAGCCAGGTGCTTTGCAGGACCAGAGCAGAGACACCATCAGAGCAGAGGACACCACTGAGCTGCCTGGCAAGTGGTGCAGGCAGGGGAAACCAGCTGGGCTGATCTGCCCCTTCCTTTTCTTCCTGCAGGTCCATGTGGTCACTCTGTCCCTGGGGCTTTTGGCTGGGAATGAAGCCAGATTTCAACCAGAGAGAGACCCAGACCTGGGCTTTGCTCCTGCACAGTGACCTTCCTGTGGCCTTTCCTGCCTGGAGGACACTTGTACCTTGCATCCAGCATCTGCTAACCCTAGCACCAGCAAAAAACCCTGTGCCAGACTGTCTGCTTTAGTAGACAGGAGGCCCAACAAGCTCTGCTGCCCAGAGCCACAAGTCTCTGTAAGCAGAGCCCTTTTGGTGACAGCAGAGCTGGTGCTGACTGTCACCACTCTGTGATGGAGAGCAGGGCTGGCAGGAGCCATCCCAGCACGCTGTGGGTGTGCAGGGCATGGGAGGCTGCCCTGTGCATCTGGGCACCACATGGCCCTGGGAAATCACAGCTCACACCTGGCCTCAGGTCTTGGCTTCCCAGCTAATGAACTGCCAGCATGTGAGCACTGGAAATATCTCAAATATATGCAGGGCAGGTATCTAAGTACACGTGATAGGCATGTGTTTAAAATCTGAAGGAAACAGCCCAGCAAGGTTTTTTACATTCCATCATGTTTCTTTTTGCCTGTTTGTTTTGCTTTTGGCTTTTTATATGTTGTCATACAAAATAAAATTGCCTTTTTTCACCCTTGAGTACCAGACTGGTATGGCATTAACATTTCTGTTCCTGTAAGAGTGGCAATCATTGGCAGGTTTGAGCCTAACAACTCTTTCTGTTTCTTTGCTGAAGAGATAATGTTTTTCCTGCTTGTGCAGTGCTGGATAGACTAATCCTCAGGGATGCCTCCTGCAAGGGCACACTCACTTCTCTGTTCTGCCTTGCAGTGAGTGTGGGTGAGGTGCAGCAAAGAGAACCCTCTGGTGTGCCCCTGGGTGGGTGCTGAGCCCCCCTACAGCCAGGCAGGAGAGAGCACAGACAGCTTCCAGCTTTTCTGAAGCTGTCCCTGGAAGACCAGGGACCATACATGGGCTTGACACAGCTTTACACAGCTCCTCCTCTATACAAGAGGAAATCTGGCACTTCTCCCCCTTTAGAACCTGAGGAGATTGGCTCAGCTGATGTTTTTTGTACTGCTTGTTAGGTCTGCTCTTCAGTGACACATTTCCCACTGGGAAGGTACTAAAATCATCACCCAGTTGCAGGGGATAATTATAATTTCTGCAGGAGGGATCCTGATGTTTCTCATTAGCAGCAGTGCTGTGTGTGGAAAGCTGCACTTTGGAGGGAGCAGATGGCAAACCTGTCCCTCAAGAGCACTGGGGGAGGAGGAAGGCTGGACTGCTACCTCCAGAAGCATCTGCCAGCTCTGTGCACGGCTAGCACATAATCCTGGGACACTCTGAAGCTTTTCTAACACATGGAGACGTATCAGAAAGTGGAAGAAAAGGAAAGGACTGTAGAAGGAAAGCTCTAAAAAAGTGTCCCGTGAACAAAATCCTGTGTCTTCTCTTCATGGCTTCACTCCAGACACACTGATCAGGTAGGTCAGGAGGGAATTTGTGAGCCATGGGGTGGGCTTGGTCTATTCTTCAGCATCTCTCAGTGCAGGGCCATGAAGAACAACTGGTTTATGCCTCAGGGATGGTGCACAGGTTCTTTTCAGTGCCAGTGCAAGGAGAGACATTTCCTCACCTAAACACTGTGTCCTTGCCCCACAAGGGACAGAGAGATACCCTGGACACATGAAAAGGAAGGCAGCACACCCAAATTATTCATCTCTGCAGGCATCAGCTCTCTCGCTGCCTCACAGCTGCAAGGAAGCTGTTGGCTCTGAGCCTGGTGCAACAGTGCAGCAACACCGGGGTAATACACCCAGACCTTTCCTTCCTTTGTCATTTCTCAGAGCATCTGGGATCTTATTTCCTAAAAAAAACCCAAACCAAAATCGGAAAATTACCTAAAACTTGCCAAAATCAGGAGATTGGGTGGGCTGAAAGTGCCTCCTCACACCTGTGCTACACCTGTGAGCTGCCCTGCTTTCTGAATTTGTTCCTCTAAAGCCTCTTGGGAGGGTGATTGTAGGCAGGCTGCTGGGGGGCCCCAGAAATATTCTCCTGAATTTGGTACCACACAGGTCCAGCAGATCCCTGCTGAACTTCTCTCTGCTCTTTTTCAGCAGGACTACTGGGCTGTCAAGGAGCAAGAGCATCAAGGAATCTACTTCCTTCTGAATTTAATAGGCTTGGAAACTGTGAAACTCTGGAGTTTGAGGTGAAGAGGTTGGCGAGCTGGAAAATGTTTGTTTTCCTCCCAGTTCTGCTTCCAGCAACACTTGAAACAGCAGAGAGAAACAGTGAGGGATTAATTCCCTTTTTATTCCCTATGCCCACAGCCTCAAATCCTTGTCCCCTCGAGGGCCATGGAGAGCAGAATCCCTGCAAGCATTTTTTCCCCCAAAGATGAGCTTGTCTAGTTCAGCCAACTGTTACCATGAGTTAAATATTAAATATCCAAGAATCTGAAAAGTCTCATCCCAGGCCTGCCTCACACAAAGCTCTAGTTTTGCTGACCTGCACCTACTGCCTTGGTCAGCAGAGCAGGTATTTAACTCCTCAGTAGTCACATCAAGACTGGAGTGTCTCACAATGCTGAAAGTGATTCTCCCTTCCACAGACCTGAGTGAGAAAATCAGAAGGGCAGGTGACTGGCCAAGGTCAAATGAAGATTTGCAGCAAACTGGTGTCTCCTGAGCTGATTGTCTCCAAAGACCTCAGCAGGATGGCCAGGACCAGGATGCTCAGGTGTGACTTAGACCCCTTGCATAGCCTTTATGCATTTTAAAATGTGCATGCCTGCTCTGCTTTAAATTTACTCCTTTAAGCTGTAAGGTTTTCTGGCACTGGCACAGGGATGCTCAACCTGACCTAATTTTACAGATCTTTCTCATCTATAACCTCTATGGTTCATTGACTGTGAGGATTGCTGTGTTTCTCATTAGGGGTTAGAAAGTATTTTGATGCTTTTGTTCACTCAGCACAGAACAAAATCACTTCAGCACAGAGCAAAACCTTCCATGTTCTCCTTCGGTGTTGGCTGGGGCTGCAGTCCATGAAGAAGCAGCATCCTGTTGCAAAATCACCTCTTTTCCCTAAGAAAGGTGAAACCAAGAAAACTGGGACCAGACTTACAGTATTCCAATAAAAATTCTCCCTGTGTTGATATCTTATTTTTTATGTAGACTGGCCAAACTCAGGACTTCTTTAGTCGTGCCAGTTCTCTTAGCACATAGCCATGAACTACTATTTCATCTCTTGTTGCACATTTGGCCAGTGAAGCTGCCCCCACAGGCAGGCAGTGGAGCTCTTGCTGATGGGTGTGACAGCACAGGGGCTCTGAGGTGTTTTTCCAGCAGCCCAGCCTCGCTGTGGGTTGTGGCAATGTTTTCCAGCCCCTTGGCAGCAGCACAGTGTGTGCCCAGTGCAGGAGCAGGCAGCGTGTCCCCCGGCTGCCCCGCAGAGCCCCGGGGCGCAGCCAGGCCATGGCCCCTGCCCAGGCTCACCCCAGCAGGAGGAGCAGCAGCAGCCTGGGGACTCTGCTCTGTCTCTCCAAGGAGGGAGCACCCAAGCAGCAGCAAGATGAGCAATGAGGCTGAGGTTAGCAGAAGCCTCCCTCTCCCTGCAGGGAGACAGGTTGTGTCCCATCTCTGGGACAGCACTATTCCCAGCACGTCCTCACGTGTGCTCTGCTTTCCAGCCTGGGGCTGAACGCTGCTGTGTCCTGTTAGTCCACTTTTTAGTCTCCTTGCTGATCTTTTTGATGTCCCATGGCCACCCACAGGCAGGGGCCCTGCTGGGGACCCTCACCCCCTGGGTGCCAGTGTTGCTCCAGGCACCACATCACAAGAGGGTGATGAGCAGCAGCACCTCTCCTATGGCCAGGATGCCCTGGGGGGTGTTTCCATCCTTCATACACCAAGATACTTCCCCGTATTTGTTTCCTCTTAAGTGACTTGCTCTTTCTTATCGGGAAATAAAAGAAAAAGAAAAAAAAAGTAAAAGAGAAAAAGAAAAATTTAAGAAGAGCAACTATTAATTAAGCCTAGGATTTCACAAATACCTTCTGAGAGGCTTCTGGTGAAGATCAAGTGTAATATAACATTAAATATTTAGTGTGGCCTCTCAAAAGGGATTTGATCTTTACATATGAAAAAGGGATGAGACTTAAAGATTAAACAGATCTTTTTAATATCCAGCTTTGGTTACTCAAAATAACAATGCAATCTGCAGTGACTGAAGAATTTGCATGTGGGGGATTAGGCAGAGTGATTAGACATTAGGGACAGAACTCAGGTCTGCAGGGGAAGCTGTGCAATTTTCAGGGTGTCACTGAGGGACACACAGGGTGACCTGGGAGGAGAAACACTGACAGCCAAAAGGGGTGGGGCAGCAAGAAGTGACCATGTGCATGAGGAAGGGTTGTGTGACGTTCAGGTTGGTGGCATCATGGTTTCCCAGTTGGCCATCAAGTGAACAACACATCCCACTACACTGCTGTGGTATCTCCCTGTGTACAAGGAAGTTCAGGAGTCTTCCCAAAGGATCTGAGAAATCCCTCCTGCCCCAGATATTGTATTCAAGTAGGTACCATGCCACAGGTTTGTATATTTATATACACAAATGCATGCATATGAAAAAGAATTTGTGAAATGTGTTTCTCAGGCAGACAAAAAAATATTTCAAAAGGCAGAATCATAGTATAGTTTGGGTAGGAAGGGACCTTTAAAGGTCCTCTAGTCCAACCCCCTCTGAGCAAGGACATCGTCAAGTTTATCAGCTTGCTCACCACCCTGTCCAACCTGTCTTGAATGTTTCCAGGGTTAGCCATCTACCACCTCTCTGGACAGCTTGTTCCAGTGTTTCACCAACCTCCTAATAAAAAATTTCCTCGTGTCCAATGTCATTTCCAATGACTGCCCCTTGTCCTCTTGCAACAGGCCCTGCTTAAATGTGTGTTCCCATCTGCCTTATAGACCCCTTTCAAGTACTGAAGCACCACAATAAGATCTTCTTGGAGCATTCTCCAGCTGAACAACCCCAGTTCTTGAAGCCTTTCCACATGGAAGAGGAATTCCATCCTTATCTGAGAAGAAAGGGAAAATCACAACATACACAGTTTGATAAAATGACGGGGTTAAAAGAGAGGGATATCCATGCTGCCACAAACCCTTCTCTTTTTCTTCTCTAAAGCGAGAAAACTGTGAGATGAAGACAGGTCATGTCAGAGCCAGCAGTTTGTTTCTCTAGATGCCTCTAGGAGAGCTTGGCTGTGTGATGTGGCAGCAGCACAGGGCACTGCCCAGAGCCCTGCCATGGCAGAGACCAGCTCGAACATGGCCAGAGCTGTGGGGGCCCTGCACTTCCCTGCTGCCCTGCCTCAAGCCCCTTTTTCACTCCAGCCTTTCCTAAACAATGCATCTGCAGTGTTTGGCCTGGGAAAATATGCTTGTCTGACTTTCTTTGAGGTTTATTTCAGCCCTTTTTCCCAAGTACAGCTCTGTGCCATTTTTGTGTCTGGGTGAGCAGCAAGTACCTACATGGGAAAAAGGTGGGGGTGGCTCAGTCAAGAAAATAAGCCTTCCCCAGTCTTTCCACAACATTCCAGTTTCAATTGTGTCCCTTTTTTTGTTCTGTGGAGCAAAACCCTGAATGATTTCAGTCATTTCCCTTCCAAAATAATTGCTTTCCTGATGCAGCTTTGGACAGTTCAAGCAAAGAAGTGTTTTTTTCTTTCCAGCAGCCCTGGTGAAGGAGTGGCAGATAGAGCAAATGGAACCCTGGTGAGCTCAGCATTACTGATGCCCATCAGATCCAGTTCTCATCACTGTATTGCAGCAACTTGCAAATTTTAAAATGTACTAAAGCTGGTGAAACCTGTCTTCAGTTTACCATTTAGATTTGCCAAATACAGAATCAGAAGACACTAATACACATTTGCTCTGACTTCCCAGGCAGCTCAGGCCAGAGGTTCCCTGAATTAATTTGCCTTTGAACAAGAATATTTCTGTTTAAAAATGCATTGTAGGAAAATTTCTGAGGTTTGAAAATCCATCCCAGCCTAGGCTAAACCTCTCCCATGTTTGGTTAATGTCACTCCGAAAACACATTCCCTTTGATCTACAACTCCCATCCTCTGACATTCAGCTCTAGATTTTGCTGCCTTTTGTGTTCCAGATTGATGAGCTCTCTCATTATATTTTTATTCTCTTTAGATTCATTTACAGTGGAGTTCACCCTGCCTTCCTTTGGGTAGCTGCAGTGAGGATGTCTCCAGCAGAGCAAGTCAGCACAGGATCTTTGTACTCATTTGAGGGAAACAGGTACTTTGAGGATACATTTTTGTCACCTGTTTTAGACCTCTCCTTTAGAAGGAGAATTGCACCCCTAAAGTGCTCATTTTCTCTGCATTGGCTTCAAAGGGAGCCTAAAGGATAAGTTTAAATACTAGCTGTGCTTAGTCAGATGAGAACCACCCAAGCAGGCAGTGATCCCAGCCTTCTGAATTCATCTCTGACAAACGCCAAAGCCACTCTGAGAGCCTCAAATGCTGTTTTACAAAGAACAGCTATCACTCCTTGCAGTTATGCCCATCATACTTCCTCAGTGCTTCACAGCTTCCCAAACCCTTCCTGCAGTGGCTGCCACTATGATTCACAAGATCCCACCACATCCCACCAGCCAAGCAGTCTCAGCAGGGAGTGAGCTCCCTGCCCATGACAAGGGCGTGGCACTGTTGTCTTCTCAGGTGTTTTCATGGTGTGGAGAGCTCCAAGGTCTGTTTAGCAGCTCCATGTTTGCAATCATGCTGACACCTAAATAAGCATTACCTGCTTCCAGGGGATGGGACATCTCCTCATCCCTTGCTAGACAGCTTTGCTGTTCTACCCCCTGCCTCACCCAAACACTGGGATGTACTGAAGGCAGGAAATAAAAAGGGAGATACTGCAGAGTCAAGGCCAGAAGGGAGTTTACTGCTCTCTCAGAGAGAATAGTCTCACTAAAGGAAAAGCTTCTTGGATGGCTGGGTGAGCCCTGAGCAGAGATTAGAACCTGGGAAAGGTGGTTTCTGCAGGGAAGCACCACCTTCCTGCTGGCAGAGCAGGTGCATATCTGGCTTCCTCCATGTGCCATGGCAGAGGCAGGTGGCTCTGCAGCTGCAGTGGCACCACGGGTGGTCTGACCCTGCCCCTGGGACAGGCACTGGAGCTGCTGGGCACTAGGGGTGTATCACTCCCAGCCTGCTCTCCCTGCACTGTTGTTTCCCCTCATTACCCTGTTCCAGGTGTTCTTTCTGGAGACCCTTCTTCCTGGACATCCTTTGCCTGCACCATTTATGCTTACTTCAACCTCATCCAAAAATGCCCGTTCTCTCCTAGGCCTTTCTCCAGGACACTGTGAACAAGAAGCAAGCGAGCAGACCGAGACCAAAACAAGAGGGTCCTATTTCCCTTCCCCTCATCAGCTCTTGGGACTATTTATCACTTCTGAAAATTCAGAGAAATCCTTGCTTGCTGTGGGGCTGTGTCTAGTCCTCTGCTGGGTCCCCAGAATGCTTCCCATTCCCGTGGCAGCTAAGGGAAGGAAGTTCTCTTCTTTCCCAACCAGGAGTACCTGCCCACACCTTAGTCCAGCCTCCAGGCAAACATCCAGTGCCTACATGCAGGATTGGAATTGCCACCTCTGCAAAGCAGCTGAGAAATGTGCAGAGCAGGAGGGAGCACAAAAAAAGACAATAAATTCTCTGTAAGTGGATTGTTCACATATTTGGAATGGACACCTGGAGAGATTGCTGACACTCCATCTAGCCAGGCAGCTTCAGGCACTTCAGAGCAAACAGCACAGATCCAGCTGAGAGATATGTGCTTTCCCAGCCTAGTCCCTGCCAGTCCTGTCCCCTCCAGCCTTATTTCCCTACATCTTGCCTCCTACAGCCCTGTCCCTTGTTGACCTGTTCCCTCAGTCCTTAACTTCACCCTTGAAAACCTATCCCTGATGTCTATTAGGTTTTCCCATTTCACTGGATAAAATGTGATGGACAGACACCCACTGTCAGATGGGTTCCCCTCAGCTCCCTGGGCTGGTGAGACATGGAGGATGACCAGGGGGGAACCAGAGTGTCCCCTTTACCTGCATGATGGGGTGAGGATGATTTGGCATTACCAGCTTGTGGTCTGTTGGCTACTGGGGTTTAACATCCACCCCTGGGGGAAAGGGGGCTTGGCTGAGCCTGACCCACAGCCAGCAGCAGAGGACAGAGCTGAGCCCCTGCTGTGGCAGGGACCTGGGCTGGGCTGGCCCTCCCAGCACTGCCAGGGGACACAGCACTGCCAGGGGACACAGCATGCACAGCCCTGCTGGCCTGTGTCCTACCACTGGTGTTCATGTGGGCAAGGAGAAACTTCAGCCTGTTTGTACATTCCATTTGCTTCCACAGTAATAATGGATTACATATGTCAAAATAAGACAACATCACTGTCAAAGAACTGCTGATTTTTTTTCTTCCTGGCCTGGCTTTGACAGAGATTCCTGTGTTTCTATTGAACTTTTCTCCCATTAGTTTTACTACCAGTTCATCCCATACTGACTTTCCATCAGCTGTGTCTTAGCATTTGCTTTTACATAGTTCTTCAATAGCAGAGAATTTTTTTAAGAAGTAAACAAAATCATCATTGTCTGCAATTATTTGTTACTATTTTTTCCATATCTTATTCATCACTGATCCATGGGATAGTGAGTTGTTTTCTTTTAAAAACACGTCTACTGAGGTAAAGTTAAAAGGAAATCAGACAATTTACTGGAGAAAGGTCTTGAAGGCAATGAAGGTTCCCAACCAGTGATGCTTGTTTCTTTGCTAAGAAAATCTCCATCAATGAAACATCTGCTGAGCACAAGTCTGGGGAAAGGAATTCCCACAGTCACCTCATAGTATGGATCTGGTAGGTCTGAGCCTTTGCTCTTCCAGCCATTTCCTTGTGTGTGTAATTAGCATTGATCCTGAAATAGAAAGCAGTCCTTAAGAAGGATAATAACTGCTAAGTACATTGCATTGTTATGCACAAGTCTGTTATGTGTGTCTTTCTCAAAGACAAACCTTAAGGCTTAATGTATATTTGTATAAAGACATCACACCTCCTGGAATAACTGGGATTATTGAGAATGAAGCTGTTACTACAAGGTAATTCATTTTAGAAGACCCTCCTTTGCTCCAACACCTGGTGCAGAGCATGAACATGCTCATTGCAGGCACTGAGACATGGAGGCAGGGCAGATGGTTTGTAAGGGCTGTAGAGAGCAGCACAGACAGGAAAGGCTCGGTCAAGTGAGTTAAGAGCCAGCCTCGAATATTGATATGCACAATGTTCCTCTGCCAGGAGCGTGGCTGCCTGTCTCTGAGGCAGAGTCCAGAGGTGAGGGAGGTGAAGGACTCTCTTTCACATTCCCATTGAACTGCATCTATTGAAAGGCTTTCAAATCCATCCCAGCTGTCAAAGGCATTTTCTTTTCAGATAACCCAAGCTCATGTAATGCAGCAGCCTCGGGCTGAATCCCAGCTGAGAGCAGAGCCAGGTCAGTTGTGTTACTTCAGTTTGTGATTGTCCTCATGAGTCCTTCATAAAATAATACAACTCTATCTAAGGTAGCTTTTAGGTGACAATGCATGCTGATTTTGAGGAAGATTTTCATGCTAAAGGGATGATACAGAAATCCTATCAGCAGGGAGGGCACAAGAACACATTATTGCTCTGTCCCTGCAGTCAGTGGGTTGGGTACAGCTCATTAGATGTGGCCCTTCATTAGGGCTTGAGGCTGTTCCCTACACACCAGCTTTCCTCTTCCTCTGTCCAAAGTGACCAACAGTGGCACATGCCTTGAGAGATCCCCTTTCTGATGAGACCAGCTTGGGGTGGTGGCTGCCAGCTCACAGGCAGTGGGTCCACGAGCCCTGTGGCCACACTGACAGGGAGAGCAGGATTTCTGCAACGTCACAAGCAGGTAGCACATGGGAAAGACAGTCAGTACCTTTAGTATAAAGTACTGAATGATCTGGCCTGCTGTCTAATTAACTTTCTATTTAATAGTAACAATGATAATTATTACTGGACTCATATTTATTATTTTTATTAGTAGAACAGAAAGCACAATACAGAAATGTTAATTATGCTCATTTTATAGTTGGTGAAAGTAAAGCAGAGATGGTGGAATGCCTTCTTCAATGTCACACTTCCATTTACTCTCAGATCTGGAAATAAAATATGTTCTCCAAGTTCTGGTCCAGCCTGAAGATGCCCAGTCCCCTGCTGGGGTTTTCTGAGTACTTATGACTGCTTCAATGACTTTCCCATTGCAGCACTTCCAGAAACTGAAGGAAACCACTTCTGGGCCAAGGTTAACCCACTTCAGTTGAAGGTCACTCTCAAAATCACCTGCTTGATAAAGATTTTCTCCAGGGGAGCTGGTAGAGTGTCTGATGGCAGTGAACAGAGCAAGCCCTGCTCTCTGGAGGATTTGCAGGCCCTAAAAGGATGTGTTTGCTATTCTGAAATGAATTTCAGGTCTTTTGCTTTGCTAATGTATACCCTATGCCACTATCCAAACACAAACCACCACATACATATTTTTTTTTTCCATGACCCTTTGTGCTGTGGTAGCCTTGATACCCCCTACTCCAACCACTCATTTTATTTCAAGATCCACTTTGTTTTTGCAGCCTCTTTCCCTGGCTCTTTGGTTTGAATTTGCTGTGTATCCTCAGGTGAGTGTTCTGCAACACCTCTCCAGTTAGCATTTGTGTTTATCCCCTGGCCATGAGCAGAGGGGGCTTTTATGGAACTGCTCTTCTCTGTCCACTGGTACAACCCGAGACACTTGTCCAAGGTTGTCTGACACCTTGTGCACCATCTCTGCAGCACTCCACATCACTGTCCCTGACATGGGCATTATGGGCTTTGTTGAGTTTGTCTAATGATGGCAAGGCCACAGGGAAGCCTTCTGCTCTGGAGGGAATCAAGGATGATAAACTGTAAAGGTATATTTGTGTATTTTTTCAAACTGAGGTTTCTTGTATTTCTCAGATTTGATTAGCTGAATTGTTTGGTAGAGGGAAAAAAAATGCCAATTTTCATTTCAGTGAAATAATACTTCCATCCTCTGTATCAATGAGTGAGTTGGTGCTTACCTTTTTGCCAGAACCAAAGTTTTCGCACTATCTCTTTCAGACAAGGCTGTAATCCTGAAATACAACAAGTTTAAGCAATCATTTTGTAGCTGGATATTCCTTGATTCCCCTTGCATATCTAACTAGAAAGTAGAGCTGGAGAACAGCTGGGAGAAAGTGGAGTAACTTCTGTATTAGCTATTAGCCAGCCAGAGATTTTTCCTAGGGAAACTTGCCCACTTGAACAGAAAGCTGAAAACTCAGAGTTTTTTCCTGCATCTTCGACTGAGAGTGAAGTGAAATGGAGGCATTAGTGCTGAATCGTTTACAGTTTTTGTAAGGGCTTAACATAAATAGCTTTTCCTGCTCCAAGACAGAACGCTTGACAGCTGTTAAATACCACTCCTGCCAAAACAGGCCCTTGTCACTTCAGTCCTTGCCCTGGTAAACTCCCAGCTCCCAGCTGAATCACGAATTCCATGCTGCAAGGGAGCCATTGCGTGGCTCTCTGTGGTTCCTGGGTGTGGGCAGGCAGAGGAGCCTCTGCAGGGTGACACACTGGTGAGGAAAGCTGGAGAGGCAGGAGGGTGTGGGGCTGGCAGCACATTTCACATGACTGAGCACCTGACCCACCTTCAGCCCCTCCAGCCTTTGGCACCATCTGGTGTCCACCCAAACCAGGACATGCACCAGGGGGAAATGGCTCCTGGTCCTGGATTGGCTTCCTGATATGGAGACCAGGCGCCCCCCAGCTCTCCCTGGCACAGCTTAACCATGGTGAGAAGCTGAACTGACCAGGTGCCTCCCAGCTCTCCCTGGCACAGCTTAACCATGGTGAGAAGCTGAACTGACCAGGTGCCTCCCAGCTCTCCCTGGCACAGCTTAACCATGGTAACAAGTTGAACTGACCAGGTGCCCCCCAGCTCTCCCTGGCACAGGTTAACCGTGGTGACACCCAGCTGAACCGAGCTCCTCAGGCCCCAGCAGGGCCCCCAGTGAGCAGCCAGGGTACCACCATCAGCTGCTGCTGCTGCTCACTCCCCCTGCTACCAGAAGGACTCAGACACCAGCAGAGTTGTGGCAGCTCTGGAGAGAGGAGCCCTAAGGGCAGCTGGAGTCCACTGCTGTCCTTCAGCTCTTGAGTAACGATGCATGAGCCCACATTATTCTAGGGGAGCATCTGTCAGCTCACAGACACAGTCTCCTCAGAGTGGGAAGGAGTCCTGTAAAGCACACTAGAAAGACCCTTTCAGTATGTCCTGCATGTCTGGGGTTCCTGCAGCCCCTTTCAAGTCTCATGTAGGTGACCCTGCCTCTGTGGCACCAGGCCCCCTTCCAAAACCACCTCTCCACGGGGTGAGATGACCAGCCTGGCTGCATGGAGCTATCTCCAGAAGCCCTACAAACAGCACACATGTGTGTAATTTGCCCATTACACCAACAGCAAAAAAGAAAATGTTGCTTGCTTTCTGCACCATTTTCCCCTGGTGTCCTCTCTCTGTTATTTTGTTCTTTTTCCTCAGAGTAGTCATTTAAGCAATTTCCCATCTCACACTGAAGTGAAGTCATTTTAAGACAGCTTCCTCCTGTTTAAATTAGAAGGAGAAAGAGAGGGGAAAGAAAATATTTCTTGCTTTGTTTTGCTGTCAGTCTTTCAATATGAACAAGTAGAAAAAGTGTTTGTTGGAGATAAGTCCCTTCACCACTCTGGCAGGAGCACCTTGCTTCTAAAGGTACTGTCACTCTGCAAATCTGAGGTGCAGAATTGCAAGGCACTCCCATGAAGGCATCTGCCAGGCCAAAAATACCTAGCTGCTCTTCTTCCACCAAAGTTGTGGTGGTGACAAGCTTTTAAACACAATATTTTCATTATATTGATATTTTCTAATACTATGTTGAAATACATGGGTAGTTTAAAAAGCTGACTTTTATAAGAGGAATTCTATTTTTCAAAACTATGAATGTTATTCTGAAAGATCAATAAATAAAATAATGAAGGAAGCACTTCCATTCATCAATGCAGGATGATAACCATCAAAACAAGCAGCCACCGTGCAGTACAGCTGCAGCAGCAGACACCAGCCAGGACACACTCTCCAAGGGGCTGGGGATCCACAGGAAGGGATGCTCCTCCACTGCCTAACACCTCTTTGGTCATCAGATGTGACCAGTGGGACCACTTGTTTTTTGGCCCTCTTCCTCTGGCCAATCAGCCTGGCCACACCTGCTTCTAAATTGGCTAAACTCCTTGGCTCCAATTTCTGGGGCTTTTTGTTTTTTAATGTCACTGCTCATAGACTTCTCCAGGAGGTGGGAGAGTGGAAGAATTTACATGGATAATGTTCCAGGAATAGAGGAGAGAGTAAGAACAGCTTTACTGCTCTTGCTGGGGTAGCCCAGCTCAGGCAGGGGTACAGGCACAGCCCTCACCATGACCTTGAACCAGGCTCTGCTCTCATCAGCTCCTCACCTGCTGGAAGCTCAGCACATGTCTGGAAAGTGCTCAGAGTTGGAGTAATGAACACCACTAATGAGTGGAGGTTGAAAGAGAACATCTCAGTTCCCAGTTGTGGCTCTCAGAGCATTTCCCCAGCCCTTGCTCCCTGCAGGGAGCTCTGTGGGCAGCGGGAGGTGCTCGGGGCCATGGGACCATGGCTGGATTTCAGCTCCTTGGCCGTGAAGAGGCAAACAGTGAAATCAGTGCAGCACACTCAAAGTGCTGCATCCCAGGGCATGAAACCAGCTGTCTCCATCCACAGCTTCAAGCACTACCACAGCAACTAATTAGTGTTGTTTATTAGTGCTGCATTCCCCTAGCTGGGCATGCTGCAGACTGCAGCTGCTTTGGCCCCCACTACGGCCCCAGGAAAAGCCCTGGAAGCAAATTGCCTTGCAGCAGGCCCTGAGGGCCAGCTGATCCTGCCCCTGCAGGACCAGAGCAGATGGCTGGGCTTCAGACTAGGGAACCTCATGTACAAAAAAATCATCTGTTCAAGGAAATGATTCAGGGTTTTCACCTTCCCTGCAGTGAGATACTTCTTGCTGTCTGGTGAGACCAGTCTTGCTGGGGATGCTGAAGCTGCAGAAGCTGAGGGTGATGCAGCAAAGTCCCCTCTCCAGCGCAGCCTGAGTGGGAGCTGGGGGTGTGAGCCCTTCCTGCACCTTCCTGAGCCCCTCCCTGCCTGCAGCACAGGCTCCCCAGCATGGCCAGCAGCTCGTGGGGTGGCCTTGCCTTCACACCAGGAGGCTGCAGCCCAGCAGAAACCACTCAACACAGACACCCTGCAGTGACCCTGATGAGAAACACCCCATGCCACCAGTGCAACATGAGCACCACACTGCTCCAAAGATGAGCAGCACACTAATGGCAAATCTGCTCACACCACCTCTACTGCCAGCTCTTCTCTGCAGTGACCACCAGCTGAGCGTGCAGAAGAAAATGCTCAGGAGAAATTAAAGATTTAAACAAAAAATTTGTTTTTGTCTGACTGAAATGGCATAAAAGAGGATCCAGCCTACGTGCTCCTGGTGAGAGGATGGGACTTTGGCTTTGTTTAAGGCAGGACTGACTTTCAGGAGACAGCTCCATAGGGTGCTTGGGTGAGTGTAGCCTCTCTGTCCCTCCTGGATAACTTGTGCTTCCTCACACACCTGCACTGCATCCACTGCCCTGACCAAGGGGGCTCCTGCCAAGTGCAAGGCCCTGCTCTCACTGGACACCTTCACTCCTGGTGCAGCCCTGCCCTGGGCTCAGCCTGTGCCTGCCCCTCCCAGCAGAGCCGGCCCTGCAGCAGCATTCCACTCCGGCCTGATGCTGGCTTGGGATGGATATATGGTGTCAACTGTGGTTCACAGAAGTGCATGTGGCCTGTGCTTTAGAGAGCCTCCTAACAGGCAGACAAAGGTCTCTCAAGTGAGAGAGCACCTCACAAGCAATGGCAAGCTGAGGGGGGAGCTGAGAAAAATCATCCAACAGCTCTTTCATTTGCCTTCTGGATTTTGATCCCTTTAGTTTCATATGTTTGAGCTTTTCTCTTCAAACAAGAGAGCTACTAATATTTTCCTTAAATAAACTTCCACATAAGGCATTTTCACATAATCAGATTATTCCAGGAGCTGAAGTATTAGAGGAAAGCCAGAGCCTGTTACATGAGGTGCAAACACGGAATCCCCCGAGCATCAGGGTGCTGTCACTTGGATGGATGGGAGGCACATTTTTGCAGGGGGAGGATTAACCTTCATTTCTAATATTCACATTTTGATCTAGTTAGCCTGCTGAACATTTGGCAGCCCCTCCCGAATTTTATCGGGGCCTCAAGGGACCGGTGGTGGGAGAGCAGTGAAGGAGGAGGGCAACACTCCATGACAGCACAAGGCTGCAGCAGAGGGAGAAGGGGAGCTGTGAAAAGAGCAGGGTCACTGAAAGGACAGCGCTTGGATCCTGGCTGTGGCAGGGATTCTCTGTCGTTTGATGCTAAATTCATGAACTTGGATTTGCCAGTGGTTTTGAGCAGCTATTGGTAGGACCACCAGCACCAGCCACATCACCCTCATCACTCTGCTGTGAACTTCTGAGGGAGCAGAGTCAGATGAATCAGGCACAGGGCAGGAGTTGCCCTTTGAGTCATCAATCTGACAATGACATACAGCATGTCTTAAAGACAGCAACTGAAAACCTCCCAGGTTTCTGTTCCTTTAACTGTAAAATGGAGCAAACAAAGTATTTCAGTTAAAAAGCCTGAAACTCAGCTTTGGGTGACATATTGTAAAGCAATGCTATGATAAATCTCATATCTTTGGATGCTTAGGAAATGGAACTAAAAAGGAGCTCTGATCTTCAGTTTCCTAAGTTCAGAAATGACTTTATCTTCAGATTGATGCAGGCAACACTGCTTCTTCTCATGAAGAGGCATGAAGGGGCAGTAAAATGTAAATTGGGACTGTGACTGTCTAATTCATGCAATTTCTTCTTCTCTGCCATTTTTCTCATCAGTTGAGTCTAAATGGGAGGAAAATGGCAGGTTTGCTTCCAGGCAGCTTGGTTTCCATGGGACTTGGAGTTATCAATGAGTTCACATCATCACCACAGGAGCTGGTGTGGACTGGCTGTGGTCACATTTATGGCACTGCCTGGGTTGGCTAAAAAATGCACAGAGTTTTGCTGTCTCAATACTCCAAAGCTGGTTCTGGTTCAGAGTGGAGGCTCCTCTTGGATTAATTTACTTGTGAAAGCTATGCCAGCCTGCAGTGCATAAACAGTGTGATGGGGCCTAGATCCAGTTGGATATTTTCCAGCTGAATGTTTGCTTCCATTTGAAGATACCAGTTGGCCAAAATGGGAATGTTCTTCAGGAATGTGTCGATTTTGACACAGATTGCAGCAGCCAGGGGAGTTAGATCACTGTCATGGGGGCTCTTGCTACAAAACCCCTCAGCACCAAAGGGCTCTAGAGTGCCAGCCCACACACCTGCAGGGCTGACAATGGGAGCTGGTTTTGCTTAAGGGTCCCCTTCCCACTTTCCAAGAAACCTTTCTAGGGAAGCCAGACTGCTGCAAGCAAACCAGGCAGGCATCTCTGCTTCTACACAACAGAGCTTTCCTAAGCTTCTTCAAATCTAAAAGCTTTCCCATAGTGGAAGTTTGCTTTTCTGGTCTGCCTCAAACACGAATCTTTGAAAAAACCCCATTTATAGGTCATTCTGGAATACCAGCACACAGAGATGCATGGGAATCATCAATGGTTAACTGCTTTGCTTCTGAGAATTCATAACAAATTCATAACAAATACTCCTTCAAAGGAAGACAAACAAAATGGAAAAGAAAAAAAAAATAATGAGACCAAGGAGACAAATCTGAACAATAATGGAAAATGTTGTGTGGGCCTGAATTTTGGCAGCACACTACCTTGCCTTCTTCTCCTTGGACATCCTTGGACTAGGGCTCCCTCCCATCTGGGCAGGGGAGACAGCAAGCAGCAGTGGGGAGCAGCAGCCTGGCTTTGTGCCCACAGAGCCAGTGGTGCTCTGAGCAGAAAGTGCCTGTGGTATCTCACCCATCTCCTCTTGTGGCTGAGGACAGGGTGCAGTGGTTTCTTCACCCCATCTTCAAACAGGGATCAGGATGCTGGCTAAGGCTGCTGCTGACCCTGCTGTGACAATGTCACATCTTCTGGAGCCTGGCCTAATTCATCTCACTTGTGCTGCCAAGTAGTTCTCAGAGGGTAAAAGCTTCAAACTGCTCCTGTCTTAAACTGATTTAAAGAGATTTGCTAAAAGCAAAAGACTTTGTATCCAGGCTACTCCCTGCATACAGCTCAGAACAGCCTGACTGGGCTGTTTTGTAGAGAGCTGAACTGCACTGCAAAGGGGATGGTAAGGAATGAAATCCACATGGATTGTTACTTTACAGTCTAAAACACCCAGCTTCAAACTCAGGAGCATCCATACCAAGGGGTAACATGCCACACTAAGAGATTTGCACCTTGGTGTTGCTCAGGTAAATGCTCACACTTCTGTCTTCAGAGACACTTCATATGTGATGGGAAATGTCACTGCATCACTGTCCTTGTGCAGGATCCTCCCTGAGCATGTCTGGCATGGTAATTTGGCACTGAAAACTGGGATTGCAGTGGCAGTGAGGGGCCAAGCACAGGAGTGCAGCTCCATCATCCATGGAACATGGATGCAGTTGTCAATCTTTTTGGGATGCTTTCTCCATGAAGGACCAGTATGAAGCGTGAGTGCCCAGACTAAGACTGGTGGCCTTCTGTGAGTTTCCTGACTTGCAGCAGGGCAGGTGAAAGCAGAGCAGGCCATGACACAGGGCTGACCATGATTCCATCAGCAGCTGCCTTGTGATGAGCTCTGTGGCAGGCAGTGCCAGCACATCCACAGCACAGCCTCAGAGCAGGGTTTGGACCATAAAGTGCCAAATGCCCTGGCTTTGGAAGAAGCTACCAGCACTTAAAACTTTCTACAATGCCCTCAAGATTTCAAAAATACCATCTTGTCAGGCCTGCAAGTTGTGTCTCTGAAGGATGGAGTTAGGAACTCATCTGCCAGCCCCTGCATTATTCTCCTTAATTTTACTTTGTTTTCTTGTAGCTTTTGTTGGGAACGGTTACTATGAGCTTTTTGGTCTTAGTGCACATCTGAGTCTGATTATCAGAACTTTGCCAAAAAGTTCTTTGCCCTGTTTTTCTCCTTTGCCTCTAAACAGTTGTGCATAGCCAGTCAGTGCACAGCCACAGCGTGAGGCTTGGTTTTCTAGGATGCAAACAGGAAGGAATGAGTTTTGGTCTGCTAGGGGCAGTGCATCATTTGAGTACAATGACTCTTGTACCTTAGTTTGTGAGTAAGTTTCTACAGCTCACAGTTCCAGCACTTGAGAAATCCAATGTTAACCTGAGTTTCAGGCAAAAGAAAAAAAAAAAGGCCTGCTATGGCCATAAAATTGGAAAGTTCCATTTGCTCTGAACTTAGCTGCAGTTTCTCTCTACTTCCTGGGAACTCCTTCTGATGCTTACCCTAGAGAAAGCATGCTCATCCTTAGTCATCTTTATTATTAAAAACCCAAAGGAGATTTAACCTGTCTTTTGCAAAAAAATGTGCCTTCAAATCCTCCAAGTGTAGAAAGCAGAAATAGTTCCCAAACACTGAGGATCTTACAAGAGAAAACTGTTTAAAGTGCACCAAAGAGGAATCTAATAGGATGTTTTATTTCCCTTTCCAGTGTCCTCCCTCTGAGCAGTTTACTTTTTCAAGCTCAATTCCTGTTGCCAGCAGAGTGTATTTGTGTAACCCGGGCAGGCAGATGTGTGCCAGAGGTTTGTGCCTGCCATGGAAGACAGGTTAGGGGTCTCACCACCTGCCTTTGTGGCTGGAACAGAAAAGCCAGACCAAGGGCTGCAAGGAAAGATGGTTTATTTCAATATTCAGATGGGAATGGAGACAAAGAGGTGTGGGGATAAAATTTCCTAAGAACTTGGGGCTGCCAAGTGCAGGCAGGTTTTCAGAGGAGCTGAGCTTCCATTAGTAAGTAAAATAATGGGCTAATTTATCCAAAGGACTCTGGACAAGGGGAAATGAGATCTTTTGGGGATCTTGCCTCATATAGTTACTGTAACAACTTGGCTTTAGTGCCGAGTGTGTGAAAATCCATCAAAGGTGATTTGCCAAAAGGTGCAGGGAGTCTGTGATACATCTGGGGATCAAATCCTCATGTCTGAAACAAAGTACATTATTCAGGCCTCTTACTTGTTTGGGAAGGACAGGATTTAGCTCTGGCTTAGCTGTCTTGCTTTATAACAACAGGAAAGAAAAAAAAAGGCAGCTCAAAGCAGATCGTGCAGAACCTTTGTGGCCTTTTGATGTTTCCTGGGATGGGCTCTGTGAGCAGATTGGATGGGGCTCTGAGCAACCTGGGCTGGTGATGGTGTCCCTGCCCACTGCAAGGGCTTTGGGACTAGATGGTTTTTAAGGCCCCTTCCAACCCAAACCAATCCATGATTCTCTCTAAGAGGAAATGTTGTCAGGGCTGATATGGCTGCAATGAGGTAAGACAGCCCCACACCACCCTCCCCACCCTGGACAGTGCAAAGGGCTTCGGGGTTTGGAACAGTTTTAGCAGGCACATTTCATAATTTTTGAGCAAATTCCTTGGGGCTGCTAGGTGAGATGAAGGCTTGGAGAATGCCTGTGAGCAGGTCAGTGAAGCATCTTACCTCAAGTCTTGTAATATCACGTAACTTCTCTTGTGGAAAACAAACACAAAGCTTGAGCACTGGGCTGGTGCCACACTTTCTGCCTTTTTATTCAGAAATATCTCTGGCTCAGCATTTCCTTCAGACAGGCTTTCACACTGCATCCTGGACAGCTGCTTGGCTAGTTGTGACAGAAGTAATTGCAGGTGAGTAGCTGAAGGCAAGGCTGCAGTTCTGGGCACACTAAAAAGAGACTTTTCCCCTCCTTGCCACATGAACACACCCTGCCTTGCTGAAATTGTCAAGAGCTGTCACATGAAAATAGCCAAGGAGCCACTGAGGCCACGGCACAGGACTGCAATTTCTGTCAGACCCACTCTTGCTGCCATGAACAGCAATTACTCCTTTTCCCCCAGGAGCAGCCATGGGGCCAGACCCACTCCTTCCAGGTGGCTGGTTTTGCAATTTGCTTTCATGGCACAGAGTGAAAAACCAAAATGACCACCAGACATTGGCTGTGGGATGGCACCTTCCAATTAACATGGCTCATGTTGCAGTCCATGGTCCTGGGGCCTGGCAGAGGGGTGTGAGAGAAACCAGAAAACCACTGTTATTACCTAACAAGAACCATCACACCTTTCACTGAATACCAGTGTTTTCTTAAGTTTAGAAGAGAGCTCTGCTGTTTTCCTCATTAGCCTCTATTTTCAGGACTTCTGAAACCCTGTGTTCCTTTCCTTTCAGCCTGCGTTTTCCCTGTTTTCTCCACAATGTGCCCAGACAGCTCCATTTGAATAAGGATTTGTTATTTGTCTCATTGAATGCTCATTTCAATTCTGTCTCATTGAATGCACCAGCTAAACCAGGGACTCCAACCTGACATCCTGCAGCTGGACCACAGTGTGGGGTTCCCCAGCTGGGCCCCAGAGTGGAGCTGTGGGGACACAGCTGCCTCACCATGGTCTGCACCACAGGCTGCAGGAGAACCTGCTCCAGTGCCTGCAGCACCTCCTCCTCCTCCTCCTCCTCCTTCTTCACTGCCCCTGGTGTCTGCAGGGTTGTTCCTCTCACGTACTCTCTCACTCCCTTCTCCTCTTTTATTCAGGGCAGTTTTTCCCCTTCTTAAACAATGTTATCCCAGAGGCAGCACCCATTGTCACTGATGGGTCCATGGCCAGTGGCAGGTCTGTCCTGGAGTCATTTAATCCTTTGCTCCTTTGCAGAGTCCTGCAGTTCCCTGTGACCCAGCCCCTGGGTGAGCAGAGCCTGCACCATTGCAGGTGGTTTATGACAGACTTCAGGGTTTGTCCAGGACTCCCATACTCAACACAGCTTCAGAGGTTTCTGCCCTGTGAAATGAAGTTGATTGTTGAAGCAGGGCTAAGATGTGAAACTTAAACCTTCCTCCACAGGTATTCATTCCAGAAGGAGATGGATTTGAAGTTGTTCATCATGCCAGAGCCACAGCAAAGCCTGCAGGGCCATCAGCATGTCCCTGCCCTTCCTCAGCACACCTGGACCTCCTGGGGCCAGGCTGGGGGTTGCCCCCCTGTCCCAGTACCCTGGACCTGCCACGTCCCTGTGGGTGCCTGGGGCTCTGTGCCATGAACTGTCTCCCACACAAGCCTGAATGAGGGTCAGAGTCTGAATGCCATCAACTGGGAGATCCTTCTTGATGGGCTGGGAGCAGCTTCCTCATGCTAGGGGGGAGACCTGCTGGGTTTGGAAAGGGGAAGCAAAGCCCACGTAGGATCACTGGCTGCCAGAGCTCTGCAGTCAACAGGACCGGGGACCCACCCCTTTTCCCTTGGGCTTGTAACAAAGGTGCACACACCTCATTTGAGGGGAAGTTCTTTGGTAGAATTGCCTGGATTGACCTGCAATTAACTGTAAATTTGTTTGATTTTAGCTTGTCCTGTCATTTGGTGTTTTATGTTCACTGATGGTCATGACTGCTGTAATTTTAGAAATAGAACAGGACAGAAGGAAGCACTGCAATCTGGAAAGAAAATAATTCAGATGCATGAACTTAAATTCACTTATTTCCCCTGTTTGGTTTTTTTTTTTAGGTGGTTTTCTTTTTTAGTTTTAGTTTTGATACCTATCACAGTTTTGTGTCTTATTGTGCTTGATATGGTGAAGTGCTGGTTCAGGGCCTCAGTCCATGGAGCACTTTGACTAAAGAAAATATTTGCTTTCTTTCACAACAGAAGTACCAGATGTCGAAACTGTAGAGCAGAAGTGTGCAAATTGTGGTCTGTTACCATTCCCAATGGGCTCCTCTCCCCAAAATAATACATTTTCTAGATCAAACACAAAGTTTTGTGTGAATCCTAATGGAAGATCTTTTAACAGTGTGGATTGGCAATATCATTTCTAGAAGATGTTCCCAATTCAAAATAAATAGGAACTTTTTACTTCCAGCTTTCTTTATATAAAAAGGGAGAAAACATGCAAAATAAATGAGCAACTACTCAAGTTCCTTTAACATGTAATTTCCCATTGACAATGTCCATTACAAAGTCTTCATCCCATTATCTCAGAAGGAGTGGGCAGTGTAGGAGCTCTTGATTCTGCAAGATTGTACTTCATTGTACAGTTTATTGTGCAGTTTATTGTGCTTCACATTTCCTTTTGTTTGTTGCCCAATTCATACAAATGCTGACTGGAGTGCCAAACCCAATCCCTGCACAGGGATGTGTTTTATTCTGCAGGCTTTAATGGGAGGCAGGTGAGCACTGCAGCTTCCAGACCTCAGCCAGTGATTACAGAGATATCCAGCACTGCACGAGGCTGCTGAAAGGGAACCCTCCCCTCACAGGCCAGGAATGACTTGTTTATGCCTGGGAAACAGCCATTCCAGCTTGGAACCACAATGAAGAGAGAGGGAACTGCACAGCTGCCTTTGTTTTGGAGGCAGTGTGTTTGTGGTCTGTACTGCCGCAGGGTTCCTCAGGCAGGGAGCAGGTCTGAGCTGCCTCAAGGCACAGGGGCAAAATAAAAAATGTCATCAATAAGTAGGTGTTTGGCTTCCAAATGCTGGATGCTGTGTCAGAGTCTGACCTTGGCAAAGGTTTCAGACTGAAATATTGGGGTTGTTTTGCAAAATAATGTGAACTGGAAGGAACTGGTGGTGAATTTGTGTTCAGCTTATTGACTTGTCTAGGAGAACAAAGGAAACACTAAACCCATCCCTCTGTTAGTACTTTTGTCCACACCCCAAAGGAACAGGAGTTATGTGGAATGCTGAAATGTCTTGCCTTGACATCTCAGAAATAAAATTCTAAATTTCTTCTATGTTTGTTTTTAAAGTGCTGTTTCTTTGTAAATTGAGCACAGCCTGACCTAAGAGATAAGCTAGAAATACCAAACCATGCCTTGGGATCAAAAGCTTTCACTTAATTCAAAATTATTTTTGCTTTCCCTCCTCCCAGTTTTGTGGTTTTAGTTTCTCTGGAAAAATGGACTCTTTTCAGGTCAACCTGCAGAGCAAAGTCTGCTGGCCTCTCTTCCTCCTGCTGTTTCCTATTGAAACAGCTAAACGAAAATGAAAGATATGCCCATCTGCAGCACAGAAACTTTCTTTGTACACGCAAAATCCCCCATCCAGGTGCAGCAGGGACCAGAAGAGAAGTCCTCTGTGGCAGATTGCAGCATTGTGGTGCAGTGGTCTGGTCCCTGACATAGCAGTATCTGCAAACTGACAGAGCTGGGCTCTTCCTGCTGGAGCTTCCTCCCTGCCCCTGCCCTGGGAGCATTTCTCATGCCTGATTTCCTTGTGGGGTCCCATGTAAGGGTGAGGTGGAGCCTGTAGCTGGAAAACATCAGTGGAATTGATGTTATGACAATTACAGCCAAGGAAAGCCACCCTGGATGGAGTGAGCTGCTCGGGGGGTGGAAGGAGAAGTTGGCTCATGATGCAGAGGTAAGCTGATGGCAGGTTTGGGGACATTTTGTGTCTAGCTCAGGTGCACATCTCTGCCTGTGGCACAGATACTTGGGATCTGCTCTGGTTTCAGCTAGGATAGAATTTGTTTTCTTCCTAATGGAGGGTACAGTGCCATGTTTTGGATTTAGTATGAGAATAATGTTGATAACACACTGATGTTAGTAGTTGCTGGGCAGTGCTTGCACTCAGTCAAGGACTTTTCAGTTTCTCATGCATGAGAAGCTGGGGAGCCAGGGCTGGGACAGCTGACCCAAACTGGCCAAAGGGATGTTCCAGACCACAGGATGTCACGCTCAGTCTATACAGTGCAGAGAGCTGGCTGGCTGGGGTCCATCACCAGCAGATGGTGAACAATTGTATTGGGCATTTTCCCTATTATTACTATTTTTTTAAAAGAAAAATTTGTTTCAGTTATTAGATTGGCCTTAACTCACAGATTTTGCCCTTTTCAGATTCTTCTCCCCATCCCACTGGGGAGGCTGGGGGCAGCGAGTGAGAACTTAGTACTCAGTTGTTGGCTGGGGCTAAACCACAGCTGGTTACCAATTTGCCCACAAAACCCAGGCTCAGGAGAGCCAGGGTGAGCCATGCATCAGGGAAAGCTCAGAGAGCTCAGGCTAAGCTCTGAGAAGCAGGCTGGCATCTCTGGAGATGCCTCAGTCCCTTGGGGAGCCTGCAGGCTGAGCTGGGTGCCGGGCTCTGAGCCTCTGCTGGCTGTTACAGACACCAGACCTGCACAGAAAGCTCTCTCAGCTGCTTCTGGGTGAGTCCCCATGATTCCAACCAGCAGCCACGAGCTGGGCTGCTGGGGGACAGGAGCCAGCCAGGCTGCTGCTGGGTGCTCTGCTGCCTGACTCCTGCACAGCACGGCCCCAGCCCTCCCCATCCTCCCAGTGCTGCGGGCCAGGCTGGGAGGTCTGCCCGCCTTTTTCAGAAAGGATGATTACATCTGCAAAGCACCCGGGATGAAGAGAGTTATGTAAGTGTAAGATAAGGTTATTTATAGAACCAGGTTTTATCCAAAATGGAATTAAACTTGTGTTCCTGAGGCCTCTGCTGTCAAAGACAAATTGGAATTTGTCCACTAGCTTTGCATTCAATTTGTTTTTCTCAGTTCATCCCAAAGTTTAAGAATGTTTTATTTACAAGCTATACATCTCAGAAAGTGAGGAAATCTCTTTTCCATCAGCTCTGAGGTGACCATGTGAGCCTGGGCAGTGGCCATGGAAGCCTGGACTGTAGTCAAGCTTTGCAATCACATCAGCTGTGACACTAAAGTACCATAAACCAGGAAAGGAAGGCAGAGTTTGAGCTGGGTTATACAACAAAACCACAAATAATTGTCCTAGGCACAATATTTTGGCTGCATTTAACACTCTCTGCAGCAATCCATGAGGGCAGGAGGGTATCCAGCTTACATCCCTGTTGGAGGTGGCACTAGTTCAGTGGGTTAATGTTTGTGCTCCCACAGAACTACAGACCTCGTGACCTTTTAAAATCATGCATTATTAACTTAGAGAGCTTTATGTGCTCTTTTGAAATATTAGAATCAAATCCCTCGTATCTGTACTTTTTACAAGCCACGAAAATGCAAATTTCTGGGATGCCTGCTGAAATCCATGCTAACAGGTGTTAGGAATATTGTTTTATGCGGTACAACACCTTGCATAGGTTAGTTTGTGGAGTTCATCTGCTGCCCCTCACTTGTCATAGTATCTAGCATGAAATTCCACACATGCCTTTTATTTAGGAAAGAACACAAAAGTATGTTATCTTATTCCTCTGGAATTTTCCACAGTTATTTAGCATGTTAGTTTAAGCATAATTGGTTAGTGGACTCTTGAAATCTATATCTTAGCTGTACTTATTTACATCAGGCTAAAAGTAGTTCGTTTCAGTTGAGGTAAATGTGAAGCATTAGATTGCAAACGTACCTAATCCATCTCTCCTCCCCCATGACTAGAAATCCTGTGGTTAAAATAACACAGCCTCTATTCAGAGCACAAACTTAGAGCTGCGAGCAGGAGCAGGCTTGGGATTTAAACAACTCTCAGCAGATGAGTCTGTTCACGGGTCTCTCTCGGGTTTGTTTTTCATCCTACTTTTGATCCATGAGAGGAAGCCAGGCTCTCTCCTCTGGGCAAGCAAGGTAAAGATTTTCTGCATTCTGTATACGGTTGCATGCGCTTGTAAAGGAGCTTATAAACATGATTGCAAAAGGGCTGTTGCAAAAGCAATTGTAAAAATGTTGCTGTTATAGAGCAAGGAGTGTTTGGCAAATGGCTTCACAATCTTGAAATGTTAGTCTGGTGTTTTGGCTATTTCCACACGACAGTGGAAGGATGAAATGATAAATCTTGCACAGAGAAGCAAGGAGCAGTGATTCTCCATCACACATCAGAGAAGCTGAGCCTGTAGGAAATTGCAGACCTGGGTACTACTGTCATCTAGCCAGGCTACAGCAGAACTGGCATTTTGCTAACTGCCAGGTATAGTCCCTCCTGGGCTTGTCCAGCTGCTGTAATCCCGTTTGGGAGGCTGAGGCTGTGCTGGAGGATGGCACTGAGTCTGTTTACTGAGTACATGCTAATGCTGCTCCAGCGTGACTCGCACAGGAACGGCGGAACCGTGCTTTCAGGAATGTTTGGATGCGGCGTGCCAGATCATTATCTGCTTTTCTTTCCTCTTACTGCTTTCCAAGTCACAGGGGATGTAGAAAAGCATCATCTTTCCTTGAATCCTTATTTTATTTGAAATCCAGGAAACAAGCGTGATGTCTGTGCTAATGCCCATGGAACTGTACTCCCAGTGCCAGGGTCTGTTAACTCTCCCAGCCCTGTGCTGCTTTTCACAGGGCATCCTGAGTACCTCATCAGTTCTCCTGATGTTCAAAGGCAGAGGGTGGCACTGCTGGGGGGAATATGGAAACACCGTTACTCACATTTTTGTTTAATTTAAAATAGTGCTGCCCCTCCCTGCCCCAAGGCACGGGACAGTGTGGTTGTGTTTTGGGGGCACTCTCTCCTTCCATCGGGGTAAACCGAACAAATGCTTCTCCAGGTGCTACCTTTCCAGTACAAGAGAAAGCCTTGTTTTGCACACAGAGATGCTCACTTTCCCCTTCCTCTGCTTCCCACTCCTTTTTCTCTTCCATGAGCAAGAAGGACTGGTTTCCCATTGTCCTGTGCGCAGTCACTGGCCATCCCGGTCCCCACTGTCCCACAGCCATGTCACTCCCCATGGCAGCATGCTCTCCCCTCCTGCCCAGCCAGAGGAAAGAGGGGACATGCCAGGTCCTCTAAGCACAGAGCTGCCGCGCTGTGGGGAAGCTTTTTGACTGGAAAAGGTGCCCTTGTCCCTTGAGCCAACAGTGCTGCTTTGTCCTGGGGGAGAAATGCAGCTTTATCACTCGGGTGCCCGGCTCAGGGAGGGACAAGCAGGGCTACAAGGAATACAAGCACACCGCTTTTCCTGATTCTCTGAGCACACCGTGGTAGAGAGGCAGCTCAGAGAGAGAGAACATGTGCAAAACAAAGAAATGCGGTCAGGCAGGAACTATAAAATTCCAATATAGAAAGTGGAGCTGATGTCATTTTAACGTCCTAAGCAGTGCCAAGAATTCTAAGCTCTGTATCAAGATTCAGTGCAAAACCCCCACAAACTCACAAGTTGTTCTTGTGGAAAAATTAACTTTTATGGAAAATATGCATGGGAACATGCCAGAGGAGTGTGTTGTTTTATTTCTTTTATTAATTTTGAATACATTAGTTCAGAGAGCAATCCCATTTTAGCATCAGCTCCCTCTATCCAAGAAGCTCACATACACGGCTCACAAACACTGGAGGCGAGGGAGCTGTGTTTTCCTCTGTGATCAGTTGTTAGATGGAAAGAGCTGCTGAGTAGGAAGGGGTGTGGGAAGGCTCAGTGGGATGACTGACTTAAAGCTTTTTTCCTGGTGACACATCTGAATCGTGATCAGATGCACCTGAATGGAGCAGCATCATCAGCTGTTCTAATGCTGAGTGTGTCAGAGGTGGGATTGCTGCAGCTCCTGTGATAAAGGTTACTCATCTCTGTCCTGCTACAGGACCGCCTTCGCTGCTGCTTGTAATCTTGTCAGACTTGAAAAGTTTAGGCTGAGCTCTTCCAACTTGATTGTCTGCCTTGGGATAAGTTCTTTTCTGGAAAATTTCAGCCAAAACTGTCCAGTCAGTTTTGTCCATTCCAAGAATGAGCATAGGGAAAAAGGAATTGTTGTCCAACTGGAAAAAAAAGAAAGGAAGAAACAGGAGGGGGGAATCTGGTGATCCTTTTTTTGGATAGTTCTTATCCCTCTGTGTTCTGGAGTTGAGATCTGAAATTTGGCAGCTTTGTGTAAGGAATGTGATTTTTTTTTTTAACTTTGTAAATCTCCTCCAATTTGGCTAAGTGATAGCCTTTGAAGGGAGAAAATAGCAACTTCTTAGGGATGTGCTAAGGCTGAGCAGTCAAAATCTGCTGAGATTCCTTCCCACGAGTGAGCTCAGCCCAGCATCCCAGCAGCTCCCAGTGCTGACCCCAATGCTCCTGTGCAAACAGTCAGTGCTACCAAGTTCCTGCAGATCCTTGTACTTCCCCACAGCATGACAGGGACCCAGGTCCTCTCTCTGCAATCCAAGAGTCATCCCAGCTTGAGGAGCAGAATGAAGATGGGCTCTTTGTGTAATGCTGCTCAGGGCAGAGTTGATGGTCCCTGGAAAGGCAGGCAGGGAACAACGCTGATTCTTTCCTGTCACAGCCTCCTGCCAGACAGGGACCCAGGCAATGCTGGGCTAAGCAAAGACCTGGTACTCGGATGCTAAAGCTGGAGGGTTCCATGGGGATAGTTTGAGGAGTACGTGGCACAAATGAGGAGTCAGGGGGCTTGGGAGCAGGTCAGGAAGGTGTATATCAAGGTGTGAGATTACAGGCACACCAGAGTTGGATATGAATCCTCAGCTGCCACATCCTTGGTCCCTTTTTGAGAGTATGAGTGCTACCTCAGCATTGGCTTCAGTCCCACTCTCCCTGCAGGCTGTGCTGTGCCAGTCTGCAGCCAGTGGCTGTGGAGTGCCCCACTGTCTGCATGTGCCATAAGGCCCTGCTCCTGATGTCCACTGCTGGCATGGGAGGTGGTGGGATCTCTGCCTCCAGAATGTCCAGCATGCCTGATGATGAACACTCCTGCACAGCCCCATGTCTGTTGGTCACCCTCTGGGGACAGCTGGGATGAGTGACCAAGATCCTGATAAAACAGTACCTTGTGCAGTCAAGCTCTTGCTTACATGCCTGTCTCTGTTTCCATTTTATTCAAATGGCTAAAGAACCACCACCCTTGACAGAAGTACTAGAGCTCAGGGACACTTGTGAAGAACCCAGGTAGTACAGGGAAATCTGTCATTGTAGTTCCAAGTTTTGGAAAAATCAGTCATTTTTATTGAGGAGAACTTGGGAAGAAAATAAAGCCTAGGACTACACTAAGGGAAAAAAACAAAAATCTATAGAATATCTCCAGTGAAAAAAGTCCTTCCAGTACCATGGGATAAAGCTGAGACCTCTGGCAAAATATTGTGTGTTCATCTAATTAACAATTGTACCATAACACATAGCACAAAGGAGGCCTAATTCTGGCATCTCTTGCCTCGTGGATTTTTCAGTCATAGCAGTATCCTTACAGCCTATTTTTGTATGCAATGCATATGCAACATTGGAGACAGATGGCAAAACCTCAGTGCTCATTGTGACGTGACTTCCACATCGAAAGGTAGGGAGCTGCAGCCTGCTTGTTTCCACTCCTGCTGCAGTGGCAGGGAAAGGTGGCTTTCCTCACTTCTTTTATGACAATAGACTATGGAGCAACCTGGACAGCCCCTCCTTCCACAGAGACAAGCAGTGAAGTTTTGTCACCTTCATCAGCTCCTGTGAGCCCCATGCTCACATCAGGACCCAGCTCTGTGAGACTGTGCAGAAACAAAGAACAGAAGGACAGGAGCTGTGAGAACAGTGTGAGGAGATCAGAGCTGCCTACAGCCAGCTGTGGAGGGGGGAAGGAGCCCTAAGAAGCTGTGAGACATTGTTGGTCAGTGCTGCAGGCAGTGCTTGCTGTGCACGAACAGCCTTGCCGTAGTCAAGGATGTCACAACCAGGAGTTTTAAGCAGGGATTTGCAGGAGAACTGAAACAGAAAAGGAAAAGGACTTGTGGATACTTATGGGCTTCTGCTCCACGTGTCAAGGTATAAAATGGACATCCCTAAAGTTCGATGCTGAATAAGCATGGAGTGGAGTTGACAGTTGAAGGAGCAGAGATACTTATTGGGAGTGTCCTTGTGGAAGCTGTCACAGAGTAAATAAATCCAGGAGGATATTGCTCTTACAACTTTGATGAGATGATTACAGGTAGGGAGCAGCACCATGAATGAAGCACTCCAGTCTGTGCATAAGGTTTCTTGCACAGGTCTAAAGGAGCTGCTGCCTTCTCACCCGGCACCCCAGCTGGCCCAGCCAGCTCCTCGCACTGCACACAGCCCAGGGCAAGAGTCAGGTCACCTCGTGAGTGCTCACCCAAAACCTTCACTGCTTGATGAATTGTTTGACCTACTTGAGGCTCAGACTCCACTCAGAGAATCCCATGCTCTTCCTACAGTTTTGGTCTGAATTAAACCAGTATGTGCAACATGACTAGTTCAACACAATCACAACACTGTGCCTTGGGACTTTGCCTCTGCTGGAAACTAAAGTACATGCAATTAATTCTGTGGCTCCTCAATGAACAAAAGGGGTCTTTTGTGTAACACTATTACTCATTTGTTTCCAATTAGCTATGAATCTTGAATTGTTTTGTCTCAGAAATTAATGCTATTTTTGTCCCCAAATTATCAGTTTTTACCTATTTTGCATACCCCGATGTTTCCACAGATTCTGTGAGCCAAGTCTTCCATCCTGATCCATGCCAGAATCTTGGGTTTCTGAATGTAATTGTAGAGTAAGATTGAGGTCTTCAGATCCTGTGGCTTGAGAGAATCAAAATGATCCAAGACCTGAGAGAAGGTGGCTACTTTCCTGCAATTGCATTTCAAATATAAATATGTCTTCATTTTATTCTGCTGTTCAGTGGTGTGTGTTAGGGTGAAACATTCAAAAATCTGCTTTTGAGTGGATGTACGGATTTTGTCTCCTATCAAGGCATAGCCCTTTCTGAGTACTCCTGTAGTGACCATCTTGGTAATCCAAACAGTGTTCTCCTGTATAAATCAAGTCCTGCTCAATACAGGAGATCTGCCAAGCCTTCAAATGCATCCATGAAATGTGTCACTTGGGCTGCGTGACCTTTGCAGAATCCTCCAATTTCAGGGACACTTTGGAAAAGTGACTTCTTATGTGCTCTATTGTCTTGCAAGTCAGGTGCAGAAGGGGAGTGAATACACAGTGAATACACAGGAAAGAAATACTCATTCCTGATAAGGCAAAAAGGCCTTACCTTTTTCAAAAGAAGGAGGCTAGCACAGGGTGAGGAAGATGGCCATTTCAGCCTTTTGCACTGGTGAATTTGGGAAACCCCTACCCGGACACAAATCCACATTGACTGGATAGCACTGCCAGGGTTTGTACCCCTGCTACACGTTGTCACAAGGCAGAAACCCCCTTATCAATAACTTCCCTCAGAGAAACAGAATCAAACAAAATGGTGTTTGATCCACCTCCAGCACCTTTGCTCATAATGGATTGTTTTGGCCTCTTGCATATGTGTAATCAAATGCTGCTGCTTTTCACACACAGTTCACTGTGTTTAAATTGAGAGGGATCTTGCTTAAATATTTATTTAAACAATAACATCCCTTGAGTTCTTTGTAAATTGCTGTACAAAACTAACCCCAAACACTATTTTAAAAATTTAATTCAACTGGTTTTCTGCCTGAGCACAGTGCTGTGGGCCAGTGCCTCCTTCTACCAGGGCTGAAGATCCTGCAGCTCTGAAAGCCAGCTCCTGCTCCACAGGACTCATGGACCCAGCCCTCAAATTCTTCCAGCTACTCCCAGAGTTGTAGAACAGAGTTTCAGAAGTCATATTGGTTTTTCCCCAGGAACCCTAAAATCCTGTAACTTCCAGGAACAGGATCCTTTCCTGGATGCAGGAAAACTGCTCTGAGAGCTGTCTCTTCCTACTGGTACCCACACACCATGGCTGAGGCTGGAAACACAGCAAAGCCAACCCTATGCAGCTCACAACTTCTGGGGAGCATGAGGAAGCTGAGGCTGCTTATATTTTTTAATAGTACTTAAATTATAACTTCATAACCTGCAGTTCTGGGAATTTTCTGAGCAAAAGACCCTGAAAATACATAAACCACACAACATACTCTCCCCTATTTGGCTGGAGTCTGCAAATCTAAGAAGGACTCACTATCCCAAATAAAATATTGTTTTATTATGTATAAAAGAGAGGATTCAAACTGTTCATTTAGCAGGCCATTTTATTGTATTAAACTTTTGTTAAAGGTGGACTTACACAGAAGTGTAGGTTGCATTAAAATTATCTGTTAAAAATTTTGCACTAGATTAGTAATGTTGAAGTGGAGAAGAGCTACAGCCCTTCTTCTGCATTTCTAATTCCACATTCTTTCAGCATCTTGATGAATCAGTTATTGGCTAAATCAGTCATAGTCAACATGAATTTGGGTGGAAATTGAGTTACTCACCAGCTAAAGTAAGTGCAAAGAAGATAACTCATTATGCTGTTCCTTAACTATAATTGAAGCTCATCTCCTCATTTGAGGCTCTGTGTGGGTTTAATCATAGAGCTGAACTGGGGGAAAATACCAAAGCTGATCTGAATCATTTTTATTCTTACTCCAGTTCTTTATCATTAATTACATCAAGACATATCTCCAAGGAGACAAAGAGTGGTGCCATCAGCCTGCTGCCACTTAGGTCCCCCCAAAACCTTCACTTCTTTTGCTAAGTGCAATGTGTCTTTGCATGGTCCCTTGGGAGGAAGAGGCAGGCTGCATTTTGCTTGAGATCCTTCTTGTTCTGAGTGCAGATTTCAACAGACTAAATAAAAAGATACAGCCTTTTTAGCGCTAACACTAGAGGTGAAGCTGGGAGATCAATCAGCCTTTTCTCAGCTGAAGATGATTGCAGAAACAGCTTTGAACATCAGGAGGGTATTGAACATTACTTTCCTCCCATGGTGAATGCAATATGTGGAATGTGTGTCTCAGACATCCTTTCCTTTTTCCAGTCTGAATGGGAAAGACCTCCTTGTACTTTTCTCTCCATTAGGCAAGGCCATGGTCAGCAGCATGGATGAAGTACCACAGTTCAATAATTTCAAATCAATACCTCGTTACTTGTCTCTGTTCAGAGGAAGCACATTTTTCTCTCCATGGGTACACAGAGCCTTTATCCAGCTCTCAACCTCCCAGACATCTTGTGTCAGTTTTAGGGTTAATTTCCTCCTTTTAGTTTCCTGCCATTATTTCCTCACAGCGCCTGGAGTCAACCTTTGACAGTGAATGTGTCTGAAATAGGATTTCCAGAATAAAGGGGTTTTTAAGGTTTTTTGCCTGGACCAGTCAATCTGAACAGCTGCTTGGTAGCTAGAGATGTGTTTTTCCCCTCTCCTTCCAAACTTTTGCCCTTCAGCTCTTGCATAGACACTGGGTCTGGCAGTTCCACTTCAGGGGATCTGATGCCTTTGTCCCCAGTCAGGTCAGAAAGTGAAATTATGGAAAATTTTACCGAACTGCATGGTCCTGAAACTGTTGTTTCAGACATGTCCAGGTTGCTTAACTCCAGAAATGAAACACTTTGATGGTTCAGAACTGAAACAACTTGTTTCCAGTTTGAACTGAATGAAAGCCTCTGACTTCCTCTCAGTTTGACGTTAGTCCATGCCCTCTCTCTTGTTCTGTGCTGTCTCACGAGGGCTCTTGCTTGCCTATAGCTGTGTCTAACCAGCTGAGCTGCACACACACACCTGACTCCCAGCAATCACACTCCTGTGTTGCTCCACTGGAGATGGGAATACCCCTTTCACCAATTTTCTCAAGATCATACACACCTGTAATGGAAGGTATTCACTCAGAAAAGGGACTTTGGAAACGTGACCCCAAGGACTGCAGCAGGAGTCTCACCTCGCCCCTGGGAACCTGATGTAAGACCCTGAAAAATGCAAGACTGAGGAGATTAACCATGTAGCATGACCTGAAGCTGTGCCAAAAGAAGCAAGCCCACTTATTTCACTGTACTCTTGCAAGGAATGGAGCTGCCTCCTGGACATGGTGATACTCACTTCCCAAATTTAACATTAGATCTGGGGAAGCTTGAAGTGTGGTGCTCCACATCTGTTCTGGCTGTCCTACCCATAAAACCAGCTGTTTCCTTCTGCCCAGTGAGTGCTGCAGGGTTGGGGACAACCTGGGCAAGGGGCAAAAGCAGAACCAGGAACTGTGACCACTGTACCAGGCACGCCTGCAAAGGTCTCAGATGTTTGCACGGCCAATGTCTGCTCTGGTTTAATTCAGCCCTGTTTGTGTGGTTTTGTGAGCACTGAAGCAGCAAGAGTCCCAGTGTTGAACTACTGTTATTTATTAGAATGCTGCCCAGTCCTGAGCCTGAACTCTCCAAACTGAAGCCCAATATATACAGTCCATCTTGCTTCTCTCCAAACAGCATCCAGCATCAATCATGGCACTGTAAATTGTTTACACAAAACAGCAGACATCATAACTTATTAAATAACTCTCTTGTCTGTCAGATAAGTAAATATTTCGAAAGACTGAATATCATGGCAGGCTGGAACTGCCCAGACCAGCTCCAAACGGATCCAAGTTAACAGGGGACCATATTTGCCTTGCCTTTGATGTCCCTGCTCCAAATTGGACTGAGAAGGGATCTGAAAACAAGCCTCCCTAAGGGAAGCTTATGCAGTTTTAAAGATGCTCAACCTTCTGTAGAGATAACAGGAAGAAGAATGAGGAAAGAGTTTGCAAAGAAACCATCTTCCTGAAGCAGTAAATTCGGACCTGTGGGAGTCAGACCATCCCCTTCCTTCTCCATGTCCTCCTCTTTAAACCCAAACAAGTTAAATGGATGCCAGAAATCTCTGCTGCAGAAGGGGTTGAGGGTTCGTTCCTTGGGCCATAGCTGGAGATTGCAGGGGGGATTTCTCTCGCTGTTGGTGGAATGGATGGTGGCAGCACCTTCACACAGCCACCTCTTCTTGCAGGCAGCCATCCCAGGAGCTCTGGCTGTCAGAAGGGGAATGGTGCTGGCACTGACTCCCACAGTTCCACTGCCTGCCCATGGTAAGTCTCCGTGCCTTTCAAACAGACCACGGCTATCTGCTGCTATCGGAAACACTCGGAAACATGTTGTTCTATGAGAGATTTGTTTCCAATCATTTCCAACAATTATTTGGGATCTTTTTCCTTTCGAGTTCACTGAGTTGTACCAGTTCACCTCCTTTTCAAAGGGATTGTGTCATATGCAGGAATGTGGAGTTGAAAGGACCTGAATTTTTGCAACAGGAATTTGTTTTGGAAGCAAGCGAGTTGGAAGGAGAGGAAACGGGCAGCCCACCAAGGGCTCTGGCAGGATTATCCCACCCTTTCAGCGAGCTACAGCCAGGGCAACTCATGAGCTGGGGCTGAGCCTGTTTCTGGTGGGGGTAGAGACTGACAAACTGCTTTTACCAGCAGTTTAATACAGCACAGGATCCAGTCATGTCTCTTGAAACCTCATCTGAAAAATCCCCTCAGGCACAAACCTCACTGATGTGAATCAGAGAATCATAGAATATCCTGAGTTGGAAGGGACCCCCAGAGATTACTGAGCCCAACTGTGGCAGCCGCTACGAGGTGGGAAAGGTTCAGCTGGGTGAAGCTGGCTCTAGGCTGCTGCTGTTGGGTCACTGGGGTGCTGGGGAGGGCACTCGTCCGCACAGCCCCCTACCAAAGGCCAGGCACACAGTCCACCACCAGATGAAAACTCATGGACTTGAGTCTAACCTGGTGCTGAATCAGTCACTCAGCTGTGTGTTTGGCATTTACTTGTTTGGCACCTGACTGGCACCTCCTGGCCTCCATTTTTCTCTAACAAGATTTTAATTCTTAGTCTTTTGAGATACTTCAACACCTCCGTTGCTGGTGCATCTGGGTAGTATTCTTAAAATATATGTTTCCTTGCACTGTGTGTATCACTTATTTAATGTCAGAGGCATGTGTGAGGCTGTCCATGTTTGCAAAAACTCAGGGGTTTCATCCCAGGGCTAAATCAAATGCTGCCAACACAGCACAGTGCAGACATAAATAAAACATAGCTTGTAGAGACCAACTGTCACTGGTTCTCAGATCCTCAAATATCCATTTCTGTTTGTGCACAACCATACTTACTGGCACTCCTGCCTCAATATATTCAGTATAAAGTGATGATTGATTGAGAAAACAGGTGAAGAAAAAGAAAAAAAAACCCAAAAGAGTAATTTCTTACACAGGTGGGTGCATGTGGAGGGGAGATGGAAGAAGGGTGCAGAGGTAACACTGACCTGGTGGCATACAGGGCAGCATGAAAAGCTGTCAGTACAGTCAATATGTTCATGTCCCACAGGTGCAGAGAGGTTTCACACCTTGGAGTAAATATTTCATAATTCCTAAACACGCGTGATAGGAAAGAACAGCATGCAGAAGGAAGCACATTCTGGTAAATTGCCAGAAAGAAAGGTGTTATTTTTCAAAAGAGAGCTGGAGACACTCCAGCTCTGGATTCATATCCAGCTCTAGCCTCCAGCCACAAATGCGAACCTGCACTAAAGCAGGCACTGCCAAAGAGCCACCACTCTGTGGGCTATGTGTCACACAGAGCTGTGTGGCATTGCTTACCTGGTTGTCACCGAGTGGGGTGTCCCAGTGTGCCAGATGTACCTGTGGGCATCACAGGAGGAACACCCTCCCACACCTGGAGCCCCAAGGCCCTGGGACTCACTCACTCCCACTCTGCAGGACCCCACAGTTCCCAGAGACCATCTCAGCTCTGTCCCTTCCCCTCTGCTGGGGCTGTGGGTGATCCATCTGTCCCACCCAACTCTGCCACCCTGGGTACTGCCCTGCTGTCTGCTGAGGAGGTGATGTGTTGGTAACGCTGCTGCTCGAGGCTTTGCTGTGAGATGAAGGTACTGTGCAGCTGGCTCTGTGGTAGGGCTCCTATTGACCAGCACCTACAGCAGGAAGTTTGCAGTGGAGGTAAATTTGCCCTTAAATAAGTGCATTTCTTTTCCTATCTTCATTGCAACATGTCACTGTTTTTTCAACCATTAGTGATTTTTTCCCCCTCTCTCTTAACATTGTCTCTGATTTCTGTGTCATGAGGGGGAGTATTGTCAGATCACATTCTCATGATGGGAGAGGCAGAAAATCCGTTCTGTATATCATGTGACCTTGGCTTGCAACTCCACAAAGGATTTCTTCAAGCCCTGCTCATTATCTCGTTTTATACTTTAAAGAAAAGTGAAAATGCTGGTGACAAATGGCCTCGTTTATCACATTTAATTGACTGACTATTCTTTTAAGCCTCTGAAACACACTTTGGGCCAAAGCACTGGAAAAAGAACATGCCATTTACCCTGGGCTGCTGCCAGGTCACATTAAAAAATGTTCAGGAGGTGTTTTCTAGATCAGTACACGGAGCAGGAGTAAGGGTGTGCTCTCTCACCACAGCTCACTTCCCTCCTGGTTTCTGGCAACCATGACAGTGTCAGCCCTTTCACAAGCAAGCAGCAGAAATGAGCAGAAATGAGAATTTCGAGTGAAACTGTTGTGGGAAGGGTGAAGCCACTAAAAAGTTGTATGTGAAAGTGTCAGTGCTTCCCTGCTGACTGAGTGCCTAGAATGGGACTGTGGGGGTCTCCCTCCATCCCAAAACTAACAACAGAACTAACCAACATTTTCAGTGACAGCTTAGGCAATGTGAAAAGTAGCACCATGCTTGTTGCAGCTATGGCTGGCGTTGTGTTGACTGTAGTTTGCTGGAATGCCAACTGGAAATAGGGATTGAAAACCCCAAATATGCAGTTTGGGGGCATGAGTGCTCAGCTTTCCCCAGTGTCCCTGAGAAAGGCTGGCACTGCCTGCTCAGCCCCAAAGGCTCACAGGCTGTGATTGGCCATGGGCTGCCCCTAATGCCTGCCTATAAAGCCATAATGCTGCAAACAAAACCCCAAAACTACACAGATAGAAACACAGCCTGTAAGACATCTCTCTTCCCTCAGTTCAGCTCCCCTTGCTAGTGTGAGACTTCACCCAAAGATTTTTCTTATGGAAGGAGATGGTATTCCTCAAAAAGGGTGTACAGGGGTATGTTCAGGAAGGCAGGCAAAAGAAACTGGGTTTGATTGAAGAGCAGAAATCTAAAGAGAGAAAAAAATGTTTTCAAGCACATAAAGGGCTGATCAACAAGAAAATTAATAAACTGGTCTCTGTCCCTGCTGTAGATATCAGCCACATGCTAAAATTTCAGTCAGGGTGTGTACAGGGTCTGGCTGGGAGGGAGTTAAGAAAGACTTAATACAGATTTAAGGAATGTTTTTAATAGTAAGTGTAGTAAAACACTGAAATACTTTGTCTCAGGAGACTGTGAACGTTCTGTTATTAAAGATTTTTCAGAACAGGTTATACAGACATCTGTAAGGATTCACCTAGGCATGGGATGGAATGATGGACTGGAGCCAGCCTGAGTCCCTGGGGACCCTTTGCATGAAATTTTCATCACATTAATGTGAACACAAGACCCTTCTTAGAGTACTAAAGACACCACCCTATTTTTTCACAAATCCCTCCAAAAAGGTTTCAGTCTCTACTGAGCCTGTCTCCAGTTTGGAGATGGGAATGTTTTGACTCCTTTCCCCAGCCCACTATGAGACCAAGGGGCCAATGAACCCCAGAGTCACAGAAATCTTCTCTCTCCTCCTATCCTCTGCTAGCCTGGGACCCTCAAGATGGAAAGGGCAGGGGAAGGACCCTTGTTCCAAGTGGTGCCCTGGGAGAGCCATTGGGAGAGCCATTCCCCATTCCTGCTCCTTCCCACAGCGGCACACACAGGATACCCCAAGGCCCAGTGCCACCCCACAGCTGCTCACTCCGAGGACACCAAGGGCCTTCACACCCCTGACCACCCCCACTGACCACGGGGGGACCCAGCATTGCATCCTAAGTAAAAGATTGACACAAATCCCACTGTCCTGATTAGCCGCCCGTCTAATCCCCGTGATGTCAGCGGGGTTTTGCCCGGCAGGATTTGGCCCATGGCCAAAGAGCTCTGGGTTTCTTTGGCCTGGCTCTGGCTGCAGGTGGCAGGAGGAGGCTATAGGTGTGAACCTGCAGGAGGAGCCTGAACTGGTGTTTTAGACACCCAGCTCAGATTTACTGCCAAGTTTTGTTCATCTTTGTGGGAAAGGTGTTTTATGAAGATTGCAAAAAAATCCTTCCGTGCAGTTCCTCTTTAACTACACAGCATATACATGTATGTATATGGGTATGGGTTTGATAATATCTATGTGTATAAATCCATGTAGTAAGTATGCTGTTTTCATGGATTTTACAAGCACAGTTTCAGGGGAGAAGACAAGGTACATGAGTGGTGGGGGGAGGAAAGGAAGAGATTGAAGGAGAGGAAGCTGCTATTGTACACAGCAGCTCTTTTCTAACCCCCATTTTTTACACTGATGGAATGCACCCAGTGACTGTTTCTACTATTTAAGGAAAAAGGTTCCTATACAAAATCCTGTGGTTTTGAAGTGATCCTTTTATAGGCATAAAGAGATTTTTCCATATCCCTCTGTTTGATTTCTTTTCTTTTACTCAGACCTGGCTACTCAAATAGATATTTGCAGAATATCATGCCCTGGAATCAGACACTTCATTCCTATTCTTGGTACTGGAGATCAAATATCCCACCAATTAACCACATAAAGCCATGGGGATGCAAACTGAAGTCAGTTTAGCTGTAGGGCAGTGCAAGAGAGAGTTGAATTTCGTCCGGCACCCATCCCAAGGGATCTTGTGCTGGCAGTGACCCATCTCAGAATTGAATGTGCTGGATGTTCCACAGCAGGTTTGTCTCTCCCAGGCTTCTCACTGGTGGTGGATGTTAATGATGTTTGTAATCTCATGATTTGGAATAAGAATAACTATATGTTAACCTTGAGTTAATGACACAGGGGTTTAGGCTGCATGTCCCAAACAGCAGTTGGATGCAATGCTCAGCCTGCACCTGGAGCAGGGACCTCAACACTCATTTCACATGTCCCAGAAGGGGGAAATGTGGCATTCACATCTGCTCAGGCCCAAAACGTGGTGGGCACGTCCTGGACAGCGAGGTGCTGGCAGTGATGTGTGATGGGGCTGGGGTGTGGGCTGTCTGGGCTGTGGTGGGGGCTCTCCTGGGGAAGACTCGTGCAGGCAGCACACATCACGTGCAGGGTCTCAGGAGGGACACACAGCCCCAGGGCAGATGCTGAGCTGCTTGGCCCAGCTAGAATCCTGGGGTGTGAAGCAGCAAAGCAAACCCTAGAGATTTACAAGCAAGTCCTGAGACACCTGAGGGTTCCCTGTCTCTCTCTTCAGGAAACAGTGTCCTCAGGGGAATTGGGCACGAGGGCCAGACTGGGGATCCAAAAGCAGCACCACACAGCTCCGTGCTTTGTGAGGACCAGCACAATCTTTAATTTGGTACTCAAGCCTATACAGTCATATACTGTGCTGGAGGTAGTTTTTCTGCACAAAACTACAAGCCAAGGGATTTACAGAGCTCCAGTAGCTACTCCCTGCCAGATGTGTGTTATCTCATCACATACACGTGCTTCACAATGGTGCTGGAGCTAAAGCTTTCCTCACTGCCACAGAGACGTGCCTGGTACCACCAGTTTGTGCCGACATAAATAACAACCTGTCCAAGCATCTCCCCTGCAAGTGCTGGGGGAAGGGGCAAGGACAAATGTTCCAGATGGAAATACAACCAGGGGTTGTGCCCTTGGTGGCTTTGAGTTATGTAACTTTATCTCAATGCAACGTGAGAGGAAGCGATTCCTCCACACAGTGCATCGTATTTGGCTGCCTGCTCACTTACTTTTTTATGAATGTAGGAGGATGGTAATAGGGACGATGACAAAACTACAGCAAAGCAGCTGAGATCCCAGTATATCATAAAAAAATTAACCTGCTATGTGGCTCCTCCTTGACAGATGAGGTATGCTCACTCATCCCTGCCTTAAAGTTATGTAAATCTCTGACTTCAGAGGAATAAATTTTGATTTACTCCCACACTGAATGAGTGGGAAATGCTAAAGCTGAATTTTGGATCAGTGGTACAGGTCTCAACTCTACAGGCTTTGAGGACTTTCAATTTAAAATCATCTTTTTGCTGTATATGAGGTCACCACAGAAAATTATGGGATTCACATATGCTTCCAGCTCATCTAGAAGGAACAAGTAAGGCCAGGCTGAAGATATATAGACAGAATGGGGATGAAAATCTAAGTGATGTCTGCCCACAGAGGGACAAACTCGTGGCACCCTCCCAAATTGTGGGTGGTCTATTGTGCATTGCTCTAGTCAATGAGAACATTACACTCATACATACAAACCTAATTTGAAAAAACAGTATTTAAACAAACAATGAATGTATTGTAACCTCATAATTCATACCCACTGAACCTTGGCTCTCTACTCCAGTACATAGTAGCCTTCTCAAACCCTGCAATTTGATTTAAAAAAAGGAATGCTGGGGGCGTTGAGTTAGTGTAGAAGTACACAAGACCATTGATGACTCTGTTTTCATCTGCTCAGAGCATAAGGCAAGTAGGTGACTTATTTTTATTGGCACTGCTGGCAGATAAGCTTCCACTATTACGAAGCTGTCATAGGCTGGGTGGGCTCCGGCTGTCAGTCAGAGCACACCCAGCAGAAAACCCAATTCAGTAATGACATCCTCCTCAAGGATGTGCTGTGGAGGAAGGCTGTGATCCCTGCTTCTCCCATGGCACTTGGAAATAGCCAGGAGTGTTCCAAGTCAACAAAGGACTTGGACTGTTGTTGATTTTTGTAAATGTCGCGGCACGTCACGGGACATCGCAACTATGCTACGACTGAATTAAAAATGTTCCAGTTCAAACAACAACTAAACCCTGAGACTGAAAAATAGAAATCCTTTACAAAGATCCCGAGATCTGGTGCCACCAACCCCTTTTGCAGAGTGAGGCCAAGAAGAGCAAGCTGGGGCATTTTCACTTGGCTGTTGCTCTCCCTGCTTCTATAAAAAGCTGTGATCACCTGGACTCTGGAATTAAGAAGACAAACTTTTGATGGATATTCCCACTCTTGCCAAGTTGTAGCTAATTTATCCAGATCCTACCTTTTCCTTGATTATCATGCAAATGACATTTTTACCCCATTCATCTGAGATCTAAGGAGGGAAAGGAATTTTTTAAATTAAAGATTGCTAGGGAGGTCTAACAAGTAAAAACACCGTGAATAAAAATGGATGACGAGGGTTGAATATCAGATTATATTAACAGCCCTGCAGAATGGCTGCCTACTCTGTACTCACTTCTACTGTGGAAACAAGGCAGGTCTCCTGCAGCTTCAAGGCCAACAACAAAGATATCCCAAACAATGGCAAATCACAGCTCCATATGCACATGCACAGTCTTTGAGCAGATCTGAAAGCATCTGCAGTGGAGAGCAGACCTTTGTGACTGAGAAATTTTCTTCCCAGAACTAAAATTTTGTCACTGTTTTTCTTTAAGTCACTTGTTGCATAAAAAGGTTGCTTTTGAACAAGTATTTTGCAGTATATTTTAAAAAGATAGCTGTGATCTAGGTCTACTGTTTTTGAAAAACAAAATACCTTAAGAAATTTGAGTGTCATTTGTCCATCTTTAGTACCTGGTGCATAACAACTCAAAAAATATCAAAGGGTATTATATATATTTTAGGGGTCTCTTCACCTTGTTTGTCCACCTCTTTTGTACCCCCAAAGGCTGGGCCCCTCCTGCCTTTCCTTCCTTACCGAACCAGTTCAGCAGAGTGGCCCCAGGACCTCAAGACCACCATCACTAGTGCACTCTGTATTTTGGAGAGGGTGAAAATCCCCCATTCCCACTGTGCAGAGGAGGAGCTGCACCCTGGGCCACCCACGGGACCTGATGGGACATCCCAGGTCAGACCCTCGGCCATGTGCTCTATCCAGGGCTGCTCCTGTGCTCCTTCTCCTCCCTGTTTCTCAGCCAGAGCTTCACAAAGGTCTGAGTTTCCTCTAGCTGGCAGCTGGGCATGCTGCTTTCCTTGATGAAATCTGTTTGGAAACAGTGAAGATCTGAGGGCTCCCTCAGCCGGAAAAATCAGATTTGGCTTACCTGAATGTCAGGTCAGCTGAGCCCGAGTTAATAAACAGTTGGGGATGAAGAGGGACAAACAGTGATGGAGTGGCTTCTGGGAGCCTGTCAGGTTGGTTTCCTGCAGGCTCTGGTTGCCTTTGGTGCTGCCTCAGCTGCTGCCTTGAGCACCCCTGACCTGACCTGTCCCCTGCCCTGCCCTGGTCAGAGCCAGCTCCTTGCGTGTCCCAAACCCACGGGGACTTCATGGCCTTGGAGCACCTCTGGATAAAGCAGAGCCACACGCTGCCTGGTGCAGATGGACTGACAGACAACATCACGAGCCTCCTCTTGGTGGGAAATGCAGTGAAATAATCCAACTTGTTACTTGTCCCTGTCAGTCAGCGGGCCAGGCCCCCCTGCTGCTGGGATTCCAGACTCTGGGGACAAACAGACTGTCCCAGGCCCCCCATGCCTGCATCCCCAACCACATAGCCAAGGCTGTCTAAAAGTGGATTATGCAAGGAAACCTTTCTATACAGTAGCTCGAAATATGCTGAACTGCTTGAGGAGAGCGTTCCTGCTCTGTATGCCCACGCCCCTGTGAACCCCACACATCCTCTTTCCCTGGGCATGTCCTGCCCAGTATGGAATCTGAGCACCCCCACACTGAGCTCAGAGCTTCTTTCTAGGGTGGAAGAAAAAGGCAGACTCCTCCCATGTGCCGTGGGTTGGTTCTAGGACTGCTTGCACAGGCAGGGCTGTGCCCACACTGTCAGGAAGCTGTGCAGGGAGATATCTTGCTTTGCAAGAGGGGACAGAGACAAAAAATGCAGAAAACTGGTGAAAATGTGACTCCTGGTTACCATGGCTGTAATTCTCCTCACAGCACCTCTATGCTGCAGCTGAAAGAAAAGTGGTTCAAGGCAGCCACAGGCTCTGCTATGGGGATTTCATGGTCTTCAGGGTGACCATGAAACATTTGGGGTGGCAGCAGGTGTTGCAAGGGGAGTCTCCAGGCACACTCTGGTTATGACAGTGCCCCCTCCCACAGATGTTTTGGGGCCCTGGCATGCCTGGATTTGGACCCCTTCTCCTTCCAAGGCATGGGTGCCCCTAGAGCAGGGACCACCCCACTGCATCCTCCACCCCTCCTTTTGGGCATCTCATCACAAAATGGGAAGGCACTGCTGGAGGTCCTCTGGGGATTCAGATCACCAGCCCTTACCCTGTTTGCTCATCTCCTTCTAGTCAAAAATGAGATTATTCCCTTCAGCTGCCAGAGGCTGAAAATAAAAATGAGTCAGATCTGATTTTGTATCACTGCAGTCAGACTTTCTGTGCTGTGCAGGGGAAACAAAGAAAGGTGAAATCCCTGTAGGGAAGGATTTGCAAAATTCTGTGGGAAATTGGTATTACAGATAATTGTTTCCTGCTGAAGGGATATACCAGAACTTTGCAGAAAAGCTGCCCTTTTCAGCAATATCCACTGCAGCGTAGCCAGGCACAAAAGTCTGTCTCTAGCATAAATACACTCCACTGCACATTTTCTCCTGCACCTGAAACTGAGTACTGGTTAATTCCACTGGGATTTCCTTTAAAAGAGACATCATAGTGTAAATGATAAACCTGTTAAATTACAAATGAGGTGAAATGGTGGGTGCTTTGGCCTCTGGAGCATCAAGACTGATTCTTAATGGTAGCTGTTGAGACTTACCAGCTGAAAATGTGAAGAGAAAATTACTGACTATCAGAACAGAATCCCCACTCCTAGGCAGGTTCATGCTGCCACAAGGCGCTTTTTTCATGTTTGGCTGAGCATAAAAAAAAAAAAAGACAATTATAAGCAGCTTCTTCTTTGTATCTAATTCCCCGTATTTTGAGAGTATGTCCTTTTTTTCTCCCTGTTGAAGGTACCACGTTAAAATAAGTCAGCATTAATAAAAAATATGACAATTAAAGTAGTTCTAGCTTTCATCATTGTATACAGTGATGGACATGCTTATATATATTTTTAAAAAATCTATTTTTTCTCTAAGCCAAGACACCACTGGTAGGCTACTCTGAGCTACAGTAGTGTTAATAGTGGATGGGAGGTGGGTCCTCAGACAAGCTCCTCTTTATTCTTCCAGTGATCTTACCAAAGCAGAATGATGGCACTTGCTGAAGCAGATAATGCCATCCATTGAACAAAGCCCTCTTGCTCAGCTCTCTCTGACAGCTCTGAATTTGAAGCAGCAGAATCTTTGACCAGACAAAAGAAAACTTCTGCTTATAATTATCACAATAAGACCAAAACCAAGAGCAGTGTGACTGTTTTATTAATAGTGTGCTTTGCTGCTCCCAACCTTTGCAAAATCTGTGTATCTGGCTCTCCAAAAATATTACTACTTGGACCTATTTCATATGGATCGTGAAGGATAAAGACATTCCTGAAAGCTCGCTTGCCAGCTCTGCTGTTCTGCCAGCAGCAGTAACTCAAGAAGGAATCATGGCCCCTTTGAAATATGGATCACAGCAGGGCCAGAGGATGGGGCCCAGACGGACACACATGGATGGACAGATCTACAGGAGATTCATTTTCTGTCCCACAGTAGCTCTCATCTTCCCTCTTCTGCCACTCTGCAGTTTTCCTGCTGAGGACACATGTAGGCAGAGAAGACACCAAATCTCATCCTTGAAATCTTTTCAGAAACATGCTTCCACATTGGGCTCTTCTCCTGACTGTGGGAAGAGGTGCCAACTGCAGAAGGCTGGAGCAGGAAGTGGCTCAGATCTCATGTTTTCCTTACACATCCAAGTAATAGCTTTTTGAAGAACTAGAGCATTTTTGCAGAGCTGAAGGGTGCTGATGGCATCTGGTTTAACATGATAAACTTTTCTTGTCATCCCAAATTTACTGGCTAGCAGATCAGCTCATCTGTTAGATGGCTGTAGTGGCTCCCTGACATCATCAGGAGTGAATGTGTTGTGTCGATTAAGCCTTTTACAGCCCAGCTTGGATTTAGGTAAAGAGCAGTAACTGAAGGGCTTAATGAGGAAAACAGCCTGTGCATGCAGAGCTCTACCTGAGATTTATATTTGAAAAGTGCAAGTTTCTGTCACACAGAGCCCTAACTGCTTTATCAGACAAGAGGAGAAACCTGGCAAATCGTAATGGTCTCATGGCAAGACATGTGAATGTAGTCAAGATGTCAGAGCACCCAAACATAGTGCAACAAGGGATGCTGCCATCCCAAATAACCAGTTCCCAACACTGGGAACTGTGTGCCTCAGTTTTTCATCTATCAGAGCTTTCTTGGAAGTAAGTGGCTTTTTCAAAAGCAAGGTGAGTAAGCTGTAGTAGAAGAGCAGCTATGCTCTTTCTCACTCCCTGTAAGTTACTGCAATTTGATAACCAGATTTCTGCAACTGTTTTGAGTTCTATGTTGAGAAAAGAGGCACATGGACATACATACTCTGCAATGTAATAGAGGAGTTGGCTATTGGAGGAATTTTGTACCTTGCTAGGAATGCCTTTAAGCTATTCTTGTATAGATTTCTATTGATAGGTGGCATTATGGGTGGATTTGAGCCTGGCATCCCATGACCCACCCAGTTACCACACAAGCAGCAGGTGCCAGACCTGACTCCACCATTCCCCATCAGGCCACCAGTGGCAAGAACAGTGGAGGAGAAAAACCCCATTTTCTGTGAAAGGCATCTTCATCACCTCTACTGTGGAGTTACAGAGTGGGAGGAGGAAAGCGTTACACAGAAGAAATGTGTTCAAGCCAGGCTAGTGGCTGCCTCCTCCCTCATCAGCATAAAATCACCTTTCTGCTGTTCTCTGCATGACCCTCTGGCTGCAAAGAGCCCCACAGTGGCTTTATCAGCTGGAAAAACCAACATTAGCAACAGTTTGAGCAAGAGCAGCTGTGGCTGCTGAATTCAGAGCTCTGGCACATCCACGGTGTGCCTGGGTATCCCAAACACAGCCACCTCATCTGCAGGGCTGGACAGCACAGATACAGCAGGCAGGCTCTGGTGGCCAAGCCCAGTCAAGATGACAGCACCTGGAGTCAACCTTCTGCAGAAGTCCAGGTTTTTAAAGAGGTTCAGGGAAGGGGCATACAAAGGGGAGAACCTAAGTCCTTAGGCAGCTGTGAATCACTGTCTTGGATTTAGGCACCTAAGTGCTTTTTTGGACTTCATCCCAAACACTTCATTGAGTGAGTGTTGCATTAACAACAGCCCAGTCAGAGGATAAGCAGCAACAGAAATGCTCCAAGCTGCTATTTCAATGCATCCTAGAATGCGAACAAACGATGCTGCAGAAGAACCCAGCTGTACTGGGTTATGGTGTCATTGCCCCAGGCTGCTTCCTTCACTTGTACAAGGACACACCCCTCAGCAGAACTTCCCTCACTGCAAAACCTTCAGCCCAGTGCAGCCCAGAAATCCATCCAGGCTGGAGCCACTGACTTGGTGTGGAAATGGGTGTGCAGGTCCCACTGTCCATAGATCTGACTGTTAGAAGGGAAGGTGGATCCTGGCAGGCAGAGAACAGCACCTTAAAGCAGCATTGTTAGTTCTGTAGGGATTTGTTTGCCTCTATTTTCAAATGTTCAGTGTCCATTTGTAAGGACCCCACAACTTTTGCAACCCCCTCTTCAGCTTCCCTTCTGAAATATGTAAGTACCTACATGGTTAGTGGTGCTGCTCACGACCACTAAGTTCATGCTCAATAGAAGGACAAGAGAAGCTGATGGGAATAAAAAAGCTAGGGCTGTGTGTGCCATTTTTCACTTTTAGCAAGCATACTCTGACTTTGGAGGGTAGATGTTCAGGTGAACGCTGCCTGCAGGGCACAACAAAAGATGGAGCTGGAGTAAGAAGATTCAGTTCTATTTTAACTTTCCCCTTGGAGTGGATGCAGCTTGACTTCTCTGATGTAGGCTGCCTGGCTGTAAGTTGCACACACAGGGGAGAGTTTAATCTCCTTTCAAACAGCCATTCATTCAGAGCCTGGCTGGCTGCTTTTCTCCCAGAGCACTCCAGAGCTTGAACAAAGGATCTCCTTCCAGGTTCAGATCTCTGTCAGGCGAAGGCAGAACTTATGAGGTCTCACATCTAGACAGGGGAATGTGGGACCCCCAGAGCAGGGACTGGCCTGAGGGGGTGACTGGGTTTGGGCACAGTGGCAATGCAATTAAAGAGTGTGTGGTGTAAATGTCCCACAGCACCCTGGTCTCTAAACACCTGTCTCCTCTAAGGGATGCCTGCATGATGCTTCTGTATCACAGTGCTGCAATATGCCCAAATGGCAGCAGTGAAGCTTGATCCAGGGAAGGAAAGGATGTCATAAATAAGGCTTCAGTGGTGTCTTTTCTCATCTGAAGTAGAGAAAATATGGTGAGGTAGAGGTGTAATTTCCACAAAAGAGTCTGGAAGTCCTTTAGTGAATTGGGGGCTTCATAAATTGTCCATAAGGTGACCTCAGAACAAACCCACCTTGTAAAATGCACATGGATGCCTTTTGATTACTCTGAATGAGGCTTTGCTAAAAATCATCTTCTATTATTTTGGTGCTTAGTTCCATTTTGCTCTCTGGGGAAGGAGGAAAAGGAGAAGGAAGGAAGGAAGGAAGGAAGGCCAAGGAAGGAAGGAAGGAAGGAAGGAAGGAAGGATAGGAAGGAAGGAAGGAAGGAAGGAAGGAAGGAAGGAAGAAGGAAGGAAGGAAGGAAGGAAGGAGGAAGGAGGAAGCGAAGGAAGGAAGGAAGCGAAGGAATGGAAGTGGCGGAAGGAGGAAGTGGCGGAAGGAGGAAGTGGCGAAGGAAGGAGGAAGGAAGGAAGGAAGGAAGGAAGAAGGAAGGAAGTGGCGGAAGGAAGAAGTGGCGGAAGGGAAGGAAGTGGCGGAAGGAAGGAAGTGGCGGAAGGAAGGAAGGAAAGAAGGACGGAAGGAAGGAAGGAAGAAGGAAGGAAGGAAGGAAGGAAGTGAAGGAAGGAAGGAAGGAAGGAAGGACAGGAAGGAAGGAAGAAGTGGCGGAAGGAAGTGGCGGAAGGAAGTGGCGGAAGGAAGGGGAGGAAGGAAGTGGCGGAGGAAGTGGCGGAAGGAAGTGGCGGAAGGAAGGGGCGGAAGTGCGGAAGAAGTGGCGGAAGAAGTGGAGGAAGTGGCGGAAGTGGCAGAAGTGGCGGAAGTGCGGAAGTGGCGGACGTGGCGGAAGTGGCGGAAGGAAGGAAGGAAGTGCAGGAAGGAAGGAGGAAGGAAGGAAGGAAGAAGGAAGTGCGGAGGAGGAAGGAAGTGGCGGAAGGAAGGAAGAAGGAAGAAGGAAGGAAGGAAGAAGGAGGAAGGAAGGAAGGAAGGAAGGACGGAAGGAAGGAAGGAAGAAGGAAGGAAGGAAGGAAGGAAGGAAGGAAGAAGGAAGGAAGGAAGGAAGGAAGGAAGGACGGAAATAAAAAAATTCACAGCTTGATCAGGAAAGCATTCTGGTAAGAGTTTGTATTTCTCTGCCTTCCAAGAAAGATTTCCTTATAATATCAGTATAAATTTCAACAACATAACTAACATATTTCAATGACTTTCAAATCCAAATGAAGCCCGGTACATGCTGACATTCTGGTGCTGCAATCCTTTGCACAGTTGGTGTAACTTAAAAGGTTGTCAAGCAAAACTCTGTTTCCATAATGCTGCTCAGATAAGTTCTTGGTACCAGTACTTTTCCAAAAAAGTATTTCCTTTCCTATCTCTTCAAAAAGCAATTCCAGTGGAGAGTAGATAAGAAATGGGGATGACATCAGTATCTGCAGAAATGCATGTAAAAGAATAAGAGCGAATAAGAATGAAATTCAAGACTAAATTATACATGCACAGGGCAAGTTTATTACTGTGGGGCTGAAACACATCCCCACTCACTGTGCTAAACCTGTCCACAAGCAGGTAGAAAGGGAGGGAAGCAGCTTGGGAAGCTGACTCTGTACAGCAGGGATGCTCTGCACAGCTGTATTTTTCTTTCTCTGGTTTTCCGCATGAAGCAGAGGTGGGTCTGTACCACCCCCACAGATAACAGGACACTCCCTGTGTGATTTCATAGTGTAGCCAGGCATTTGGAAAAGATTTTTCTGTGAAGAATGGATTTGAGTCGTAATCCTTTGACCCTGCAGCCCATCCGAGACGGCCGTGACATGTCGCTGCTCCCCGATAATGATTCCTGCGCCGCCTCTCCGCTCCTGCGGCCAGAGCTGCTGCTGGGGCAGGGGCACATCCCTGGCCTCCCTCCAGGGCCCTGGGATCTGTGCAATCTCCAGTGTCAAGATGTGTTTGGATACGGGAAGCCGTGACACTGCTCTGTATCAGACAGATAAGAGGAGCAGCCCCTCGCCCCAGGAGGCAGATGCCTGGCGCTGGGTGCTGAGCCTCCAAGGCCCGTCCCTCCGTGGGCTCTCTGCCTGCTCTTTAACCCTGCACGACAGTCACGTCTTCAAGGGGCTGTGTCTTGGAAGATAAACATAGCTTTCCTGGCTCAAAAATTACAAGTCATTCTCCCATTTTTTTTCCTTAACCGAGGAAGACTGTAATTTCAGCTTTTTGGGTGAGGCTCTCTGTGGGAATGCACTGACATGAAGGGGTCTTGCAAACTCTTGTTGAACTTTTTGAGTGCTCCCATTGCAAACAAACCTTTCTTCACTCTCTGCCCTTGCTACTGTGTTTGAATTCTTTTATTTAAAAAACCCAAACAACCTACTGTAAATAGCTTTCTCCCCTTGATCTCATAAAACCAGCTCATGTAGATCCACTGGAGGGAGGCAGTATTTCAGAAAGGGCAGTGCTCCCTTTTGAAACTTAAGATTTGAAAATTTATATTACCACAGCTAAAAGCTGAAATCGGTCAAATAGCTATTCATTCAGTCCTTATAGACCTGATAGAAATTATGACACAAAGCATTGATAAAAATAGAGTTTTTATTGTGCATTAAAACACAATTTCAAGGATGCTCTCCTCTCCCTGGGGGAATCTGCACTCCCCAGGGAAGAGCTCACTCCAGACTTCACCGTGACTGATACCCAAAATGCGGCAATGCTGGGGGAAGGACAGTCACTCACAGCATTTATCTCCAGCCTCCTTGGGGCAAGCAGGAGGACTCCCATGGCAATGGCAGGCCCACAGCCCATGGCCACTGACCCAGCTGCCCCTCCTGCTGCGTGCCCTTGCCAGCTGCACCCCTGAGCCTCTCTGTATGGCAGTGAGTGGGCTTGGGAGAAGGGAGTAACCTGCTCCAGGGCAACTTTCCTTTATCTTCTCAATAATTACAGTCTGACCAAAGTTTTGAAGACTAAAACCTTTTCAGACTCTATTTCTTGATATTTACTGCTGTAGCTATAGGTTCTTCTGCCATCATTATACATTTTCTTTTGTTTCTAAAAACCCCAGGGTTTCAGTTGCCTCTTAATAGCAGTGATTTCACAGCCTAGACATATCAGTGTAAATAAATAAGAATGATTTTATCTGCACTCTATTTGCCATCTTCCAGCTTATTGTTTATACATATATGTTCAGGAAAGGGAGGAGACATTCCCAAAAGGCCTCTCCGGTTTCTACATTACTTCACATACCTTTATCACTCAGGCACTTGTACTTCTCTTGCCCCAGGTGCTCCACTCTTTCAGAGTCTACTGTCCCAAATAAAGACCTGGTCAGCATCCATTGTGTATTTGCAAGTTAAATTATCTGTACTAGTAACAATATGATTGCAGCTGTTTTGAAGATGAAGTTGACTCTTTTCTTTCTTTCCCAAGCAAATTTGAAATTTATTTAATGAAAAAGGCAAAGAATTTTTAGCTAAAGCCTGTGGGTAACCTCAGTTTATTTTCATCTTCACCATAACTCCAACAGGTCAGTATCTGAGCTTGACACAGTAAATCTGGAGTCACAGCAGGATGGTGCTGAGCTGTAGCCAGATGTTTGATGGGAGGACGGGGTGGAAGCCTCTCCTTGACTAGACTTACACTGGACATCAGGCATGACCCGGTGGCTGCTGAGCACTCACAACTAAATGTGAGGTGGGCACTTCTCAGACATCATCCACACCTTGTGCTAACTCATGAGTTCTGACCAAAGGCTGCTCAGCCTTTTCTTTTAGCTTATTTGAAGTCTGTTTTCCTCGTGCTCTAGTCTGCACAATGATGTTGATGAGATCCACAGCTCCTACTAATTTCTTCTTAATACAGAAATCAAGCTAAAGCCTGTACCTGGAAATAGACCTTTTCCCAGTTGCACATGTCTCACTTCCCAGTGTCTGTGGGTCTTCCCTCCTTACCAAGTGAAGCTCACATCTCTTGCAGGAATGCCAATGTGGCATTCCCAGCTGAGCCTCCATGTGTAGCTTCATGGAGATGGATGGAGCTGCCATAACATCTGCATTGTACCACTCTGGACCCTGGCACATAATGCATATACTATCAAATCTACAGTACATTATTAAGGAAATGCAGGAATTAGTCTTCTCTGAAATAGAAAGCGTTCAAATTTTGAACTAGGATAGATCCAACACCAACATGCCTTGCTACTGCATAACTTTTCTCCTTTATCTTCCCCTGCCTTTGGAGGATGACTCTTTCCCCCTCATCACCTTGCTGAGAGGCCAGCTGGAGCTTCTAACCCTTCTCAAGAGCTTTTCAGCTGAATGACTGCACAAATATTTCAGTCAAGAAACACCCCTGAAAAACAAGGCTTAGCTGTTCTGTTCCCCAGCTGGGTGACAGGGGTAATTACTGTGATAACTTCCCATTTCTCTTGGGTGTTATGATGAGAAACTCATTAGTTATTTTCTGAGTACCCTGAGCCAAGTCCTTGAATGAAAGAGCTGTAAGGATTGTTTTAACAATATTTAGCACTTCAAAGGTTTTGGAAGCACTACCTAATTTTTCCAAATGTAAACCAGCTAAAATCTGCAGGGTAATTTGTGTGCCACACCCCTCAGCCTTTTCGTCAGTCTTCACAATGTTCAGGAACTCACACAATATGGGTGTACGCTTCCTCCGTGTTAACTACTCTTTTATTTTTAGCTTTTCCCCCCCCCATTTTTTCACTCCCTCCAGCACTCTTTCATGTGTCATACTTCAGGACTTCAAGGTATATCTGACAGACCCCATAGCTTAGTCCTTACACTTAAAGGAAAATACTCTCCATCAGTGCACTACTTCTGTTTCCCAGCAGCCTGTGGCCCAACCTTGCACAGACAGCAATTGCTGTGAATTAAATCATCTCTGCAGAATGGTGTCACCACCTGACATCATGAACTATTTCCCTCTATTCAATACACAGCCACCCCTCCTGCTCTTTTGGGATACTTAGGAAGCAATAAAGCAGTTCAAGAAAAGGATCCTTCAAGAAAAGGATCCCTGAATACCCAATCAAAATACAGCTAAAGAAGCACCAGACAACTGGTAAATGAAAACCTCCCTTTTCCACAGCAATGCTTAGTGTTTCCCTTGATGTAGCAATAAAATATCTGAAGTTTCTCTGTTCCAAGCTAAAAAGAGGTGCCAATTGTATAAACAAGTGATTACTGTGTGAATTTTTTCTTCCAAAAAGGTAAGAGCTATTTTGGTTTTGACTAGCAGCTGTTCTAAGTAAGTGTAAGATCTTATGGCTGTAACATGCTATATAGGATGGACAAGAGGAGAAAATAACCAAGGGTTTAATAGCACATCTGTGGCTAGTTAGTTATGGTAAACTTCAGGTATGTGGTGATTTCAGCATATGCTCCTAAATATTTTCCCAGCAACTGGATCTAAGACAAAACCTGTTACAGTCTTTTGGGGAGTAATTAATGCACCTAATCACTTCAAACCCCACCAAATTATGAAAAAGTATGCTTGATTTCACTGTAAAAAGCACTGATGAATGATCACCTCCAGAAATAAGGCTCCAAGCCCATGACAAGTTCTGTAGGAATGGAAGGAAAGCTCCGATCCTGAGCAGCAACACTGCTGATGGGACATAAAACATAAACATAAAACCTCCCAGTCAGGGAGGTTTTGAGGCCAGGGAGAATTATAAAGGCATAAAACAGCAATAACTTGCATCGAGCAGAGCACAACTTCCCATTCACTTGGCACGGTGATGACACGCTGCAGTGCTGTTGCTGAAGAGTTGGCTGGTGTGCAGCATGTCTCTGTGTTTTTCCTTTTTCCTTCCCTCTAAATTAATTCATCTGTATTTCCCCCATCTGGCCTGTCTTGCTCATGTTTGTGTGTTTCTGTTTTCCACAATTTCTGTACATAATGGCCACTTGCAGGCCAGACTTGCAGGCGCTGCTCTTCATCTCCTGAGGAGCCAAGTCCTGGTGCTCCTTGCTTGCCCAGGCACGCAGACCTGCTCTACCATGTCCCACAGGATCCTGATCTGAGCCTGCCTGCTGTACTGCAGGGATGCTCAGGGATGCTCTACTGCTTGCTGGGTTCATGCAGCCCCACTGTGCTCCTGCCCAGATACCCAACTTTGCACACACAGCCATCAGCAGCTTTTGATCCGTGGTTTCTTTGCCCTGCCCTTCTCCTTGCAGGGGGACAATAATGGTTCTCTCCTCTGTTGCCCTATTGAGTCACCCTGCTCCATCACACTGATTTTTACTCACCTCAGGAGTCCTACTGAGTGGACAGGACAGTGAGTGGATTTAGTGCTCTTTTCTCTTCTGCAAACACCATTTGTATGCTTCTCTCTCAGCCCCATTTAGTTCTTTTAGCCTTTTAAGGATGAAGCTCTAAACTCAAGAATGTCTGACTATGGTCTGCTTCTCTGGAAAGAGCCAGGAGAGGGAGATCTCCTCAGGCAGCTGCAGGACTGTGGGCTTTGCATGGGAGCAATGCTCCATCAGTTATGCACATTGACCATCAAAAGGCAGAATTGCTTTCCTGCCTCCTCTGCTTTCCTTCATCTTTGCCCTTCTGGCAGTCACAGTCTGCACTGCAGTAGCAACCTGAGACCACAACCCCACCGATCTGAGCACCAGGCAAAGGCACAGCAAGAAGCAACATCTGCCCAAAGAACTTGCTCTCTAACAGGCAGAGGGCAAGGTGCTGCAGGAGCAAAGGGAGTCCCTGGCAGCTGCACTGATGCTGAGAAGCTCAGCCCTCAGAGTTCCCAAATCACAGACTTGTTACACCAACACTCTGGGCAATCCCCCTTGGACATTAATTGGGGCTGCCAGCCATCATTTTTGGTTAATTGTGAATCCAGCCCAAGGCATCCCTCCTATTGTCTCAAAAATCATGTTTGCTTTCTGGTGTCCGACTATGGAGCTATGTTCAGCTCACGTTTTCAGTTTTTTCTCTGTAACAGAAGACTTAGAAGCATGGGCACTGGTTTTGTTTTTTTTTTTTTTTTTTAGCATCTTTTCCTCTGTTTTTTCTAACTTCAAGGTCTTTTGACTTCACTTTCGGGAAATCCTCAGTGACTGCAGGACTCCAGACAAATCTGCAGGAATGCCTCTTTCCAAGGAATCCACATCCCTTTGCAGCCCACAGAGTGTTCCAGAGGAGATGCAGCAAAAATTAGCCCCAGGTGCCAAGGGGCAGGTCTGAGATGTGCTGTCCTCTGTGCTTTTATCATGATCTCTACAGGCTGCGACACCATGAAGACAAAAAATGTCCCTTCACTCTGACAATGTTCAGTAAATGGTCCCATTTCAAATGGTCCGATGCAATGTCCAGCCTGTTCCCCCTGTCCCCACCTCTTCCCATCCCCTAACTCCAGGGCCAAAGCAGCTTTCCCAACAGAGAGCTGTGAGCTCCAGGAACAAGGACCTGCTCCATGTGGCACACCATGGCTACCCAACCAGAGCAAAAGCTTTTGTCTTGGGAAGAAGTGCTTTAAACAGGACTGTCTTCTACAACCAAGGAGAACAAACAGCTCAGAGCTGCAGCCATGCAGATGAGAAAATCATTCTGGAAATTTTTTCTAACAACACAGAGGAGACAAGTATTTAAAAAACCCAGAACACCCAATTTGCCTGTCAGAGTCAAGATATTTAAATAATAAACTGGAAGTTGTGGCAGCACAGCTTCCTTGATGGAAACCCTTGCTATTGTCACATCCACATGAAGCTGCTCTGTGACAAAACTTAAACCTTCTACTGACTGACTACTGTGTCAGCTACAAGACTTCACCACAGGAAAATACAGGGGTTTCCCAACCAGCAAAGCCACAAAAAACTTCACAGGTACCCTGCAGAGACAGGGTGCAAGGGGTCTTGCTCAAGGTCCCCCTGCTGTCGGTGGCATTGTCTTTGGTGGCTGCATCATGTGTCAGCAGCTGCAGGCTCACACCGTCACTGCTGGAAGACAAAAGGAGATGTCCACAGAAAAGCAGGTCAATGACAATTACTCCCAGAGCCCTGGGAAACCGGGGCACCAGGAAACCTGTATTCAGTTCTGGGATCTCCTGCAGACTTCTGCCATGACCTTGGACTCATCGTGTAACTTTACTGCTCTTGTTTTCTCACTATTAACTAGAGCACATATTGAATAGGACTCAATTTATGAACATGTGTAAGAGCGCTTTGATAGCCTGGGGTAAAAGTCAATTAAGACAGGGCAAGCAGTTGATGGGCCCAACCAATTACTAAAGTAAATGATTCACAAACACAATCTTTTTTTGAGTGTCATTAACCCTAAAGAGATTTGCAAATTATTCACCTGTTTCTAGAGGCTGAATAGATCATGGGGAGGAGAAGGCAACCAAAAGTGCTTCAAAAACGTTTGAAAACCATGTTGAAGACAGGCCCTTTGGGTGCATGGCCGAGTGCCAGCAGGAACAGCAAGTTTTGGAAAGGTCTGCTCGCGTCCCTCTCCATCCTTGATAGACCCGTCTACCCTTCTGCGGATTTTCCCTGAGCTAAGAAAGTTGATGAAAGCTGAGCCATGAGTTGTGCTCATCTGTGGAGAGAGAGGGAGGGCAGGAGCTGCCCGTTCAACTTTCCGGATCACCCACACCGTCTCCCGCAGCGTCCGGCGCACCGCTGCCCCGCGGAGCCGCCCGGGGCGGGCCGGGCCGGGGGGGACGGGCGGGGCGCGGGCACCGTCCGTCCCTCCGTCTGTCCGTCCCTCCCTCCCTCCCTCCCTCCCCGCCCGCCCCGCCCCGCCCCGCCCGCCGCGGGCTCGGCGCCTCCCGCAGCCGCTGAGCGCGGCGGCCCCAGCCGCCACCCGCGGGTCCTGCGCGGCCGCCCGGAGCGGTGAGTCCGGCGGGCCCGGGAGCGGGCGGCGGGCGGCTGGAGGGAGCGGGAGGGAGGGGAAGGACGGCGCTCGGAGGTGTCCCGGAGCGGAGGCGGTTCGCGGCAGTGGGGGGCACATCCCTCGGGTTCCCATCCTTTGCACCTGCTCGTTCTTCTCTCCCCGCGTGGCCGCCGTCTCTGCGGGGTTCTCTGCCGGCATCCCCCCGGGAGCTCGCCCTGAGCCGAGGTCCCAGGGAAGTTGGTCGGTGCCGCTCGCTGGAGCCGCTCCCCTTCATTCACCGTCGGTCGCCGTGGCCCCCGCGCCCGGGACCGGGGCTCCGGCTGCGGCTCGGTGCCGGCTCTCACCGACCCGAGAGGATGTGGCACCAGGGTCTGAAACACCGAGTGCCGTCCCTCTTGGTGTTTATCTGTACTCCAGTATTTACACAGTAGTTAAATGGCTCTTTGGGTTATTTTACTTCTGGTGGTTGTTTTAAACCATGTCCTGTTGCAAAGGAGACAAAACCCCAGCTGTTCTGTCAGAAGGAGATCTGTGCTGTTATGTCATTTCATAATTGCCTCAGAATTGCAAATCATGGCCTTAGTCTGCCACTGGATCTGTGCCAAAAGACTCTTGCCTCTATTAAGGATGGGTGGTTGTTTGGGTTCTTTTCCTTTTTTTTTTTTTTCCTTCCCCCCCGCCTTTTTTTTTTTTTTGTCAAGAGCTGAGAATAATGCCTTTTTATTGGCATGGGCTCTACACATTTAGTTACTCCAGCCCATGTCTTTAAGTGAACACACGATGTAACTGTTCTAAGTAGTCAGTCTGATTCACAGAGTCAAGACATTAAATCTTGGCTAGTGACAATGAGAATTGTGTCCTGCTGAAAAGTATTCAGCTGCACTTCTTTGCGTGAGCTGAAGCAGTTTCTCATTGTTACTTCAGAAGTTCCGATTCTGCCCAGAATGGCTGTTGCTTTTTGTGGGAAACAGACACATGGAAAATAGCAACCTTCCAGCTTCAAACTAAACAATATCAGATTAATGACAGAGAAGGGCTCTACAGATCAGAGATGCAGTCACTTGCAGAGCCTTAATTTGTGCCAGCACTTGGTTTGTAATCACAGAGGCTAGATCTTCTCTACCCTACTATGCTGTGCAGTTCTACCACTCACCATGGTACCATTCGGAGGAAAAAGTGTGGTCCTGCCAGCTATTCCCTTTTCCAAGGATGCTTTGGGCAGCAGGAGCAGGAGGAAATTGAGGCAGACTGCTGCCGTGGGATCGAGAAGCTGGGCATGGCTGTGCCCCTCAAGGCAGGATCATCTCTGTACCATCAAGGCACATTAGAATACCAACTAAAACACCAATTTAGTCTGTCACTTCAAAGGCTGGGCCCTTCTACATCCTTGCTTCCTATGGTGGTGTAAAGTATTTCTCCATGCTGCAACATGTATTTGCCAGCTCTTGGAAAAGATGGATCTTTCAGGGTCTGCCAGGCTGTGTGTATCAACTGGCATACTACAGTACTATATTGTTCTTTAGATGCATAACTTCACTGGCCTCTTATGACCTAAAAAGCACACAGAAAATAAACAAGGGCATATTGTTCAGTGGGAAGGATGCAGAAAGTTCTTCTACGTTAGCTGTTAGTTAGGGAAACACGACTTTTAAGTGTTTCTCCTGATTGTCAGAAGAATGACATGGCACATGTGAGCTTGTTTTTTGCCAAGCAAGCTCTACTTGGAAGGTGAGGCATTTCTGAACTTCTTGGTCACCTTGGAACTAGTTATGAGTGCATAGCAAAGTCCTGCCCAAATCTTCTCCTCTAATTAATTTGGCCAGAGGCCATCCTAATTAACCTTGAGGGAGTTCAGGGGTGGGAGAGCTTGGTATGAAACAATTGTTCTCTTGTAATTTGCTGTTCACAATGTGTTGACCAAGCTACGAGCTACATCTCTAAAATCCTCTGGGTCTCTTGCTGAAGCCATTACACCAGTTTATTTGTTTTTTAACAGATGTTGTTTTCTAATCCTTGAGTGGAAGGGTTATCTTGCTTTCTGCAATCTTGTTATTGTGCTTTGTTGCAAGGGCAAGTGGGCTTGGGCTTGCTGGGGAAACTTACTCACCAGTTCCAGCTGTGAAGGAAGGGGTTGGTCAGCCTTTCAGCAGTCCTGATGCAATTGTTAAGGTCTCTGTGTGAACTGATGGCATCTTTTCACATCTACCTAGAAATAACCCTCAGTTCCCCTGGTACTGGCAGTGCCTGCAGGGAGCGAAAAGCCGCAGGAGCCTCTTTGCCCAAGAGTATTACAGTTAGGATATTAATGGAATTTGTCAGCCATAACTTGGGCTGTCTCAAATGGGGAGGCAAGGGAAAAAATCTGAGATAGTTGAGAAAAGGAAAAAAAAAAGTTAAAGGCTGGGTTCTGCATTTTGAAAATGCTTATAGCAGCCTGCAAGTCACTAAGAGCACGATGAAGGGGGGAAAAATGAACAGCTGTTTCTGAATTTTCAGAATGGTCCATCTTCTCCCTTGTGGTGATGACTGCTCACCTTGTTGGTCCAGGGGTCTTATCTGTGCTCAGGAAGTGGGTCACCTTTCATCAGCCTGGGCTTACCTTACTGGTGGGCAGCCCTGCCCAGCACACACAGTTTTTCAGCAGCACAACATTGATCATGTGTACCTTCTCAAACATCTGTCTAGGTTTTTTTCTATGCTAGTGCATAAAAATGCTACTTTGGCATTTATTTTCTGGTAGAACAAGGGGTCAGGGGGAAATCCTGCTGAGACTACCAGTCAGGACACACAGATCCAAGAAAGAAAGATCAAAGGCGTCTGTAATACAGGAAGAAGCAGAGGGTCAGTCTGGAAGAGAGGGCATTTGATTGTAGTACAGGGGTAATATAAAGGGGATAACACACAGGAGAGGGTGGTACTGTCCGAAAATGAGTAAACAAACAGATGGGTAAGACTATGCTGAGAATTTATTTACTCCAGAACACACAATCCTTATCTCTTTGAAAGAAGAGAAGACCACACCAACCTTGGAACACTTCTGCTCCCAGCCACATTTGTGAACAGGAGAAAGTGTTTGTTTATGGATCCCTCCTCCGTGAGTCCTGATGGGCCGGCCTGTCCTGCTGTGATTAGTAGGATGCTAATGTGTGTAATCCTTTTGATCACAGAGCCCAGGCTCTATAAGTCATGTCACTGTCACCTCAAAGAAGTTCAGCCATGTGATAGATCCCTTATTAAAAATTTTTGCTTTGACAGATTTAATACAGTTATTATTGAGATCCTTTTTTTTTTTTGTCTTGTACAGATGGAGAGCTTTTATATTAAAAAAATACATGACATTCTAATGTGGGAGTAGCTTATTAGGACTTTGCCCATAGGTATTTTAGGTGGGATGATTAGCCCATAATGTCTTGATTTTAGGATGTGAACAACAAATGTGATTCCCTGTGCTTTGTTCTACCAGAGTGAATTGCTCCATACGAAACTGTAAACAGCATGGAAACATTCTCCTGAATCCTAAAAAGCATCCTCTTCTGCAGTTCCTTTTTGGGAGGCAAAGAGTTGACTAATTACTCCTTGTGTAATAAATGTACTATTTTTCTCTCCTGTTGTGACAGACAAAAGCTGTCATATGAGGAAATACACCATATGCTGCCAATTGGTGTAAGGACTGGTTATATCTGGAGCACAGAGTATCAGTGAGTGCTCTTAAACAATTGCTCCTTCTCTGAAAAAAATCTGGGCCAATTTCAGTGGACTAATGTGCTGGTCTGTCATCAGTGAAAGCCAGCTGTTGACATTTTGAAAACCAGCTAATACAAACAGTGGTATCTGTGCATGCTTGGACATATCCTCTCTCCCTGTTAGGCACTTACATCTATTTGGATGCTCAAGAGCCTCGGCCTGAGCATCCTGCTCAGTCAGGCCTGGATTGTTCCATGGCAAATTTAAAAATCAGACTTATTTTGGATACCAACTCCCATCCATGCATAGTCAGACGTGTTTTTCAGCATTGTGTGACCCCAATACTCAAACACCCATATTACTTAAAAAAAATAATATATCTCTCTCTCTCTACCATTTTTCCCTGGTGAATGTGAGAAAGCAGAGTCTGAAACCTCCTAACAATGGCAGCACCTGAAAAGCAGCTGTCACTTGTGGAGATCTGCCCCAGGAGATGCTGTGCACTCTCTCATGCCATGGTGGGTTTGCAGATGCATCTGCACTGCTGAGATACAAGACAGGAATAACTACCTTCTGAGAGTTAAATAAACTCTTTAAGACTTGTTCCTCTTATCCTTCCTGCTTCCTAATTTTATTGGAGACACATTGTATCATTAATTTGTTCTCTGGCACAGTTCCTCCAGGATTTCAGTGAGGTCTTTTTGCTCAAAGAATGCAAAGAGGATGTGAGCTGTAATTTTCACTGTCTGTGAATCCCTGTGTTAGAGAAAAAATGTGAACTCTCCTGCCCGCAGGTAATGAGAGTTGAACGCAAAAATTCACATATTTCTTTTTCATTTCTTTGAGGTGGATGGGAGGGACTGGCCTGGGAAGACATGCAGAACCAACATAAAGTTGGCTTTTCTTCCAGCAAAGACTTTGGCACGTCTTCCTCCCATGTAGTCTGCAGAGATGATTATGCATGTAGCACTAGCAGCTTTGAAGCCTTCACTACAGCATTGGCTGCAATGGGAACTTTCTTGAAGCTTTGCCTGGTGTGTATCCATGATGTGATCAGAGTCCTTTGGTCAGGACCCCGTTCTGGTGCCTCTGCTCATCTGCTGCCTCTTCTATGCTCAGGAGCCTTCAACCCATGGTGTGTGTTTTGTGTCTCAGCCTCCCTGTCCCTCCCATCCCTGGAGGAGAAGCAAAGTTTCTTTTTCTACCCCTGTGCCAGACCTGCTCCCCCTTAGCAATCCCCTCACTCTTCCCTGCAGTGCAGAGGTGTCAGGAAAGCAGGGTGCAGGCAGAGTTGTAGCAGGGGGTCTGGGGATAGATGGGAAAGTCACATTGTGTTTGAGGTGAGGTGGCTATTTGTAACGCTGAGAGGTCGGTGGGAAAGAGTTTTGATTTTCTTGGAAATGTGTGGGGCATGCCAACAAGACATTTTTTGGGGGAAAGGCAGAGGAAGAATATTACAAAGTTTAGTTTCCATCCCAAATCCCTTGTTTCTGAGGCAGGATTGCTTCATCTGCACCACTTCTGATAGATGTTCATTCAGTCTGTTCTTGAAAACCAGTATTGATTCACAGCCTGCCAGCATAAACAGTCAATAACTATCATTATGGCCAGACAGTTCCTTTTAATACCTAATCTAAATCACCCTTGCTGCTTCCTAACCCTGTCCCTTTGGTAATCCACTTCTGCAGGGAATAGGACAAGATTATTGCAGCCTTTTAGCAGCCTGACATATTTAAAACTTGTTATCATCTCTCATTCTCTCACCCTCATTCCTCCACACTTTTCTTCCAACTGAACAAGCCCACTTCTTGTACCCTCTTCTCTAGGGGTCACACTTGGCTAAATCTTTTATCATTCCTGTGAGCATCTTGCTTGAGGTAGGACACAAACTGGATATAGGGCTGAGGAGTAAAGAGCCTGGTGTACGATGCTCCTCTTGATATATCTCCAAGCTTATTCACTTGTGTCTACCAAGCCCTGCTCTGCTCTTATCATGAAACCAAGGAATTGTTAAACTTGGAAAAGGTCTCTAAGATCATTGAGTCAAATCGTGTCAACCCTCTTTGTGACTATAGCCCCAGAGACTCTTTTGCTGTACTAATCCTTTTTGTTTTGCATTACATCCTTCTTCTTCAACATGTTGTTTTACACCTGCCTGTATTGAATCTCAGTCATTCATTTCAGACTGGGTCTTTGATTTATTAAGATTTTATTCTAATTTTAATCCTTGAAAATGCTCACAGCATTCCCTAGAGATTTGTAATTGTAATCTTCCTCCTAATTTACAATTCATTAATGGAAATACTGAGTAGAACAAGACCCCAGGCACAGCCCTTATGTGTCTTTTCAGGTTGCCATTGGACTTGCTACTGTTCCTGGAGTACAAACTTGAAGGCTGCCCTGTATTCCTGCCCACAGTAAATTATACCTCAATTGTATTCACCTGGTTTGCATATAAGACTATCACATGCATTCATCAAAGCTTTCCTCATTCCAATGTGTGACTTGTGCTGTTTTTCCCTCCCTAGTCACTATGCCCCCAGCTCAGTCAAAGCAGAAAATTAAATAGATTAGGCTTAATTTGTTCTTGACAAGTCTGTATTTTCTGTTTTCTCAAGGCTTTATCATGTGGGAGTGGATGCAGCTGCAGGGAGATGGAGATTCTTCTTGGATCGCACACTTGCTCCCTCCTGCTCCATGATAATCAACATTTGTTATAGGTATTTACAAGAGAATGGAATAATAATTTGTCTGATTTGATATCAAAGCAAGGCTGTTTGGTCTATGATACCCCAGATCTGTCTTTTTCCCCCTTGTGTTTGAAGTCAGATGATATGTTTGCCCTTCACTCATCCTTTGAGAATTTCTAGAAGGAGGCAGCCCTGACTATTTCCGTACTCCTTCCTTACTCCTAGCCTATGCTTAATTAAGCCCCACTGAGCTGGATACATCCAACTTGCATTAATGTTCTCCAGTCTCTTTCTCCTGTGTTCTACAGTATCTTTGCATTAAATAGCTAACATTTGATCATAGTGAACATTTTTGTGGAATGCTCTTCAAGCACATTAACCTTATCTTTCCCAATGGAGCATGTATCTGCAAGTCAGTGGATGTGGTGCTGCCTGTTTCCATGCAGAGGGCAGGGGCATGGCATTCTGAGGTGGCTGCATGCACAGCACCACTGCAACCTGCTGGTTACAGTCCCATCTGACTTTATTGTGCTGCAAAAGATGAAATTAGCAAGGTAAAAACCTTGTTTAATGTCCTTTTGATAGGCTATTTTATATGCACACATGCAAAGACAGAGTGAGAAAACAGGAGCAATTAAAATGTCCAAAGCCTTAGATATTCTCCTGGGATATAGCTCAGGGTTATATTTAGACAGAGCAAGTAGCACCATCTAGTATTGAAACAACCTTAAGAACCTGTTTTCCATTGCTCTAGTCTGTCAGGCTTTTATCGCTTGATCTGAGACTTTCAGGTTGTGTCTCTCTCTCAGGCTAGGTTTATTTTAATATTGTCAGCTAAACCAATTCAACCATTTCCAAGAAAAACTAGAGGGGAGGAGAAAAGGAATGTTGTTCTGCCCACATTAGAAAGGGGAAAGAAAATAAATCTTTCAGCTTTTTGATTAAGAGCTGCGGTGCCATCATGTTCAAGAACAGGATCTATGGTGACAAGGCTTGGAGACATCTGTGCATGTTCTTGGCTTGCACTCATCTCTGTTTTGAGTTACTCCATTTTCTGAAGTGCTTGTGCCCTCGCTGCTCCAAGGGATGTGCCAGCAGAGCGTGCCTGTGTAGGGCTGTGCTTCTGGAGTGGGATCATCCCTGTAATGACAGCTCCTGCTTCATCCAGTATAGAAGAGATGGGGTCTCAAATCTGGGAGCAGGCACAGAGCTTCTTCTGCTGGAAGTGTAGACAGGACAGTAGGTGTTCATCAGATGGGGAAGGAAGGAATTGGGGTGATGGATGCAAACTGAGGACTGGCCAGCAGAAGCTGTGAGGGGTGCAGGAGGAAGGATGGGCTGACTGCCACAGTGGTGGGCTGTGTGGGAAGAGTGGCTCAACTGGTGGGACCAGGAGACAGGAAGGCAGAGAAGAGATCCTGGAGGAGAGGGGGAGGACAGCAAGAAGGATTGGTGAGTGTGGGAAGCGGGAAATGAAGGCACTTGGTTATGTGGTGGTGAGGAGTTAACAGGGATGGGGAGATATGGGGCTTCCTGGACAAAAGTGTTGGAGTTGGATTAGATGGACAGAGGGATGGAGGAAAGCACAGTACACAAATTACTGCAACCAGTTTTTTTGGCTCATCCCATGTCTTCATTGTTTGGACAGCTATTTGCCATACTTAGGTTCATGTGCAGAGGCACTAGGTTCTTGCAGCAGTTGCTTTGAATGTACCTAATTCACTTTTAGAGCTGAGTCCTTCAAAAAATCAGGTTGTAAGCACTTCAGACTGGGTGCCTAGAGTGGAGAGGATTGTTTCACTTTAGTCTGTCTCCATAAATATTCTGTCTGGCACATGTCTGATATGAAATGAGAATAATGTCACCCAGACGTGAGTGAAGATAAGCTAGTTTAATGTGTGACCCATCTAGATAATAGTCTTTGTAATTCAGATGCCTGTTAGTAACTATATCTTCAAAGCAGTGTTTGAATAGCTGATGTAGAGACAGCCCAGGGAGAACTGCCATCACCTAGCCTGCACACCAATTGAGGCCAGAGTCCTGCAGAATTCAGTAGCCTCAAGTCATGTAATTAGAGACTGCAGCAAATAGTGTGTCCTTGATTTTGGCGATTCCTGATGTTGTATGCATCATTTTGCAGTATGAATCATGTTCCTTCAATGTTTTATTTTCTTGAAAGTTGTACAAAATAATTTATATTAGTGTTATAAATAGTTCTGCAGAGGTGGGAGGGCAAGAAGTACTCAGGGGTTGTATTCAGCCAGGTAAAGGGTTACCACCTTCCCCTACATTTCATGTAGTGGAGGGCAGGAGAGATGTTACAGAGGGCACCCAGGACCAAATCCTCTGACACTTCTGGTCTCCCACCCAATATGTGGCTGCTGTGCCAGGGCACTCTGTGGAACTTGGGCTAAAGGAAGGAGCCTGCCAAGGGCTGCTCAGAGCACCATGAAGGGAGCATTCAGTGCCATGCAAGTCACTTCAGAGCACACAGGTAAGACCTGCCTCTGCCATTGCTGCAGCTGTTGGCATTGATCATCACTGGTACTGGTCATCATGCAGATGGTGGTGGTAGCCCCGCAATAACAAGGCTTGGGAACCGCTGCCACTGAAAACAACTGCAGACAAAGGCAGATCATAAATAGAAAACAATGTGTTTCCCCCACTGAGAATGAGTTCCAGAAGCAGCTCAAAGGAAACTAGCACCAAATTTCTTCAGGGTGTTTTTCAGGAGTGCGTTGGGCTTTTCTCCGGCCGGAGGTGAGATCCGTGCTCCTGGAACGAGCACCCCAAGGTGAGGTGCTCTGATGACGTTTCCATCTGCTGATCCCATTGTGTCCCGCTTGCCCAGGCTGTGGGTCTCCATTGTGTCTGTCTACATGGGGGCTGATGCTGATTTCCGCCGTTCACACTTGTTTCTTTGCATCTGAGAGTGCTGCTGAGAAGTTTCCAGAGAAAAGCTTGGCCCCTGTTTCCAATGTACTGCAGAGTTGTACCGGCTGCCGGGGACAGGTCGGAAACACTGGCAAGATAGCAGGCATCCTCAGGAAGCAAACCCTATCAGAAAGCAGTGATGTCATTGGCAAACAAAACAAACGAGGGCTGGAAAAACAAACTGTTTTGCAGCGTTGTTGATCTTCCCTCAAATTAGAAGCTCTGCACAGCCTTTACTCTGCGGTCCAGACTGACAGATTATTTACATGGAATGCTGCAGCAATGGTTTTGTTACTCCTGCCAATCCAATTCCTTTGATTTTATTTTTTAGGTTTATTTATCTAAGGGAGGGTGGGGTGAGTGTCCCAGAACTCTAGCCAGATTCAGAAAGCTGGCCAGCATCCTTGCAGATGATGGGTGCTGACATGGTTGATGTCCTGCAAGCTTTGATCGGCCATGACTTCTGCACTGCCCTTTGAGGCTGTGTCCTGACAATGTCCCAGCTAGTGGCCATCTGCCACCACTGCTCCTGGTTTTTTGGAGCTTGTGCCATGAGCATGGAGCAGGATTCTCCCCCTTGGTTGTTCCCATTGCAGTGCTGCGGTGGGCATAGTGATAGCATCCTTCTCCCAGATGGGCCTCCCCAGCACATGTAACACCAGGAGGTTTCCCCTTCCACACATGGTGAGTTTGCAGAGCAGGAAGAGACAGTCATACCAGTTCCTCATGGCACACTTCCACTTGTTGCTCCTCACCACAGGTGCCAAAAGAAGGATCAGAGTAAACCCCATGGGCTGGAGGTTTCTCACCCACGCAGCTTTACCTCTCTGATGGCTGCAGTGCAGGGCAGAGAGGGGGTTAAACTCTTCTCCAAAGCAGCCCCTAACAGCAGGAAAAGCACATTTCTTCCTTGCACCTGTGAACACTTCGATGGGCTTTTTGCTGTTTATGGTAGTCACATTGGATCTTTCTCCTGTTAGAAGCTGAACAGCTCTAGCAGCCAGCTGTTCTCTCTGCTCTGCTCATACCTGGCTCCTTGCACAGTCTGGGCAGGGGGTGGATGGAAAATCAGCTTTTTAGGTCAGCATTCAAAAATAACCCACACAGCCTTCCCTTCCTTCCATGAGGGAAGGGTCCCTTTCCTCCCTGCTTTCTGCCAGCTTGTACTTACTGCTGGCTCATCTGCTCTGAGCTCTTACTGGGAATTTGGAGTTCTGTTCTAGCAGGGGCTAATATCTTTATCACAGAGCTTTATTTCTCTGTTTTGAAAGGGTGTTTAGTGTTGCATGTGTAAAAAGGGAGGAGATTCACTGAGCTCTAGGAACAGACAGGTTTAGGTGTTCAGGAGGCTCTCAGGATGGAAAGCCACTTTTGCAGTGTTCCAGGTTAAATTGTGGCTCTGCATAACAACTGTGCCTATTTTTCTACACTGTGAGCTCTCCTTGGGTGAGTGCTGTGGCCACTGTGGGCAGTGCAGCAGTAGCTGGAGGGTTCCTGAATGCCTGGAGCTGCACTCTTGCAGGCTGGCCCAGAACAGCTGGCCAGACTGGCTCCACAGCTGGCACAGCATCCAGGAGTCAAGGTGGGACAGAAAATGGATTGGGCACTGATAGACAAAAAGTGGTCATAACACATGGAGTGCTGCAGCACAGAAACTGGTTTATATAGCACACCCAACCCATCCACTTCTGTGTATATGGAGCCTGAGAGATTTAGTACTAATAAACACAGAACAGCCATCTCAGGAGTTGCTCCATTTCAGGTAAATCCTTGTGAACAATAGTGAACAGACTTCTCCCTTTCTTCATGCCCAGGAAGAGCATTAGAGGTAGTGTATAAAGTGCACTTTTGTTATGATCTTTGCAGAGACAGTCTCCTTTAAGGAGCTGCCAGTGCAGGGCTCATGATCCTCAGGTGGACCTGCTGCTACTAAGGACACACAGTCCTCACTAGATGTGTTAAATGAACTCTTCATGCAAGGAAAAGAATCTTGTGGTTATATTTTGCATAAATCTGTTTCTGTGTGTTTTGTGTGTTTTACCTTTTTATCCACCTTTTAAAAAATTTCTTTCTTTTTTTAGCACAGTTCAAACAGGGAGGAATGTATCAGGATGGGTCCATTGATTTGTACAACCTTCAGAACAGAACATTACCTTCCACACATTTTAAAACTCTGGAAGAATGGGTATACTATAATTGCCATTATAAGCTGTGAGAGTGGTATTCAGCCAACTAATTCAGTTTGCTGGATCTTTGCTCTAGTCAGTGCAGAATTGAGGGCTGTCACTGGGGAAGAAAAATCTTGACCATCCTGTGTCTTGCAGATCCTTGAGATACAATACACTTGGGCATCACGTGTTGTTTATAGTCATGTTACACAATGGAAGTGTGCTGTAAAAACAGCATACTTGAAATCTTAGGTTTTGTGTTATTCTAGCTGAGGATTGCAGCAGACCAATGCAGGGAGAAAAGAAAGCAATCTGTAAAAAGGACTGTTTAGCTGGGGTATTGCATGATATTACCTGGGTTTCTCATGTGGTTGCATAATTCGTTTTTGTTCTTATGCATATTTTGTCCTTGTTCATGTGAACATTTTTTTTTAATTGGAATATGCAGAACTGTAGGGAGAGGCTTATTGCTCTGTAATCCACCCCCTCCTCCTGCAGTAACTTAAAACATAATACAGAGCACACCTCTCCATGACTGGAGGAAAATAGTTGTCTAAGGAAATGCCTGCTCAAGTTGTAGGCTTACCTCCAGTGCAAAGTTTTTATTTTGAGGTCACATTAGTGAAACCTGAAAGCTGCAATCACCAGTGAATTCTTGAGTGAAAGGGACTGAGTCAGCAGCAGCAGCACAACATCTGCTGCCTGGCTGAGTGCAGGGAGGTGTATTGTCTAGGGAAGGACAGCCCATGATTCATCAGCATCTGCATGCACTTTGCTTCTTCTATTTTATTAAGAGGGTGAAAAACTGAGTAGAGGAGATGAGACTTCTACCTTCCTGAGCCTACCAGCTGATCAAAGGCATCTCTTCTTGTCTAAAGTGGCCTTCTGATTGTTTTTTGTTATGTTTTGTAGTGATGGGTCCAGCTGGAAAGAGCTTTTTGATGGCACAGCTGTGAGTGTATCCAGCACAACATGTTCAGTGTTGAAGACCTTCTGATTTCTCATGGATACAAATTGTCGAAAAATCCCCCTGTTTCATACGAGAACAGATACGATGGATACCGGCATGAAGTCACGGGGAGCAGATCTGCTCAGAGACCAGCACTGAATGGGATTGAAGCAGAATCCAGAGCTGGAGCCTACAGCAAGAAACCTCTGGTGAAAACCAGCTCAAGCAACACTGAAAGCAGCCATGGGAGCCAAGGGAGGCAAGCAGGTCCTGGTTACCACCATGACCTTCAGGGTTTGTCCACTTTTCATACTTCAGAAGGGGGGTAAGTTTCAGCATCATGCCATGGCTTTGCTTTCTCTTTCTTTTGGTCTTGACAGATAACTAATCATGACTCTAACCCTTAACACAATCTTCCTGTGATCCTTTCCTGCTCCCATCCTATAACCATTTCCGTTCACTGGATGTCCACATCCAGTGACACATCCATTCACCTTCTGCTAGAGAAAGGCCTTTGGGAACACTGGGATAATGGGAAGTGGCTGAGTGTGGGAAAATATGTTTTATTAATGAGAAAGGCTTTTCTGATGGACTTAGGAAAGCTTAGTTCCAGCACAGGGGGAAAGAAAAGGGAAAAAAGTCATCCTTTTCTTCAGTTTTAAAACTGCACCCAGCTTCTTCTGCCACTTACACACCCAGGTTTTACTGTGGATTCAGCCACATGCAGCTCTTGGTGGGTGATCCTACATTCATTGAAGACTTGCTTGTTCTCCTAAGGCTGCTCTTGTGGAGTAAACATGAGAAGGTGCCTGTGCGCTTCTTTTACAAACAGCTCCAAGCCAGTGGAAGCTGTAGTTGTCACTCCAGAGAACGTGCTTGTACAGCCATGGCTTGCTCAGCACCGAGTACGTGCACGCCGGGGCCGGGCCGGCTGGGCAGGAAGAGCTGAGTGTACACACCGACACTCGGCCATTGTTCTGCAGCTATTTGAGTGCTGCAGATGGACAAAGGAAAGGGGCTCGAGCAGCACTGGAAGCCAGCCCAAGTATGACGATGGTTTACAAGGAAAAGCCCCTTCCTCCTGCCGAGTGGGCTTGAAACTGAAAGCAGGGCAAACACTGTCACCTTGGGAGCTTGTCCTCTTACAAAGACCTTCAGTAACATGTGGCAAAGCCATGTGTCCCCTTACTCCTGGGCTCGTCTGCTCTTTCTCTTCACATCTTTTCCCCTTGCAAGTCTGTTTGCCTGGAGCAGGAATGGCTGCTGGTTGCCAGTTAGGATAATGGGCAGGAAGAGATGTGAGCCCTCTAAAGCAGTCATAGGACAGCAAGTCCTGGTGAAGGTCTCAAGGTAGTACCATCCATTCTAGAGAAGGAAGGACAGGACACACATGTAAGGGTAATTGGGAGGGTCCTTTCTGGTGTGTTTTGGATGAAGTAAACTGGACAACAAAAAAAGTGAGGAAAGATACTGAAAAAGAATGAAAGGGAAGGTTTTGAAGCGGGGGAAGAGAGCATGCACTGGTGCTGAAGCTGATGCTCAGTTTAGTTGTGAAGAGGATCTCGCTGTGTGAGGCTGGAAGCTACCACAGCACTGCTGCTCCTGCTCCTGTTTGTCAGAGCCTGTATGGATGCACAGGGGTTTGGAGGGCTGCTGCCTCCCTGCTTCCCATTCCTCTGGGTGCATCTGCAGGGGCTCACACATCTTTTCCATATCTTGGATATGGAAAAGATACCTGTAATTGCTGGTCCTGGCTAAATATCAAATAATGCTCTCTAACAGTTTAAACATCTCTTTCTAAATGTAAGGGGTGAGACCTGCCAGTCTACAGCATAATTAAATATTAATACTGGTTTTTAAAAGTGGCTTTTCCACATAACATAGGGAACACAACCCTGGAAATGGCTTTGTCACACTTTCATAAAAATAGAAGTATTTTCTTGCTTTTACTGTTAAGCAAAATCTGATTTCCAGTGAGCCTACTGGGAACTCTCACAAGGGACTAGCAGCTGGAAAAACCTTTGTATCATCCCTTCCTTGCCATGCCTGGGAGTGTGGAGTGCCTCTGGTGTGGAGCATGGCACAGCCGTGGCCGGGCTGGGAAGGGAGGAGGGAGCTCTCCAGGCTGGATCCAGTGCCTCGTGTCACCTCCTGAGCCCCTCCAGGTCCCCTCCCAAGTCACAAGGCTGCCATGTGCATGTGAGCTGCTCCAAAGCTGGGCCTGTGGTGGCCCAGCTGGGCGTGCTCAGGCCGGTGACAGGGGGGCCATGGTGAGCTCCAGCAGACATTTGGATATCGCTCTTGGTTTCTGGGCTGCTCTGGGAAATCAGCTTCTGGTTCCCAGGCTGGGAAAGTGCTGCACACTGCAGAGACCTGGGCACAATTTGGGCCCAAAGAGAAGACGACCACCCAGCGAGTTACCCTCTGGGCATCGCAGGCTTCCTGCCACCATTTCTGGGTGCTGCTTTCCCAGTTAGCACAGGGCAGGAGAGGGCCTGAGCAGGCTGTGTGTGTCCTTCAGGGATGGTGGCAGTTCCACAGCAACTCTGAGCATGGCTTAGGCTCCTTGTCCAGGGAATTATCTACACCATACTCTTGTTTATACCACTGATGTAGAACTATCATCTCCCATACACCAGGGAAGTGGGTGATGTTGCCAGCCTCATGGCTCCCTTTGCAGGCAGGTTTGCAGGGCTGGTGGTGTTTTGTGATGGCAGGGAATGTTGCTGTTGTCTCTGCTTATTGAAGTTGTTCTGCTAATCAAACCTTGTTGAGGAGGGTAGAGGCTTCATAGCCATTGCTCCTGCTGCTAGTGAGGGGAGAGTGATGCCCTGGTGGTATGGGGAAGTGGTGTTTGGCTCCATCCTATTGCTCTTCAGGCACAGTGTGAGGGAGCAGATGGTGGGAGGGCTCTCCTGGCTGTCCTTGCTTTACTGAGCATTTGGAGGCCACACAGTAAAGGTTCGGAAGAGGAGACAAGTAAAAAAATATGGGAAAGCTGATCCTATGGGTATAGATGAGAGTTCTTTTCACAGGAGAGCTTCCTTCTGACTCTGTTCTAAGTAGAGAGAAGAAGCACTTTGCTTAGTTGTTTGTGTGGGAGGAACTGTTAGTAGTTAGCAAATTTAGTGATAAATAGATATCATTAATGAGATCACCTGCTGGAACAATTAGAAAACTATATTGGTGTTTTCCAATGCTGGGTCTCAGAAGAGTGTATGTGAGGATAGGATCTCAAAATAGAACAGAAGCTGCCACTGTCCAGAACAGCCCTCTGAAAATTTTTCCACCTTGCTGACTTTCTTAACAGGGCTCTCTGGCAAAGTCTGTGCCAGTGCCTACAGCTCGTGCAGGATGAGCCACTGAGTGCCCAACACCTTCCCCTTGCACTCTGGCAGCCAGCAACAGGGGCAGACATTCCCTACATAGCACTGCAGTGGCCTAATTCTGCAGGGTTTGAACTTGGATGCCTGTGCCATGCTGCTTCACTTTTGGCCCCATTATTGCATCATGTGAGGTCCTGCTGGTCCAGTGTCACCCTAGGGGAAAAAGGCAGCTTCAGTCCATGGCTCTGAGAAAGACAGCTCAGTGAAATGTGGTCATACAGCCAGTGCAGAGTAGACTTATGGCCTCATTTCTTGTAAAGGCCTAAAATTCACAGAAAGCTAGAAATAGTTTTGGGGGTTTTAAACAATTTTAATTAAACTAACTTTATATAGAATCAACTCAAAGCATTTTATGAGAGCAACTCTGACACTCATTAGAAGCAGGCCTGTTAGAAAAGAGTTCATAATATTAAAACCCACCTCCTTGATCCCTTGGGACCACTCTGTCCCTGGAACTTAAATCTCCACAGTTAGTCCCATGGGACTGCTCCATCCTTGGCTCCATCCTCCTCCTGGCTGTCAGGCATGTGGGAGCTGCTGTGTGCATTTCTTTGTGCATCAGCACCGGCACATCCTGGAGAGACACAAAATTGTGGAGTGGCGGAGTCAGAGATGAGCTGCTGCACAGAGGGGCTGTGAAGTCCTGTCTTTGGTGATGTGCACCATCTGACCTTTGGTGAGGCTGCAGTGAAGCATTTTAAACTTGAAGTGGCTCTTGGAAGTTTCCCCTTCCAGCACTTCATTGACTGCAAGAGCCAGAATGGCTGCATGTCCAGGAGGGAGGCACTCTCTGCTGCAGCTGTGGCCACAAGCAGGGTGGTCGTGCTGTGCCTGCCTACCATGCCTGCATGCAGGTGTGCAGGAGCTGCTCTCCATCACTGGGAGCAGAGGAGACTTCAGGATGGAGCTTCACTGGAGGGTCCTTGGAGCATCCTCTTCCCACCGCACGGTGCAGTGTCATCTTCACAAGTTTACAGGGTCCCTGATGGAGGCTGGCTATGTAACCACTTCTAGTGCCTTAGCCAGGACTTGGAGAGACAGATGCTGTCTGTCCTATGAGTAGATCTTAGAAAGGATCAGGTTTAAAATGCTCTAAATGCCTGCTTTAAATGTCTTTTTTACAGTCTTGTTGCAGTAATGACACAGTACAGGTTACACGGTGGTTTGTATCATGTTCTGAAGTTCATTACTGGAGCCTAGTTATTAGCCTTTAAAAATAAATTTAATCTTTTAAACAGCTTTTAAAAAATGGAGGGGTCTTTTCTCCTGTTGGAAAGGATTTTAGGTTACTTTGTGTGGTTTTTTTTAATGCTGAATTAAGCTTTGCAACATCACAGGAAATTTAAAAATCAGAATTTTTAGGTGCTTTTCTAAGAGATGCTGCTATTTAAGCAGGAATCATCTCAAAGAACTCTGATAGCCTGTGCTGAGCGAGATGTCAAACTAGCGAGATGTCTGGTCTTGGAATCTACGACTGTACTTCCTGCAAGTTCTGTAGACCCTTTTACAGTGATGGATAAAATCAATCAGAAAGAGCAACCTGTTCATTTCTCCTCACTCTTGCGGGACCCTGTTTCTCATCTCATTTTGTAAACATGGATACAAATGGTGCCACAGCAGTATGGGGATGAGATAAAAGGTAGAAAACAACATTTGTTCAGCTGTATGATTCCACATGGAAGTTTTTGTTGTTACTACAGTCACCTTCTGGTATAGGAGGTGTCCTGTTATATTTCATTAATTAATGGAGATGTCTATTCCTTCTTGGGGTTCAGCAATCAAACTGTATTTCATACTTCAGAGGCAGAACATTTTGTTCAGAAGTTCAATCTTAATCCAATTGAATTAATGTGAACAAGATGCTCCTTAGCCCAGTCTGGTTTTTAAACTTTTAGCCTCATAGGATGAAAGTAATATGCATAAAAGAAAATTGCTGTGGATCTGCATGGCTTAATTTTCATTCTGAATTTTGACTTGTATTATGTCTTCACAAAGTCCTATTTAAATAGATCACGTTTTTAGGAAAAAAAAGCCAGATGACACTGTTTATATACCTTGGGGTGGAGGGAGGAGGAAGAAATTCTTGTACATACTTGTCCTATTTCTGTCAATTTTGATTTTTCTTTCCAGTCTTATGCTGGTGGCAGCCACATAGTGTAAAGGCGGTTATATTGTTGGACACCTTAGGTACAAGAATAGCAGAATGCAATTCAAGTAGAAAATTAATTATTTATATAGAAGGGTACCAATTTTGCTCTGTAGAAATGTATGAAACAGTTTACAGTCTGTTCAGAACAGACAATGAACCTATTCTGTTCATGTAAATCTGTGTTCTGAATTTCTGATCTGCAATGTCTAATGTCTTTCATATTTCACTGATGGATTCTTTTATTTAAGAATTTTATACTTCTTTTGAGGTATTTTACATTTAAAATATTGGTTCTGTCTTATTCAGAACTGTGTTGATATATCACCATTGTTGTGACATGTGTCATTTAATCCAAAGCACCCCGAAGAAATTTATTCCCTCAGAAAGATGAACAAGAATCAATTCAGGAACTGACATGTTTAATTTCAGCACTTTCACCAGGATGCAAATCATGTTTCTTACAGACTATATCTTATGAAATCTTACGATATAGACATCTACCTGTTCTCCCTACCTCTGCTTCTTGGAATCCTGTTAAACTTGAATGCCACAGTAGTCTCCTTGACATCTATAGATTTTAATTTTTCAGGATATAGAAGTAATTTAAGACAGTCACTTCTGGTTTTAGAATGGCATCTTAGAGGCTGGTCTGGGTTGGAAGGGACCTTCAAGATCATCTAGTTCCAAGCCCCCTGCTGTGGGCAGGGAATTTTCTAATGTCCATCAAGGAGGGCTGTGCATGTTTGCACAGCAGGTAACTGTGTGCATTTGTCTCTCTTTCTAACATCTTTGCATAGCTAACAACCTGTCAGAAGAGCTTCTTTCCCTTCCTTTACCTATGTTAATTGACTGACTTTAAAATCCTCTCATTAAAATTGTCATCTGGTTGCAAATAGATTACACAAAACCCCATTGGCATAACTCATCATTTGACCTCCTAATGGCCTTACCCATGGCAGAAAGAACAGGCACCTGTGCACACTGCCTCTGACACTGCTTTTTTTTCCAGGGTTTATGACAAGCCTCATTTAGCATGGTCTTCCCAGCCCAAGACTGATAAAGATCTGGCCTACTGGAGAAGACGAGGACAGGACTTCAGTGTGCTACTGGGCTATTCCCAGAAAGCCAGTGTGGAGATGAAAGGCCTGGCTGCATCCCCAGGGGCACCCCGGCACCCCAAGGAGAATCAGCTGAAGGTGGGGACAGGTGCAGGGTATGTCAGAAGAAGCGGCTTGCAGGAAAGCTGCGAAGTGCCCAGCGACTGCAAATGGCAAAGTCTGGAAGTAGAGAGCTGGAGCCAGCCAAAAAAGGTAGGGAGGCAAATGTCTGAGGGTGACAGGGAGAAGCTGCTTCAAGAGCTGTATTCGCTGACCCTGGGAGACAGCGTCCTCAGCACCCAGAGCAGGGGGAAATCGCAGTCGTTGCCAAGGGTCCTTTCACCTGAGAGCATGAGGTGCGTGGAAATGCCTTCCCTGACCAACAACTCACTTAGCGTCACTAAAACCCCCTCCTACTCCCCAAACAGACCGAGTGTGGAACCAGCCAAGCACCATGGAACAGGAGGCAATTTCCTTCCCCTGGTGAAGCCCAAGTATGGGAGACCTCTCAAGCCTCCATCCTATGAACTGCAGCGGCAGACTAGGGCACCTGCAGAAACCGTGGGTTTCCAGGACCACTACCAGAAAGAGGAACCTATCTCCTACTTAGCCAAAGTCAATGAGCCAAGGCAAGATGCTGGCATTCCAGACTCTGGTTTGGAGCCCCCAGTGTATGTACCTCCTCCTTCTTACAAATCCCCATCTCACCAACACGTGACCCCACATTCCCCCAGTGAAGTGCCTAACACCAACACGTGCGCCAGCAGTGATCCACAGGGTCCTGCAGAGCGGGTTGTCCCCTGCCAACGACCAGCAATGAATACTTTTGAAGTGGGGGGTGACCCTTGCAAAGACAACCATTCTCCTCATGGGAAGCAAAGCCATGCAAGGCGCCCTGCTGACCACCTGCGTTCCGTTCAGTATATTCCCTTTGATGATCCTCGGATACGTCACATTAAAATTACACCACTGGAAGGTCTGCAGGGCAACTCTAACCACACTGAAAATGCAGGTAGTCCCAGTTCTGGTGCTTTGCAAGGGAGAAATCTTGAAGTGCAGTACAACAGTGCCTTTGTGGATGCATCAAACTTGTCCAGTTCTGCGAAGGGAGAAAGAACTTCCGACAGCTCCACCCATAGCAACAGATGGTTGGCACCATCCATCCGAGATCAGGAAAACTGTGCCTTGCCGGACCAAAGAGACAATTGTAGAGCATCTAATCACAGCCCCCGTAACGAAGCCAGCACAGAGTACACGAAAGGCAAGCTTTCTGTAAGAAATTCACATATGGACAGCACCTGTGAGACTGTTACAAAAGTGAAAAAGTTTGAACCTGGAACTGGGATGCAGAGCAAAAGGAGTTCAAAGAAAAAAATGAATGAAACTATATTTTGTTTGGTCTCCATCCCAGTTAAATCAGAATCCAATCTGCCAGATACAGATAGGAACAACAACATAACTCAGAGCTCTGATAAGAATAGGTTTGATAACAATGGAGCTTTGCAAGAACAAAGTCTCTTAAGTATGTCTTCAACAGACTTGGAGTTACAAGCGCTTACAGGAAGCATGACCAATAAAAATGAGTTACAAAAACAAGAGTTGTGGAGACCAGAAGAGTTCAAACAAATGAATGACCTCAGATTTATTCAGCCTACAAAACACAGAGAGCTCAAATATTCTGGCTCCTGGCCAGGTGATCAGTACAAAGACCAGCAGACTCAGACAAGTTTCTCTGAAGAACCTGAGAGCCCAGAATTTTTCCATGGTACAAAGCCTGGGAAGCCTGATAGTAGCAAACAGCTATCTCCAAAATTCCTGGGACGTACAACATCCATAATGGGGGCAAAACAGACAGGGTCACCTTCTGATGAGAGAGGCTGCAGACAGAGCAGTTACAGTATGAAGGGCCAGACTCACCTCAGCCAGTCCAGCAACAGTGCATTTTCTAGGACTGGCACCTCAGTCCTTCAGTCTCCCTCCCCAAAAGCCCACCAGAGCCAGCCTGTGCCTGTCCAAGAGAGGGAAAATGGCCTTCTTTCCAAGGGAGATGTAGTTAAGGGAGAACCAGGTGCTCCCTGCAACAGTACAGAACCGTTTGGGCAGTTCCTGTTGAAACCTGTAAGTCGCCGTCCCTGGGATGCAATAAGTGAGCTAGAAAGTTTTAACAAGGAGCTGCAAGGGCAGGAGGAGAGCTCAAGCAGTGAAGATGGTTTGGAAAGTGCTGCAGCTCCTCTGCAGGCAAGTGCCTTTATGCAGAGAAGGGAGTCCAGAAATGAGAAATCAAGCCAGGAGCCAAAACGTGGTGGGAAATCAGAAATGGTTGTGCCAGAGGTGCCTGTAATTAGGTCAGGAAGGGTTAAAAGTAAGTCTGAAAGTTGGAGCATGGGGACAGAGCATGGTGGCGAGCCAAGATATGGTGGCTCTCAAGGCTCCTCAAAGCCAGGAGGGAGCAGTGAAGGAGTCAGGCCAGCAGATGGAAGACTGAAAACTGAAATGGGGATGGGGGTAGCCAAGAGCAGAACAAGCAAACAGCCAGTTCATGAGGGTCCTGTCAAAAGAGTTTTGTCCAGTAGCCCAAGTAGTTCATGTGACAGTAATCCTTTCAATAACCCTGTCTTGCAGGAGATGAGTGAAGACCAAAATTACCTAGACTTTGTTAAACTGAGCAAAGCTGCAACTCCCACAAATGATAGGGTATTAGAGAGAGGGTCAGTAGTACGCTTGTCACTAACAAAGAGGAACCAGAGGTGCTCTGAGCCAGATTTGAGGTCAGTGGGACTTGATGTGGCCCCAGAACATGGTGCTAACAACGCTGATCACTCTTCAGATGCAAATGCAGTGGAAATCCCTGTGAATGAGTCATTGCAGGCAAGAGCTGCAAGAATTTTAGGTATAGATATAGCAGTAGAGTCTCTCCTGCCAGATGACCATGTTGGACCCCACCCAGGCACTAGCCCTTCAAACGGTGCTCAGGACTTTGAGTCATCAACAACAGGGAGCACAGCAAGTAACAAAGAAGGAAAAAAAGAAGATTCTTATGAAGGCAGACGAAAGTGTGGCTGGACAGAGAGTGCTCTCTTTGTCAGAGCAGGAGGGCGATCTTTATACCCTATTGAAAGCCAGGCCACTCTCCAGGAAGCCAGCGCTAAACCACTGGTAACTGAGCAAGTTCTTGAACAACCTGTGAGTCCCAGCCAAAGTGAGGACCAAAACTTGGTTTGCAAGTCAGCTGCTTATCAGCATTCAGAAAAGAGAGTGAGGAGCACCTCTAAAGTGATAGAGACACTCCAAGGCAAGCTCACATCTCCACCCAGCCGGACTGCCATGGATCGCTTGGTGCGAATGAAAGAAGTTGACTCTGTGTCACGCATGAGACGCCTGAGCATTAAGAGCGCAGACTCGGGAGAGGAGGTAGACGAGGAGAAGCTGTCAAAGGTACCAGAGGAGAGAGGAAGCAAACTGGCCAGCTCAGGGGCTGTTTCCAAGCGTGTTATCTCTCTCAGTGAAAATGGATGTTTAGGTGGAATGGACAAGAAGAAGATCGACAGAGATTTTTCGTTAGGTAAGAGCCTGTTATGGGAGATCCAGATGGGTACTCGTTTTTATGTAATGGGTATGATCAGTTTGCTTATGCCCACGTAATGCTGCTCAAATAGTAACAGGCTGTAGGTGGTACTATCCTCATCTGGGAGCCACCCACTTTGCTTTCCTTGTGGAAAAGATGAGTGTTCTCTGGTCCCATTTTAGGAATTGTTACTTTAAAACTCACTTGTGATACAGAAATTCATTCACAGAGACGGGAGTGCTCCCTAAGGTCTTATCTCTGTGTAATTGTTTCAGGGAATGGCCAGGCTAAAACAGTGGAGTTCAAAGACAGTCACTCTAATGCCAGTGTTTGGGAACATGTGGTCATTTAATCGTAGCTGTTCCTTGAATGCCATTTTTTTTCCTTCTCTAATACTTAAGTAGACACATATTATATCATAGTTCAGAAGAAACTAAAAATAAAAATCTGATGTTCTTCTATGAAGCCTCTGGGAAATGGCTGCATATAGGGGCCTGGAAATTCTCTCTCTCACATGAATATTTTCCAGATCAGATGTTGAGAATAACTATTAACCCCAGGATAAATGGAAAGTTGACTTTTTCAGTGAACACCTTTTTTTTTTTTTTTTTTTTTTTTTTTTTTTTTTTTACTATTTTTTGGTGTTTCTGATCTCTCTCTAAAACATATAAACTTGTGTAGTCCATATGCATCCCCAAAGTAAAATGAGCAGTTCCCTCTCTGAAACAGTTTTCATTTAGCATTTTTTTTAACAACTGAAAATCAGTTGTTGCTATAGACCTGTGTAAAGGGATAAATCTCCCAGGCCACCTGCCTACTCCATTAAATAAATTGGAGTGAGAAAACAAAGAGTGTGAAAGCTGTTAAATTAGTATTAATCTCCTCCTTCCTTTTTCCATCCTTTCTTTACAGTTGACACTTTGCATTGAAATCTGCACAGGTTATTAATTTAACCTTATTGATAAAAATCTATTCACAGTTTTCCAGTACAGAGGGACTGAAATTAAATGAGGTATACTTTAAACTGGATTTATGCAATTCCAAATGAAAACAAATGTTCTAAGTATTGACTCCATAGCCTTGAAGCCTTTTTCTCCATGTCTTTTTCTGTATCCCACATCTTTGTTTCTTTCTGCTCTGAACTGTATTTCTCCAGACCAGATTTTTCAAACAGACTGATTCAGCTTTCTTGTACCCATCAGGTCTAGTCTGCCCCACATGCATTTCATATGCTTTCCTCCCTTGGGGTTTCTGCTGGAGTGAAGAAAATAACTGTTGTGGTGACATGACTTCAGGGATGTATCAAAACAGATTGTGTGTGTTTTATTGGAGAGTTATTCTGCAGTAAATTAGGTCTAAATTTATCTCTCTTGCTGACAGTGCCAGGCTTATATTCTGCAGTGTGTTCCCACTGCAGCAGCTCCCTCACAGCCATAACAGCCCTCCCCATGTTTGGATGGCATGAATGTCCCTTCCTGCTGTGCATGTCCAGGTTAACACGCATGGGGTAGGCAGGTGGCTTCTGGCCTCTTTCCATCCAAAGAGACCCTGATTTGTTGCTGTGCCCAAAATCTTCACCTTACAGAGGGACTGTAGATTCATGTTTGTAAAAAAACCTGATGTTGTGTCTTCCTCTTTTAAATCTCACTCGAATTTTTACAATAGCTCATTGGTACCATTGAAATGAGAATTGAGAATACCCAAATGAAAATTAATCCTGGAAAACCATTGTATTTGTTGCTTTCAAAGAGTAAATATTCCATTCTAAAAGGCCACTCTATTTGGAGCAAGGTAGGGTGATGTTAGTCTTATAATTGCAGACTGGGCCTGTCACAGAGTCTGCAGCCCTTAGCAGAAACAGGCTTTCACATGTATAATGTGGCTTGGCAGGCGAACAGTCATCTCAGAGTAAGAGCCCTGCCAAAACTGAGTGCAAGAAGCTCATCTTACTATGCAAATACTGCCATTAGGAGAACATCTCTAAGTGTTCCCAAATGCATTGGATGTCTTTTCTCCTTTGCTGTTAGAAGACATGGGTCTGCTAATCTGGCTTTGTTTCTGTAGAGAGCATTTCAAATGAGCTTAACCAAATGTTGAATAAGCATTTCTGTGTCACTGCTAGAATTCCAATGTCTGTCCCTCTCAAAAGGGTGACCTGGCCTGTCAGTCTGGCACTTTTGTGTCCTTTAGGTTTAGGTGCTGAGGACATGGGTAAGCTTTCAGGGAATATACTGAGCCATGCAGAGAGTCCTTGTCTTGTGGCCTGGCTTTCTCCCTTCCTCCCCACCCCTGTCCTGCCACTCCCTGAAATTTTGTGGGGAATTCTGTTAATGTGAATGTGTCTGGCCTTAGGAAAATCAGGTTTCTGAAATGCAAATCCATTTTTATTCTTAGGTCAGCATGTCACAGAGCACTTCAGAATTTTATGTTCTAACACTTTAGATGGCAAAATATTTACGATCAAAAAAAAATGTTACTACTTTAGAGGCATCTTTGTACACTATCAGTGCATTAAGCTTAAAAAGATGCAACATTATCCTAGAGCACACTAGCCCTCAAAAACTTTATTTCTGTTGATTTTTTGCATTCATGTGGTGTCTGTTTGGAAATATCAGAAAAGGCTTAGCAGAAATCATAGGTGTTGCTGGCACAGACTCCTTTCTTGGCTGGACTAGCAGCTCAAGGAGGGTGGGCAAGAGAAGTGATAAAAGATTCTGCAACACAAATCCACCCACTGGGGCCAAATCCAGAAGTCCTTTCTTAGCCAGTTCCCCCTTGACGTGAGTGTGGATGTAGCAGATGGACACTTGCACATAGGAGCAAAAATTTCCCTGGAGGATTTTTATGCTTTTTATGTTTGAATGAAAACATTCACTCACATCAACACGAAAGTCCTGAGGATGAATGTTTTACTCCAAAGTGTGATATTTGTGTGTGGAATTATTTTCATGCTCAGCTGTTTAAATGTGAGTGCAGTGGGAGTACAGCCTACGGGAGGGACGTTTAAGGTTAGCACGGATACTCAGGTTGTGTAAGAGCAGAAGCAGCATGCGGCAGCATGGCTGCAGTGCCGGTTTGTCTGGGCCCCTCTGCGCCTGCAGACTCCTCCCTAGGTAGCCCTGGCTCCTTCATGCCATGGCTGTGCACATCAAGGGCAAGCCAGGTGTCTGCATGATGGCATTGGGCAGGCAGAGCTCACAGGGCAAAGCCTTTTCGTTGCAATCCTGTCCCAGAGTGACAAGGGTGAAGGAAAAGGTTCATGCCTGCTCACTACATGGCCAGCAGTGGGATAAATCCAATTAAGAAATCTGATAGAAGAGTGTCCTCAGGGATTTGGGAAAAGGAAAACCAACCTGTGGTATGTCCTGTGAACTGGCAGGAGGGAGGCTGGAAGTGAAGAAGAGTGTTAGCAAGCCATTCCAGTGCTTTAGTGAATAAGGCTGAAACATGAGCTGCAGTTTTGCACACTGAAGCAAGACAGATTAACCATAGTGATGCAATGCAGCTGTACTTTCCTGTTTTCTGTTGAATTAATCTGAAATGAAGGATTTGCAATCAAATGAAAAGACCCTGAAACCTGCATGGCACAATCACTACTTCAGCCTGCCTTACACACCCTGCTAGGATGCTTAAAGCATTTACTGGTCCTTAGTGTTCAGTACAAGGGAGAGCAAATCTTATGTCTTTTTCTTCCTGTCAAAGCACCTGAAAACTGGAAGTAATCACTTAGCATTCAGTGTGCTTGTTCCTACCTACCCAAGGCCTTCCCAAATTCTATCTTCATGCATGTGGTCAGAGTTGTTCCTGAATTATGCTGGTAAAAACACAGAAATTGGGTCATGAATGCGATATGTATCTTTAATGAAGCAAGCTTTATCAGCTTCTCTTTTTTTTAAAAAAAACTAGGGAAAAAATGTGTCATTTCCACAGCTAGAAATATTGACTAGATTTCACAGTACATTATTAATAGTGTTTTCTTGGTTTTTTTCCAGATACATATGACCCCACCAAAGTTGAAAAGGTGTGAGATTAATGAAGAGGAGAATAGAGAAATTTCTGCTCTACTAAGAATGTTTCACTGAATTTTTTTCTGGGTGCTTTTTGTTTGGTTTTTGTTCTTTAACATTTGGAAATTGTCTCCATTTGTGATGTTCATGGTGTACTGATAATGCCTTTACCACTGCCACTAGGAATTAGCTATTCATGTCTGAAACTGTTGCAGAGACCACAGAAAAACGACTTCTACATTGGAACCATCTGGCTTTGTAGTGTTTTTAAGACAATACCTACCACTGGCAAAGAGTTTTCATCTAAACTTTATTTCAGTCTTTAGCAAGGATAATGAAATGCATCAAGTGAGGTGTTACATTGGTGTAAATGTAAACATGGGAAATTTGTGAAATTATTTTTAAAAGAATGTGAATCTATAAGCTGAACTTCTAAGTATCTACATTCTAAACTTTGTTTAACTTAAGGGATTTTTGGCCATAAGTAGAAAGTGCTGCTGCACTGTGTGGGGAAAGGAATGTGAAAGAATCATAGCAAAGACTGATTGTGAAATTCTCTCTGACTTCCAGAGTTTGAATTTACTTGGATTAAATACTTGCCACCTATAAAGAAGAAAAACAAAACCCAAAAGCTTCTAAAAGATGGAAGACTTTTGTACTACAGTGTACAGAACATGTAATTATAGTAGCTGGCAACTATGTTTCAAACCAATGCAAAGTATACCACTGGCTGTTTTGCACTCGGTATTACCTGTTTTTGTTTTGCTGTTTAGAAATTCTTTATATGAAAGAATAGTAGCTGGTTTAAAATAGCCCATTTTAACAAAGTAACTATATTTCTTGTTACAGAATACTATCTATTTTTCTACGATGTAAACAATTGCTAACAAGTGGCAAGTATAAAGAAGTATTATTATTATTATAATTATTATAATTATATTTTAAGAAGACTTATTTCTCTGAGTGAAGGTGCCCCAAGCAGATTTCACTTATATATCTTAATGCACGCACCATATTGCCACTTACTTGGTAGTGCTACTTTATTTTGCTCTGAAAAAAAAGCCATCTATCTATCTATCTATCTATCTATCTATCTATCTATCTATCTATCTATCTATCTATCTATCTATCTATCTATCTATCTATCTATCTATCCATCTACCACAGGGTAATTTCTAATTTTCCCCACTCAACCTTTTGATTGTTCTTCTTGGAGCCACTTTCTGAAACACACTGAGAACTCTCCAGGCTGGTGCTGCTGCCATTCCATTCCAGGGACGCTGATCACCAAAAAGTGGGTTGGATCTTTGTCCCAGTGTTGCCGAGTGGCTCAGATAAAATACCTGCTTGCTTTCTTATACTTTGTTCCCTTTTACAGATTATGAGTTTGGATTAGGCCAGTGCACAAAAGTAAGCAAAACTAGGTTCTTCCCTGAAGTCACCAGGTGTTGCTGGGGAGAAGTTCAGGTGTCTTTTTGATGGCATTTAAATACATGGCTTTAAATATATTTTATCTGCACACACAAATGCATGAATTACAGAATTTATAATAAAGCCTATGCATTCTGCCCTTTGATCCTGAATTAGCCTGCTAATTATCTGTGTCTTAAAAGCCTTTATGTCCATTCCTGTAAGTTTTTTGTAAGTACCTGTGTACTAACATTTTACGGATGACTTGTTCATGTACTTCAGCAGTCTATTCTATTGGCCTTCTCTGGGTTTTAGCATAATTTTATTTTTTAAAATCTTGTAATTTCTTGAAATATTTTTTCCTAAGTCTGTAATTTGGAAAGAACGATCGGGAAAAACACTCATCCTGTGTTTTGGCAGCAAGAGTTTCTTGTCTGTAACACATGATTCTGTTACATATGGACTATTTAAAGCTTGCTTGAAAAGAAAATGTGGTATATATTTTTTTTTTATTAACTCTTGCGCATGCTGTGTAGCAATACTTGTTGACAAACTGTTCCTACCACTCTTTCTATACTCACCTCTCTTCATCACCATCTAGGACATCCAGGGATTGTAAATAGCTGCTAAACATGTTTCTCCCATAGTGCCTCCCCCCCTGAATTCTGCCCATAAAAAACAATTCTGAAAGAACTTCATCCACTCTCATCTTCCTACTAACCAGTGAAGCTGACATGCATAGCAATTAATTGAAAGTTTTAGTTTAACCTTGATTGCAGAAGAACTGTAAATTGTCCCATAGAAGCATTCATATTACCTTCTGTTTATGCCTACATGGAACAGAAGTTTTCTGTGCATTTTATTTTCTTCTGATAGGAATAGGTTTATTGATTCTGCAATGCATCTGTTTCATCAGTCATGTCAAGTAATTACTTTTCCAAAGCACAAAAACATCCAAGATCTTAAAAAAAAAAAGAAGAAGAAGAAGAGGCAACAATATTGCAGAGAAAGTTTTATTGACCAAAACCAAAGAATGAAAACCTAAAAAGTGGGTAAGCTTTGTTTTGCAGTAGTATGTGACTGACCAGTGGATGAAGGAGCAGAGTTGATACTCTTTTAAAAATCATGAATTCCTCTAACAGCATTGGTAGTTTAATTTGATACTATGATACAGACAACTTAGAAATCCATGGGGTACAGCTTTCTCAACAATTCTGCCTCAGTGTTTCTATAGTGTCAATGCCATGGGTCAGCTGTTGGAATGGACTGGAGTGTACCATAGCTGAATCACCTTTCCAGAAGCCTTTTGTCAGTTTGCAGTCAACAGAGAACTCCTTTTATGCCAGACATGGTTAAAAACCAGTAAATGGGATTGACAGTGCCTGTCTCAGTAGGTACATAAAACTGTCTTGGCAATAGCCATCCCTGGTAATGGCAACAGCAGGAGCTCAGGGCTGAGCGGGTGCAGAGGTGGAGGATGCAGCAGGCTGCTTCCAGTGCTTCCTGCAATGCAAGCCCAGTGAAAAGTGAGGAGCCCTGCCTTTATTCTAGGGGGAAGAGCAGAGCTATTGTTTTTACAATGTGCTGTGTATCCAGCTCATGCTGCTGTTATGCTGTTATAGCTGAGGAAGCTGAGGTTGGGGAAAGATCCTGGTTTCATGAGCATTCTCAGAAATTCATGCAAAACCCCCCCAAACCTGACTGATCCATACATTTAACAAAATGTTTAATGGGTACACTTGGGACCTGGATGGCTACAGAGGACTTGCCATCTCCTTCCCTTTACCCTGTTGAAATCCAGAAGGGACAGTCACATCCTGAGGGGCTGGTACCAGTAACAGCGGCTGGTGGCAGGGAAATAAAATCGAACACGACATTCCAGGCTTCTATTTCCTATATGAGGAAGAGAAGCCACCCGTGAACTCCGGGACTGTCGGATGGGACAGGACGGCCTCTCCCGGTGCGGCAGAGGCAGGGGGAACGGGGCTAGGTTGGGGAGCGGGTCGGGGATCGGGTCTGGGATCGGGGCTGGGATGGGGAGCGGGGGACGGGCGGGCTCTACCGAGGGCGGTGCATCTGGGGAGGGCAGCGCGCTCCCTCCTGCGGTTCCCGAGCGCCAGAGGGACGTTGGTTTCCCTGAAGAACCTCCTTGCTAGAGTCGTCTGGAACTAGACAAAGTGCGGTCTGAGCAGAGCTCTTCAGTGTTTGAGATGCCACCACCACCACAGCTACAGAAGGGAATGAGAAAGCAAAGGAGGGAAATGCCTCTGAATGAGCTGAGACCCTCGGTGACAGAAATGCTCAGTGATACAGTCCACCTGACCAAGCATCACTCATCAGATATTAACTCAAGAAGCCTTCCCCAGGCATAAGAAGGGCTGTTGTATTTCATACCACAGGTTTGTCTTTATTGAAAACACCAGCACCATGTATCAAAACCATCAAGTTTCCTTGACTCAGCTCCTGATGTGGGGAGCAAGTCTTTGTACTGAAACATCCAATGATTCTGGGAAAACAGGAAGGACAGCAATGCTTAAATTTGTAAAGTCACAGAATTAGCCTCTCACCCTTGAAAAATAATCATTCCTATCAAAGCTTATTTAAGGATAAATATTGGAATTTTGCAAAATATTTCTGTTTAGTATCACAAATCAACATAAATATCTAGAATCAACATCCTATTGCCTCTGCTACAGGGACAGCCAGCTGAAGATTAGTTTTATAGTGCTCAACCTTCTCTTTGGGTTAAAATGTTGATATGTTCTTCACTGCCTCTTTTCTCAGGAAAAGAAGAACAGTGGAGTGATTGGGAGAAATGCAGAAATCAAATGTTCTTGCATTTTAAAGGATAAAAGTTCTCGCAATTGTCAAGTGGGTCCTTTTGTCCAGCTTCAAAATCTGATAGGCAAGTATATGTGAGAAATGAATTTTTACTTGGCAGGAGGCTTCAGCTCAAAGAAGACAGACAAAACAGTGCTAAAAAGAATGGAGAGAACTGACAGCTTGTTAGACTTTTGAATGTTTTGTGTGAAGCTGTCCTTTTGGAAGACATTGGTATTTTCTTGGTTGAGGATCAAATAATCCCCTAATTTCCCTCCACTGGCAATAAGCCACAGTTCTGGAGCCCTAATTTACTGGAGTGGATTTTAATTACAAGTGGAGTCTAAAAAATTTAGACTTCTATTCCTCTATATAATCTAAATAAAGGTTTAAGCTGAAGATTTCATGAGATGATGAATATATCACTGAATTAATTAGAAAAATTGGAAAATTGTGATTTCTTATTCAAATTTGCATGAAAATGTTCACTGTCCCTCCCCTGTGGACTAAATTAAACCTGTTTACCATCAATTCTATTTTCAAAGAAAAAGGAATATTTCAAACAAAGAAAAAGGGAAATCCTGATATCAATAGCAAAGCCCAAACCACAGTGCTACCTCCCACCCATGCTGAAAAATATGTTTGCAATATGGCATGCAGAGCTGCACAGCAGGGAGAGGGTGAAGGGAACTTAAATCAGAATTGACCGACACATGGCTGAGATTAGAAATAGAAATGAAATTTCCCAGCCAAGAGAAACCACAATAACATACATATCATAAAATGAAGGAGGAACTTTCTACCCTTAACAGCCACAATCTCAGCTTTCTTTAGAGCTCTGGATCAGCAGAGAAAATAATCAGAACCATTCTGAAAGCCATTCCCGACCTGGAAAACAAGGAGATATGTGTGCTAGACAGTGAATCAATATCCATGTGTCTTTGTCCTTATACAATACAGATAATTCTCCACACTGTCTTTAAGATACTGTGGCCTTTCTCCAAAACTAATACTATGTCATTGCCTTGGTTTTCTTCTCTCACTATTCCACAGGCAGATTTAGTGGGATAAAAATAGAGGAAATAAATGTAAGCAATTGTAATACTATTTATATGATATCAGAAGATGAATGTGTTTTAAGAATTTTATTTGTATTTTTTTCCTGCAAAATGCAAATACTGTTTCTGAGCTTAAAAGTAAACTAGAGGAGTGCTTTTATTCAAGACAAGACATTTTCCAAATAAAGATTTTGCATGAGTACGCTACTCAGTGATGTTGTTGATGTTGTTATCATGCGGTAAAATGGAGCATGTGCTCTGATTTTTGCACTGCCTTCACGAAAGATAAACGTATTGGTGAAGTGTTAAAAGGCTGCAGTATTCTCCAGGGGTCTGATACTTCCAAACCTGGTGTCTACAGAATGAGGTACAGATATTTTTTTTATTTTAAAGAATTTCTTTCCACATTCACACTGTCTCAGACCAGCACAGACAATCATTTCCAGGTTGTGTTCCATTTGTTTGCTACCTGTAGGGCGTGTTCTGCCTCTGTGCGAGGGCAGATTCCTCCTTTACTTCCTGGCAACCAGCCATGTGCAGCAGCCAAACTTACGCCACCAGAGCATTTTCCACTCCATGTGAGTGTTTTCCCCTCCCTTTGCAAAAGTTGATATGGCACTGGGATAGTTTACTTTGGCTGTGTTGCCGTAAAGAATGGCATGTTCTGTATCTGTGTTGATAGGACTTCAAGAGAGCTAAGTTATCAAGTTAATACAATTTTTTTTTCCCCAGGCAAAACTGTAGTTTGCTCATGGCTAGAACGTGCAGCTCTGTCTTTTGTCACTGGCTCACAAGCAGGTTAGACCTTACTGTCACACTCTCATGTATTGCTGTGTAGAAGCAGTGGATTCATCCCAGTACCTCTCACATGTAACCAACAAACCTGTGGAACAAAAGACCCAACAGATCTGGGGAGGCTGAAGATAGAAATCATTGTGGCAGTTTTGCTCTCCTCTTCCTCATCCAGCCAATGTGATCTCACTATACCCTCTCCTTCACCACCGGCTTAAAGTATAAAAATCTCTAGTCCAGCATAATCCTACCTTCTACTCAATTTGAGTCTAGAAACCAATTTCCCTACATTTCTTCTGCTGGCAGGAGAATGCTTGCAGTTCTTTTCCATTGCTGATATATGGGGGTTTTTGTTTCTACTCTTTTCCTTAGTTTTGCTCCCTGAATCAATCCAAGCATGTTGTTCATTACTTTTTGCAGATGTACCTAACAGAATGGGCCCGTTTGCTATTAGCTACAAAAGGCAGAAGCCCAGGGTCCAAACTCTCCTGTTACATTGAGACCCAACATTTTGAAGAAAGGGGCTGGCCGTATGTTCGGGAACCCACACACAGCCCTGTAGGAAAGGTGAAAGCATTCGAGCAGAGACATTTCTGCACTTCCTACCACCCACCCTCTCTGTTGTATCAAGGCTGATGCCAGCCCCTCCAGCAGGGAGCCATCTCTCACTTTTGCTCCTGGATGTCACCTGGCCAGCACTCTCATGGCATGCATCAGGGGGCACATGTTCTGCTTGCTGCTACCAGGCAGGGACTGGGGCTGGCCAACACAGCCTGAACTTCTGCCAAGAAAATCTGTCAGTGCTCAGGCCCACCCTGGCCTGCAAAGCACATCAGTGGGAAAGTGTAGTGATGGCTAAGGATGAGCAGAGGTTGCTCAGCTCTCACTCAGAAGTTTCCTTGCTAAGTCAATCAAAAACCCTCCCAGATGCACTGCTTCCCTTCACCCCCTCTCCAGCTCTAATTGGGAGAGCCAGAAGCTCACTCACCCTTTGCCACTCTAGCCCATGAATGCCTGACCCTTGATAATCACATAAGACCCTCAGCTCTTATCTTACTCTCCACACACCTCATCTTCTTTATCTCTCCCACTGACCTCTCACAGCCCCTTTGTTTGACCTTTCTGGGCAACAATGGTATGTTACCACGTTCAATTAAAGCTATTTTATCTCTCAAAATCGTCCCTCTCTTGGGGGAAAGAAAAACAGCCCCCTGGGGAATCCCTTTGCACCATTCATGCAGTTAGGTGCTAGCACCAGCCTGCAGAAGTGTGATACCTCAGGAGATGATGCAGAAAGGAAGGAAGCCAATTCCTTCCTTTTATCCCTTAAAAGAAGATCACTTATTGTAACAAGAATTAAGATCAAGGCAAATTCCTGGGGAAAAATAAAAGGAAAAAACTCTAAAATCTCTTTGAGGTGCTGTACCATGGCTCTGTAGCATACAGTCTGTAGTACTTCCCAAGGACTGGCTGTCACTTTGCCATTGACAGCCAGTCCTTGGGAAGGGGTGGGCAGATGTTGCCTTAACCAGGGAGCTTCAGCTTCTCTTACCCCTTCCCTGTGTGATTTAGTCTGCAGCGTATTTAGGCTTTTCTTCCATGTACTGCCCCAGGTACAGCCTTCAGCCTTTCAGCATAGTCACAACACCACCACCAGTACCCTGAAACCCACAGAGCCATGAGCGTGGCAACCCGGCCATCTCACGTCATTTGAAGTGGCAGGGGGTTATGACATTTTTTGGGCAGGAAAGCTTGTCATTTGTCCCATTTTCTCATTATTGCAGCGTAATGTTTAGAGTATAAAGGAAGTCCTCTGCTCTCCCAGTGGTGGGTCACACTATAAATATCCCAGATGGCACAGGACAAGGAGGGCTGTAAAACTCAGGATGTGGGTCACAGGATGGCTGTCTGCTTGCTGTCTGAGGGAACATGATAATAAACTCTTCCAAAGAGCTCTGATAACACCACATGAAAGGAGTACAAACACTGTGGAGGGGATCTTCGGCTGCTGTAAAATGTCACTGCTCTCTTCAGTTCATGATATGCTGCTTTTCTTATTTCCTTCCCTTCTCAGCCTCCTCTTGAGTGCCTGGGGTTGAAAAGTATCCACAAACCATTTTTTGCCTCCTGCATTACTTTCCAGCTCCTTTTCCCTCTCAGTGCAGACACACCTCTGTGTTCCTGCAACAGCCTCCTTAACCTACTCAGCTTTCACACTTCAGCCAACAGTCCCCTGAAGGATATCAGCACCGTGCCAAAAATACAGAGCCCTTTTCCCTACCCCCAGGGGTCACAGGCACAACAGGGAGGTGATTCAGGACAGGCAAACAGAGGCCACCAGGTTCCTGGGATAGATTTTAAACAGAAACATTCCTTATGTAAAAATCATCCTTTATTCTCCTGGAGAAGTTAAAAACAAAATTCAGGAATTTTGTCAACTCATGCAATAAGAGGATGTTCATCGAGAACATTGTGCCTTTTACTGCAGTTTTATTATCAAAATATTATTGGGTATGTCGTTGGTGTTTTAATAATCCTGGGATAATGTTTTGCTAAGATTTAGAAAGAGTATTTGGGAGGAATGGGAATAACAAAACAATGGTGGATTGATTTCAAACTTTCAGAAATGGTCTTTGCAAACCCCCTTTTCCCCCCACCCCAAAAGCAGTTATTCATGGTTTATTCCCTCCACCCTCAGCCTTTCAAACCATGAAATCCTGGTGCGGACACAGCTCTTTGGAGTGCCTATTCCAGCTGAAGTTCAGTGGTTGGTAAATGCTTGGGACTGCATTTATATCTGTACAGTTTTGTTAATGGCTTCGAAATTACACTGCTTTAGCTATGCAAGTGAAGCAGTATAGTTTTCTAAGTCCACATTTCACCCAGACAGGGTTGAAAGGTGCAACTCATGGTTCCTGAGGCAAAGCAGATTTATTTCTTTTTTATTCTCCTTCCCCCTGAGATAGGAACTGCCCTCTGCTGCTGAATCAGCAGGATGTGCCCCGTGACACTGACTTTAGCTGTCTGGAAAGCTGTTAATGGGTCTGAAATCCATCCCCTACCCCAGCCTCTCACACAGCGTGCACGGGAGAGGCAGGGAGCCGAGCATACAGCATGGGAGAGGGAAGTGGAGACCCCTGATACACACAGCTGCTATCTGTGATAAGCTGCATCCTGTGCCATGCTCCACCTCGCTGCAGCAGGGAAGGCGTTTGAACTCCAAGACCCTTCCTCAGTTCAATCCCTATCTGACAAACACACAGCAGGCAGCTGGAGGAAAAAAAAAGCAAAGTTCAACCCATCCCAAATGACTCAGTTTCTGAGATTCCTGACCAATTTCCTAAAACTCTGCCCTGAGGATTTTTTTAGGCAGTGTCAGTAAATTTGAACGATATAAATAACTGAAGATGTTCATAATAGATGTAAATGATGGGTGGTGATGCAAAGAGATAGAGATGGGAGTAAAAGCACCTCAATAATGTGCAGACAGGGCAATAAAGAAACAGGCTGCTTTCAGGAGAGTGCGTTGTTTGGAATGCCTGCAGCTGAGCTCGGGTCTCCCACCAGCCACAAACCCACCCGAACGTGGCTGCTGTGTCCCCCTTGCACTGGGCACGGTCCCTCTGACAGCCGGGTGCCACGGCCCTCCTCAGCAGAAATTGCTGGGAGGGCAGCAGAGATCTCCTTCTCCACGTCCTCCTCAGGCACCTTTCAACCTCCTCACGTCAGCAGAGACAAAAGTCACGGCTCTGATGTCTGTCTTAACTTCGTGTCACCTTTGTCATGCGCCGCTGCCCCAACCCCTCAGGAGTGTCCCGACCCTAGGCCACAACCCGCGGGGGAAAGCCCGTGCTGCCCACACCCGGCCGTGCCGCCCGGGAGGCCACACGCCGCTCCCGTGGGGGGAAGGTTGCCACCGCTCCTGGCTACCTGTTTGTTTCTTTTCCGCCAAAGATTGTTGGTCAGTGGTCAGATTGTTGTCAGTCAGCTTTTTTCGCTTTTGTTCTGTTCATATTGGTGCTCTGGTCTGAGGCAAAAGGCGACCGGCGCGCGCCCGGCGCAGCAGCGCCACCTGCGGGCCGGGAAATGGCGCCGGGGGCGCTGCCCGCGGCCTCAGGGAGCGGCGGGGGGAGGCCGTGCCCGGCCGGGCACCCTCACCGAGGGACACGGGCTGCGGGGAGCCGGCATGGAAACAGGCTGAGGCAGGAAAGATTAGCGGGAGCATTCAGAGATAGGGTGGGGAGGGTGGCAGGCAGGTGGGACAGGCGGGACTTGGGTCCAAGTGCTGTTGAACTGGAGCCTGGACAAGGGACAGAAAAAGCTGGAGGGTGGGAGGTGAGGGTAGGGAGGGCAGATATATACGGTATGTCAGCCTTTTGGTCTGGCTGTGACATACTGTTAGAAGCATCATTTGGCAGACCTGGATAGGGACAAAAGTTTCAGGAAACCTTTCAACAGAGCTCACACTTCCTGGAATTTACCTGTGGGGCATGTGTCATAGAATCATAGGAAACCCTGAGTTGTAAGGAACTCGCAAGTATCATTGAAGTCTCTCCTGGCCTTGCACAACCCCCCCAAGAATTACACCAGGTATCAATTACGCCTGTGCTAAACCACTTCCATTTTAAGTCTCCTTAGGATAGGCATACCTGGGATGATGTAGCTGACTGCAGCACTCTGGTCAGATCTGCAGAGGCACCCATTGCAGCACCTGCTGTCCTGCTTCTAGGTGGCCAGTCCATCTACTGCCATCAACCAGATTATCCTTTCAGCATCCCTGAGCCATGTGAGTTCTTCTTCAGCAGATTCCCCAAAGGCAGGGGGACCCGCAACTTCATTGTAAGAGGATTTTCCAGGATTAGGAAGTGATCACAATATGAACAAAATTACTCAGCAGTGTCACCACATTCACCAGCTACCACTGACCTTTGAAAACTTCTGTGTCTGCTTCACTGGCATGTGCTCTCGGTTCTGAACAAAACACCTCTACTCTCACTTTGGCCAAAACAACATCAGCAACATTTGACTCTTCAGTAAACCCCTTAAGAGCATCCTACTTGCCATCCCTCCCACAGCCATCCCTCCCTGCCCTTGGTGTCATACCTGACTTGATCTTATTCACGCCTTGCACTCTGGCCAAAACCCTGTGTTTTTAATTCTTTCCTCTTTTTGAACTGGAATGCCAGTAATCAGTCTTCAGTCTATACCAACTAATAGTCTATTCAGACACTTTCTCCTAGTCCTACTGAATTTCAATTTTTTTTTAATACAAGATAGGATTTTTTTAGAAGGAAAGCCATTCCCTGAAATTTTAATAAAAAAGGAGTAAAAGTCAATGCATGGCAGCCACAATTTTCTCTGTCTGGTACAAACCCAAATTGTGAGGTTGGACTTAGATACTTCGGGCTACTGGACTCTTCTGGCAAGGGAGAATCTTTTCTATTTAACAAATACTTAAAAGACATAGGGTTTATTCCAATGATGGTTTTCATGGAAGCAGAGCAATAAGATACTGTTTTTAAAATTGCTTCAATTTTAAAAACAGTATCTTATTATAACAGTTTCTTCCCACTTGCCAAACCCGAGCAGCCAGAGCTCTACAGCTCTTTTCATGCCAACCATCCTATATTCCAGTCACAAACATGTAACTCATAATCTCATTTAGCTTTGATACTACAACTGACTTGCCCCATTCCAATCCTGTGGTTTCAGACCCACCAAATTTGACATTTCACACTTGTATGGAAAATAGCTTGAGGGCTAAAAAGTCTGTGGAGGTTGGCTTAGTTCTTCATTGTTGATTGGGTGGAGATGGCTGAAGAATAACTGGGAAGGGATTAGGCATTCTGGATGAGAAAAGCTGTGTCTTGGCATTTCTTTCATGGGGAGCTGTGTTCCAGGATGACTGGGATCACCCACAGAATAGAATAATTAATTGTTCAGCTGCTCATCAACCTCACCCATCACTTACACATTTTTTGTCTAAGTTTGAAAGAGCTGTTGCCAAATCAACGCCTTTTGTTCCTGAAATCCTTCTCAATTCCAAGTCTAACTTAGATTTTCTCCAACCTTTGAACTCAGTGAACCTCGGTTATAGGGGCAGGGACATTTATATTGAAATGTCACAACATGGGCTGGGAGAAAGAAAAAGGAATGTTTTAAGAGTGCAGTAGCATGGAGGTAATTTTTCACCCTTGATTCTGATGTAAACACATTTGGTGAACATGGCAATGTGTTCTGTGTGCTTCCCATCTTATAAAGTGGTGGATCTCTTTTGAGATCTGAAGGTAGAAAAATGTTGTACTAGCACTACATATTCATGACTGTATTCTCTGTTGTTTGTCATCTGTTTTTCTTAAAGCATTTGTTTTTCCAGCTGTCTACCCCTCCTCTCTTTCCTGGGAGATGTGCAAGTGCCTTGCTCCCTCTCTGTAGTGACACAAAAGGCAGGCAGTGCCATCACATTGTCTGCACTGTGTCAGCCTTGGCTTGTTACACAGCCCTTGGAATTCACACAGCAAGTCACACAGCATGGCATAAATTTTTATACCTATGTTAATCCCTTTGGAGTTTCAGACTAAGGAGATGAAGGGCAAGCAATCCAGATCTACCTGGGTGGAAAGAAACATGGCAACTGCATTTATTTGTCTCCCCTTCTCCCCTGAGCTTCCAATACTTCCTTTGATAAGGTAGGGTATTCATATGAAAGGTGTTGAAGAGGGAGAAAATCCGTGGTCATCATAGCAGGGGGAGAAAAAAAGAAACTGAAAAAGGAACAAGTTCTGCAAAAAGAAGCTACTATTGTTTCAAATGAGAAATGTATCAGTCTCTCCTCTGCAGGTCTCCAGAAGCATTTATCTGACTTTTTTCTACTCAACTGACCAAAATCAGAACACAGGCTGCCCTAGAAGGAAATGCCTGACAGACACAACCTTCAAATAAATATTTCTCAAATTAAATATTTTTTTTTACAAGAGAAATACAAAATCCATCCTGATAGAAATCTGCATGTGATGGAAAGAGCCAAGCAGCCCTCTTCTGCTTGGAGCCAGGGAACCCTCTTCAGGGACAACTACTGCTTCCTCAGGCCCATCTTCCAGCTCCCACTGCACTAAAGGCCAGGTCTGAGTCCGGCAGCTGCAAGTCTGACCTTCTGGCCAGTTCCCAGCACCTGCAGGCTGCTTCCTGCAGAGCCACACCAGCTGCTTTCTCAGGCCTCTAAAGGGCACAGATTTTCTTACACTGTTTTTCTACACATATTTATTTGCATAAAATGAGTGTTCTTCAAACTTAGATTCCTTTATTTTCTTTGTAAGATCAAAAGCCTAGAGCCCTTTACCACAGCTGTGTGTGTTGCTTAGCATGTAAGCCAGTTCTAAAAGTCTACACAAAACAGCTTTGAGGGGCTCTTTTGCCTGCAGTGCAAGAGACTTTAGGGGAAAACTTGTATCAGTGAAAACTAAATTCAAAAGAATAGACATGAGCATAAAGCCAAAAACCTGAAACTTAATTTACAATGATAAATATTCAAGCATACCTTACACTGGATATCTAAATCAGAACCCTTTTGGAGTTCCTGTTTCAGTTCCCACATTTTAGCCCTCAGAAAAATAGGTAAAGAGAGGCAATGCTCATACAAATAGTGTCGAAGTAATGCTTTTCCTTTCTCTTCCAAACAGGGCTTTCTACAAATGAACAGTAATATTTTGAAGAAGCTATCTATAGGAAGAAAGAAGGTGATTTATATGAGTGTTTGTTTTCACCTTAATCTAATAAGTGACCAGTTATGGTCTGTGAACTAGTCCTACAGATTGTTAGTGTAGAACAGAGATCTAGCAACTCTTCAGTCTGAAGAATCTTGATACTCACATTAAGTAAGAGACTCTATCACTTTTTGGCTGTGGCTTTAGTTCAGTACAACTCTTGGTGTCAGTCTAATCTCAGTGAATGTCTAGAGGAAGATGTAGAGCATTCTCCACAGTCCTATGTCTGTAAAATACACCCGTCCTTAGCTTATTAGTTTTGAACCCTGTGTAGAGAAATGCTTTTAGGTCTTACATAAAGTGCTATTTTGGAGAGATCTAGCAAGACTACTCATTATTTGGGTTGAAGAGTTTTCTCTTTTATAAATCCCCAGTCTTTCTGTTTGTGATTTTGACAATCTTTTTAAAAATGTTTCAGCAGGAGATTTTCAGCTTAAGTTACTTTCAACATCCACATCAAGGATCAAAAAATGTTGGTTTTTTCATGCCCTGAAATTCTTGAATGGTCTTTCTTGTATGGGTGATGGAATGACTTAGTTCTTCCATTCTTTGGAAAAGACTTGCAGTGTGGAAAAAGAACTGACTACAGTGCAGAACATGGAGAAAAAAGAACAGCCTTTGAAAGACCGGAGCAATTTTCAAGGTACATTTAGACTGTGATTTTAGAAACTTAGAGTCCATCTTCTCTGAGCACAAACAGAAGGGAAGCACATATTGCAGCCAGGAAGGACAGGGATAGAACGAACAGTAGTGTCCCAAGAAGATGGACTGTCCTTGTCCCTCTGTCCCAGGTGATGCAGGGCACTTCATTCAAGCAGTCTTTGAAGAGGTGGGAGGTACCACTGAAAGCCGGTGGTAGCTGTACTTTGGGTAGATGATGTGCCAGGCTTAAAAATCCTGAAAAATCAGGAAAGACACACGTCAAACAGAAAAATCAATTTTCTTGCAAGCTCTGGCTTTCATGATTTATCTTGGTGAGTACAGATGGGATCTTCATTCACGGACATGTGTTTTCTGTGGAGGAGAGTGATGACTCCCCCAGAAGGATAACATGGCTGTGTCATTCAAAGTTCTGAAACTGAGCATAATGACCTTATTTCTGGTATCGCCTGGCTTTTGAATCCTTGTCTTGGCAACCTTTGGTTTGTTCATCTAATCGAAGTTTTATGTGCCATAATATGACTCTGACAGGCTGGAATGCTAATTATTAGGCAGGCTTCTTAATCTCTTCCTAGTTTTACTGTTCCACACAGAAAAAGCCCAGCTTTGAAACTGGGTTATGAAATATGATTGACCTAAAACTACAGTTTTCAGTCATCAGATCCCTGGAACAACTGCTGTGGAGTTTGTCCAAGGTGACTGCTTTTTGCCAGTCAGCTTGCATCTGAAATTCAGGTTCTTCCCCTCTACTACATGGTTCTTGGTTTGCAAATGAAAAATATGGATTTGAAGCATCAAGGCTGATTTTCCTGATGTTCTATTGTTGATGGCTGGCCAGTGGGGTTTAACTAGATATACTTGAATGTTGCCATGTGATTAGAACAGAATAAACTTTTTGGAATAAAGATAATATTTGGATAGTTTAACTTTTTCTTTTCTTTGTGAATTGACCACAAACAAGTTATGACTATTTACAACATTTTTGCTTAATCAAAATTACTCAGTGGATAACTCCCTGGTCAAAAGCAATTTAAGCATATATCTAATATGCACTATTTAGGCACTGAATGAGGAATGAATTCATGACTCATAAGGGTGGTTTAGCACCTCGTTCTCCCACTGGGCAAGTAAAATTTAGCTTCAGTTTTTGTGTAAGATCACTCCCACTGCACTAGTCCAAAATTTCCCTTTTCTGTGAATGTTTCCAATTGTTCCTCAGAAATCTACTGCTTGGCACAAACAATAGATGTCAAATTCAATGTGCACTTGGACACCTGCAGGGCCTCTGGAAAACAGCTCCCGATTCCTAGACAAGTATGAACAACTTAAAGGCAGTAAATGCTTCACTTCACACTTCCTTGTTATTAAAAAGCCAACACACTTTTTTGGCCTATATGATATCACTAAGTAAAGATGTGAAAGAATGTTTCCAGATAATCATTTGTACATACAAAATCTGGCCAGGGAAATTGCTTGGTTGTATACAGAACACCCTGCAGCATATCAGATCGGCAAGAGCAAAATGCTTATAACATCACATAATAATCAAAACAAGTAACAGTTTCCCTTGTTCACTTCTATAGGTCTGTTAACTCCTGGCTGTTGTGGATTTTGACCAGCTCCAACATGTCTGATACTAAGTTGTACAATGGTTCCTTATACAATTACTCACTGGCTTTGTTAATCACATTATAGCCTTTTATGAATTTTGAGAGTATAAAAACTCATAAAAATTAGAAACTTCCACATTTTTTTGTAAAATAATTTACTTGTCTTTTAATAACAAATATAAAAGTTCAGTGAAAGGACAGGAATTTTTACTCAATTGCTTTGCACTCTAGACATAAAAGCTAATGGTCATAAACTGTTTTTAGGGGACAGAGAAGAGGGAAGGAGACTAGAAAAGTTTTGGTCTGTCCTCAGGATTTCCCCACCTGGATTGATTGAGTCGTTGCATTGCTTCTGCCAGCACAGACAGCACTGTACATAGCTGTGCTGTTTGTATTGAGCCCCATGGGCAGCAGCAAGGTTGCAATTAGGCTTGAATCAGGACCCATGGAGGAACTTCACCTCAACTGGGTCCAGTCAGCACTCTGACTCCCTTGATGGGCAATGAAAAGAGGGGGGTTATTGGAGAGCCTGTTGTTTTAGACACCCATTTAGGATGAGACATGCTCAAGACTCAGCTGCTTGCACTGACCAGGTCCCCGCTTGCTATTATTATTTATTATGCCATTATTTATTATTGCCATTATCAATTATTATGCCATACCCAGACATCCCACACATCTCTTGCATTGTGGCTCCCACAGCCACTCGCACTAGAGCTGCAGCTCCCCTTGCTAATCTTGCTGGGTTGTACTTACCAGTCTGGCTGGCAAGTCACTCCAAGTGTAGAAGACGTCTACAGGGCCTCAGCATTTAGCTGAGTGATTCTTGGAGACAGGAGAGCTACACTGGGGAGGCAGTGAGCAGAGGGAGTTGGGACTCCCTTGTTCCTTGTGAGTTCCCCTGGAGAGTAGAAGGAGCAGAGTGTTGTACAGAGCAGCACAACAAGCCCAGTGTGGTTTTGTCTTACTGAGACATCTCCTGGGATGTCAGCAGGTAAGAGGAGAGATTGAATTCCTTCTCCAGATTTGTGTCACATTTCCATACCAAACTATTCTCAGTCCAAGAACCTTGCTCACAGGCAATTCTCCCCATAATTCAGATTTTTCTTTCCTCTGTAAATCACATGCACTAGAGAGCCTCATTTATGAAAACAAAATCTATGACAAAACCCTCCTAACACCAGTAAATCTTCTTTTAATGAATTGGGACTGTAGCTTCAATTATGAAGCTGGGATGTGATGGCTGCTAAGTGAACCATGCCAACAACAACACTGAGGCAGATCACTGTCATAAGGGTGTTAGGAGAGTCTTGGGAAAGGCTTGGATGCTCCCTCTTTCCCTTCAAGCACTTTCACATCTGCACTGCATTATATCCCCATCCAGATGACTTTGCTGGGATCTCCAGTGTTCTTGGGAGTATTAACATTATAAGAAAAAAACCATTAATTTATTTGTTCAGTCTTCTACATAAATATACCTATAGTCTAGCATGAAACAGCTCACGTTTATCTGGTTTGCTTTGTTTTCAAATGCACCTAGCTTGGATTTTCAGTTTTACAGTGTATGTAAAGAATTAAACCCTTTAATTACATTGTAAACCCTCTGGTTCATTTTTTTACCCTGTTTCTGTGCACTACATACCATAAGACACTACTCTCCTTTAGCATTACCAGGAATAAAGCACTTCCAGGTATCCTGTAGAAGCTGGATGGACCACTCACAGGGAGGGGCAGATCTAGTGACTCCTACATGGATAGGTGATGTGGGAAGAATGAAGCTGCTATTTCTGTCCTCTCCCTTGGCAAGGATATTTGGGCCATCCATAAGACACAGGGTGTTGCCAAGCCCAGTTTTCTCTTTAACACTGAGAAATTGCCAGTGGACACGTGATAGGTGATGCTCTTATCCTTTCTGGCCCTGGGAACAGAGAAAGCAGCAAAGCACAAACCTAATGTTCACCCTCAAACCCTCCTGCCCTCATCTGTGACCAATGTGATGAAGGTACTGCCGTGGAAGAATCAGATTGTTTCAAGTCTAGGATGATTTTCACCCGTTCTTGTCATAATGATACCAGTAATAAGCTTTTCTTGTTACCTCCTTCTTCTGTTGACCTCCCAGGGTAGCTGTCTTAAGTCATCTTGGTACCATAGTAAAACTCAGTATTGCAGAGGACTTCTTTGACTCTATTTTAATTTTTGAAAGTCTGCACTTGTCCTGTTCTCTGTCTTCCTGCACCAGTCTGGGTCACGTTGATTTAGTGATGGAAGATTCCTTGCTTGAGAAATTGGAGAAGGGAATATTAAAACAATAAATTTTACTTACTGGAATGCTTGGCCAAGAGACACCTGTTCCTGTGGATTTTTATCACTTGAACTGCAGCACATAGGCACTCTAGTGGACTGCAAGGTGGACTGCAAGTTTGCTAAAGGGAGATCTCTGAAAAGTGAGAAGAACTACTGAAGTTTTTCCATGTTTACCATGTGCTGTTCCACCTTCTTTCCATAAGTTACGTGGTTTCCTACCGGTAAGGAGGAAAAGATGTCTAAAGTATGAACATTTTCAACACATTCATCTGAAACTTGGCTTCTGCACCATGTTAATGATTCAACTTTTTTATTGCCTTAGTTTTGTGAAAGTGCCTGGATTGTACACGAGCTTCAGTTTGGGGGAAATTTCAAAAACTTTGGGGAATATTTAGCTGCAGACTTTGTGGTTTTCTTATTAAAACAAAAAAAGAGGGAATTTATTGGGTTGCAGCAAATATGTATTCTCATGCATTCCCTTACTTTCAAAATATTGTGATAAAAACAGAACACATCCTGCACACAATGTCTGTTCTTAACCCTAACACAATCCTGAGTTCATGCACAGTCCTGCACAGCATGGCTTGGCAGGGCAGGGGTGACCATACAGGAGCTGTGTGTACAGCTGCTGCAAGAAAGGTAACAGCTTTCACCTGTGTGTACACTCAAGCCTAGGAGAAAGGCTGCAGATGTTTCAGCTTCTGAAAGGCCACAGCATTTTGGGGTGCATCAGGGGAGGGATGTGTGGGTGCTCATTTGTCATTCTGGTGACAGCTACATGACATCTATGGTGCTTGGGAATTTGAGGATGAGTATTTCCCCTGATAGTTCAAAACCAGCTGGGGGCACATCAGTAAGGTCAGGCATTACTCATGAGTCAAAAATTAGTCACTCTTTATCTAGATATCAAACTGTAAATGTTGTGGTCTGGAAAATAATTTTGCAGTTATAGACTAACCCCATGGACTTGCAGTCAGCTGCATTACCCAGAAGGAGATTTCAGGGAAGGGTGTGGCTGAGAAAGCAAGAGAAAAGACCCTAGGACTGTGGCCAGCATTAGTCAGAGGAACTGCTCTGTTGTTGTATTACAGCTGCACAGTGTTTTTAACCACAAACTCTGTTTCAGACCCAGGCTGAAATGGGTGCCACAGAGGTTTGTATGGCAAAACAAATTACAAATCCCTCATGACACGTTTGAAAGTCCTTTGAAAGCATTGTTTGGGCAGCAGCAGGACTCTTGTCAAACCCTACTTGGGTTGCAGTCTTATTTCTAAAGGTACAGCTATACAAACAAGTGGCTGTGGGGAGATGCATGTACATCACGTTTTCCACAGCAAGATCCCATTCATGGCCTATGGTAAGTGAAAAGTTCCCTAACCATAAAGGGAAATTTGCTCCAAGGCAAGAGGAAGAAGTTGGCACTAGCAGTTACATTGACACTGCAAATCCACACCTCCATTCAGAAATATCTGTAGCTGTACCCTGTGTTACTAAAGCACTTGTTAGAGGGGCAGTGCTGCAAGAAGCAGCTGTGCAGAAGGTACCTGCAAAGTGCTAGGGGTGTTGGAAATGGATACATCTACTTGTGCTTTCAATGGGAAAAGGGAAGTGTGTCCTTTTACGTGCCTATGAGTTACAGTGTTATCTGCCTCCTCCATCCATGGCCTGGAAAATTCTGGCTAGTGAGATGTTTTCTATGTGAATCCCAATCTAAACTCTCACAGTTAAAAGGAGATGGGCTGAATATGCTGTCTGCTGCATTGGACACAATGAAGTGCAGAAGTGCTGCTGTAGGTACTTGCAGCATCACAGGAAAACAGCTCCTGCACTTCTGACGAGCTCCTATGGGCACAGCATGGCCTGGGCTGGTGGAAGGCCCATCTCAGTGTGTGGAGAGGACTTAGACTCAGTGTAGACTTAATTTTATGGACTTCATTCACAGACTTCATTTTATCTGTTACTCTCTTTTATCTGTTATTCTCCTTTATATGAGCAAAAGGAAAACAGTGAGTGAATGAGACAAGGGTTGTATTTGAAGTCTACCCATATTTCCCCTCCAGCTAGAATTTCAAGTGCCTCTAATTCCCTAAATTAGTGACAAGGTTAAATACTGCCAGAGAAATATGGGCTAAGGTTGGAACTCCAGCCAGCCAATATCTAGGTAATAATTTAAAATGTATTATTCATGAACACTTTATTACTGTTCACATTAAATTATAATTCTTTCAGTACCAATGTCTCTGCTTCACATGAGTGGTGATTAATATTAGCTGCTGTTCAGCCCTTTCCAGCCAAGTAAAATCAGTCTTAGTTCATTCTGTCTTGCTTGGATCAACAAACATGGAACTTGATGAACTCCCCCTGCTCTGTGACTTATCTTTCCAGGATGGGAGGGGGAACATACCACCACAAAACATTCCACAGCACTTTCCTTTGACAGCACACAGTCCAACTCATGCAAGGACCATGAGAGGGCCACAAGATGCTGCATGTGCCAGCTCCTCTGTCTGCCAGCACAGGTGAGGCACTGGGCCTGCTCTTCTCCACACAGCTGCTTTGGGAGGGCAGTTCAGCAGTGCAGTGGGTCCTACAGTTAGTCTGCTCCCCAGAAAGATTCAGTGAGGGACATTCCCTCTTTCTCTGTCCTCCCGAGTATTCCCTGTACAAGGCAACAGGTTGGACACTGTGAGAGCAACCCTGGTGTTGGGCTGGCAGCACAGAAGGTCCAGGCTCTGAGGCAAGTCATGGGAAACCAGCCTATCCCTTGAGTGAGGCTGGCACATAATGATGGAGACTGGAAACTTTGGGTATACCCAAACCAATCTCTATTAGGAGTTTTAAAGCTGAGCACTGGGAATGTTTTTAAACCACGAAAGCAATGCCAAAAACAAAACCATAGAATTATGTCAGGTTCTTTTGGTTAAATCTAAAGTGTTCCCAGTATTACTTGAAAACTAGAAGCAGACAATATTATCCATTATGCTATAGATAACTTGGCTGCAGAAATATGGCATCAGCATATGCTGAAAAGTAAAAGCTAACATGATTGGTAGACTATTAATTCTAGCATCAGACTTGCCTGCATGAGATCCATATGTACAGAAAATAAAGTCTTTGGAGCAAAAACCAGAGTTTCTGTATTGCTGCAAAGCAGGTGGAAGAGGTCTAAGCATTAGACTAATAATTGTGATATTGAAAAACTGGCAATGGTCTTCAAAAATGTTTGCACATTTAAAGAGTTGCCACAGACTTTTGGTTCTATTGAAGGTGGATGATATCCATATGTTTCATTCCACTGAGCTGGTTAGGTTAACTTGGATCTGGCATCCAGGTAGGATTTCAAAGCACACTACAGCTACTGGAGTTCATAAAAGCTGTGATTACAGAACTTGGAGTCAGTGCTCTGTGTGATGCAGCTTGCATGATAATACATCAGACACTGGCCCCCAGATTTCCCAAGGCTCTGTTTTTTTTGCACTTGCTGTTTCCTAAGTGCCTTAACTCAGAAACTGAAAATACTTCTTTCCTCATTTATAGGCGGAAAAAATGGGACTTGATTAAAGACTGTTAAAGACTAGATATCTGCTAGTATTAGATTAGCCCCACAGAACTGCAGTGGGAACATTCTCAGGGTACATGAAGAAGAAATTGCATCCTGCTGAGTTTTGGCAACAATTTCACAGGGGAAGGTCCATAAAGAAAACACTATCAGCAAAGCTTGTGAAAACAGACTTCAAGATCACTTGATTCAAAAAGTCCTGTTAAGTCATGTTAAATGTTTTCTATGCATCCATGAAGGTTTGACAGCTAGTGTCTCCATATCACTGAAGCCTGGGTTAAGTTACAAATTAGACACATACCAACCCTGCTAGACTCCCTCTCATGAATCCAGCTTAGCCCTTTCAAATGAATTTGGTTATAGCCTTTTCTGGCCTGATCTTCAGTATTTTAACACTAATAATGTATGTTGCAGTTCATCTGTCCCAGGGTTTTTGTTTCCTCGGTGGGATCTGAGGAAATTCATATTCCCTTTCCTGGGAAAGGCAGTGATTTCCTCATGGTGAACGAAAGTTTGCCACTCTCTGCTGAAATAGCTCTCTCTCACCCAGGAACATGCTGTGCTGTGCAGCTCCCAGCCATGCCTCATCTGACCTCCAAAAGCCACCCCATACCACATCTCAGTCATGGGAATTGTGACAGCCAGAGCAAACCCACAGAAGATCAGAGATCAGTAGACCCTTTCCTATCCATGGCCTCTCCATCATTTTAATGCTACCACATTTAATTAATTCCAGAAACTCCTATGTTAAAAATCTCATTTGCAGCTGAAGGAGAAGCTCACCATATACTATTGGAAACCTGAACAGTAATTTGAAAAATCACTGCTGGTCTAGATCTAATTGATATAGAGAAGAAGAAAGAAAAAGAAAGAAAGAAAGAAAGAAAGAAAGAAAGAAAGAAAGAAAGAAGAAAAAGAAAGAAAGAAAGAAAGAAAGAAGAAAGAAGAAAGAAAGAAAGAAAGAAGAAAGAAAGAAGAAAGAAGAAAGAAAGAAGAAAGAAAGAAAGAACGAAAGAAAGAAAGAAAGAAAGAAAGAAAGAAAGAAAGAAAGAAAGAAAGAAAGAAAGAAAGAAAGAAAGAAAGAATAACAGTGCAGTTAAAATTCTTTCACACACACCTGATTTCTACCCCTTTTCCTGATGTCAGGCTGCTCCTCCATGCCCTGAGGTGGGTAGTCTCTGTCTGGTAGGGCTGGGGCATTGCAGCTAGTCAGGGACAAGCAAGGAGGATTCTGATGTTCAGGCTGATGTTCAGGCTGATGTTCAGGTTGGTGTTCCCTTTCTTGATCTAGGATCCACTTGAAGTAGTTTTCATAAGTTTTCTAACTTGCCTTTTTCACTCCTTTCTCTTTCTGCACTGGTCTGCAGCTCCATGTGCTCTGGAATTTACTATATGTAATGCCTTTTACATACGTTTAGTACTGTTTCTTTTTCTAATTATACTCTAAAACCAGGTTTGTCCAGTTCCAAAATTCATTGAACTAACTCTAATTGAACTTTATTGAAGGGAGGGGTATTTATAGCTGTGGGATCACCAGTGCCTGCCTGTGCCACATCTCTTGCTATCCCATGCCTGTGCATCCTGTGCTATGGAGATCCACTTCTCCATAGATGTGGTGGCCAATTTGCCCACCCCTACGCTGCATTATTGTATATATGTGTTGATCAAAAATAGCTTATTCTGCACAGAATAACTTCAGTCTCTGTAAAATTATGACCGTAGCATGCAAAGATGTGCAAAAGGAAAACCAACTAATTTTGCACACATGGTCACTTAGAGAACTTAACTGCCACATCTAAATGAAGCAAAACAAAGAAAACAAAACAAAACTGCAAGCAGATCAAGAGGAGTTCAGGCACAGCCCAAAATACTCAGTCCTGAGTATTTTGAAATCCAGTGCAAAGCTTCTGGCCTGAGAAAGGCAGTGCTACACTACAGGGCTACCTCACCACATGATGCCCTGCTCAGCTTCACAGGCAATAATTTTTCCAGTGCCTCACCTGAAAATAAGATTGCAGGCATTGGAGCATGCAAGGATGGATGACAGTGACACATGAAGGCAACACCATGTTTCAAGTGTTAGGCCAGTCTGTGCTTGCTTTTTTTGATTAGCTGTTGAACAGCTGCTTGTGGGGAAGTGTTGCTTTGGGTGATGGAACAGTATCTCCTGCTTTTCATCTCTTGAGCTTCTGGCCTGTCTTAACAGAGGCAAAGGCTGGGTCTGACAACTCTGCTGCATCCCAGCAGGCCTGGGAAGGTGCACCTCCCCAGGATTACCCTGCTTGCTTCCAGAAGACAGCAAAAATCTTCACATTTGGCATGGGCAGCATGTCAAAACTCTTTTCCCTTTCAGACACATTTTTTCACAGATAAATAGCACGTAAGAATTTTTGGCGTCAATGCAGTATATTCTGTTCTTTAAGGAGATATGAGTGTCCACGTCAGCATCAGTCTGGTTTTCACTGAATTAGAGCCATGAGGCACTGGGCACTTTTATCCTGAGCTGTCAGTAGGTCTCTGACCCTGACAGTCCTGCTGTAATAAGATACTTAGTGCCACCAAGCAAGGAAAATGCAATTTCTATCTGCAAAATGGACACACTTCATTGGGTAACAAATGAAGCAGGTCACTGTCTGTATGGGCTGGCAGTTATCTTCAACTCCTTGCTCCTTGATTTACTGTGTGTGGGAGCAGCTTGGCACATCAATATTGCAAATTAAATACCAAGCAGATAGGTGATCTTTTGAGTTTGCATCTGGGAAGGAAACAACTTTCAAACTGAGGTTCAGCTCTCCTTCAGTTCAAATCATGGAACTCAGCTAATCAAAGTGTTTGATCAGCAGTTTTTATGCAGCTCCAATCTGCACAGTCTGTTCTGGGCTTTTTCTTCTCCCTCTCCCTCTCTCTGTCTTGATCTTTCAGCAGTAAAATTTTGCTTCAAAGGCTGGTTGAAGCTTTTAGACTAGTATTACACCACTCACTAGTTAAGTGGAAGCTGCTTAAAATCCTGCATAATTACATTGTCTTTGTGTATCTGTTTTCTGTGGGGCCCTTCTGGTGTGTGGAATCAGTGGGCCTCTTAGAACTATTAGGGCCTGGCAGTTAGACCAATGAAAATGCTAATTAGAATGGAGAAATATATTGTATGCACTCCACATGTTTAACTCTAAAAAATATGAAAAATCCATAGCCTTAACACTCTAAAAATGTCAGATCGTTCTCTCAGACAATGTCTTGGGAGTTCTATAAGCCTTGGCAGAGATAATTTTGTAAATGCCCTCCTGATAATTAGATCCACATGCACACAGGATACACCATGAGCCCTGTCTTGCCTTTCAGCCTCAGGCCTGTGACAGTGGCTTGTGTTGAACTTCAGGGTGTGTTTTAAAATAGCACAAAAAATATGTTAGCTAAATATTGAAGCTCCCAAATGAAGCCCCTGGGCTAGGAGAGGCCAGTACCCACCCCAGTGTAACTCTGCTGTACTGCCTTGTGTCACGTCCTTCACAGCCAGATGCTCCATCTCCTATAGGACCTCTGTCCCACCCAGGGTACACAGCCTAGTTAACCAACAGCCAGTCAAGAGGTGGGTTTCATCCTGTTCCTCATAAGGTAATCCAGGACCCTGGGGCCTGTGGCCCAGGGCAGGGTCAGAACTCAGACCCCAGACCCCACAGCTGGAGCTCAGCAGCCAGTTGCCAGCACCCAGTAGAGCTGGTGAGAATGTGGCTGTCCTCTGCCTTCTCCAGATATCCCATCCACCCCAACAGACATGGCCCCTTCCTCTTCATCATCCTCCCCTTCTCCCTTTGGGCAGATCCCACTGGTTCCTCTGTCCTTTACTTCCAGCTAAAGACAGATGTTGAATTCTGCCCTTTGCCACTCTGTTGGCAAAGGGACATTTGGGACCCTGTGAGGGAATTTGTGCCTGGCCCAGGGGGACCATGGGGCAGCCCACAGCTGCTCAGTGCCTGCAGCAGCAGGAGCATGGTTTCTGGTGGCACATGTCTGGGCCAGTGCCATGCAGCAGCAAAGGGCAGTGGGACAAGCTCACTGCTGGGGCACCTCGAGAGCTGGGCAGCTTCTGTCTCCATACAGCATGTGAGAAGTGCAAATTCTCTGAGGCAAGAGTTATCCTTAACTTGGGGAATGCTCTTGGAAGGACATACATCTGTAATGGGAATGCCAAACCTCTGCTGCAGCCCAGGGGTAGCTGGAGAAGGCTCATCAGAGAGGCTGCAAAGGAGGCTGATAATGTTTACAGTGGGCTGAGCAGCGTGTGTTTTATTTTAGCCTTACTCTTGGAAATGGATGAACTTCTTTAAACTACACTCCCAGTGTCAGAGGGCCTCTTATACTACCAGCACTTTGCTACAGACCATTTCTGAAAGATGAAGAAGGTGAGAGCACATTTGATCCCACTGGAGGAAGGGCCCACTTAGCCCCCTGCTTTACAAGCCTCCCCACCTGCTCTTTGTGGCCCACAAAGCCTCTCATGTGCTCCAGCTCTCTGCTCTGCCATGGGTTCAGGAGGGAAGAGGCACAAGGGGATGGTTCCCCCACATGCTTGGCCTGTGCCAGGACTTGCCTTCCCTTCCCTCAGCCCCAGGGCTGCTGTGGAGACACAGAGGTTATGCATTAGTGCAAGAGGAGGGGATCCTCTCCTTTGGAGGAGAAGAGCATTAAAACACCAATAACTGCAGAAAATGAAAATGATGTTAAGAAAACAAGTCCAAAGGTTTTAACTGTTAAAGTGGTAAAATAAGATTTTATAAACATAATCTTCCTAATACTCTATAATGTACTTCTCTGTGTCACGCAGCACAATAATTTCCTGTTCAGCTTCACTTTGTGAGCAAAAGCAGAGACCAAGATTGGCAAGCTGTAACAGGAGAGCTGGGGCTCTCCCCCAGCCCCAGCCAGCAGAGAGCCTGCTTTCTGCTGCCTTACTCTCAGCATAAGCCCGTTCAGCCACCGGGTGATCCTCTGGAATTGCTTTTTAAGCGAGTCAAGAAAACTTCTATGGCAACAGCCTTGTTTGTGTGTGAGTAAGGAAAGGGATTTGTCGAGAAGTAGTGAAGGGGGAGGAAAGAGAAGACATTTGGCTAAGAACTGCTCCCACTAGTAACAACCATATTTCCTCCACATCTTGCTTCAGAGTTTTTGGAGAATGGGAGCTCTAGAAACATGTAATTACCATTTGCTTTCTCTACTGATTTTTTTTTTTTTTCGTCTTTACGGCATTGCTCTGATCGAAGCCAGCTTGCTTTGCAGACTCCTGCATGTACCTGTTGCTGTTCCCAGGGGACACCCGGCTCGTTCTCGAGGTCTGTCCCTGGCTCGGCCGCCCCGCCCGGAGCGCGCTCGGCGCGCTGGACGGCACGTCCCGTCCGACTTCCGAGGTGCGGGGACGTCTGTTGATTGTGCTCGACCGATCCCAGATTGTTTTTCCATTTCGGTAGAGCTATATTTAGGCTGCCCAGTAACTGTGCCCTGGACTTTCTAAAATAAATCGGTGCACGAGGCCCGGTTTCAGCGGCCGCCGGTGCCAGCGCTGAGCCCAGCCTGCCCCGGCTGTCCCGCTTTGAACAGCCGCGGGCTGAGATCGGTTCCAAGCTCGGGCTTGGGGAGCCTCCTCTCCTGCCCCGCTCTGCCCTTGAGTCCCGCCTGCCACCTGCTGACCTGCACTCAGGTTCACACAGCTCCGCTGTGAATCCAGCCGAATTACAGATTTGCACCTATGCAGAGAGGTCAGAGCTCCTGGGGTATTTTCCTATTTTAACCATCACTTGATACATATTTAGATTTGTAAAAAAAATAACCTCCCGTCTTTGTCCTATGTAGGAAATAAGTCAAGTCTCTTGCAAGTTTGGTCCTAAATCTGTATTTTAATACCAGGAATCCACTTACAAACTGAACCAAAGGTTCAGTTTACAACCTGAACGATTACTGACCATAATTTTCATAAATTATTCTGCAAAACTTGGAGAGTCAGACACAAGAAGTTTTTTCCTCGCTCATCAAATACTTTTTTTTCCCCTTAACTTGGACTGGACACTGTGAAGCTAGTTAGAAAGTAAGCCTGAAGGAATTAGGCCTCAAAGCTTAATTCAAATCCCCCTTATTTCAAATCATAAAGACTGATTTTGGACCACATCTTTACCAACCAGTAGCTGGGTTTGTAGCCACACACTGCCACTCCATCCTGTGGAGACTTTGCAGTGTTTCTGTAAGGCTCACTGACATATTTACCTTACAGACTAGCCAGCGATGCTCCCTGCTCACAGACATCAGCTGTGGGCTGGTGCTGGTAGCATCATTCAGAGGCTTTTGCAGAACTGAATTCCCACTGGGCTGGCAAGGCTGTGTGCCAGCAGCCTGTCTGGCCCCACAGAGTGCAGGATTTCCAACATGAAACTGAGTTTCATACCTAAAATATCACCCTTGAAGACAACCACAGTGTCCTTTATTTAGAACTCAATTGAGATGATGTTAGTAATTAATTTGCTGTTTAGTTTTTGTGGTTGGGATAGGATTTTTTTCAAGCTCTTGTAGTTGAAGCACACATGGGTCACATTTTTAAATAAAAAGTATCATTGCTGGGGTCATGTAGAACTTGAATGGCACCCAGCCCTTCATCAAGGTGCAAACTTGCCAGGCAATATGAACTTACAAAGTTCAAAGAAATGGTCAAAGCCTACCAGAATGCAACATTTCTCATAAATATAAATGCTCCAATGTATCAGCTGCCAGGAATTCAGTGCCTAATCTGTCCCATCATTGACTGGAGTGATAGAAACACTGCAGTTGGAAGGATGCCATTCTGGGAAGATATCACATATAATCTGTAAATTAATTCTTGAAGATTTTCAGTAGTTTTGTCTAATCAGCTTTTTTATTGCTGTTTTCTTTTTAAGAAATCTTGTGCCTTCTGCTCCAGTGATCTGACCAGACCCAAGAGTGAGGGGCTGAGAAGGTTCAAATCAAATCAGATGTGAGAGCTAAATAGATTGGGGGGTTCTTGGCAAGACTTCTCAGAAACATAGAAACAGATGTTAAAAGAGGCACAGAAGAAACAGCAATGCCTCAGCTGCTCCTAATGAGGGTCCCAGCAGGGAGCTGGTTAACCCTGCTCAGGGACTTGCAGGCTCCTGGCTAACCAGAGAAGAACCTGAAAATGCAATGTCAGCATGTGCAAAAGTTAAAATGGCTCTTTCCAACCTCGTAAGCTGCCACCACATGCTGCTGGTATTGTGCTGTGGCATGTATTGCACAGCCTAGCTAGGCTTCTGTTCTTGAAATGATCAGTTCTGCCATTTTTGGCAAAGCTTAACTAGAGGACATGGCTGAGAAAATGCAGAAATGCATGGACTGTCACTGTCATCAGTGTAGTCTGTTTGGTGGGACATAGAAGCTATATGAAGGTTCCAAGGAGAGTCATTTCCCCTGATGCCAGATTTGGGGCCCATCATGCTGCACCAATGGTGCCAGCCAACTCTTCACTGAAAGGAAAAAAATATTTCCATATGTCGTAAGACCCTCCCCAGAAGAAACGTTTCTCTGAACACTGGCTGGAAAAATTCCCATGCACTTCAAGTGCCTGTGGTTGTATTAGTCATGCAATGACAAGATAATAATCTGCTCTGGGGGCTGTGTTGTTGGTGGCTGGGAGAGTGGGATAGAGCTGGTTTCCCCCAGCTCTTCCACCTTTCCTTTCCAGACCAACAGCAAAAGGGGCACAAATCACTGACAAACATGCATGGCAGCTCAGGTCTAAGCCAGGGAAGCTGATCTGTTGCTGAAGTCATCCTGAGGATGGCAGGAGAGGAAGACATGCACTGGTTATTTTCAAGTACAGAGAAGCAATTTTAGCAACAGTTCTGAAATGTAAACAAGGAGAGGTTTACTGCGTAATGTTTCCTGGCTTTGAGGTAATCTTTGTTACAAAAGCAAGTTATCACTTGTAGATTTTTTTTCATTCCTGATTAACCAAACTCCAGACTGCCTGCCTCTAAGATAGTCCTATTTTGTAACTCTGTCATTGCTAGAAAATTAAAAAGAGAACCCTTGACTGGCATGAAAGCTCTTTTCTTGCCTTTTTTGGTAGTGTGTCCTACTTCAATAATTCTGCTGAAACACAAATAAAGGGCACTTTCTAATTGCTAAGCAAAAAGAGAAACAAAAACCATAAAATATTCAGTGGGGCAACCCATGCTTTAAATATTGTATTTCTGAGCATTGTGTCACATTCTGAACTGAGTGATAATGCCCTGCTGCTCCTGTAGTGGCGAGGTTTGCAATGCTGATATCCAGCAACAGGTAAAGAACTATATAATGATGCAAAAACTATTTTTTTTTTTTTTAACATGGAAAAGAAATCCACCAAAAAACTAACCAAAATTTATTCTTACTTTTGCTGAAAACCAGACATTTGGGTAAGTGTGTTTCACAGTAGCAGCTCACAGGCCCATTCCACTGCCAGGATGTAGCTCCCATGCCAGACTAAGCCTCATATGGTGTCCCAGGCGTTGGTGTCCCCTAAGCCCGAGGGGCTCAGCAGGCTGGGGGAGACCCCAAGGAAGAGAACCAAGGAGCTCAATCTAATGGTAATCTAGGAATGGCAAAACTTAAAAGATTCTGGTTTCTTATGGTTTCTAGGAGTCCACTTGTTCCATATAAAGCCAACACTCTGAAAACTGAGTGGCACTAAAAATGCAGTTTTCACAGAGCAATTAGACTGCATGGAAAAGTGTTGGCCACCTGTAGTAACAAAAACATGCTGCTGAGCCAATCCTGGGGATGTACCTGCAAAGGTGAATGTGCCCCACAGTCAGGAGGGTTTCCATGCTTCTGCATTCCTGGCCAGAGAGGAAGGGCTCAGTATGGACATAGAGGATCCCAGTGGAATGCAAGGCAGGTCACGAGCTGCAACTAGGACAGTCAGATGGCCAGTGGAAAGTGTTTAGTGTATCTGTCTCATGGATTTATAAAGTGAATTTGGAGTATCTATATAAGGAGAAGCTGAGGTATGTATAATCCATTAGATTTGACAAGGAACACTACTGGATACAATATTGTTTCCTAGTGGTCTTGCTGGGATTAGAACCTTTGTTGCAACAGCTATTCCTTTTTGTCTAGCTATCCTTGACTAACCCCTATTTGTCTCCTCTCTTTGTGTTTAACCCTGAACTTCTCTTAGTTAGCACTTGCAGCATCCTGTGGTATTGGGGAGGAAATTAGGACATGAAATTGCACAGCAGAGAAAGTTCTCTGTAGAAGTAACAAGCAGCAAGAAAATATAGGCAACATTTAACTTAATTCTTGCTTCCGTGCCCTGGGCAGGCTGGTAAAAATTGCATCTTGTGTCAGACTACAAGAACCACAGAGGGAACACGGGATACCAAGGGATTCAGTTAACAGGAGACAAAATGTGTTTGTATTAATTGCTTAGTGCTCAAATGTGTTAGAAATATTTATTTAACAATAACAAACTATTTCATAGCTTACGTATGACTTGGTATTTCCAAAGACACTGTTAAACAACAGGGCTTGCTGGAGTCTTTGGAAGTGAGGACAGCTTGTATGACCCTTAAAATAGATAGGTTGTACCCAAATAGACAATATATTATCTGGTAGAAGTTCCAAACTCAGATCTAAAACTTAGGGAATTGATGAAGTTATGTGTAGGGAGATACAGTATGGGTAAATGAAGGTGGTATAGAAGGTAATCTTATCCCCCAATGAGTTGCAGCTGGACCAATTACTAAAGATTAGGAGCAGGCCTGATCTTAACAGGCCACACCTGTAGCCAGTAAGAACAAGGGGTATAAAAGAGTGGATTGGTGGGATCAGGAGTCAGTTGACTGCTGCAAGGACCCGGAACAGGCAGTGCATAGAGGAGCTGCCTGTGAGAAACATCAAGGAGGTCTGAAGCTCTGGTGATATGAAATCCTTGCACTATAATGGCATTAGAACTCATGCTATCTAAGACAAGAGTTATGCATCCTCAGCAGAAAGTTTAGAAAAGATTCTCTTTAAGGAAGGCTACTTTTGCTTCGGCTGGTGGTGCTGCTCCAGCCAGGGGGGGCATACAGATACAAAGCCAAAGAAGCACTAGCACAAAAATTTTCAGGAAATCTGCACTTCTCTCATATAAACGTGTTTAATGAGTGTCCAGAGCTGCTCTAAATCTTTCCTTGTCGAAGTGGAGTCTCACTGTTGTGGAGAACGGCTAGAAAATAAATTACAAGTAAACCAAGATGTACTAAAATTAAATGTCAGCTGTACTTCACCCCCACAGACAATATATGTTTGAATCTCTGCGTAGCTGCGATGTGTCTGTGCTGGACAGGCATTGAACTTCTTTGCAAAAAAAACCACACCCAAAATAACCAAAAAGACTCGCCAAAGAGGGAGAAAAAAATAAAGAAAAAAACTTATTCCAGAAAATGAGACTGCAGGGCAACTTGTTATTTGGAAATTGGTTTCTCACTGAGCCGCTGTGTCTGCAATGGGCTGAGCTAATCCCCAGTCACAAGCACTAGAAGGATTGATCTTGGCTGAACTTTGTGACTCTTGTCTGTCGTGCTTAGTGAGAGAGGAGCCAACAGTCCCTAAAATACCCTTTCTCCCCGTGGCTGGGCAGTTGCCCTCCATCACTGGTGTGAGCAGCACTCCTGCTCCTTGCATGCTGAGCTGCTGGTGACAGGCTGAGAGGAGGGTGCTGGAGACTGAGCAGCAGCTGTGCACCTCACAGCACCCTGGGAGTGCTGAAAAGAGACTCAACTGAATAGTTCAACTCTGGTTGGCCTTAAAAAAAAAGAATGAGGGAAAAGTGTGAGGAGTACATTGAACCTCCAAGGCTTGTCAGCACAGACAGCAGTCTGACAGATCAGGGGAATGCAGCAGGAGGGCTTCTGAGTTTCTCTAGCTTGTGTGTGTGTGAAGTGACCAACCCAAACAAAATCAAAGTTGTTTATAGCTTGCTAAGAGCACAGTACTTAGGAGTTAGGCTGGTTTAATTAACACAGATCTTTATGCCATAACAAGACTTGCTTTTCTTGAAACAAATATTTGAGACCTTGAGCAACACATCTGAGAAACTAGAGAATAAGAATAAATGTAGATCTCCTTGGAATAATTACCTTGTCTTGTGTGCACCTTTGGAACACTCAACACCCTTACAACCTTTTCTGTAAAGCTTGTGGAACTTCATGACCCTTATTATTAAAGATATTGAAGATATTGAAGTCATTTTTATCAGGGAAAGGTGGAATCCTTTCTCCTCATCACTTCACACTGAATCTGCATCAACTTCATTTGATTTTATGTCATTTCTTGTGAACACGACCCAAGTCCACTCCACCATCAGAAGAGAGAGAAAAGGTCAGAACCATAAATTTTTGACCTTGCTGGGTGAAAGCAGACATTACACTCAAATCCCTGTTACTAATGGTTGCTATACTTCATGGCAGTGCAGGCGGCACAAAAGGGCACCAGCAATGACATCTTTCATCACTTGTGCTAAAATGCTCTTCACTTACTGCCTCTTGCACGGGGTGCCAGCAAAATGAGATGTAAATGGATCTGTTGACAAACAGGTTAAATGTCAACACCCACAATGATATGTTGTTAATAGTGAGGGCACAAGATATTACAGAATTGTTTAAAAGGGGCAAGTGCTGAAAGGTGAGCAAAGTTATCATCAGGGTTATTTATTGTGTAAGTACCATGGCTGGACTGCTGGCTCTGGCTCAAGGCAGCTCTCATCCTAATCTTCCTTTTCTTTCTGACAGCCTTGTTCCAGACTTTGCTGCTGATCACCCACAGCCTTGTGGTTCCCCTGCCAGTGTTGCAAGGCAGCAGGAAGACTCAGAGGACACACACAGAGGCACCAAGCCCTCTTGGGACCAGTAACTAGGGACTAAAGTGCCTTTTTCTTGGTAGAAGCTGTTCTGGGGCATGGTGAGAGCTCCTGGTGAGAGATGTTAGATATTGTGCAACTCAGGGCAGATATTAGATGTGACACTCCTTCTGTGTGCTCTGACTTGTTTGCTTTAGAGGGAGACTTTTTAATCACACTGGTATTTATATTGTTTTGCAATGTTTTTATTGCTATTCTGAGTCTCTGTTCGGGGCAAAGAGTCTCTGTTTTGCTAGGCACAATTTAATAACTTAATGCTGTTATTCTCACTTGATTTTCTTTTGTAATAAGGATCTCAAGACACTGACAGTTGCTACTAAGGGAAGCCAGCTAAAAACTTCCCTTTCTCTAATGCTGAAATGCACAGGTTTTTCATGGGAAAGGTGCTGGAGTGAGTGACTGCTGCTTGTTTCCACCGTGCCTCAGGCAAAGGAGGAAAGATTCTACAGAAATATATTAGAAACATACACAGACAAGGTAGTATCTGTGAATGACTTAGTGTCTTCCAGGCAAAATAGTTTATAAGCAGGATAGCAATTATACAAATGATTCATTCTTTTAGTAAGGCTGCATTAGTGTGTTATGTTTAACCCACAGTCATACCCCATGTCCCATGAAGGTCTGCTGTCTTGGGTGATGTGTAAACATGGTGAGGAATATAACAGGCAAGATTAGACTTATTCCAGTCAGTTTTTTGATGAATAAATATTGTGATGGTGCATCTTAATGATGTGGAGAAACTATCCTGTGAAAGGATGTTAATATAAAATAGCCAAAGGGAAAAGGAACTTCTAACAAGATAGGCACAGCCCTGAAATCAGTGTTTCCTGTCTTAGGTTGATGGATTTGTCACTTCCTCCCTTGGCGCTTTCCCAAATGTAGATGCCAAATGAAACAAAAATAATAACTACAGATTAAATAACAAAAATAATAGCCACAGAGTAAAATCTTCCTTAGAACTAGAGAATCAAAAATCTCCATGCAGAGCATTAGAAAAGTATCTCCAAGAAAATTTAATTTCAGCATAAAATGTAAGAATGTTTCTTACTAGAAAAAAAAAATTAAATAATAAAAGGAAAGCGTGACATGTAAAGTAAGCAGGAACTTCTGTGGAAACAGGGCTGGGTTATGGCTCAATCAGGGATCATCTCAGATATTTCTTACAGCTAATCCTGAAATAACTTCTTCTTCAGCTAAAACAATTCAACTTTGAGATGAGAAGCTAGGGGGAAAGTGAGAATTCCTGACACAGAAGAAATACTATATTTTCTATACTTGGGAATTAGAAGGAATGTTCTATATTTTCAAAAATATATTTTCAAAGATATTTTTCCAGCCAACAAGCATTGGTTTGAAAACAAGTAATGACCACACACATTCTAGAGTTAAACTGTGGGATGGATCCCAGCTTTGAGGCCATAGGGCAGAATGTCACCTCACTCCTGGGGAAACATTTCCTTGCAACATCTTTTCTCTAATGCCAGCCTCCCTAATGTTCCTTCCTCCGTGGCCTTAGCTGTCATTCCATAGGAGTTCTGGCTGTGAGTGTGATCCAGCCCAGCGGTCCCTTGGTCCCTCACAGAAGAAATAAGTTCCATGGAAATATCCCAGACACACTGGTGATGAGTCATTGGCTTCATGGCAGTGCTCTGCCTGGCCTGCTCTCCAAGCTGTCTGCATCCCAGTTTGGATGTGACCTCCAACTCCTCCTGGCTTTCTGCTTCCTTTTGCTTTTTCTCTGTGTTATTCTTAGGGCTCCTTCTTTTTGCTGTCTAACAAGGCAGCTCCATTTGGCTCCTTCTAGTGCTCATTCTGTCTCATGGTTTCCTCGTGTGTCCCTCCCAGTGTGCCAGCTGGGAGCATACAGGACAGCTCTCTTATTGTTTGCAATAATAAGAAAGGGAGTATTATATGGCCCTTTTATATGAAATTTCTTGCAGGATTACAAAGCTCTCCCTGCTGTGGTGCTCTCACTCCCCCTCAGGCTGTTCATCCCTGCATGCCCCTCCTCATCCTGTAATAAAGGAACTACCTGGAAACTGTCCATTTATGGGACAGTGCTTGAGTGCTCTTTGCTTCAGTATTGCATCAGTTTTGCTTCTGCCTACTCCTGTCCCTCTCTTTTCTCCACAGAATTTTCCATGCTTTGAGCCTGACCTCCCTTTCTCTGCCTGTTCATTAATCCTATGTCCCTTGGTCAGGACTGGCTCTTGGCAGTTTGTACAAACCAAGTGACTCCCTTCTCTCCAGGCCTTTGCTGAAGTTCAGGATCTCTCCCATCTTTCCTGCCTTCTCTTTTGCCACTTCTTGGGCCTCTCAGCAGTCACAGAACATCTTCTTCCAATTCCAGCTATCCATAGCTGTGAATTTATAATTGTCTCTCAAACTCTGTAACAGCAATAAATATTTATACTGTGTTAGCATTTTAACTGGTACTCAGTTATTACTGAATTATTGCACAAACTCAAAGGGAAACAATCTTTGGCCTGACAGCAAAAGCTGCTGAAGGTGGATTCAGCAGTGCCTCAGGGCAGGTGTATCAAATGGTGTTTGTGCTGTGCTGAAGAACTTTGTCTTTTCAAGTGGGAACTTGAGAAACTTTTGTGTACCATAAATTTACAGCCTGTGTTCTGCTCTCCTGTCACTGTGCTGCCATACAAATCCCAGCCAAATAATTCATACTGCATACTAAGCACTGGTTAAAGAACATCACACATTACATGAACTTACATAAACCACTGAGGTTACCAAAGATTTATCTCTCGAAAACAACAACACCTTGCATCTCTAAGACCGTAGCATGAACTTCCCCAGGAAATACCTCATCACCTTCTGCCCTCAGTATAAACTCTGTTTCTTTGATGTTACCTCTTTTAAATATATAATAACATGTGTGTGTTGTTAGAAAATTCAAATAATTGTATATACTGGAAGAGAGAGTAAAAGAGAGCAAGCATGTGAGAAGCTAATCCCAGTGGGGAGCTCAGGAAGGAGCTGAGATGTGGAGATGGAGTGTTTAAGTTTCAGTGTGGGAAGGATGGAGCAGCTGAGTGGCTTGCCAGAATGAAGAAGTGACTTTGTACTGATGTGGGAAGGGACCCCACAAGGTCTGACTCCAGGCTCTTTCCTTGACCAGATTTTGCAATTAAGAAAAGAAATCCCCTATCTTTCCACCATAACAGGCACTATTCAAAATAAGACATTAATAACAAACACAATGTCATTTACCACAGTTTAACCTTAAGGTGAGGGTGGAGATAACTTTATTCCTGCAGTATTTCTTCCTGGTCTTCAGCTCCACTCAAGTGCAAGGCTCCCTAATGGTGACAGTGGTAACTCCAGGGCTTGATAAACTTGTCTTTATCAGTGGAGTCACAGCATGTTATTAGCAAATGTATATAGAAAATGTATATAATGATTCTGTGTTTTTCTATAGCACATGTTTGTGTAGCCTTTTCTGACAGTTAAAGATGTGCTAAGTTTCCTTGACAGAAAACAGACATTTTAATAAAATGGCTGCCATTTAACTAGAAACTCCTGGGCAAAGCTCTATGGGAAACAGTTCCCATGACCTTCAGGGAGAAAGAAATGTTTGTTTTTTAATAGGGTCCCATTCTGTAAAAAAAGTCCTTACTCTGCAGTATCCAGGTTTTTTTAACACAATCCTCATGATGCAAGTCCTGAGGAACTGCATATGCCATTTGCAGAAACATATTGCTGATTACACTGGTCTTTACTTCCAGATAAAGAAACTTTGAACTGTTTCAGAACAATGAATTTTTAGCAGAGTAAGGCTGAAGCAGAATCTTCTGTAATGCCTCTAATTTCATTACATTATACATTTTAAACCTGAAATGTCAATTGCATATTGATTTACTTAGCCATTTATGCAGCTGACTGCTAGTTTTGTGTGTCTGGCAATTCGTACTTTGCATTGGTTTTGTTTTGGATCATATCTAAGTTCACATTTAATGTATTTATTTTAATATAAAGCATGTTTTACAAAAGTAACAGAACCTATAACCCAGCTGTCTTTATTCAGTGTATTCTCTTCATGCTTAAGGGTCACCAGCTTGAATTAGAACCTTATTCAACAGTGAGGGATTGTTAATAGGCTGCACATGTCACTGAACAATTGTTAAAAAAAAATTATTTATGATCTGCCCTACCTGGGAGTGTTCCCTAGTGGCAAGACAAGAAGTGAGCAATGGGAACTGAAGTTGCAAAGGAAGTTACACCATCTGTCTTGAAAGCCAGACACAGGTGAGAGATAGAGAAGGGATGAAGAGGGGCATTCATGAAAAGCTGATTCATCACTAATCTGCTTGTACTCAAACACAGAAAACAATAGATTGTTTATGAGAAGGTTCTGCCCTTCCAAACTGCATTCCACTTTGGCAGGGAGAGTGTACTGTATGCCATGAGCTCGGGGTGATTGGCTTCATTTCACCAAAGAGCTTGTGCTGAAACTCCATTTTTTGTCTGTGATTGGCACAGAAACAGAATGGGTCTACTGGGCAGGAAAAAAGAGAGAAGCTCTGCAGAGTGCACCTGGACTGATTGCTCTGAAGGCTGTTTGGCAGAGCTGGATGGACAGCCATGCTCAGTGTGAAATCTGTGCAGCTCCTTAGGCAGCTTTGGCTCTGAGCCCACCAAGGGTCACTGCTCACCCCATCTGCAGTGGCAGCACCTCTCTGCATCTCTCACTCAGTCCCATAACCTTAATTTCCTATGTGTTATGTGGCCTGTGGGTTTGTGCTGCGTGTGCTGTGCCCATTCTGTACAGCTTAAAGTTGATAAAAGAACAGCAAGTTTCTGGTTTTTCTTGCATATGTATGAACAAAAATAATTTTGAATTACAAATACAACACAGTCCCTTCCCCCTGGCTCCTCTGGCAGAGGTTTTGCAAGCAGTGTGCCTTACCCGTGCATTTGTGGCAACCACTCTCAGTTTTCTCTTGGAGCAGCAGCATCTCCCACATCTCCATGAGCAGGATGGCTGGCTGGCCCTGGGGCACAGCCCCACCTGGGGTGCTACAGGCTGCTGCACCCGTGAGGAGGGAGTCCATTGCTCCCCAGAGACACCTTCACAGCTGCTCTTCTGGCACAGCACAATTCCACACTTGTATCCTCAGCTCCCAGTTCAACCCATGACTCATGCCAATGTATAATAACACAAATATAAGTCACATACATGCCCATATGGTAAAATAAGAGAATCCAAGAGGGATGAAGTTTTTCTTTGGGCTTCTAGCAGATGCAGAAAGAAATCCTTCTACAAAAAGAAGGCCTGTACACTTTTTGACAAGCCTGCTTTCCAAAGGAAATGACACTGGTGTGGTTGTACTCTGCCTGTCTGACTCCTTTCCTCTCCTCCAGCCAGCACCTTTCCAGCTCATGTGCCAGCTCAGACAGGTTGGAGCAGGATGAGAGTCCCAAAGAGGCTTTTTGTCCCTCTCTCATGAGACCTGGGGGCTGCTCAATGGACTAGGACCCAGGTCAGTGCCTGCCCTGGGGGCAAAGCCCCAGTGGGTGTTCAGAGTTACCCAGCCCAGTTAGATTGCTTGCTGGCAGAGCAGTTCATGGCTGTCTGTGCAGGGGACACCACATAGTTATATCAGAAAACATTTATTTCATTAATGGGTCATGAGAAAGAAAGGAAGAATTGGCTAGACTTCACATGGTGACACCAGGCTGCTCAGCTGCTGATTAAGCTGGATTTTCTGTGTTCAGAGTTCAACAGGGATTTTTACAGACTTTAATTGCAGAGCAAACAAAGCACAAAATGAGGGTCTCCATTTTTCATCATGTTTTTCATACTTGAAATGAGAATCACTTGGGCTTGAGGCTTTGCTAGTTACAACATGATAATACTGCAGACCTTTGTTTTGAGAGAGAAGCCAGGTAGAAGAATGGCATTCATGGAAGAAAATTTCTGGCTGGGTATACAAAGAGCAAATACTCCCCTCCTGCATGTGATGTCAGGTTTTCTTGCAAAGGTTCAATGAATGCTGTATGCAGGGGGTTGTCTTTTCACTGTGTGCAACATGGGGACATTCTGGTGTCCCAAAACACCAAAGGCAAATGGCAGTCTGGCCCAGGCACTTGGGCCTGTGATGCCACTCATGCAGGCAGTGCAGAGGAGAGAAAGCTGCACGGCTAAAACTGGGTCTGGGCACTTTGGTTACTCGAGAAAACCACTTTACCTCTCAGGTAAATTGCTTCCATGACAGTGGGTACTGGCATGACATTCTTGTCCTCTCAAGAGACATGCCCTCAAAGATAGACAAAAGGGCTTTGCACTGCTGAAAGCAAGAGAAAAAAACATTTTGTGTGGATAATTGAGGGGAGTAACAATTGTTATTTGACTTACTGTAAACATTACAGGAGAGGCTCTTGAAGAGCTCTTAGTGAACTTGCAGTTTTCACACAACTTGTGAAGAACAAACAAAAGAAGAAAGTACAAAAATAGCAAATTCTTTTGTGTTCAAGTCATACTTTAAAAGCATAATGGCAAAGCAGAAAAGGTGTAAAGCCGTATCATTCCATGTATACATTAGTATTTTTAAATACCTGACTTCACATTTTTATTTCAGCAAACAAAATTTCATTAATCATTTCAATCACTTTCATGGAAAAATTTCTGACAAAAGATTGAAAGCAAATTACCAAGTAGTTTGTCCATGTTTAAGGAAATTGTACTAGGGGCTGGTCTAAGCTCTATTTTCAGTCATATTCTTCAATTTATTAAAATACTTAAAGTTTTTTATGCCCTTTCTCTCTTCATGTGCAGGAACAGAAATAATATTTTCTTTGTCTAAACGGGATGCAGCAGAGCTCTGCAGACAGATTTTTATGAATTGAAAAAAAACCAATAGAGACTAAAATTGGCTATGACATCTTAAACATCCTTAAAATTATATTGAATTATATTGAAGGGCAGTAGCAATGCATACTTAGGAAGGAACTGAATCATCTCTAATAGAAATTCAGTGCCTCTGACTATCCCATTGAACAAAGAGTTGTTCCACATTTGTGCCTTGTTTCTAACCAATATAGGCTGTGGTACACAACCACTGTGTTGCCAAATGGGAATATCTGCAGAAGCTACAAAAGTTATTGACTTGCTGAAAGACACCATCACCCCAGCCTGTATATGGGGAACACAAGTAGAAAGTCAGGGGCCAGGGGGTGCTCCAGAGGGTGGTGGTCTACAGGGCTGGAGTGACAGGCATGGTAGAAAGAGTAAAATTCAGAAAGGGAAATATGAAGGAATAAGAGTGAATTGAGACCACAAGAGAAATGTGGTATATGGGGCTGCTGAGAAATGGTCCATGAATGTACCATGAGGTGATGCTAACCATCAGATCCTGTGCAATTCAGCCATTAGCTGAACTGCATCCAGCAAAATCTGATATTTCTCCTGGCTCACTCCTAATACAGTGCAGCTCACAGTGTGTGACAACCACAGTGCCAAGCACATAGTGGCTATCAGCCTATAGCTTACAGACATGGGGCTTGTAAAAGTAACAAAGAAAAGACAGATTATCATATAGGTTTCAACTACCTAGAAGGTTTCTCTCTTCAAAAATATCAGAGCAACTCAAGCCATAAAGGGTCCAAAGATGGTGCAGTGGTGATGTCATCTGTTCATTGTCAGAGGATAGCTCAGTAGTCTGCTGGATTTTAAGTCAGTAGTAACAATGTGCAATTTCACTGTAGCTAGAGATGAGTTTTCCCAATGACCATCTTAACCACAAGTGTCAAAAAAGAGCAGAGCTTCATAAATTGCTGCCAAGCCTGCTCGGTGCTGTCAGTCATCATTCATCTCTCAGTGCAGGCATTGCAGGAGATTTTGTGCTCGTGTGATAACAACCCATGGATAATGGTAATGATGCCAAAGTGAAAGGAGGAGATATAGATAAGATATAGTCCACTTAATGAGGTCTATTTCCTTCCAATTTAAGTCTGTGAAATTCTCTCAGCTGCTGAACACCTGCACTGTCCCTAATTAGATGTGGTAACTGACATGGCCAGCAGTGCCCAGCACCACTGTACAAAAGGAATTCAGAAGCAGTGCATTTGTGTCTCAATGACAGTTGGATGAGTGGTGACCTCTTCAGGCCTCTGTGATATGCAGGCTCATTACCTCCACTATAGCTACTGAATATCACCCTCTTCCCTTCTTTTCCATTGTGTTCTTCTGAAGAGCTTCACACAGGGAAGAGCTCAGCTGCACTGAGAGTGACTTTTTTTTCTTACCCCTTCATGAAGATACAACCACAGCTGCAGCTACAGGACAGAGGAAACATGTCAAATCCTGATCTCATTATGGCTGTCATCTGAGTTTCTGTCTCTGGATAATAATTATCCCCTAAAAATGTTTTAGCTTGCACTTTGAATCTTGCTGTCACCATGTTTGTAAACTTAGAAAGAAACTTCTGTTAAAAAAGAAACTGCTAAAACTTCTGTTTGCACCTTGAGCTGCCAAGAGACTGCACAAGACTCCTTTTCCAAAGAGCAGAACCCTGCTGCTGGTGCTGAGTTGCTGGCCCAGGAGTTGGTCTCAGCCTTGGAAAAGGATGCATGTCCATGGCTCCTCTCAGCCTTCAGGGAAGGAGGTGAGAGCAGGAACAACATGACTTGATTTTTCAAAATTCATGGTAATCTTCAGAGAAAGTGGTGAGGAAAAAATAGCAGAATGGCTTCCAAATTGCATACAAACTCAATATCATGTGGAGCCCATCATGTAGGGACTTTTTTTTTTACTCTAGCTGCCTCTCATTTAATAATGAAGGTCCTCAGCTTTCCATTCAGAAGACTTGTGTTTTGATAAATCTGCTCAACTGTTTCCCCAAATTCCCTTCCCTCTGTAATCAGACTATCAGTCACTACAAAGGATCAAAATTGCCACATTTAAATACTATTCTTCTTGTGAGAAACTACCCTCTGATCAAAGATTAACAGCATGAAATATGTTACTTGTTTTTGCAGTAAACCTGCATGTCCCTTGTTGTCGATCCAAGTTCATGGAGGTTTATTTTCAAAGCAAATCTCTTGTTTTCCTTTCACCAGAGAGTTGTTATAAAGCCAGCTATTGTTATTGTAGAGTAAAACTTTATTTTTTTAAGTCCAACTACCAGAAGCAAATGGTTTTTATCAGGTAAAAAGTCATTGTATAAATGCATTATATGGACAGGTCTTGGGCACAACAAGCAGTTAATGGTTTTTAATTAAATAGAGTGAGACAGGACACTCAAGGAGTGACCCAATGATTACTTGTAGAGGAAGTTTCTCTCATGACTAATACTGACTACAAATAAGATGGGGTATTACAATAAAATTCTACTGCTGACAAAAATATTAGCAGCAAACGACGACAGAGCTTTCATCTGGGACTAGGAGAGCATCTGGAATATATTAAGACTGTAAAATTTCCCTTAAAGTGTGGGTTGCTAAAGCCAAAACCAGCCACCCAGAAACTATGGCACTCAGAGAAACTCAAAATTTTTTTCATTAAAAATTACTTAAGGAGATTTACATCTTCCCTTGGTTGACATTGTGATGCTCTGCTTGTCCAGACTTTTGAGTCCTGAAAATATGCATGTGATGAGAAAGAGTGGAGAAAAAAATGGTCTCAAATATGGCCTGCCTATGTTGATCTGGGAAAACAACCCCATTTCCAGGCATCCTTCTGCAATGCAATCAGTCAGATGCTCTTTGCAACCACTCTGTGCAGATACCCATTGCTTATTAAAACCGTATGTGAAGCTGATGAATTATGTATCTAGAAATGCAATATAAGCACCAGATATCGGCAGAGATAAACAGGACTGAAGTGGGATGGGCTGGGAGATCATTACAGAAAAAAAGGAAAGTTTGCTTTAAACAAAAAGGCAGTGTGCTAAAAGGCCAACATCAAAGCAAAGTTCCTGCTTCCCAGCCTCCCTTTCTCCCTGACCCCAGTTGTCATAACACCTCTCACTGCACTCTTGTCTCAATATGGACTGTGAGTTCCTGGAGACAGAAATTGTCCTGTAACTTGCATCTATTGTGTGCAGCCCAAGAAGTGCTCCTGCCTCTCCTGGATCTTCAAGTGGTGTTTGGGAGGCAGCTGCAGCTCCACTGGGGAGCTCCACGTCTCTGGAGCTGAACTGCAGAGCATGCACAGGGACCCTGGGAGGGCACTCAGCACTTGCTCCTGTAAAGCTGCACCAGCTGGTATCAAACCACCAGGAATTAGGGATAACCAGCCCTCTTGTACAGACACCCATTTTCAGAGTAAAGCCCAGATGACATCAGTTTGGGCTACACTGGGGGCTCCCAAAAGGCAAGTCAAGGTTTGAAGAACAAGCTGAGAGACAAAGGGCGGCAGTGAACTCCTGCTCTCAGCAAACTAGGCCAAAACCTGCAATGCTCCAGAGAGTGGGGTTCATTTTACCTTCCAGGAGGCACAGGTCATGAAGATCCTGGGTACTGCTTCCATTTTCCTTCACTTGCTCTAGTGACAATAGCAATGGGAAGGACTTTTTCCCCAGCAGTTATTTCTAGCAGCTTGTGCTGAGTGAGATAAAGTCAGTCTGCTCTGTTCAGGAATCAGTCCTGCCAAAGAACTTTCCTGCCCTCTGTTTTCCACCCTGAGGCACTTCCTGATTATTTCTGGAGGGGGCTTGGTGAAGGGAGTGCAGCACAGCTCAGCACATGAAGCACAGGAGGCCTTAATTTGCCATCAGCATAGCAGTGGTAGGTCATGGTATCTCTTGGAGCCAAGGATCTCATGACGAAAGACATTCACAAATTCAGAACAGAGAGTTGGTCCAGAATAAAAGCCAACTCACTGGGTGGCCTTGGTAAGCATCTTGTGTCCCAGTTGGATATTTATGCTTTTATTTCCACTCATGCATCCTTTCCTCAGAGCAGGGGAAGGGTTTTACATGACTTTCCTGTAAACCTTCAACCCAAATCCTGATGCTGAGATAACAGCCCATGTTCAGAGATCAAAGAATGGGGTTAGAAAGAAGAAATTAATCTTCTCTCTCCTCTCCCCACCTCCCTCCATCTCCCATTTCCTCTTTCTTCTGACCCTGTATTTGTGTGTGTGAAGCATTCAAAAGTAGCTATAGAAATAAGATAAGTTTCTAAGAAACTGGCAAGGAACATCTGTCCATCGAGATCCTTACACATGGACAGCACACAGGATCTAAGCTCTGATGAGCCTGTAGCTACCTTTTTGGCACCTAAGAGGAAGTTTTGAAATGCCAGCCTGCAGTTTTAAGAAGGACAAAACTCCATACGTGTCTCCCATCAAGGAAATATGAAGATCTTGATCTACCCCACATCTCATCCTACCAAGCTGCTGATGAATGTTATCATAGCAAACCAAACCACAGAGAGAAAGTCTGATCCTGGAAATATTCTGCAAGGAGAAAAATACAGATATACACTTCTCTGAGTCCTTACCACCCAGCCCCACTTCAGGTCTTGGTAGTAAGGGAGTGGCATGTGTATGTAGGAGACAAAGTAGGGGATCTGGAATAATCCACTAATGTCCTCAAACTTTCCCTCCTATCAGTAAGTCATTGCTGCTAAAGGCAATGAAGGAAATCTGCCAAATATAACAGCTAAAACCAACACCCTGAAAAACATAATATTTAGGGAAAGTTGTGTGTTGGAGCCAGCTTGTACCAGCTGCCAAGTCTGCAACCACGCCTGGGGCATGTGGAGGTCTCCAGGGAAGTGCCTCTTGGTGGCCAGGCACAGAACAGACCCCCTGCTCCTGTGCAGATATGAGACTGTGACCCTCACAGCTGGTGGAGGGTCCTGCAGGCAACATGGAGGGTTCAGCCTCTCCTCCCTTCCAACCAGTTCCTCTTTGCAAATGGAAATGAAGATATATGCTGGTGACTGTCCCAGAGAGGGCTGCATGGTCTTGGCAAGCAGTGGCTCTGACAAGGACCATAACTCCAGTGGCAGCGCCCAGGGCCTTAGCAGGAGCTCAACATCAGAATGGAGAGAAATAGGGCCTTAAGGAGGACTTGGACCTACTCGGGTCCCATGGATGTCCATTGGACTGGAATATGGAAGTTCTTTTCTAAGGCATCTCTGTTAGGATGAGGGCAACGCAATTCCTTTCTCTGGGGGGGACATTGGGAGGGATGCACATCATGGCACATGGCTGTCATGATAGACACCTTGTTAGAGTTGAGAAGACAGATGTGAAGTATGCAAAGAATTCCCTCTTCTCCCTGTTTATATACCTGGGGCTAATTAGGGCATACAGTGAAGCTCCTTTTCCCAACAGAAAGATGAGATTGCCTGGTTATCCTGCAGGGAGATTTTATGGAGAAATTGTGTGTGGATGTTATAGGGGTGATTCCTGATCTTTTGCTGGTAGCAATTAGGAGCTCTATTCCCTGAGGATTTGTGTGTGTTTGTCCAATTCATGGTTATGGGCTCAAGTGACAACAAGGCAAAATTTTACTGCCTAAATACCTAATTTTGAGGTCGTTTGATCCTCTGCCCTTAAGGTCCATGAAATCCATGGCTTTGGGTCTATGTGAGGTGCTCATCAGCTGCTTCTCTCAGCCAGTGTTGCTGTCCTTGGCATTAGAGTCTCCTGAGAAGCCTGGGACTTGAGGCCAGGATGTGCAAAACCAGTAGAGGTTTGGGATGAGTAGTGGCCATTTCTTCCAGGAGATGTGAACTCTGGAGCATGCTGAGCACCTGATCTCCAGAGCCAGGCCTGTTCAAGCAGAGCAGGTACTCATCCAAGGGCCAGGCTTGCTGGCTCCACATTTCATGTGAGCTCTGGAAACTTCTGCCCCACTGGACAGACCATGGTTGGGGCACAGCTTCTGGGGAAGGTGCTGCTGCAGCAGCAACAAAATTCACTGTGCATAAAAAAGTGTACCTGCTCATTTTTGATGGTCATCTCTGTCTAAAGAGTCATAAAACAACTTTTACAAACTTCACAAGTTCTTCCTAAGAGATCTCCTTAATTTTTCAGTATCTGAAAGCCTCTTCTCCCCATGGGGCTCCTGGAAGCCACTGCAATTGCTCCTGTCTTGCTTCTCCTTGCAATTTTCTGCACACACTCTCACTCATCTGCTATTCCTGTGCTCGCTTTTCTCTTGCACCAGGCTTGAGCTGTGGCTCATTGTGACAATATTTCCTCATAAGGCTGTGCTTAAAATGCGAGGAGCTCGTATTTGTTGGTGCTGGGTGGTGGCATGTGAGGCTGCACAAAGAAAAACAAATGTTTGAGATGTTTTTGAAGGTGCTGTCATGAGACAAAACAGGGCTCTCATTGCTAAGTTTACTTGTGCTTGGATGTACCAGAGACTGTTCAGGCTCTTTAATAACTCTGCCCTGGGAAGTTTCCATCGCCTTCCTTGCCTTCCTCCCTTCCTGCCAGCTCTGCTTGCTACTGGATCTGTGCACTTTGGAGGGATTGTGGGGAGAATCGTCCCCACCCTGGAGTCTGACCAGCCGTGTCCACCTTGAAAAAGCAACTTCTTCAGCCCAGTTTGTCACATGGGTGACACAGCTGGGAGCACCTCGTGCAGTCACAGCAAGGCTGCATTTGTCCTCCTCTGGAACAGTTCCACTCAGACCCCACAGATTTAAACATTCCAGAGGCTTTGTCTAGGCTCTAAGAAATTAAAGTATCCATGCAAATGGATAAGGGACTAATATCCACTCAGTTCAGGGGACGCTGTAAAGAGGAAGCACTAAATCCTATCTCTCTCAAGGGGCAGGGGAGCAGAGGCAGAGGAAGGGACAATGGATTGGCCACTGCAGCAATTTGAGCTTGCTCACTCCTTATCCAGCCTGATTTGGAAGCAGAGCTTAAAAGCTGTTTGCTTAGGAGGTTTGTTATAGCTATGAAAGCTAATGCTGGAGTTAGGCTGAGCAGCAGGGCAGAGGGTAAAACAATATTTTATCCAAAGTTAAAACACTTTCACAAGGGTAAAGTCATCTGCTCTGTCAGCAACTTGTGGATGCAGGGTGGGATCATCCTGTGAGTGCTTCACCAGGGCTTTCCCCACGGCTGCCTCCAGGTGGGAATGCTGCACCTTTGGGTCCTCCACTCACCCAGGGCACCACATCCCTCACCCTCCCTGCCCTCTGGAGACACTGGTGACTCTCTGGAGTGAGGAAAGGGGATTATTTTACCAGACAGCCAATCCCAGGAGACCAGCTCTCTTAAAGCCCTCAGAATGTAAGACATTCTTCCACCACAAATGAAGTTCAGAGCTGTGAAGCTGTGATTCCTGGAAACTGGTGTCTTCTCCTACAATAGTTGTGTGGACTGGGTAAAAAAGCACTCCTAGTATTTAGGAGAAGACTTATTTTGAGCTTGGAAAGGTTTGCTACTTCTCTGGCCAGCTGTGCTCTTCTTTGAAAGAAAGGAAAACTCTCTCAGGCTTTTAGGCTTTGGTTTTTTTTGTTTGTTTGGTTTTTTGGTTGGTTTTTTTTTTTTTTTTTTTTTTTTAATCCTTCTAAAATTTGACTACCAATTTGCCCTGGAAATAAGATATGCAAAGGAAAGACATTTGAGGAAGAACTGTACTCTGAATATGGGAAAGGGAAGTCCCAGGAGGTGAAGGGTCTTGCCCCAAGCCCCATAAGAAGCTTGTCTCCCACTGCAGAACTGAAGGACCTTCTGAACACCAACACTTTTTCTTAATTGTAATTTTCTTGTAAATATTTGGGTCTCAGATTTCAAAGTTCAAGCTGGGTTAATCACAAAGAATGCAGCTCTTCCTGCTTTCCATGCAGGGTGTAAGGTAACAGTCTGTGGTGCCCTCCCAGACACCCCATGCATCTGCAAGGGTTTCAAGTGACAGCTGGTCTTTAAACTCAGTATCACACATACAGATTAATCATTACCTGGCTGCTGTCCTGGCTTCCAATCAGTTCCACTTTATTGACTTAGCCTGGGCTCAACAATGGTTTATTAATCTTGCCTTTGTGTCTACATAGCAGCCTTATTTTGATTAAATAGTTCCCCTTTTTATTAGCCAGGGTTAGTGCAGCAAGGCACTAAGGGTTAGTGCTGTAAGGCACTGAGGGCTCTGTTACAGCTGGGGCTGCAGAGTGGAACAAAGGTGAGATCACTCTGAGGGCCAGATCAAATTCCACAGTGTGGGAACTTTCTCATATGCAGAGATTTGATAATAAGATGCTGCTGCTTCCTGAGGAAAACATGGGAATGGAGCTGGGGGACTGTGAAGACCTGAAAGTTGCCCATCCCTTGGGATGCCATCAGAAACGGTGCTGCAGCCCAGCCAGGCTTGCAGGGCAGGGGATACCTGTGTGGCAGAGATATCTGGGTGGCTCGAGGTAGCAAACATGTTTGGGAAAGCTGCTCCAAACCATTCCCCAGAGCCTGTTCCTGGAAACAGATAATTCAAAACATTTGTCCAAAGGATGATTCGTGGGATAACCACAAGCATTTATATCATGGAGCAAATATTTGAGGCACATCCAGATCAGCTATTACTGATGGTTATTGCTTTCAATCATCTTTCAGAGGAGTCCCTCAGGGTTGCCTGCACTGGGAAGTGACAGGAGGAGAGCTGGGCCATGAGGTGCACCCCAGAATGACAATTCATCTGCTCTTTCCAGATGCAAGTCCCTCTGCAAGCATGGACCTGAGAGCCTGGGACTCCAGGCAGATGCAGAACCTCCAAAGGTTTAATTTTAGGGAGGCAACCTGCATATGAGGAGAAAAAAGAGCCTATTATAAAAAGTAAAAGGAGTCAAATAGCAGCTGTAAAAACGAAAACTTCCAACAATACAACAAAGAGAAAATTACATTTCCCCTCATTGTGTGGAACGACCCAAGCTTCCAGCCAGCTGTGGAGGAAATAAGGAGTTTACATTATCTGCAGTGTCAGTGAGGACCAACATACAAATTTCCTGTCTGTCTCCCTCTAGAAATTAGCAAGTCTTTGACAAAAAAAAAAAAATATTTTCATTTTATTCCATTTTTCTGTTTCCATGGGGAAAAGATGCACCCCAAGCAGTGTGGTCACAAACAGTGTAGCTGAGAAAGTGCCATGCGAAAGTGAGCAAACAGGAGATCAGAAGAAGCAGACAGGAATGGCTGTGATGCCAGAGCAATGGAGCTCTGCCCCTCACAATTCTGGGCCCAGACAGAGCAGCAGCTTGCAGGCACGTGTCACTGTCTGTGGTCTTACAGAACAGCATTTGCCATTTGCTCACAAACCCAAGCCCAAAGATTTTACATCTCTTGCCATGCAGAAAATTACCTCCCCCTATGTTTGTTTTAAGTTCAAAAGCATTGACAAGTAAACTTAAATTATTAAAAGAAAAATGCCATATTCTGTCTTGGTGCTTGTTTATTCAGTCTGGGTAAGCAGGAATCACAGCCCACATGTGCCAGAGAGTTTTCCATGTCTTCCTGCACTGCAGCATGGGCTATTTTAGCCAGCTGTGGACAGAAATGAGCCCCACAAAATCCTGGCCCTGGGTGGTGGTTGGCATTCCAGCTGCTTTCCCAGCTGCTTCCAGCATCCTGTGACTGACATTGCTGGGCAGGAAAAAAGCAAACATGCAGAGCCAGCAAATTTCAAGTCAGGTGTACGTAAAATGAAGCAGTTGATAGTCATTAGCAAACTGCTCAGCATGGCACGGGCTTCTTGAAGTACTCTGGGGGACAGTCAGGGGTGCAAGACCCCAGGCAAAACATCCTGATTTTGCATTCTCCTTTAGTCAACCCCACCACAAATAAAACTAGTATTACCAGCTCATCTTCCTGTCCAAAATTACAACTTTTATGTTCCTAATTAAAGGGCAGCCCCTGCCTGTCCTTTGCCTGTGTTTGAGGTATGCTGGCTGCTGGGTCTCTGGTCTTAGTGTCTTGGAATAAATAGCAGAGCAGACAGCTGCCCTGTTCCAAGATAGTTGGAATAATCAGGGTGCATTTCAGGTGACAGAGGGAGGAATAATTCCTCACTTGGGAGAAGGGAAAGAGCATGGAGGAACCTCCAGATGAGAAGAGCTGGACTTCACTTAAAGTACTGTGTTGCAAACTGACTTAACTCAGCTGCTCTCACCAAAGAGATTATCTCCCCTGCCTGAGTGCTCTCTGTGCTTCCACGAGTTCTCTTCCTCTGCTGTTGGGTGTTTGTGTATCTGTTGTCCCTGTGCAATGAATGGGGGGCACTTTTCCATGCACCTCCCAGGGCAGCCCTTGGAGGGGACCCTGAGAGCCACATGGAGGTGATGGGGATGGCCAGGAGAGCAGCAGAGGGGTCAGGGGGCCAAGCTGAGGGATGTGCCCTAGGAGGGTCCAGGGAGAGAGTGCACTAGAAAAGAGTCAGAATTCTGCTTTTGGAATGGTTACAAGGATTGTTGGCACCAGGGTCTCTCTCCCAAGGTGATTAACTTCTGGTGTGGAGTAAGCTCATGTGTTTACCTTCTCAGGAGATGAAAAACAGAGTGAGGTTTTGCAGCACTCAGATTCTCTGAATTTTTTTAAGATTTTGATTAATCATGAGGCATTTTGGCAGCCTCCTTGGATACTCCATCAGCCCTATTTAATCAGTCACTGTCTGAGTGCTTGCTCTGCCTGGTCTCAACTGAGAAGTCTTGACACTGCAGGGGAATGGGTGAGCCTCAAGGTGCTGGTGGGGCAGGCAGCTGGCTCTGCTCAGGGGCTGTGCCAAAATCCCCTTGGTTTCTGCAAGGGGAGACCTCATGACAAATGCCCTTACAAGGATGTAGAGCATAAAATAACATTAATTTGCATTCTGTGCAGTCACAGTTGGTTTGTGGGGCTCAAGGAAATAAAAAGAGCCAGACTTCATGGAGCTGGAGGCAATCATCATTAAAGCTGGACAAGTATGCCATCAGTATTACAACAGTGAGGGTGTGGAGGTATTGCCAGATAGGTTATAAAAAAGGGTTTTCACTGTGCCCTTCAGCTCTCTGAGTGTCTCTGCTGTGCCAGGTAAATGGACAGTGAGGGATCCCTAAGCTGTCTGTGTCTCCATTAACAACTTAGTGCAGAGCAGAATGAGACTTTCAATGCAAAAGTCTCTATGAGCCATGTTTTGTGGTGAGAGAGAGGTTTTGGAGGATGTGAACTGGATAATCTTTCAGACAAATGGGAATGCACTCCATACATTCACTGGACAGCACATGGGACCACACCCAGATAGTGCAAAGCAGCCCCTCCTTGACCTGCTCAGGGTGTAGGTATGGCCCCACACACACCTTCCACTTTCCTCTCAGCAATTTGCTCACTGGGCAGGGATACACAGCCAGTGCTGAACTGGTCAAAAAGATGGACACCCTTTTCCTGTCCCCTCTGCATGGTGGAGGGCTTGTTCAGTTCCAGAAGGTGCTGTGTGGAAACTCTTGTTAACAAAACAGTTTTTCTTGTGTTTTACTGAGATGGCAAATCTGCTTCTGTACACAAAAAGCACAAATATGATTTGCAGAACAATCTTTTTTTTTCTCAGACAGAATGGAAGCTGTGCTTCATTTCCCCTTCTAAATATTTCCTTGTCTAAACCAGGAAAATGTATCATTCTTCCTTCCAAAAAATGAATCCCAGGAATATGCATAAACATGACACTTTACAGACCTTGAATAATGATATAGGCCACTGAGTAGCCTAACAAAGTGCAACCATGTCTGAAAGAACAGGATGAGCATAAATTGGCACAAGAATAAAGATGAGATCTTCTACAGTAAAGGAAAGTGTCACTTATTTTATGTCTTACAGTGTAACAACATTAAAAAATGTACAATTCCCTGCTGTTTGCAAGTTCATTTGAATTTACTGCATTTGGGAACATCAGGTTTCCATCATCACTGTGTACCCATTCCTTGATTTCTTTCTGTGATGATGACTGTGGCTGGTACAGGCCCAGTATCAGAAGTGTCATCTGTCTCTTCTTCAGAAGCTGAAGCAGATTTTGCTACCAATCTTCTTTGTGCACCATCTGCCATGGGGGTGTAGTCTTCTAATTACCTGGTTTTGCACTCACAGCAAGAAGCTGATGAGTGGATTCCTTTCTGAAATGTGTTGAAGACTCCTACTGGTGCTGTATTTACATGTTAAACAGAGTCAAAAGTGTAGAGAGAATTGCAATGTCTTCGGTCTTGGACATTTCCATCAGAGGATGCAACATGGACTGGCTGAGAACAAGCAAAGCTCATGTGAGAATTGTATCAGCAAGTTGTGTGTGCAGAGAGCTGCCAGCTGTCTTGCCTGCCTCTTTCTCTGTCAGGCATTACATAGTCAAATCTACACAGTAACAGTCATCAGATTTTGGGTGCTCTGTAACCATTCTTTCTGATAAAGTGATAAAACAATTTGTCCCTCATTCATTGTTACAGCTGAATGACATGAAAATAACAATAATGCTACTGGTGAATAAGCAGCTGAGACAGTTGCAAGTTTTAAGCTACATGGCATTTAGTAAGCTGGAAAAAAGGCTTGTTCAGATAGCCAAACATTGAGTTAAATGCCATGCAGACAGCTTGAACTGGGTGTCCTGGGATCCCTTTTACTGCTGAGCTAAAAAAGTAAAGGACAATTTTCTTTAGAGATTTCCCTCATGGAGGTATTTATTAGTTAAAAAAATATTAACATTATTAGGGGAACATTAGAGGGAATATTGACCTCTAACTGGAACCAAATTGTTATCCAAAAGAACACTCACATGCTTTACTCCTTGAAACCCCATGTTTATTTTGCAGCTGTCAGCACTAGGAGAGGTATGTGTGATGTGAAAGAGACTGAAGAGATGCTCACTGAGGTTTCCTGACCAGGCCTGTAGCTGGGCCAGACAGATGTGTAGTGAGACTCTTCTTTGCCAAGAGTTATACAGCCAGCACTGATTTGTCTTGAAGTACTTCTAAGCTGCTAGGACAGACTGTTCACACATGAGTTTAACAACAACAGTGGAAGAAAATATTCCCCTTATCTTACTTGTTGCTGGTTCCAGCTGTAGATTGCTCAGAAATTTTCCTGTGTCCATCTTTAGACTAGAGAAATATCAAAACTGGCCTCAGCCTGTGCCCCTTAAAAATTCTGGAGAGCCAGTGGAAAATACCAAACAAATACCTTGTACCTATTTGAATTTTGGTATTTTGATGCCATCATTTCCCTCATACTGCTGGTGCAGAGCACAGTAAGGGTAGAGAAAGTCAAACCAATGAGGAAAAGAAGTAAGAGACCATTCCTTCCTCTTGCAGCTCCTGCTGCACAGACACTGCTGTGTCCTCTGTTTAATGGCTGCTGGTACTTCAGCTCCAGGGGCAAACCAAGTTCCCTCCTGTGCTGCACTGTTACTTTCTATCTGTCTGAAACAGTGATATGATATGAGGAGAGAAGATTATTTTTAAGCCTTAAAAGGGTGGAAATATTATCTTTAATACACCATTAAAAGTTTGGGACTTGCCTGTATCTTACCTTGAGCTTTAGCTCTTCAGTCCCCTGTTCCAATTTTGTACCTTTATGGGTACTACTCTGATAAACCAGCACACCACAGTGGCTCTGCAGCTCTGATCTAGGTTTACACATCCAGTAGGGGGATGGGAAAAGGGGGTTTACTCCTATTTTGAAGTTCTTGGAAAGGTTTGGGCCATTGCATTGTGTGCAAGGGGAAAGTTTGCAGTAAAAGATGAGAGCCATGACTCCAGGATTTGATCACTTAATTAAGCAACTAGAGACAGCATTCAGATGACAGTTCAGGACACTTGTGCCCACAGGTGTTCTAGGTGCCCAAGACCCTCTGTGGTCCTTAGTGATCAGGCCAATACACCAGCTGGGTCAACAGGAATTTCAGATGCCCAAATGTGATCACCAAAGGCTCTCCAACACTTTTCATCAACCAGATCACCACTGACAGTAGGAGGATGGCAGACACCCTCACCTGTAGAGACCCCTGCTTTTAGGTGTTTGGCTCTCAGGGCCAAATTCCACCTTGGGATTTGCAGGTGGACCTTGCTGCCTTTCCATGGGCAGTCATCAAGGGAGGCTGGAGGCTGGAGCTCACACCCTGGCCACAACACAGTGTCCATCCATGCTCTCCCAGCCCAGGTTAGCTGCCCATGTGCCTGCTGACCCCCCAGAAGAGTCACAGTTACAAGCACTAGATAGGTCATGTCAACAGTGCAAGAGCAAGAACGAGAGCACCGAGGTCCGGAGCTCAGTTTGTGGGTAGGAACTGCAGAACTGCACAAAGAAAAATGGAAAAAAGAAGTTCTCCTTTAAATTAATAAAACATGTCACCCACAATAAACAGAGAGCTTAAAACAGATCTGAATGTATCAAATAGAATAGAACTAGATGGAAAAATCAATTATGTGTTCTACAGAACTGAAATGGAAACCTAGCTGGAAGTCTTCCAATGGAAAAAAATTACTTGCAAACCATTGACTGTAGTTAATTGTCTTGAGGATACTTTTGGCCTTCAATTAATAAAATCAACTGAAGGGGAAAAATGGAGATATAATTTTCATAAAAGTGAACATTTTTCTATTTGAATATCATCAGTCTTTTTCTTTGTATTATGAGTTATAACCTATTCCCAAAAGCTTATTTCAATCAAAATCCTCATTTGTGTTATATAAGATCTTTGAAGATGTTTTAACCATCTTGTATTTTTTCACAATTAGGATTCATTTGCAATACTCATTCTGGAATGAAAAAAAAAAAACCAAACTCAAAGAAGTAAAATGTCCTCTGCAATGAAAACTCTATCTTTTGGATTAGCTGTTTATGTTCCTCCTGAAATATCTTTACGTACTGGCTTTTCTTATATTTATATTATAATATAGTCCAGCTTTTGAAATAAAAGCACAGTTGTTGACTAGGACATTCTTTTCACACCTTATAATATGTCTGCACAAGAATGCAAGCAAATTTTATAGTCCTTGATACATACCATGTTCCTAGAAATAGCTGTATGATAAACATGTGTCTAAGTAACTCAGATTTATTAAGTTCTGCCAGAAAGTTTGAAAAGCTCCATTATATTATTTATTGAATTTATATTTTTTTTTCTTTTATTTGTTCATCCCTAAGACTCAGGCTGAAAATTTCCCCAGTCTGTGCAGAATCCTTCACGGAGACAAGGAAAATATCTTTTTTACTTGTTTGTCTGGATTTTCCTTTTTTTTATGGGAATAGGAAAAGGTACACCCATAAGACCTGCACAGAACTTCTCTAACAGAGGTTGGATGTCTGATGATAAAAAAATGGTGAAAATGACTGCTTGAGAGGTTCTAGGGGTCTAAACAAAGACAAGAGGTCAAGGAGAGATGGCATTTCCTCAAGAAACTCATGGTAAGTGTGAAAGGATTAGGGTGGTGACTAGCCTGGCTAAAACAGTGGCTTCAGGAGCTATAGGGAAACAAAAGCTGTGGAAACTACATTGTGTGAATGAAGTATGAAAAGAGAGGCAAGGCTGAGGCAAGAGAGAACAAACCAGAAACAAGGGGGCAGGACTGTGGTGGCTTTGCACCTGGTGGTGTCCTAAAATCTCCAGGACCCAGAATTCACCCAGAGAAGCAGCATATTTATCTGACCAGCTGACATGGCTGACAGAATGCCCAGGCTTGGGGGACATGCAGGTCCTTCCAAAGGACACAGCAAAGAAAGTTACAGCACACATCAAGCAGTAGCTACCAGGTGACATCTAGAGGGAGAGGAATCCCTTTGATAGAAGCACTGGTAGAAAGAAAAAGGCCAGGGAACACCCTGCTTCACTGCTCAATGATGTTGCAACTGTTGGCAAAAGACTTACATTTATTGCATTTTTTAATCAGTCTTTTCTGCAACCAGGTAACCAGTTAAATACATATTAGTTGAAAAGAGTCAAGGCTTTGTCTTTAGTAGCTAATTTTAATAGTCTCAATTTTTAAAAAAATCATTAGCAAGGAAATAAATAGCACTCTCCATGGAATTGTCAGAAATAAAGTTATTTTCCCTCTGGGGTAAACAGCAGGCTTTGTGGGGGAGGGCAAGCAGCTTCATTTTAGCCAGGCACTGAATGCCATGTTTTGCCATTTTCGTAAGCAGGGCGTGGAAATGTGGTGTTGATGGAGGGAGTGGACATCTTTGAGAGCAGGCTACACAAATAACTGTGAACACTTTACAGGTGAAACTTTTAGAGACCAGAGAAGTAAAAAGGGATTGTTGGAGCATCTTCCCCTCTATTTTTCTGTGTTCCTGCGACTTCACATGCACATAAATAATTATTATTTCCTATTATATTTTGCATTCTGTTCTTGTCCTGCTTTGAATCCCTTGCTGTTTTTTCTTGTGTAATTGACACTGAGTTCAGTGCCTGCTGAATTATATCACAAGTGTTTCTTAGTTCCAAGTGGCATCGAGATCTGACAGCCTCTTTTGCCAGAGGAGTTTCTTTCTTTGAAGTCATTACATTCAATAACACAGGAGACATGACAAGGCAGGGAGAGGGAATTGCAAACAAGAGAAGCCAGGCTCCACAGAATCCATTGCAAAGCTGACAACTGAACCCAAATCTCCTGGATCCCTGGAGAGTATCTCATGTGAATGACTATCCTATTAATCATGGGGGCAGGACAGGCTGTCATGAGCCACTGATGAGCCTCACACCAGCAGCTGCCATCTTCTCTCTTTCTCAAGCTAAGTGAGTACAGGAGCTATTGGGCTAAGTCTTAATTGTGAAAGCCCAGGAATTCCTCCTGAGGCTCCAACATCCCAATGAATGCAAAGTTTTCATCTCAGCATGGCAAGCTAATGAGCCTTTCAAAGTTCCCCTCAGGTTGTCTGGAGCCACTCCCCAGCCACAGACTTAATTTTCTCTATATACTCTGAAAAATGTAGTCTATTTAATATTCTACCCACAAGCTGGCTTGAGGCTACTTGAAGCTATTGTTTAGGGCTTTTTTCCGGTCTGGTAATTATACCTAAAACTGGCAAACTACCATTTCTGATGTAAAGCTACATGTGATGTATCTCTAAGCCAAATCACATACTATCTTAGCCTGGAAAGCTGGCAGCTAGCAGCCAAACACAGCAAAACCTGGGCTTTGGAGGTGTCCCCTGAGCATGTGCAGGCAACAGCAAAGACAAAATGAGGAGATGCCAAAAGGGCAGATCCTGCAGCATTCATTCAGTCTTTATGGTAATCCTTTGCTCAGGCAAAACTCTTATTTGTTTTGGGGAAGTGAAGGCTTTGGAGCGTGGATTTGCAGCACTTATAGGCAGTGACCCCTGGAGAAAGATCCCCTCTGTGCCACCTCTTTATGATTGATGGCCAATACCAGGTTGTGCTGCTTCTCACCCCACCAAGCGATGCAGACACCCTGTGCCAGGGCAGGTGAGAGTCCCTGGGGACAGCCAGCAGCAGGGCCACCTCCCACAGCCCAGCAGTGCCAGCCTCAGCAGAGCCCTGTGCTGTGTGACACACTGCACACCATGGGGCAAAGCCCTGCTGAGCTGGGCCCTCTGCAGGCCTTTTGGGTTCTCAGTTGTTGGAATGGCTCCCGAGGTGTTCAAGAATCTTTTTTTCCCAGCCCAGAGATCAAGGAAGCAGTGGGGATTCCTCGGCTCTGCTTTTCTAGGTTGTTTGTTTTCTCTTATGGAATACATTCTTTTTCAGACCTGCTGAGATCTGTCCAGCAGGTTGGCTTGAGGCACAATGACCGCCCTCAGGACAGTGTTAACTTTTCATACGAAAAACTACATGTACTTTATTTACAATAATTTTCCAATACCTATCACTGTGTTAGGCAGTCTGTCTGTACCCTAAACCAATCCAGAAGTGCCACCATCACAGCAGAAGATGGAGGACAAGAAGAAGGAGGACTGGACATGCCCAGATTCCTCCATCTTGCCTCTTGAATCCCCATTCTAAGAACCCCAAAATTCTACCTTTTCACCCTGTGATAAATTCGCTATCATTCTATTCAAACCCTTGAGGCTTGTAAATCTTTGTGCAAAGTTGGTAACTGTTTCCATGGGCTAAGATGGAAGGCACAGGTGTTTTTGAGTCCGTGCCAGGGTCTCTGAGCCCCCTGTCAGGGTCTCAAGTCCTCCAGGACAGCCAGAGGAATGTCCTGGGTTCCAACACATGCCTCTCCTCACACTCTGCACCCTCAGCATCGCTGGTTTGGAGAGGAAAGAGGTCCTGGCAGGGGACAGCTGGTCCCAGAGAAGCCCTGCTCAACAGGAGAGCTGTCCTCAAACAGGATCTGCTCACAGGGCTGCACACCTCAGCACACTCCAACTAAAATGCAAACAAGGTCCCCAAGGGCAGGGCAGAGCCTTGGCCTCCTGCCATTCCTGAGTGCCAGCCTGAGGTGACAGAGCTTTCACCCAGCGCTGCCCAGTGATGCCACAGGGACGGATCAAGGGACAGCCACCACCACTGCAGGTGGTCACGTTCACTGTCAGTGGTCAGGGGAGCCAGAGGAGAGGAAAAGGGCAAAGGCTCCGTGCTGGCCATGAGATAAAGGGAAGGACAACTCCAAGAATTGCTCTGAATTCATTCATTTTCCTGGGAAACCTCTACATGTGGCTGCCATGGCCATACCCACGGAAGACAAACAGCCGTGCCTCTCCTCCCAGGGGTGACAAATCTCCAGCAAAATCCACAGAGATGCTTGTGAACCTTCCTCTTGCAGCCCACACAGCTGAGGGACAGCTCAGGCCTAAGCAGCCATGACTTTCAGTTGCTGCAAGAAGAAAACAGAATGGAAAAAATCTAGCCAGAATGGAATAGAAAATATTTTCATTTTGCAAAGTCTGAAGTGAATATTTTTTTTTACACTTTTTGCAATTTGTGGAATGTTTTTGAAGTATTTCATCTTTTTGGTAGTTTAGCTTTTAGTTTCTTATTTGCTGCCAAATATAATAGACTAAGTGGTGGCCACAGAGTAGCACTTTTCCCCACTTTTTAAAATTTAACCTTGTCACCCTAAGCTTTCAAGACATTATAAAAATGTGGAAGTTCTGAAAAATTAAAGAGTGGCAGAAAGAAAATTAAAAGAAAAGTGATGAGTGGGGAGAAGAACAAGGGTTATTCAAGGAAAAAAGATCAATAGGTTCTCATCTGGCAAACGTGTGTTTTCTCAGAAATCTGGGCAGACTGAATGACAATCCCAGGGCCACCCTCACAGTTTGTGCAGCCTCTGACTCCACTGTCAGATCTGCTGTACAGAGGCATGAAATGATTTTGTGGCACAACATCTGTGCTTTAATTACAAGTGCATTTCATGCCATGTAGCAAAGAAATCTGAGGCAATTTAATTTAGCCAATTACTTTAAGATCAGGGTTGGTGAAGTCTCTTACATAAACACTTCAGAGCCCATGCAATCCATTTCCTTCTTTGCACAAATAAACCTCTCTCTTCTGTAAAATTTTGCACACAGAAAGAAAATTGGCTAGAGCAAGTCCCCTGGTAAAAAGGCTGCTTTCTGCAGCTACTCAAAAGAGATATTTTATGAGCAAATCTATAAAGTTGTGTGAAACAAGGCTCCAGCCCCAAAAACAAAATGGGGTGAGCTGGCTGGATCTTGGGCTATGGCAAATCCATGTGGAGGGGGATGGCTGGGTCAGCAGCAGCCACTGTGGTGGCAGTGCCATGCTGGGTGGTCCCTGGTGGGTTTGGGGACTGTGGCTGCACAGGCACTGCAGGAGGGCTCGTAGGGGACTGGGCAGCCTGGCAGTGCAAAGCTGCTTTCCCAATTTGGCATCTGTGACTGGGCTCAGGCTCAGGTCCAGCTCCATGCTTTGGTAGTAAAACTACAAATATAGCAGAAATTCAGAATTTAACAAAAAAAAAAAAGTTACATTTTCCTTCCCACCTTAGCAAATTATTCAATAAAATGCTTTATTTGTAGAAAATTATAGAAATTTGATCACTGCTTTATATAAAAAAGCTGTAATTCCCTTGTCATCCTTGCATTATACAGGATCAAATCCACCATAATATGGCAAAGAGCAAAGGAGGGGAAGGGGAAAAACATTACAAAGGTGTCCACATATTAGAGCATTTACCTCTTACTGAATGTATCTGGAGCAGCCAGCATTGCTGGGAAATAAAATAATGTAAGAGAATTTAGAGGGCAACATCTGTTTTAGTGTCAGAATTCATTAGTGAAGAAAAGGGGAGCACAGGTACACCGTGGGGATTTGCAAAATCTGAGATTACAAGCAAATGTGTCATTCAACATACACCATTTCCTGTTTCTTGCAACTTTGCTTGACAGATGAAAAGAATTTGAGTCCAGCTAAAGAGTGTATGTGAGGCTTAGAAGTATTATGGTACTCATTATCCTTCATGGAATCCTCCTTAATGATTTGTTCTGTGGCCATATAAAGGATCACAAATGCAATAAAAGTGGGAAATACTGAGTTAAAACAATGTCTGGCATGCTGATGTCATCTACACAATAAACAAATGTCAATATGGAGCTATAAATAATCTCTTTATCATAACCTTGAATTGATCCGATACCAGATGTATACACACTTCATGAAAATTCCTTAGCTTTGAAGAAAGAGGACAATAACCTGTAACATAAAGCTGTATGAATATCTCTGTGTGTGTGTTTGTGTTTCCTATGAGCAGCATATGCTACAGCAAGAGGGCACAGGGCTGCTGTCTCTCCTGTAGCCGATGCCTCTGTGCCAAGCTCGACACACTCCTGCGAGCACGCAGACTGCAGGGATCATTCTGGGATGGTAAAGACCTCTCCAGTCACAGGCACATCCTTGGAAGCATAGAAAAACTTTATAAAGAGCATCTCATTTATGAGAGAGAGCTGAGCACACCTGAGCTTTCCTTCTCCAATGCAAAGTGAAGTACATTGTGATGAAACATCACGTGAGCATACATCCGTGTTGAGATACCAGTCCTAGGCATCTAAATCCATCTTTTTGTTCCAGACCTCTTTTTAATGCTGCTTATGTGAGATATTTCTGTCCAACAGGAGCTTTTACATTGTCATGATTGCATTTAAAAAATAAAAAAAACCCATTTCGTCGGCCGAGCAGCATCTTGGGGCTGACTCAAGCCAATGAGAATCTTTCCATTGACGTCACTGAGCTTTTATTCAGGCTCTTAATCTGCAATCAATCAACCCTTAATATTATTCCATGCAGAGCTCCATGCCTTCGTTTGGTGATAGAAAAATATGAGACCAAACACTTGTCCCAGCTACCAGTGCTGGCAAAGGAGCCTGGGTCAGGACTACATTTCCAGTGGGCCTCAGTCAGGAGTTATCCCGAAATTCACTGGTTTGCCTTTTCTCCTTTGTGTACATTCCTCCGGCTTCGTGTTTTGGCTTTCATGCTGCACTGGAGTGCTCCTGCTGATCTAAGCTGGAGAGCCCAGTCCTGTGGAATCCTGAGTACTGCTGGGGACAGCCAGCCTGAGCCATGGGCTGTCTCCAGGGGCAGGCAGCATGTCCCAAAAGCAGGCTCTGGGATGTTAAATCCCCCTACAGTAGCACAAGGTATTTACTAACAGTGCTGAGATGCTGCATGAGATTGTTAGGGGGAAAAAAAAAAGGCATAAAACCCTGAATCTTCCCTGGCCTCTCCCAGCAATGCATTCAGTACACCTCATTTAGCCTTTCCCTCTCCAATGGCCATGGCTGCATTTTCTCTGCACAAGCTGCCAGAATAAGGAACATCTGTCTAGGGGCTTTGATGACAAGGACTTTATCTCTTGTTATCTCTTGTTCTGGTGGTCTTTCTAGTATGTTTTCATCATAATCTTGTTTTAGAGGAAAGAGAATGGGAGCCTGGGTCTCCTCCTGCAGGGACAGTTGCACAGGACCATATACAGCTCAATGAATCACACACCAGGACTGTGATGTGTCTGTAATGGGTGAAACAATTTCCCTCAGGTAGCAGCAGAAAAGAACAGGCAAAAAGGAAGAACTGAAATGCAGGGCTTTATCAGAAACATGGTCTGGTAGAATGGACACTGAGAGGTTACCTGGAAGAGGAGTGACAGAAGGGAAGGCTGCACACCAGAAATAAATTCAAACACATGCAAAACAGTGACTGCAGAGGTGCCAGAGATGGTAAGGTCCCAGGTGGGAATTGTGCCTTGCTGCTTCCTATTGCAAGTCTGTCACTTACATTTGGAAATCCTTCAACAAAGCCTTGGCTTTATTTGCTTCAGTGCCCAGCTGCCCCTGAAAGAATAAAAATTAACCACAACCCCATGAGGTCAGACAATGGGGAGAATGGTTTTAACTTTCAAGGACAGGGAATTCAGGATAGCTCTCAGGGCTAAGGACACCAGAGCTACAAGTACCCACCTATAGCTGAAGGTGTCAGAATCTTGGCCCAGTCATAAACTGGAGGCCAAATGGACAGATTTAAAGGATTAAAGAGCACCCAAACAGAAACTGCAGGTTCAGAGAGTGTCCACATGTCTAAAGTTGACCAGGAGCAGAGGAGGAATCATTTCCATGCCTCTAACTTTGGTCTCTCATTTTATTCATGCTGACTCCATCGCTCATGCCATGGGTTGAGGAGTGAAGTGTGCAGTCAGACAGGAAAGGAAACTCATGGACAGAGGGATGCAGGGCTCAGGACTGGCCTGCTCTGCTAGCAGACAGCAGCTCTCCCCCAGACCAGGGGCACACACACTGCTCAGGACTGGTTTTGGGGGCTTGAGAGGTAGGGGAGCCCCAAGGGCAGAAATGAGGGCCAGGGAGAAAGGAGAGGAGCAGTTAAGTTCAGAATGCTTGAGCTGTGGCACATCTGGGTGAGGGTAAAGATGGTCAGGGATCTCTCACTGGAGGTGAAGAACCTCACTGCATCTGTAGCTTCACTGCAATGCTGGAGATTAAATACGTGCCACTTAAGACTTAATTTGAGGTGAAGCCATAAATTAAATTTTTCTCATCTCTCACCATTCATCTTTTCTGGGAAGATATAAGCATATACAAGTCAGAGCTAGAAAATGAGGAGTAATTGATGGAACAGCCAGAGGGCTTTGTTGTAGCCACATGCATTTTGTGCTTGTGAATTATGCCAACAACAGCAAACAGATTTACATTAGTAGCACATTCAGGCTAATCTCTTGATGTGTAAAATATGTACAGGTACCCTGATGGTACAGATTCTGCAGGGATATGCTTTATCAACCACACACAGCTTGTTTCTGAATTAATGCTGAATATTCCAGGTGCTCTGTAAGACTGAAGGCCTTTGCACTATAAATCACAGGAGAGCAATAATTTTAGCCTTTTTCAATGAGAAAGCTTGTTCTGGGAAATCTTTCCCTCTCAAAGGGCCCCTCGACTTTGAGTCGTTTGGGCTTGCAGGTCTCCCTAAATTTCTAGGCTAGAATTTCCAGATAAAAATGCAAAAACCAGGTCTCCATCTTCAATATTTGTCCCCAGTGTGAATTTAATATGACACTATCAACGATGCTCAGCTGAGGTGGGGGGTGAGACCTTTTCTTATGTGACTTAGGGCCACAGGAAACTGAAAAGTTTAAGCTGAGAAGGGACAAAATAGGGTATGTGTAATATTGTTTCTTACCTTGCTCCCCTCTGGCTTCAGGGGACCTATTGATAGCCTGACTGTCACAAAGTTCCTGTCATTTCAGGTGTTCTTGGAGTTTTACCATCTGGACATGCAAGAAATGCAAATGTCAATTCAAAGGTCACAATTTTCTTCCTTTCAGCACAACAGGAAAAGAAACTCACTTGGAAAATGTGAAATTAACATAATTAATGACTCTCAGAAATTCAGAGGGGAAAGTATTTGAATTAAGTAATTGTATAAAATCTTGTAATGCTTAAATCAAAGTGTTTGCATCTGATTGAGCAGGCTGTATTCAGAGGTGTATCAGCCCTACAGCCAGACAGGCCAGCCTTTTTTCAGCATTGTAAAACTATTAAAAATGGATGATATTCCAATTTTCCAACCTATTAATGCTGCTTGGCCAGCTTCAATTGAATGAATCTGATGAGAAAACAGCTGCAAAGGGGGGCTGGTTGTGTTGGAGCTCAAAATCTCTCTGCCATGCAAAACCAGAGCTCCATCATAGAAGGAGGAGAGGGATCCCAGCCTGCCTGGGAAGCGCAGGAGGGCTGGATGGACTCCGAGGAGCCCGGCAGGGGAGGAGCTGTGCTGCCTGTGCTGAACCTGCCACCCACAGCTGCATTAGCAACAGCCACTGCTGGGGTCAGCTGCAGCATGGGAAAGGGTGTGATTCTGGGATTCTGAGGAAAATCATTGCTGGAGCTCTGCAGAAAACTGCCTTGTTTCTGACTCACTTAGTAACTAGAAAAAGAAGAATTAAGAAGTAATCATCTGTCTGGGTGAAATGAAGGAGGAGGATTACAATGCAGTGTCCAGGGAGGGCCTGGAGGTACCTGGACAAATATTTCTGCAGAGGGGATTAGCACAGCTGGGCTCACGAGTTTCCAGTTGTTTTTCCCCCACCTCTGGCCTCCCCAGGCTGGGACACCTACAGTGAGCTCCTGGAGCACTGTGGTCAAGTACTCTGGCTCCAGCGGTGCTTCTGCCCCTGGGCAGAGGAACTCACCTGCCCAGGGCAAGCTACAATTCACTTAGACCCTAAAACTGATAGCAGGGAGGGAGACAAGCTTTTTAACTGGTTCTGTCCAGCCTTTTGTGCCCAGCCATCAGAAGGTGAATTAGGGAGGATTGGACTTGCACTGTTATTCTTCTGGATACATGCTACTGACATCTGGGCACTCTTGGCTGGCAGTTCTTTTGGATTTCTACTATGTTTGCATATTTTAAGCTCAAGAAAAACAGCTGATCTCACAAGCTAGGTGCTTTCAGCAAATCTCAGGGAAGAAACAAACCAAAACCAAACCAAAGACAACACAGAACTAATAAAGGTGCCCTTAGAAGATGGCTTTCTCAGCCAGCTGCCCACTGGCCTTGGGCAAGGAGGGCACACTGAGATGGACACTGGCACCAGCGTGTCAAGGAAAGCTGGGCCAGCCTGCAAACCACGCAGCTCCTGTGGGGCTGCAAGCAGGGGCACTTGCTGAGCCCCTCCCTCCAGGCTGTGTCCTAGGTGAGCTCTGTTTGCCCTCTGCAAAGGCGTGCTGTAAATTCAGCCAGCGTGTCAGCACAGCCTGAAGGCAACCAGCAGGGAAACAACCCCAGCTCTGGCTTTTCCACTCTTTCCAAATATATGGGCAGTGACAGGTGTAAAATTACACCAACCAAGCAATAACTCAGGCCTGTTTGAGTGCCAATTATGTGTCTTTTTACAACATTGGGCCTCTGCCTGAACACATCATTTAGGAGAAAAATGTGTTGTAAAAGTGTATTCACTCTAAAGAATGCAATAAAAAATTATTCTTAATATTGGTCTCACTTGTTTAATCTTCAATCTTTTCCTCTGCTCCTCCCTCATCCTGGGATAAAGGAGCTTTGGATACCCTGTGTTTCATGCACAATCTTGTAGGGTTAGCGAATAGGCCATTGAAAATAAATATACATAAATCTTAGCCATGTATGGTCTCCAGACGGGGAAAAAGGCTTACAAAACCCAGAAAGATGACCACCCATAAAAAAAATGCTGGACACTATTATTTTGATGGCAGGCACTCAAGCTGCACGGCGCAGTTTACAGAGGAGGCTGCTGATTGAACACGCTGCCTTGGCAGGCAGAGCAGTGCCCAGGGCACAGGGTCAGGCTGGGCTATGCACTGCTGCTGCTGATTGCCACCAGAACTAAGGGTTTAGCCCGTGTTATTTGTTAAAAACAATTAACAGGTAGGTTTAGATGGTGAGATCCTGTCTCTAAAACACACGAGTGTGGATTCTGTCCTTTGCTGACAGGAATGCTTTGTGTATGAACTCCCTCTATTTGTGGGTGGAACCACTGCCTGCTCTGGGGCACTGTGGACTTCTGTGGGCAATTCACAAAACTCACCCATGGAAAAAGGCTCAAAGAAGATAGGCAAGGATGATGTGCTTGTGAAACTCAGAAAACCACACAGGAAGTGTCCACAGATGTAGTACAGGAAGCTGAACTTGTGAAGAGGTCCAGAGGGTGGCTTACATTTTCTGTATCTGTTGAGTAGGTCAGCTGGTTGTAAGAATGGCCTTTCCTAAAATGATTAGTTTTGTAGGTAGTATTGTCTTCCTGAGCCAGGCACACCAGCATGGGGAAAACTAGTTCATGGTTTGGCCCCACATAGAGTCTAAAAGCCAACAAAATGGACCCTGAAGAGAGCAATGGGTCTGAGCTGCTCTCAGCCAGTAATGGAAATCATGTTTTACAATCCAACTGGATATCCAACTTGCTTTATTGTGTTTGCCTTGTGATCTCAGGACATTGCTGTATCACTCTGTTATATCAGAATTGCATGCAATGTCAAATACCTACTAATAAGTAAATTTGATACCAAACTTCAAAATCTTCTTGAGTGAAACATCTGAAAGAACTTGGTCAGAGGATATTTGAGTCATGATAATTCCACACGTTACCCTCCCCACAAAATAGGGTTAGGAATTGATTTCCCAAGCCCTTTGGAAGATGTTACTTCTGTTAGTAAAACTGACTGCATGTTCCTGTAGTCCATATCACATTTGGTGCCACTGCAGTTTCCAATATTTCCCTCTATTTTCCAGCCTGTGGATGATTAAGGGGACTAATGTGAAACCACAACTGCTTTGCAAACTTTCCAAAGCACTACATAAACCCTTTCACCTTCATGCTCCCCAGTTTCTTCCCAGGCTCTTCTCCCTCGTTTCCTTATCCCTTGGGTTGCTCACAATCACTGGTGGGACTCAAGTGAGCAGAAAAATCACTTGTGCTTATTATAAATCATATTCTGTACAGCTGAAGGGGGAAGGCTGAGCTCATATTCTGGAACAGAAGCATGCAGAACAATTCAAAGAACACCCATGCTTTTATTTACATGTTTATAATGATATTACACGCAATAACAACAGCTTATAATGTGGTATTAAAATAGTAAAATATTTGAATGTTTTTTATTATTACATAGAGTGATGTATTTTTATATTTAAATGTCTAAGCTTATATTGTTTAGCCAACCAGTGTAAACACTGAAGCCCTAAACTAGTTGAAATGTATCAGATGAATGTGGTAGTGCTTTGTCTGTGGCACAGACATATTTATAAGGAATCATTTGACACATGCACTTATTCTGCTGAGAGACAGCTTTCTTTTGCTGACACTGTATTCCTCAGTCTGCAGAAGCTCTTTCTTTCCTTACAAGTCCTGCTTTAATGACACTTCAAACCCACACTGCAAGCAGAGTCAAGGTGTGTAGAGCAGTGTGGAAGTCAGGGTGAGGAGAATGCAGCGAGTCTGGGGCTCACCCAGACGTTGCTGTGCACAGCTGCCAGCAGGGGCACCCCTTTGGTAAGGGAGCTGCAGAGCTGGGCTCAAGGGCTACACCTTCCCATCTATGGCAGAAAATGCACATTTGTCACCATGAAGAAATAATCTGCACCAAGTCTCAGACACAAATTCCCTGGGCTGCCAGATTCTGCTAGCTCCTTTGAAAATGAGGTGTCTTGCTGTAGGCTTTTTGCATGTGAATTCATGACAAAGCCTGAGGTACCTGCTCTACTTTGACCTTCTCATTATCCTCCTGGCCTGGGGCTGCCTTTACTCTTTCTTAATTTACTCCCAAAGTCCCAGCTCACAGCAGCCTCATTTCAGCTGGGGATAAGAAGATGTTTCCAGACTCTTGAGCATTTCTGAGCATCATCACCATTTCTGAGTGTCATCACCACCCTTCCTTCCCTTCCACTGCCATTGCCAAAGACTGAACTAGAGTTTATCTTTTGTGCCAATTTATATTTCAAATTTGGATCAATGAAAACAACGAAGCTCAAACAGACTGAGTGGAACAATCAGACACTGAAAGACATTACCTTTCTCCTTGTGAGGAACCTGGCTGGGAGGCTTATTTCTCTCCCAGGCATTACAGAGGGAAGTGGGGGGACAGTTGGAGACTTCTGGGTTTGGGACATTTAGGGTTCTCAGGACTCCATCAGGTTCAGATGTAGCAAATTGGTGGGCAGTGGTATTGAGTGTCTTTAAAAAGCTACAGTCACTGTAATGGTCCAGTGGTTCTGAGGCAGTCAGCAATTAACAGCCCCCTGGGGGAAAGCCTGTGGTAATTGGTTTCTACAACTGATCAAACTGGGAGCAACATCAAAAACCAGATTACGAGTAGGAAGGAGAGTGCACTTGTGAAAGGAGATTTTAATTACTGTGAGGGGGCAACAAAATGGCTGTAATAGCTGCTTGTCTTACCTTTCTGCCTTGGAAAGGACAAATCCTGCAAATATTTCACCACAGATATGTTCTGTAGGATGTCCTGGCATCAATTTGGATCTATTTGCAGAATACCTGATGAAATCATTGTGTGTTTCAAGTCTGTAGAGAATAGTGGAATTAGAGGCAGTAGAAACTAAAATACCTTTTATTCAAAAGGCTTTGGCTTGTTAGTGAGATTGGACCAGCAGATGGTAAATACCAGCTTGTAATACAGCATAATGCAGTTTGCTGCAGAAAAATGTAACATAATTTAATGTGAGAGTAAGGAACCAATCAGTCAGAGCAATGAGCAGGGAAGGGATTGAGAGTATTACAGAAAAATCATTGAAACCATGAGGCCAGCACACAGCTGCAGTAATAAAGTCTGTCATAAAATGGAAGGGACTGTAAGAGGGGACTTAGTGTAGATGGTATTAGTCAGAGCCCCATCTGCTCTAAGCCCCACACCATGTAAGGGAGGCTCAGAGGGGCACAGGGCAGCTCAGGGTGAGGGCACCTATTTTACTACCAGGTTTATAGGGAGGAGGTGATCTACATGGAGGTTCCAGCATTGCACAGGATGCTCCCCTACAACAGGCAGAGAAGTAGAAATGAAGCTGAACCCAGGTTTGTAACTGCCAGGCCTTCAAGTCTTTACATAGAGAAAATTTCTTGTATTCTTTGCAAGCTTTCTGTTTAATTGTGAGTAAGACCCAAAAAGATGTTTCATTATTTGTGTGACCAGCCTGCAGATGTGGACCATCCCTGGTGCCTGTATGTCAAGCAAGCATTTTACAAAGCCTCACTGGTTGGCCAGCTTACCTGTCCTGAAACCCACTGCCCCCCAACAAACCTTTACAAAGAAAACAATCATCTTTCTCCAGTTTCACAAAACCCAAGTTAGATTTCTCAAGTGAAATATTGGAAGATCACTGAATTATTTAATACCATTATTCTGATTTTTTTGGCAAAGTTTTGTTTCCAACAGTCCTGATTTTTCTGATTTGTAAAGCAAAGAGATTCACTTTAGATGTGAAAGTCAAGCTGAGGTTCCCCTCCTTGTGTCCTGTGCCCAGCCCCAAACAGCCTGAGACCAGGCTATGCTGCACTACCCCTGTGTGGTGCATGTCATTGTACCCCATCCCTCCACACCAGGCACCCCCTTTGTCTTCTGTGTGATTGCAGAGTGATGAATGAGTGCAGAATCTGGCTGAGCAGGAATTAATGAAGTTTAATACTGTCTTTGGCCAGACACAGTGACCACCACTTGATAGCTGAAGAAACGATTACATTCCACAAGAAACCATATAATTAAACCTGCAGGAACCTCCACATCAAACACAAGTATGTGTCACTACCCCAGATGAAAGTACACATGAGGCATAGAAGGGGGGAGAGTTTTTACTGCTTCCCTTTCACAAAGGCTTATGTGTTTGAGAAAGAGGCCGTGCAGCCAAGGGGAGCTAGCAGAGAAGATGGAAAAGAAGCTCTCAAAAAACCCCATCCCAATAGTGCAGTATAAAAAGCTCTGCAAGAAAGAAAGGATGTGTGACTGAGTTAGAAATGTAAAGAGAGAGATTATCCCCTTTTGTCTGATTTTTCCTGTGATTTGTGACCAGTGCATACCCTTAGTGCATTAACAGATGTGTACCAAAAGGACTTTCTTCATTGTCGATTTTCCTTTTAAAGGAAATATTCCACTATTCCTCCTTTGGCTAAAAGCTTAGTGCTAAAAGGGAAGTGCAATACTGCTATTGCCTGAGATTCAAGAGTGCAACTCGGTCTCTCTACCACCAACAACAAAAGGAGCACGTGAAAAAAATTCTTGCCATTGAAGTCACTAGACTGGTATTCTGATTTCACACATGGAATATATCTGTTAAGGAAGCAGATGCCAATTTTATACAGGCAGTCTTTAGAGCAAAACCACACTCTAAATAACGAGGGAGTGGGGAAGTGCATCAAAGGTTGGAATGAGACTTCATGTTACCATGAATAAAAGCTAGCAGGGCTCTGGATGCATTCAGAACTGAGCCCTTGTGATATTGTCTCAAATAAGTTAAGTGAGCGTGATGGAATTTTGCAGACATTAATTCACTTCCCACAAATACAGAAACACAAGGTCCCTGACCCTCTCCCTCTCCTGGAGCCAGGCCCAGTTACCCAGATCACGTCCTGGTTGTGTGCACAGCCCCAGAGCCACTCCTGGCCCGTGTCCCCAGCTCTGCTCAGCAGCCCAGGGGACACGGAGCTCCCTGCAGCTCCTGTGGTGTGAGGGCATCACAACAAGGCAGCCCCACAAGGGCCAGAAAGGGCCAAGGCCACCCCCCAGGCAGGAGGAGGGCTGGCTGGCTGTGCTGCACCAAGCTGGGGGCAGGACTGGAAGCAGGACCACAGCTACAAAAACTTCTTCAAGGCCTTCTCACCCTGGAACATGGGGTCTGCCTTTTGAACACCCAGAGGTGCAGAGGGCTTGGGGAAGGATCCAGTGATGACATCTGCACGCTGGAAGGATGACTGCCTTCCCACCTCATGCTGCCTGAGGATATAGTGGGAACATTCTCTCTCCTCATTAACCAGAAGAAATCCATGGGTGCCACCACTGAAGTTCTTTAGAGCTGTCAGAGGCAGCAGAGGTGGTCCTTCTATGAGCAGTTAGATCAGTTTAGCTCTGTTCTGCCCCCAGCACACCATCATGTCCTCATCAGATATCCAACAACAACATGGCTTAAAAGGGATCCCCACAGAACTGGCATCCTTTAAGGGACTTTTATTTTTATCAATGTACTTCAGGATAATTACTCCAAACAATTTCAAAAGAGGTTAAGAAAAATACCTCCAGTCTTTATTTTAACCTCAGTTGCTAATTTGTAGCAGTTCCTAGATCCATTGGTCCTTGTGTGGTATAACAATCTTTGATCTGACATTAGGCCCCTTCTTGAGGAGGCTCCAAGCAGCAACCCAGCTCATTCCAGGACCAAACAAAAAGCTGAAACACTCACCATTACTTTCAGAGTCATTTTGAAACATCTGCATAATCCAAGTACAGATCAAAGCTTGGATGCCTGAAAATGTTCCCCTGAGGGTGAATGTAGGATTACAGTGGCTCCAAACATCACACGACAGGTGGTAGGATGCTGAAGGATCATATTTCTGGAATCACTTAGGTTATATGCCAGGAGGAATTTCACACAAGAAACAGATCAGTCAAAAGCAGTCTCGAGCTGGACTTTGAGCCATGTAGAAACCTCTTGGTCCTCACCTGGCTGCTGCTGCTGCAGGTCAGGGCTGGAAGGGCCACTGGAACCAGGGCTGGGTGGCAGCTCTGGGCTCTCGGGCTGTGCTGCTGGCAGGGCAGGGACATGGACACAGCTCTGGAGCAAACATCCTGAGCTCAGCTGGGCAGAGCACTTGAGTCAAGGAGCTCTCAGGCACAGCATGGCCTCGTGGTCAGACCTTGTCTTTTATCATCCCCAGATATGGACTTTATCCTGGGGTGCTGTGCTGACTGATCTGCAAGTTACAACAGTGAAGGTAATTAAATTCTTTCTTGTCAGAAAATTTTAGACCCCTTTAGGCTGCTGCTTTCAATGATGACAAAGAAAGTAGTTACTGTTTATGGAGCCAAGGCTGGTAACAAGCTATACTGTAAGGAAGGCTCCACTTTGGTGACAAATTTTCAGGGAATGTTCAAAAAACAATGGTTTTCTTTATGTTGGACAGCAATTCCAGTGCCATCTCAGTACATATAACTGTAGATCCATATATATGTATCTTAATGCACATGCATAAAAATACATTTTATATATGTGGTACTTAGTTATATATTTGCAGTTATTTACAAAAGGCTTTTCCCACTAGACTAGTTCAGTGCAAAAGTAATGCTCTTTGCATTGCATTTGCTTTAACTTTCCCAACAGAAGGATGAAAAAGTAATTTTCTTTTAAAGTTGAATATCTTTTGGAGGCTTGTTTAAGCTGCCTTTTGTGGCCCACCCTGTTGCTGGAGATGGGGTTCTGTCAGACACAGGAAGTTGAAGGGCACTGTCCTCATCACTGACAATCCCAGCACAACTCCCTGGAGAACAATGTAAAAGCATTGCACTGCATAAGCATAAACCCAGTATAAGTAGATTTAATGGGATCTTCCCCTGGCCTGAATACACACTCTTTCATCATGTGCTGTAAATAAAATGCAATCTATTTACCTAAATCTTATCGAGGAGCTTGCAGTGAAGCTGTGGCAGGTTCATGTCGAAATCATGGATGAAGAAATTCTGTTCTTCCAGGAAACATGCAAAGAAAAGTGTGTCCTTCCTTATTTGATGGGATGGCTCTGCCCTGCAGCTGACCTCCTACACTCGTCTGTCTTCAGGAATCAACACTGATGCGTACCTGCAACTCTTTGGGAAGCAATTGTGAATGATACTCACTCTTCTAAGAGAATAAATGCAGGTTTAGGAACCTAGGCTTAAAAACTGGCTTTGGGACTGCATGTTACTTCAGTTAGAAACAAGAACTTGGTGTCATTAAAAAGAAATTTAAAAAGAGTGATGTTCACAAAGTAACACCTTCCAGTAGCTGAGAAAACGTGTTGGCTCCCAGCCAGCATCACTCACTCAGAAGCAATTTTGAGATAAAGGGTCATTCATCAGGAATCATTGCTCAAGAGCAAAGCTGTAGGTGAAGAGTCAGAATCTGCTCTGGGCCAGGGCATGGTCTGGGGACATCCCTGCTCAGCACTACCAGCTGCACTCCCTTGGTCGGAGGGGACAGCTCAACACCACGGGGTTCTGAGGTGCAATGCCCTCCAAGTCAGGCCTAGAAACCTGCAGCCTGAACAGCCCTGCTGTTCTCAGCATGATGCAAAACCAAAGGGAATTCCAGCGGGAACTGCAAAGGACCAATTGTGCCTGGATGTTACTCTGCCTGTGATTTTCTGCTTTGTATTTTTGGACAGGAATTATTCATGCTAGGCCAATATCCAACAGACTGATTTATTTGTAAAATTTCATACAAATGATTAAATATTAGATAAACACAATTATCTCTCCACCAGTTTATAAATAGATATCTCAGTTACTGCATTGCATTCCAGGCCCCAGGGACAGCCTTAACTAGCTGATACAGACAACCCTATTAGGAAAAGGTTTTGCCATGGTTCTGATTGGGATTTCACTTCAATTGAAGAACTTTTTGACAACTTAATCTTGAGAAACAAATGCAAAAAAATGTTTGTACTTGAAACAGAAAAAGGACAAGGCAGGGGAGGAGGGCAAAGAGAGAGGAAGGTAGAAAGTGAAGAGGGTAAAAAGGGAGGGACGTGGGGAGGGAGGAAACAGGATTATTAGATATTCACTCTTTTTTTCCATAAGTAACTCATGAACAGCAAATTTAACCATAAAAATGTCATTGGAACAGATTTTGGGAAACACACCCCTACCTAACAGCAGCCCCACTGGGGCCTCCCCCTTCTGATCCTACCACAATTAGCAAATAGCAATACTGTGCTGCTCAGCAGAAGCAGAGTTGTCCTCGTAGAGGGCACAGACCTTCCCACTTCGGGGGGCTGCAGAGGCAAGGACACACATCTCTCTCTGTGGATTGGTTCAACGAGCTATTTCTGTTGGTTTAAAATTTTTCTCCCATTTTTGCACCCAAAGGCCACAGCCAGGCTGAAACTCCTATTTTTTTTTTTAACTTTTTTTTATTTTTTTTTTTTTTTAATTTTGAGAAGAGTTACAGAAACAAAGATAAGAACAGGCCTAATTTTGTGCCAGAATGATCTGCAGCAACAAACTAAAGCATGGTTATAGCCATATTTATTGGCATTCCAGAACTATGACTCACATGGAATTAGCTCTTGAAGCAGAACAATGTGAGCTGAAGAGGTTTACACTTGAGGCATAAACAAAGGAGATGGATTGAGGATCCAACCTGCAAGAGATCAAATTTAGGAGAGGATTGGTGCAGTACAATTTTGTTAGTTACTGGGCTTTCTGTTTTTCTTCCTTTCTCTCCCAACATTGAGGGTGAAGTTTTTGGTCAGTGATGCTAAGTTTTCATAGTTAATCTTTCAGAGTGAAATGGGTAACAGCAACTACCCTGCCTTTGTGCATGCTACCCAAGTGTACCTTTTCAACTTGCCACTAAGAAAAAATGTGAGCATTCAGTGACTAAAATGAGAGAAGGATTAGACCATGAACTACAGTTTATCCTCGAGAAATTTATCAGGTTTTTATTCAGAGCTCCCCATTATATTCACAAAATCCTCTAAAGACCAGGCTCATATGATGCATTCTGCACATGGGAACTGCTCACCTTGCTGGGGCAGTTGATAAAGATTCTGGCCCACCTCTTTTCTGCTAGACTTCATTTAGGGTCTGGGGAGCAGATGCTGCCTTTTGAAAGTTCCACAACTTTCCATATTTCCTTGAGTCTGCACTCCCAGGGTTGTACCCTTCATCTCCATTCACCACCTACCAGCTGGAGGCTGCTTGACAAGTTTATATAAATGTAGACACTGTTTTACATGCAGCTTGCCTAATTTCTTCAGGATTCAGCTCATTTCAGTCATACAGTGCTAAAAGGTGGTGGCTGCTATGGGGCAGAGGTCCAGAGAGCTGCTGGTGCAAGTGCAGAACAAACCAGTGTCTTGTGAAAGGCACAGCTGAGTGGCAGTGACACCCAGAACACGCTGGAGATAGAGCAGATGTCAGAAGCAGGAGGCACAGTAGGGCCAGAAATCTGGATCAGGCCTTGGAACAGATGGCTCCAGGGGCCACAGCCTAAGCATCTGTCTGGAGAGGGTGGATAAAAAACAGCTCAGAGAAGGGCCAGAGCTGGGACTGCAGCAGGGTGGGCAGTGGCCTCTCTGTTTTGTGGTGACAGGGTGGGGTGCTGTGTTAATACCCTTGCTGTGGAGGGCAGTGCATGAAACGGGGTCGTTTTGCTTCATTTAATGGTGGAAGGCATTTCACTTCTTGGAGGTCCCTTTTTCTCCTCCCCCCCATCACTTCTGTGCGTGATCCAGACTGGATTCCAAATGGGAGGAAAAAAGGAAACACACAATTATTGACTTGCTCTGCCAAAGTTTGAATAGATGCCTTCTAAAACAAATGAAAGCCTGTTTAACTGGCCTGGAAAACATGAATGTGAACGACATTATGTACTGCCCTTTTTGTAACTCTATCACACTGGGAGATCATTATAGCAAAAGACAGAACAACATTATCCCAAGCTGCCTGAATTATAAATTCCAAAGGCTGTATTACACTAAAAAATCCCTGGGTGATGGCAAGAGTTGGTCTCTTTTCCTTACCTAGGCAGGGAACATCAACTTCTTAGCTCAGCATCTCATTAACTTTTGTGTGTCTTCTTTCTTCCTCTGCCCAACTCCCAGCTGGTGTCTGAGGCTTCAAAATATTTAATGCAGGAGAAACTTGAGACAGTTGACCAGAATTTGGAGTAGAAACAAAACCCCTGCCACCTTGCTTGTAATTTGCCACTCCTTTTGAGTCCAGTGTGGCTGATGAATTAGATGTGGAAAAATCTCCTTCACACAAAGAAATGATCTAGCAGTGGAAGATCTCCTATGAGTAGCCAGATGCAGCTTTTCAAGATGTGAACTTCCACCACAAATTAATTTAAATTCACTTTCAGAACCAATTATTCATCTGACTCTATTAAATATCCTGGTGTCCTCCCAAAATTTCATTTTCTTCATTTCTTACAAAGGCACTGAACCTTAAATGCCTGTGATATTGTGCCTCTGAGGAAACAGCAAATTCTGCTCAAGCTAAAGGGCAGGGGCAGAAAGGTGCCTATGAACCACCTCTGCTAATCCTTTTAGCTCAGTTTTCAGCCTATCTGGGCTATGTTTGTCTCTGCACTAACTTGTGAGATCCAAATAATTTGACAACTAGATCTCCAAGTGTAGCTCATGAAATAACTTACATGAAGGTCACTACAGTGAGGTTACAGTGCACTTACACAAGACAAATGGGGATTGCCACAGCATCAAGGCATGGAAAATGCCTTGAGAAGCTGAGAAGTAGGCTTTAGAAGGCTTCACTGGAGACAAGCTGTTCTCTCCAGAGCACACACATAGGCAAGGGTGACCAACCAGTTATGCTGCTGCTGCTACTGACCAGTAGGGATTTCTGGCTTCATGGTGTCCCCATAGATGATCATTTCAAGGCTGCTGGACATTATTATTATGGAATTTTTTAGAAGGATTGAGAAGTTATTATGGCTAATATCTGTTTTAAGATAGATGCAAACTATGAATGAGAAAAAACCTCTAATAGTTACAGGAAAAATGTTTAAAATGGAACGTTTCTCTTTCATCAGAGAGACACTCCAGTCAGCCACAAGCAGTTGAAGCAACTACCTGCAGAGAGCTCCCCCAACCCATGGGCTGATTGTCATCAGCTAAGGATGTTTCTAGAGGAGGACCCTGCTTTGGAGGCAGACTGTAACTGAAATGCACCTGAAATGCTCCCATGAGTAAGTTTTTAGATATTTATTATGTTTCTTATTTCCTTCTGGGAAGAGGACCAAAAAAGCAGAAATATCACAAGAAAAAGCTCACTTTGCAGGGTTTCTGGCCACTGCCAGAAGTCAGAGCGCTGAAAATTGTAATGTGAGAGAGTGTTTTACTGATTCTTCATCTGGTGAAATATGGGTATATGTAAATGCCAAACAAACATTAGCTTTCAGGTACTTGACTGAGCCCAGACTCTGAAAACTATGAAAACTATCCAAATCAGCTTCTGACTACTCTTTTTTTTTTTTTTTTTTTTTTTTTTTTAAGGTGGGAGTACATAGAGAATAGAGGCATGGCCCCCAAAATGGATACAACTGAAACTATTTTCAAGAATCACACTTTCTTACTACTCCATCTGAAGGACACTTAAAATAATTCTCCAGTGCTTTGGTTCATCTGAGTAGGTCAGAAACCAAGACAGTTCAAAACATTCCTTCCTGCTCTGTTTCTAATAACTTGTGCTTTGGAATAACAAATAATTCAGTGGGTGATTAGGCAATCTAGGGAATCAGTGTATCATTGCACCTTTTTGAAACACTACTGAGGGGAAACAAACCTTCTTGGACCAGGCTATCAGTCAGCTAGCCAACTTTAGAAAGAAATCTGTCTTGGGCATCCTAACCTTTGACTACCTACTTATAAAGTTACTTGCATGTTTTTCTGAAATATCTGCCATTAACCACTGTCAAAGGAGAAACTAAATAGGATGAATCATTATCTAAATTTGGAAAATACAGTGTGAGTAAGATGCAAGAGTTTCCCACGTTAGCTTAGTTTTGTGACATTTTCAATTTTTTGAGAAATCTCTCAATAAGACATTGAGAAATCTCTCAAAAGTTATACAAAGCTGCTTCCCTTTACCCAGCTGTCTTTTCCAAAAGGTCAAAGCAGGTCCTACTCAAGCTGAGTGCTGACCCTGTTCACAGTGCCAGCAAGATCCCCTTTTTCCTCCCACCTCTTGTTTTCATGCTGTCAATTTTTCTCAAGACAATGCCAGCTACAAAAGCAGAATTAGGAAAAGGATCTGATCTTCTGAGAACACATCCAGAAACTAAAATCTCCATCTTTCCATTGTCTGACTTGATTTGCCATGTTGCTTTGTGAAACAGCTCTCCTCTGAGTTAGGCTGGTAGGCGTGGGGATGGCATTTCCATTCAAGCTTTACAGAGCATTTACAAGTTCTCAGTGAATGTGTTTTCATATTTGAAAAAGGAATTCAGTGGGGGTTGAGTAACCAGACCTGCTTATCTACAGAACAAACACAGTAGGAGGTAAAACAGAGAAGGGAAACCTCTTGTCCAGGCTGCTGAACTGGGTTAGCAGCAGAGGAATGGGAATAACTCAAGGTTAGTCCTTAGCCCTATTTCCAGGTTTCCAGAGAGAGAGTTAATGAACCTGCCAACTGTTTGTGCATTCTCATCATCTTAGCTCTCTGCCTTGATGCATTCTGCTGTGTCAAAACACACAGAGCTCCACAGCTCCAGTCTTGAAACTGGAAACCAAGGGAAGCCAGTGATTGTGAGCTTTAAACAAATCTTGAAGTGCTTCCCTGTCACCACACTGAAGGGAGCTGTCCCTCGCTGCTCAGGCAGCCCTGCCACACACGTGACACAAGGGACTGATGCTGTGTACCAAGGTCAGTGGCACCTAATGTACCTCAGCCTACAAGGCTGAGGTAACTGCCTAGCAGAGCAATAGATGCACCACTCCTGACAAAATACATGTAGATGTATGGACAAAATAATTTGTTTCTCTAAAAGCTGATAGCAGACTATCTAACTGCCTTGGAGGCAATGCTCTCAACTCCAGTCAAACCTGGATGTGCAGTGACAACACAAAGGAATCACTAGACCCCTATTTGGAGTTAAAAGCTCTCTGCAGAAGCTAACTGAGCACAAAATGGGCTTGGCAAGGTACTCAGCCTGGAGGGTGAAGCTCTGGACTGAACAAAACTCTGACTGCAGGTCAACTAGGATGTGGTGTTAGGGAATTCTTAGCAGATGGCTTTCATCCAGGTATGTCAGGAGGGATCTAAGGAGGTGTCCCTAGGGCATTCCTCACCTCTGTACCCAGCTCACTGAGGAAAACCTTGGGCTAGAACCCCAAGGGTTTCCTACAAGGAATCTGCCATACTGTTTCAGGAAAATAATACAAATGGCTATTCCAAGTTTGGCAAAAGTGAAAAACTCCATTGTCAGGGCTGAGTAAGCTTCTGCCTTTCTTATAGTCCAGAGGCTTGCTTTTTCTTTTGGTTCAACTCCAGCCCAAGCACACCTGAGACTCTCAGTTACTGTAATTAATATAAGAGCAATGCCCCAAGCAGAAATTAGGTCCCTGCTGAATGGTGTGCTGTCCAAATGCATGCAGAGATAGAGTTCCTGGCCCTAATAACTTGCAAGTTGAAAGAGCAAACATTGGTCAAGTTTGTGGGATATAATACCAGAGACAAATCAAGGGAGGGGTGATGATAGATGCATGGCTTGTTAGCTCCATTTCTTTCTGGGTCATTTGCTGTACTTATATTACATAAACCTGGTTTCAGGGGATGTCATGGGGAAAGTATTATTGAAATAGGAGACAAGGGGGGCTGTTGGAATAACGGGAAAGGTGGGGTCAATTCAAGCCTTTTAGTGCACTCAAGACTCTGAGATGTAGGAAGAGGGAAAACAAAGAAGCACAAGATGAGCAAGAGGAAAAGCTGAGCCTGCTCATCCAACAGCAGCAGAGCAGGAAACTGATGGCTTCCCTTTCTTCTTGGAGTTCATTACTTAAAACAATGCTGGATACCAGCCTTTCCAGTTTCTTTCTTTGCACAGTTGTTAGAAGGGGTCTGTGCTGGCTCCTCTCCTGGCCTGGGAAAAGAATCCACCAGGGAAGTGTGCAGCTTGCCTCTGCAGAGCCTTGAACAGACAATCCCTGAAAGTGCTATGGCAGCTGGCACAGTTTCTTTTGGTGAAAATTCTTGTGGAAAATCAGGCAATTCACAATCTTTGGGCAGAGAAGCCAGGCCTTTCTCTAACCCAAAATCCAATGCAGTCTGAGTTTCCCTAAAGCTTTTCAATGAGGAGAAAGCCAGAGAGAATCAGATGGCCAAAGCCTTTTTCTCTCTCTGTCCTTAACCACTCATCTCAAGACTTGCTGTCATCTTTTCAGGCCTCAGATGAAAGCCCTCCTGTCTCAAAGCCCTAGCTTTAAGCTCAAGTGTGGTTGGCATTCTTCTTTCCATGACCAGCTGTTTAATGTTTTAAACTTATCAGGAATTGCATACATGGTGGCAACATTGCAACTGTTGTCTATGTGCAGGATCACTGCCTGGGTAAGATGTATCTATCCTTCTCCAGGGACAACAACCCACTGCAAACCATCTTCAGGGAAAGTATCCTTTACATCTGACTCCTTCTCCCACTCTCCTTTAATTTCAAGGTATCCTTTCATGCTGAACAGGTGGCAAGCATCATTGGTTGCTTTGCTCTGTACCTCACTTTTGTGTAGTAAAGTTCATTTACATGAGTCCATATGCTGCCCCTCACAAAGTGGTAATGAGATATTTCTAGTGTCTTCCCAGAACCTGTCTCAGCTGAGTGTTTGATGTTCCAACTCAACACTGCAGTGTCAAAACTCTTTAGAGGTGTCCCTTTATAATTGTAGGATTTATTTGGTGGCTGTCACCATGATAAATAGAGCTTTACAAGACTTAGTGGGAATACAAACCACATGAATAGTTTCCTAGTTTTATCAGGGTTTTATTGACAAATGGTTCCCAGAGCTTGTTTCTGACCCTTGTCTCATAGAAATAATGGTGTCTCCTTAAGCCAAAGTTTGTCCTACATTAATGTCTGTCTGTAGCTACAAATCTAAAATAGGCAGAGGAAAATTAGAAATGAGCTAATTTGCCAGTGTTTCTGTGTTTTAACTTTCCTTTCCTTTGAAGTAAATCCACAGGTATTTAACGATACTGGTTTCCAGAGAACACAAGTATTTCCCCAGATAATTATCATTTGGAAACTTCTGCATAAGTTCTTTTTTAAAACAAAACAGGCAGAGTGACAAGGTCAACAGGAGAGAGAAAGAAAGAAGGAGAGAGGGAAAGAAGGAAATAGAGAGGAAGAAAGAAAGAAAGAGAGAGAAATAAAGAAAAAGAGAGGAAAAGAAAGAGAGAAAGAAACAGAGGAAAAAAGAGAGAGAGAAAGAGAGGGAGGAAAAAGAGAGAGAAAGAAAGAAAGAAAGAAGAAAGAAAGAAAGAAGAAAGAAGAAAGAAAGAAAGAAAAAAGAAAGAAAGAAAGAAAGAAAGAAAGAAAGAAAGAAGAAAGAAAGAAAGAAAGAAAGAAAGAAAGAAAGAAAGAAAGAAAGAAAGAAAGAAGAAAGAAAGAAAGAAAGAAAAGAAAGAAAGAAAGAAAAGAAAAAGAAAGAAAAGTTTTCTTTCTTGACAGATCCTGCAGGAAGAGACTTGTGGCTCCTTTTCCAAATAAACAAGGCAGATGGAGCTGCACTGCTTTGTTTTTTTCTTGGGCATGGGTCATGCAAACATGAAATGTTTGGGACATAATGGACATTTTGCACATATGCACTTCAATACCATAATGCACATGTGGCAGGGCAAATATTAACCATAACTACACTTGCTGCACACTCATCAGAGCAGGAGAGAAGTCCTGCCTTTGTACAGGGCACCTGGGAAGAGGTATGGGACATTAACAGCCCAGCTAGCTACATATATTACTTCTAAAATATAAAATAAATTTATATTGGTATAGTTTAGGTAATATATTATTTGATAATAGTATTTTTCTTAGTAATTTATATTATATATTTGGTTTGCTTTCTGGGCATAAATCCAGATAACCTAGAAATGTAGTCAGATTAAGCCATACTAAGCCAGCTCAATGTTGACTTCCTCTTGTGCCCATTGCCCCAGTAGTCACATCTGGTCTAAATAGATGGGAAAGGACTCCCACTGGTCCCCAGATGGGCAGGACTGTGACCCAACTAATCAACATCATTTCCTTAAATCAACAATTCAAATCCTGCTACATGTGAAAAACAACCCCATACCTGGCAGAGATTCTCTTCTCCCCTGCAGCTGATGTTGCTGGTGTCACTGATTACAAGGCTAAAATAAAAACACATCAGCTACAGGAAGAGAGTTGGCACCGGCTCAGCCTTGGCACATGGCTGAAATTGTTGGGGCTGGGGAAGTTGCTCAGCCCTCCCTGCCAGGAGCACAACAGAGACCAGCAGGAAGCTGAGACTGTGGGTTCCCAGGCATCCCTCAAACACCAGCCCCCATCCCGGGACTCTCTGGAAAGCACGGTCAGCTTTGTCCACACTGCAGGGAGGGGGGAAGCACTGGGAGGAGGAAGCACTGGGAGGAGGAAGCACTGGGAGAAGAAGGCAGTGCTCAGCACTGACCACAGACTTGGCAGGCTCAGCTGACTCACTCCCCGCTGGCAGCCTGAGCTCTCAGCCGGGCAGCAGCACAAACTGGCTGCTGACCTATTTGCAGAAGGACTGGTGGGACAGCAGGCTGTGAGCCCAGCCCTCAGGACAGCGCTCACCCCTCACTACAGCTCATGGCTGACTTGATGCTCGATTGACACCAAATCTGTGGTTTTCCCATGCGGGAGTGGGCATGGATAAAGGCAGGTGCCAGATTCTGCTCTTCCATATGATCATGGAAGTAGGACTGGGCTCAGCCAATATCCTCTTTTGGTTTGAATGAAAAGTTAAGAATTTTTTATGGAGAAAAATCTGCCTTGGTGCCATTCTACTGAAATCTAAGAGGAATCAGTATTTTAATTGCAGTCATGTCTTTTATACTCCGTGTTAACTCTTTGTAGTTTCTGGCAAAAAGAGGCTCGGTGCCCTAGTTTTGTTCATGCTGCCATTGCCCTTCCCTCATGGCATGGCTTCAGACATGCATATGTAATTTTTAACCCTATGTACACACTCATTCCTATTTTTTGATTCTAACAGTTTTAGGATAGAAATGCATTCTACATCCCCCTTTAAGCCAGGAGTTAGGAAGCTGCTTGTGCTGATGCCTGGGCTGGTATCAAGAGTCTTAAGTCTCTTGAAAGCATGTCTGCTTTTGATATGGTTGCTAAATCTGGTTTTTGTCCTGTTAAATTTGACTGCCTCATTGGAGTAAGTCACTTTTCCACAGACCAGATGACTAGAAAAGCTGGTCATATTTTTCTAGCTGTTCCCTTTTGGGGATGATCAGATTGCTGCAAAGGCACTGGAATTTACGCAAATAAAATGTATTTTAATTTCAATGACTTGGGATTTTTTAAAGTGGCAATACTAAGAGACTGCAGAAAATGTGAAAAATATAACATCTGTTTGTACAGGTCTACAATGGTTGGGAGGCTGGAGCACATGGCTGAAAAGCAGAGGCTGAGGCAATCGAGTTTGTTCAGCCTGGAGAAAAGGCTGAAAGTGGGGATCTAACTTCTGTCCTAACTAGAGACTGGGTGGTTTAATACAGAAGATAAGATTTACTTTTCTTAGAGGTCATCAGTCAAAGAGGCAACAGAGAAAAACTGCAAGAAGGAAATTCCGATCAGGGAAATATTCCTTGAGGGCAGCCAAACACCAGAACAAGCTGTAGCTGTACAAAGAGCTTGCAGAGATCTGATCCTTGCAGATACTCAGATCTCAGCTGGATGAGACCCTGAGCAACCTGACTGAATATTGAAGCTAGTCCTGTTTTAAGCAGGGGATCAGACCAGATGACTTCCAGGAGCTCTTTCCAACCCAAATTGTGCTTTGATTCTGTGAAAAATATTGGAACTAGTTACCAAATCAGACACAAGGGGACAGGTATGCCACAAATTGTGCAAGGAAAAAAAAATTTTAATTGTTTCAAGAAGTAGTTAGTTCTGCCAATATAGGAATATAAACTACAGAAAATATGCTTATTATAAAGTCCTTTAATCTTTACTGGTTGGATCTGGATTGCCATGTGCCACTGCCTGGGCCTGAGGCTTGTGGGGTCCAGCAGTTTCCTGATGAAGCCAAGATCTTTGCAAATTTCTCATTACCATATGCAAGAATCATTTCTCAGCTCTGTATCACAGGGGTTAGAGAAGATGCTCTTGGAGGATGTGTTTTTGTTTGTTGTCCATTCTGGAATGCACAGATCTGTGTTTAATCAATCCCAGAAGCTGCAAGGCTGGAAACTCATTGGGCTGTTTCTGTTCAGACTTCCAGTGATCCATCTGGTGAGGTGGACACTTTTCCTGCATCCACCCAGAAACAGGGACTGGCTTCATGAAAGAAATGTGGGGAATAATAGGCACATTCTTCTTGGTTAGCAGAGCAAAGGGTAACTGTAACATTCCCTGAAGCTATGATAAAGCAGACATAATTTGGGATGAAGAAATAGAACCCAAATCTTTATGGACACGGAGAATTGAGTGCTATATGATCATTTCTCTCTCTAGGGCATGCTTCAGAAGTGGGGTTGGACCAAATATGTGGAATAATTCAGGTTGAACTGTCAAGTAATCATGAATTTAAGAGTTCAATATGTGAAGTAATTTCAAACCTACTCCAAAAAACAGGTTTGGGAGGATTGGATGAGGGCTTTTTTGGGGGAAAATAATTGCCTGTAGCCAAAACTGAGTTAAGCATTTTGTCTAACTCCATTCTTACAGAAAATTTGGAGAAAGAGACATGTATGAATGTCAAATCACTTTATTCAGAGAGACATATGTGTTTAGGGTGGTGATGCTTACAGCTGGTCAAACCACACAAAGGTTTCTGTTCAAGAAAGCTGAAAATTAAGTACTGAGTTTGGAAGTTAGGAGATTATTTTGACCTTTTTTTTCCTCTTAAAAAAAAGGTGTTATTTAAACAAGAAAGTGTTTTGATGATAATTACAAAATGAAATGGGGAAAAAAACTTCAAAGAATTATTTTGCAGCTTTTCTATTTATCTGAAAAACAGAAAAAAAAATCTACTGCACTGGCTTTTGTTCTACAAGTCCAGTATCACACCTCTTGTGTGTGGAGTTGAGTCAGTATTTACAGAGAAAGACAAGAAAAATTCCTAAGTAGCAAACAGAGTTGCTAATAAGCTGAAGAATGTGTTCTGTTGATTTGTAGTAATATTAATCTGTTGCCTTATTTAGCATTTCCTCCAAATGCTTGTGGTTACTAACTTTAATATATTTTACAAAAGGAATTATCCTCTAGAAACAGAATATGTTAAAGTTTGATATTTTTATCCTCTGATTTATGATTCTATTTTAAATTTAAGAGTCATCCAGTCGAGGAAAAACAATAGTTGAGAGTACAAATAGAAAACACAGACAAATGTGTGGAAATGCTCAAAGGAAACTGTTTCAATGAGCCAAAGGACTGAAAATTATTTGTGCAAGGTATTCCACAAAGAAAGTAGGTGAAAAGCAACACTAAAACATTAAAAAGCTCAATTCACATTTTTTTCTTTCCAAAAATAATGGTAAATCCATAACAAACAGTTCAGCCAGCTCTAGACTCAACTGGGATCTGATCCAGTCATTATTTTGGTACTTGAAATCAAAAGGGATTTGATGGGAATGTATGATAGATTATTCTCTGCATATTTTTAATTGGGTGACTTCTTCCCTTAAAGGGTCTGTAATTTTTCACACATGTCTCCAAACATCCTCTGCCAATACTAAATTCTGCTCAGATGGATTTTCTTTTAGAAAAAAATTTGGCAGTTACAACTGTTTGGCCAAAATCCAGTAAACTCAGATGGGTGGAGCCAGGAAATGGAAATACTTTATGTAGATAGTATGTTACTTCTTCAAGCATTCAGATTTACATATTCTTGGAAGAAACAAACTCAAGAACTTTATTTTGTTTCCTTTTTGACTTTGAAAAAAGAAGAAAAGCTACAGTAGCACAGAACCTTCCTCCTAATCTTTGCAGCTCTCTCTCCTGGCCTTTGGTGTAACAGAAGTCTTCCAGTTGTATTTAGCTTTGCCTACAAATCTCTTCCCCTTTGTCCATCTTACAGCATAAAACCTGACCAAGGCATTTTTAGAAATGAGAAGTGATTGGGTCAGATGGCTCAAAATATCAATACTCCTCCTAGGCAGGATCAGTAAGGTGAATGCCTTATGATCTTATGCCCTTCTTATGTATTCTGTCTTTTCATCTTCTGAAAAGAGATTTAAGAGAGAGATTAATCACTAGTTAAATTTACTGGAAAAATAAAAGTCTCAAGCTTTATGTGAATAAATTGTTGAGAGAGAGAATGGATTTCCAAGCTTGTAGATGAGTATTTAAGCATGCCAGTAATGAGCAGTTGAACTAGCACAGCTAAGCAAAGCAAGGCAGCTTTAAAAGGCCCCAAATGGTTACATTCAGATTCCATGATTTTATGAGTGATTATTTTTGCCACAGATTTAAACAAAATCCATTTCTCATTTCAGCCTGAGGAAAAAAATGACCAGAAGAGTGGCTTGTGCCATACCAGTGGTGTGTCCTTGACACACCAGTGTCTGAGGGCAGACACAGGTTTAGCGTTGGAAACCTCTTGTTTCTAGGAGCTACTTCTGTCACAGGGGCTATTGCATGTATGCTGGAGTTACTGAGGACATGCTCATCCAAAACATCTGCCTAAGTTATTTCTTCTCACAACTCTTTTTTTCCCTTTTATTTCTTTCCTGCAAATTTGGATTTATTTGGGTTAGGGTAATTAACCACTACTTCCCAGTCTAAAGGCTCCACAGACAAGACTATGGCAGAACTGGAACTTCTGTTTCACAGGAAATTCTGACATTTTGAAACATCTCCAGGTTTGGACTGAGAAAAAGATCAGAGAATTCATAAATTTCTATAAAGGAATATGTTCCAAAAAAGTCATGTCAATGGAAATATATAACTTTGTTAAAATTCAATAAAATATCAATTTAGTTTTTTGTTTGTTTGCTTGTTTTTTTAAAGAATAAAAGCTCTTCTGAAAGAAGAATAAATAAGAAAAATATTTTTCTAAGACCTTTGCAATAAGCCTTAACCAAATTTCCTTTTACTGAGCGTGAATATTTCCAATATGAAATTTCCATCTTGACATATTCCCACTGATGATTCAGCATTTTCAAAATGGAGAACATTTAGAAAATATTTTCCCAGCACTAGGAATAGCTTGGGAAATTGCTTCAAAGGCTTCTTTTGTTTCTGTTTTTCAAATAAATTTTACTAAAAAGCATCATAAATGTTATTTAAGTGCTCTCCACATCTTGTACTTGGCATACTTTAAATGTAAGGTAGCAGCACACTCACCTGATGATCATCAGCCTCAATGGGACTGGGAAGATGTTTGCCCTGGAATCACCTTCTTGGCACCAAGCAGAACATCTCAGAAGCTGTTGGCAGCAGGCTGCTCCTTTGCCACTTTGTGCTTTTTTCTGCAGCACTAAAAGGCCTGACCAGAGTGGAAACAGAACTTCAGCTCTGCACCAACTTTCACAACTGCTCATTTTCACTCAGGTCCCGACGGTCACAAAGGAGCAGAAGATAGGACAGCAGTGGACATCTGAAGAACAAACTCACTGACTCATTGTCCCCATCAATGAGATGTTTATCTCATTTATCTCACACTTTTCTCTCACCTTTCCATATTTATTGGCATTGTTTCCACTAGGAAAAATAACTTGGTAGTCTTGCAGAAGTACTATCATTATGGTAACTCAGTCTCTTCTAAGTGGTCTGAATTTTCTCCACTTATGTTTCTAGATTTGATTTGATTTGATTTGATTTGATTTGATTTGATTTGATTTGATTTGACTTGATCTGTATGTGATCTGCACACAAGAAACGCCACAAATTCCATCCATTCATAGGTGCAAGCACTGTCAAGGAAGAGTAGTATTACTATTTTTGTTGCTGCTTCTAGCATAAAATATAACATTTTTATGGCTTCTTCATGGCTTGCTTGTGCAGTAATGAAATATAATTACATTATATTATCAGACTGGGAAAGGTTATTTGCTTTAGAGAGGATCATTAAGAAGAATATAAGAAATTGGACCTGGGTGTAAAGATACCTGGCGCAGAAACCCAGAGAAGCACAGGAAGAAGATCCCACCCTATTATAGGAGGATGTAGTTTCCAAAACAGAGTTAAGTCTGCTCAAGCCAGGCCAAATCTGTGACTCCACAAGCAATCCCACCCAAATGTGTTCATTATATAGACCTGTGCAGCACATTTAAAGTTCCTTGACTTGTGACGTCTTTGTGGCAGGTACTTGCCTTCTTTATTGGTTTTGGACAGGCTTCAAGATCATGGATTTACAGATTATTTGAACACACTGAGACATTTTAATTGGCTAAAATGCAAACATTTTGCAGTTAATGAGGGGTAGCTTCAGAACCTGATTTTCCACTGCCTTGTACCTCATGTAGCCATTAGTTCACAGCAGGAGAAAGGTCTCAGAGTGCATTTTGGCAGCTCAGTGCTTATGACCTTCCCATGACATTAAGCCTGCTGAGCTTTTAAAAACCTCCTGTGTGGCTGGTTCTGTTCTGGCTCTTCCACACTGCCACAGCAACATGATGGGGTTCAGAGTTACTGCAACTGATGTCCACAGATTTTCCCAGGGCCCTCCCTCCCCATCTCCAACTTCACTGCCCAGACTTTGGAGTATATCAATGAAGAGAGATTTCTTGCCAGATCATGTTGATTCCAGCCTTTTATTTTTTTTTTTTTTTAATATTTTTACCCATCCCCCAGCTATTACAGCGCTTGGTAGATCCTCAAATACCTGAAGAAAATGAGAAGCAATCCCAGAGCTTCAAGCACTAATGTCTTTTGCTACAATCCTCTACCAATCAGAGCTTGTGAGTTAAGCATAAAACTGGTTGATCACTTCAGCTTAACTTAAAATCTTCCACTACAACGATTTAATTCTGAGTATTACTACTGTATTCTTTGAGAGTTCTCAAATACTGCACAAATATGTTCAACTGGGACATAAATAAATAAAAAAATAAAATAGAAGGCAGAAAATAAATTGTCCTTGATTTGAGGTATTTGAAGTGTTCATTTGGAGTATATCTTTTATGGCTAAGTGATTTCTGATCTTTACAAAATTATCATCGTTATGGAAATTACTCCTTGACACAGTGTTACTGCTGGGATCATGTTTTCACATTTTGCTTTTGCTTATTACCAGACACAGATGTTTGGCAACAGAATCTCCAGGGCTGGAGGAAAAGTGTGTGAAATTGTCAGCACTGCAAATGAACTTACAAGCAAGTCTTTTAAAACATTTTTTGTACCTTCTACCTTACTGCCTACAATATAGTGACAATGTTCTGGACTGCTCTGGAGATGTGTGCAGTGGCTCTCACACAAACTGTGTACAACCACAGACTCAGTTTTCAGCTGAAAGACACACTGCCCTCCATTTCTGTGGCTGGGAGCTGTAGCTGATGGCCCACACTGTTTTCAATTTAGTTTTGCTACCTGAGTCATGTTGTAGACAACCAGTGACTACAGAAGGGTATTAACAAAATTAGTTCATAATGAAGACAATATTTACATCCCTCAACACAGTGGCATTGGTGATGTTTTTGAAATATCCCAATACAATAAACTACTAGGTCACCAAAGTACTCTCTATATCACTTGATAGTAAATAGGAATTTGCTTCATAAAATCTGTCTTTCTATAAAATTCCTGCCTTGAAAGTTTCATTTAGGCCTAGAAGAGGTTGGGGCATTTCATTACGAGACAAAACATCTCTGTTTAGCTTTTTGTTCCTTCATTAATTCAGTTTGCTGGAAAGCTCTGAGTTGTACAGAGTGTTGCTTGTTTAAATTAGGGCTTTCCTATTCAAATAACCTTATTTTATTTCTCTGAAAAGTTGTTGCAGGCAAGCCAAAAGTGAGATCTTTATTTCGCAGATGAGATTTAGCCTGGAGGAGGATGTAGCTTTTCTGAGACAAACACTGCAAGTGAGATTGCAAACATTTTCATTCTTGTAGACAGAAGTCACCCTAAGCTCCAGTTTCCACCCCTACAGCCTTTTACCCTTTGATGTGGATGGCCCATAAGAAGTGTCTCCATTGTTTCTGGGGATTTTTTGTGGCACTCATAGCTGCTGCTGCTGACACATGACTTTAAGATGGAAAATAAATAATGAATGCACTATTAAACTGCAGGATCCAAGTGAAATATTGCAACAAACTCAGGCTTTCCTTGGGAGTGTAAACATTAATCACACTTTATGTTTATATGGCACTGGCAGCTATAAGACTCGGGAGGGATTAATTTTAAAAGATTGTGCTTTTCATACATTTCTAACTATTTGCAGTTGTGGAACTTCATGGGAAGTCTGTGTTTAAGCACAAGAGCGCTCCAGAAAACTTATTATTGCTAGTGGATCATTCAGGACCATACATTTCCATCTCCTTCAGCCACAATGACTCTTGCTCCAGCTAATGAGACAAAGACAGCTTCATGTGGAGGATCACTGGATGTCAGATGTCCCTCACAAAGACAATGGGTCATGGACTTATAATTCAGTGAGCCACAATATTTTTGAAAAAAGGGAAAATTTAAAAACTTTCAAAGTTAAGATTTTTCCAAGGTGTTTTGTTTCATGCCTAAATTTACTTAACTGTTTTGCAGCTCTTTTAAAAATTAAACCAACTATAAAATTGACCTGACACTTTCAAATCAAAAGTCAAAAAATTTAACTTAAAAATATCACCATTAAACATTTTGTGTTTCTGATTCTCCTCCTTCTATTTTTCTAGCTGAAGCAATTAAGAAAATTAAACTGACATTCCCAAATACTGTTGTCCCCTTGAATACAACTTGTTTAATGACTTGACTATGTGGAATAAAATCCTTTTAACTCCAAAGTAGTGCAAAACAATCCTTTCTCTGAACAGTTCTTTCTCTAAGCAGTTCTGCAGCAAAAAGACTCCCAGTGGGAGCTCTGCTCTCATACCCTCCCATACAAGCAATCAAAGTTTGGGCACACTGAAGCAGCTAAAGCTCTAGAGCTCTAGTTGTAGATGTTTGCAAGTAAAGACCTTGCTTTCATACAAGGCTTCCAAGAAAGGCTAATGTATGTTAAGACTTTGTGGGTGAGCTCCCTAAAGTACTGGCATTTTTATTTACATCATTTCTTATAAATTGAATATTCCCTTGTAGTGTTGGAAACAGAAGTGCAACCCTTGCAGAACACCAACTCTGTGGAAACAGAAGTTGGAAGAAATGAAGTGGTAAGCTCAGTTACACAAGTGCAAGGACTTAAAACAAGGAACCTGCAGGGCTTTTTCCACGTGGAGAAGTCCTGCACGTGAATGGACCCACATAGGTTTTGCTCCATCTCTTTGTTGCCTGTGCCATTACAGAAAGCCACCACAGACTCCAAACTCTGTAATGCCACAATTACAGAGCTCACCAAGGCTGGAAGGCTGAGGAATTGTGAGCAATTGCTGTTATTTTGCATATTTCAAAGCCATTAACATTAGAGATGATCATCTCCATTGTGCCACAGGCACATGTCAGATAAATAAATGACTGCACTCTGTCTGTGCAGAGGACACACAGCTTTGTGCAGTCACTGGGGTGCCCCTGTGTGCTGTCTGGCTCCTTTTAAGCACTATGGACCATGAATATTTGATGCCAGGAGCTGTCTGAATTCTGGTGAACAGGAAAATGAGATTGATAATGGTGGTGTTCCTTGTCGTTATGGAATTACTATTTTTGTTCCTCTTACATGTTAATTGTTTTACATTTTAATATCTGCTATAAGACTGCTGGATGGTACTACAAATCCAAGCTGAGGAATGACAGTCAAAATCCCATATATTATTCTAGAAGCATTATAATTTTGTATTTTTGTAACAGTGATCCTCCTTGTGAGGACTGTTACACCAAATAATGGGAAGAAAACTCCATGACAGACAGGCCTACTGCCTTTTCTGAAATCTGTATGTCAGTGCCAGCCATTTTCTGAAGGACATGTACAGAGGCGGCTTTTTCAGCTTTTTCTTGATGCTTTTCAGATGCTGCCAGCAGCTGAAAGCCTCGTTCAGCATGACCCTGTGCTCCAACACTCTACTGAGTTCAGTGGTTTGGGTGCATCCTCAAACTATAACAGTCTTGCTGAATTTTATGACTGACTCCAAGCAAAAACCAGTCTTTTCCAGGTAACAGTGTCTCATTGTGGGAAGACATGCAAACAAGTAAATAAAAAGTCAATTTATTTGTATCAAAGAAATATTCTGTAGAATTCCATGAGCATGTGAAGAACAGAAAATCACCACAAGCCTGACATGTCCAAATAGCAGAGGTGCAGTGCATAAATTATACAGTTAATCTGACTTTGCTCAGTAAGTGGGCTTAGTATGGGTTGTGCTGTTCATCTGGGCAACATATGCTCAGAAGGTTTAACACTGGAAGTACTGCAGACTTTGTAGAGTTGATCTGCAATGCACATGAATGTGTCTAGGATTTCCAGATATCCAGCAGATCAGGCAGAGTTGCTATTCTGGTGAGACTGTTCCAGACAATTGTCAGCATTCTCAAATTCATCCCCAACAAAATTGCCAAGAATATAAAAAGATATGTCTGGTAAAAGCCAGATATAAGGTAGGTAAGAAAAAAAAATCCTACTGTATAAATCAAACTTTTATTATTGACCTTTTTTCAGTGCCTCAGACTAAGTCACCTCGTCAAGACCTATGAGAAATAACTCAATAACCTAATGTGTCGAAGAGATGCCAAATAAAGAAATTAAATAAAAAGCCAAAAATCAACCAACCAAACCAAAGTCAACCAACCAACCAACCAACCCCACTTCTACCTAGAGTTGCTAAGCAGAAATACATGGCACCATAGTCAGAGCAGGGAGAACAGGATAAACCACTTCAGTGCATGGGATCCATGCTAACCTGAGAAAGTGTACATGCACTTGGTATCTGAGAACTGCAATTGTTCCAAATACAGCTGGGACCCTTTTCCAATATCCCTGCTCCTTCAGAACTGAAGGCACTCACTCCAGTTGTGAGCAGAAGCTCCTGAGGAGTGAGGTGAGCACAGCAAAGCAGGTCACTTGGAGGCAACATGTTCTGGGCCAGTAACCCCATTCATTCAGCCAGGATTCCTTTTCCCTCAGACACTGTCTCGTGTTACTGGCCTTGGTATTGATTGCCAGGGAACTCTGACATTTGCTTGCTGTTGTTTGATGAAAGCAGCTAATTGGAGAGCTTCCTCTGAGGAAAACCTTTTACATGTGTGGAGTCTTTTGTACCTGTGCATGTGTAGGTGATGCATTCTGAAACCTACATAAAGAAAAGCTGTTTGCATGCAGCATAACTGCTCTTGCTTTGCTAAACACTCACTCATAACTTGCAATTCAATTCCATCACCTGTAACAAAATACTCGAGACAACTGTAAACTAAATGTCAGTCCTCTTTCTTCCCAGAGAAGCTGCCTTTCTAATTCAGTAGAAATAACCAACTTACCTTACTTTAAAAATACTTTTTTTTTTTTGAAAAATACCCAGAGAGTTGGGTTTTTAAAGCAGTCTTACAGAACCTCAATTGAAAATCATATAAAATGATTCAAATAGAAAAGACTGAAAAGTGGAATATAAATCCTGATATTAGACTTCAGATGTTTTTACATACAAAGATTTTTTTTTTAACCTGGTACCAACCCATATTATACAGTGAAATGAACAAGCAGAATCAGAGACCAACAGCAAAGCACAAAAAATGTATTTCTATACCATGCATGAAATTTAAAACAAATCATATGCTCCAGCAGAGTTTCTTCAAACATCTTTTTCCAAACTCAACAGCTTCTTGGTAAGATGATTTAGGTGATGAGCATGCTTGTATAAATGCCATGTGGGCCACAAAATATGTACTGCACCTGTAGAAACTGCTGTCCTAACTTATCCCAACTTCCTTTGCACCCCCCATTTTCATTTTTTTCCAGTGCAATAATTGCAATAGCAAAGACATAAGGCAGGACTTACTCCAACATTCTCCACAGCTCCTTTTGGAAAATACATAGGAGTTTGTACCGAAAGTATCTCCAGACAAACAGGAGATTTTTGGGGGATTATGTTGCCAACCCCTCTTCCCCACCTGCCCTTTCTCTTCTCTTTATTTTTTGTTGCTTATGAGATGAATGGTTATTATCAGTTTATTATTACTGCTTTTCCACAGACTTTCTCAAATGTCAAGTGAATCTGATCTGGAGTTCAGGCCCATAATTACACTGGACCAGCTCCAGGAACTCGTAAATAAATCGGGGTGGCTGCTACGGTTGCCAGAGCTCTGTCATTTTGCTCTTCTGAGGGTGGACAGAGGCTTTGGCTCTTTTCTAAAATTCTACACTTGCTACAGAGTTTTTCACACCTTATTTTAAAAGACCCTAGGCTTTCTTACTGCAGTTTGGCATAGTTTTACCACAGGCACAGAAAGCTACTAGACTGCCACAGTGTTGAATATGTTCATTTAGAGAAGCAGCTGAAATGTGGATTGTTACTTTTTAATTTTTTTTTTCTGCTTTCTCTATATGTGAGAACCTCACAGGAGCAGACATTATTTCTGTCTCTCTGCTCTGGCCTCTTTGTTGACATTAGGATTTTACTCTGGGCTCTACAGTGAGGCACATCTTTGTCACAGAGTGTCGACTGTGCTCAGCCACAGAGGTCAGCTCCAAGGCTTGGCAAGAAAGGCCCTCAAGTGCAGAGATGTCTGCGTTCAAGATCATGGTTTAAAAGGAGAGGGCACAGCATTCATTCCCAGACCTGGCTTACTGAGGTCTGAGAAGTTTACTAGTGACTTTAAATGTTACTTTCAAGCTTGTTTCTAATCATGTCTGTGCACAAAGAGCACAGCATCTGGTTACAGAACTGAATCTCTGGCCACTGCAGGCTTGAATTGAAATGGTACAGATATTGATCTTCTGATATTTTTGACACTTTTTTCCTGAAAAACTTCAAATAAACTACTGAAGCACATCATGAGAGTTGATCCAGAATATGTAACTACTCAGAACACAGTTCCTCTCCTTCAACCTCATCTGCAATTAGAATTAATCCCCACAACAGCATTCATCGATGCAGATGGCAGCACAGATCACAATTTGCACAACTTGATCCACAGTGGGTTTTTACCAGAAGCTAAAATAATTCCTGAAATCAGAACTAATCCTCAGTACAGACAAGGCCTCAGGCTGCCAACTAGTTCCAAATGTTTTTAAGATGTGAATGCTTGTATGCTGCCAGTGGGACCAAGATGACCAATTCTTTTCACGTGGGTCACTCCAAGGCCAGCAAATGGTATCAGCATTTCCCCGGTGCTACCCTGGCTCACAGACACACAGTCACACAATGGTGAAAGTTGCTGGACTCCTTTATAATGGATTGAGTCACTGTGTCTTCTGCAGAGCACTTTTCAAAACAAGCAAAATACTTTATGGAGTGGAAAACACTGAATTATTTGCAAAAAAATGTCATTTCTTTTCTCTATCCCTCCCCAGGGAGCCCATTGTTCAAATAAGTATTTGCTTGTGCCCCAAAGTACAGATGTTTTTGACTCTTGTCATAAATCAAACATGCTTATGTCTAACACATTAAAAAAGAATAGAAAATAGCAGACATGGATTAAGATGGTTAGTCTGACCCAAATTATAGTTCTTCAATACTGTTAATTTTTTGCTGTCGATTCTTCTGGGAACAGAAGATTCGACAACATCATTGTGATTCCCTCTTCTCCCTTGGAATTAAAATCAATCTTTTACTCCTTTTGAAATGTAAATTTGAAATAATCATGTATCTGGATCATGGATTAAGTTTGCAGGAGAAAAGTCTCTGGCAGAAGATGGCAGGGACTGTGCCTAAAGCTAAATCCAGACACACAAATCAGCTCTGAGCTCGGGTGAAAACAGAGTTCTGGTTAAATGGGTTGCAGGTTTTCAGTTACAAAAGTTCCATCAAGAAACCATTCTGATATTTGAAAACAAGTGAGAATGGCCTCATGTAATCTACAGGAAAAGAAAATTTAACATTCAAATTACTTTTTTGTCCCCTCAGACAACTCTCTCGGGCCTGTGTTAAAGGGCATTTTTTTCAGAATCAGAATTCCATCTCTAAACTTTGACAATTCTAGTGAGATGGTGTTGCCTCCTTTTTAAAAAAAAAATTAATAAGGAAAGATAAGCTTTTGATAGTTACAAATAGGGGTGTTTAATAACAGGACACATTTTCTTGAAAGGGAGCAGGATAAACCGTATTTTCAAGGTGAGTTTAATCCATGGCTTTTAACCTTGCTATGATTTATGTTTGACCTCCTTTTCACAGTAGTTTTCTTCCTTCTCTCCTTCAGACTGGAAGGACATGTCTGTGCTTTCTATTTGATGTGGATCTCACGTATCTGCACAAAGTAATTCATAACCACTTGGCAAAAGGCATGTGCCCACACCACATCATTATCCTGCAATTAAAGAAAATTCTCCCTGCCACAAAGCTATAAAGCCCAGTGATGTTTCAAGCTAAGCCCTCAATATTCATTCTGAATTCATCTAAGGCACAAATCTGCTGTGGCGCTGCAGAGAGATTTTGTGGCGTGCCTTGTAAAATACCTGTTGAATGTTGATTGAAAATTTTTTGGGTTTGCCTCATCTCAGCACGTTTAAGATTTTCTCCTGCTTCTCTGCACAGACTTCACACAGATATAGAGAAGATAACTCTTCTCTGCAGCTGAATGAAACAGAAGCATTTTATTGTTTGGTTCTGGGCATCCTCTACCTAAGGTTTAACACATTCTTCAAATGATTTTTAGATTTTTGATTATTATCTCTGTGTTGTTGATTGGGTTACAGGTTGCTTTGTAAGTCTTGATCAAGCAGGTCTGGAATTATCCACGTAATTCACTTACAAAATATTTGATTAAAGTAAAAGACTGAAGTGAAAGGAAGATAAAGAGATTCTGCCCTCTTGGATGTTTAATATTAGTCAGTTTCAGTGCCATGTTTCCCTTCTACTGCGTGGACAAGCACCTTTGCTGTATCAGAATTGAAGTCTGTAAGGTGCTATTTCCTCCACCTTCCTAATGATGCCTTGATTTTAAATGAATACATCCGAGGGAAAAAAGTGTCACCCTTTAAATAAAATGTGGTGATGACTTTCCAACTTCTACCTCATGTGGCCCCAGTAGTACGGAAGGAGCAGGACATTTATCGAACTGCTCCTTTAGACAGCCTTGTCCCCAAGGTCTTCCAGGATCTGCTGCATCCCAGCAGGAGCAAACTCTTCCATCAGGTTGAGACAGCCTGGAGAGGTTGTGCAAGTTAATAAAGAGAACAGTCGAGTGTCTCTGAATGTACACTACAGTGAAACGCTGTCCAGAAACGCTGCAAATGCAGGAGCTACCCATAACCGTGTGCGTGAGTGACGGCGCCGAGCCCTCCCAGCCCTTTGCTGCACCGGAGCTCTCTCGCTGGGCCTGCTCTCCTTTGAACAATTAAAGATTCTATTGGCTACGCTCCGTGAAAGGGACTCAAAAACGCCGCTCCCCTCCGCGCCGGGCGCGGCTCCTTTAAGGCTCGGAGCGGCGGGAGAGGGAGCGCGTTCTGTCCGGTCCGGTCCGTGCGGCGCGGGGCCGGGAGCTCCGCACGGCCCCGCCGCTCCGCCCGCTCCGGGGGGCGCCGAGCCCCGGGCTCGCCCCGCCCGGCCCCGCCCGCCGGCAGGAGGTGCCGCCCCCCGCCCCCCGCGGCCGCTGCGCTCCCCCCGCCCCGCCCCGCCCCGCCGACCGGCCGGAGGCGCGGACGGACGGACGGACGGACTGACGAGGCCGCCGGAGGCAGCTGCTGCCCCGAGCCGCCGAGTGCGAGGTGAGTGGCGGCAGCCGCGCTGTCGTCCCGCTCTCCGCGGGCGGGGAGCCCGCACGGCCGCTTCCCCCGGCCACGGGCACTGCCCCCGGGCACGGCCGCTGCCCCCGGGCACGGCCGCTGCCGCCGTGGCGGAGGCGCCGCGGGCTCCCTGCGCGCCCGGGCAGCGCCTTTGGCGGCGGAGGCGCCGCGCGAAACTCGCCCGCTGCTCCCGCCGGTGCCGCGCTGTCACCCCGGCTCGGGGCTCTCCCGGCGCGGCAGCCCGTGAGGATGCGGGGCTCGCCCCGCACTCTCCGCACCTGCTCAGGGGCCGGGCTGCACCCGGGGCCGCCGGCGGCGACGGGCTCTGCGGGGACGGCTCGGCCCGCGGGGGCAGCGAGCGGGGGGCGCGGTGGAGGGGCCGCTCCCGGGGCCGCCGGAGGCGCGGGGCCGCTTCGCAGCGGGGCTGAGAAATGTTTGGAGGAGTTTTGTCTCTTCTTTCAGCTGGAAAAGGAAAGGCATCGGCGGCGGCAGCAGCGCGCACGTGTGATGTAGAGAAAGAGGGACTTCATGATGCTGGCTCGTTGCAGCTCAGTAGGATACCGGGAAAGGCGGACAGAATCAACAGGGCGCTTGTTGAGTGGCGCACGGAGCCGCTTCGGCACTGAGCCCCCGAGCTGGTTTGGAGAGACTGAGGACTCACCTTAAATGGCTCAGCAGTGGGGTTCTGGCTTGCCCCGACTTGTCCAAACTCCAGAAAACAATATGACGTTTAGAAAGGGGGGGGGGAAACAGTGTGATATTGTGATTAATAGGAGAAGAATGAGTAGGGTATGCCGATGGTTATCAGTGCGGTGCTTGTAGGGTTTTACATAGAGCATGGATACCCAGTGCTGCTTAGCTGACTACTTAATTAAACCTTTGCATCCATTCTACTAATAACTCTTCTTGCAGTCTGATGGATCATGATCATGGATTATGACTGTTTTTTTAAGAGAGACTTAAGTGGTCTTTCGAAGGCTGAGTGTACTCAAGTTTATTACTTGGCAGGGGGCAGCAGCATGAAGCCTGGTAATGAAAATAGGAAGTGAACATTACTCATTTAGTTTTGATATTGTGTCTTTGACGGTTATAAGTGTCATCATAGACTGATCCTAGCTCAGATAATATCTCATGTACTGAAAGACATGAGTTGCTGTCTGAGCTAGGATCTCTTGTCCTGGTTGGTACCTACTTCTTCTAGCTGTGAAGCAGTCCTTCTGATGTGGAATATGTTCTGAACAAGTCTGGTTATTTTTATAATGGGCAAATGTGTTTCTGGAAGAGTAAACCAGACTGTATCATGCTGAAGAATATTCTCAGCCTGTAATATCTTAACCTCATCTGTTCAAAATGAAAACAACAGCCACCGGAAAACTGAAACCACTCTTGACTGATGCACGTGGCTAAAGAGGTTTATAACAACAGAACTGTGTGCAGTGTTACTACACTGAGGTGTTGTTGCCCCACACCTGGAAGTGCAGCTCCAACTGAGGGCTGTCTGCTGGCTCTGTGTAACCAGCAGTGGCAGAGGTCCAGCCTGAGTTTTCAGTCCTGGTTGCTTTACGGTCCTTTTGGAGCCTTCATGAGATAGAAGTGCTTGTTCTGGAGACTGGGAAGGAATAGTGGTAGTGTGTCCCACTCCTCAAGCACAGGCTTACAGCTGTTCCTGCCAAGAGATGTTCTTCCCTAGTGGGACATTGAGAGGCTTGAGATGTCACCCCTTCTCCCTGCCCCCTGAGGCTGCAATAAAAGGGTTTTGGCCGGGTCCTTAAATGCGTCTGGCTGTAGGTAATGGCATGGTGAGATGCTTTAGAGTAGTTTGCTTAGTTTCAGTTCTGCTTAGTGTATCTTTGTGGAGGCTTTGTTCCATGTTACTGTGTCAAGTGAGATGCAGTTAAAATTTTGATTTGCTATTCTAATAGGAAATATGCTCTCCCTTTAAAGTAGTTCATTGTAATGCCTAAAGAGTTGTATCCTGGCGTGGATGTGCATGCCTGTGAGTTTATCTGGCCATGGTATCGTTACAAACCTCTCTGATACAGGCAGGACCAAAGTGTCCATCCTGTGTAGACACTTCTGCAGTCACCAGAGGAAAGTCATGGGTTTTTTCACAGAAAAGCTCTTAACAAAATTCCTGTCTTCAGGTGAGTGTTAGCTCTTGCTAGGTGTGGCCTGACTGTATTCCCCTGGGGGAATCATTTCACACCCTTTGTTTGGCTAGAAAATTTATAGTTCCCAACTGCACTGCTCAGTTCTGAGTGGATGCAAACCATGCTGACTCATGTGCTGAACTGCAGCCTTGCTCCATGTAAACACAGGCACACTTCTAAAATATTTAATTTGTAATGTCCTCTGTGGAGAGCTATCCCACAGCTCCTGGCATAATTCCCAGAAGCAGCAGATTCTGGGGTTCTGGGAGTTTCAAAGGCCATTGGAGCCCAGCGGGATAATCATCTGAACTAGTTTAGTGTAGTTTATCCTGGCACTGGGACAGTTCAAACTGAACAGGTATTTAATCTTGCTTAAAGCAAGTCTGCTTTGAACAATACGTGGTATGTGCATGAACGATCTGGAGCCTGTTGGGACATGGCTGTCAGGAGATCTACATGGAGGGAAATCTTTGTTATGGCAAGCACACTTTGGTGTAGATGTACCTCCCAACAATTTCTAAAACAACCTCTGTGGGCAGTTATAGTAAAACCAGGAATAAGCTATTAGAATACTTGTTTTCTTAGTTTCTCTCTGGCCAATACCAGTAGTAATTAATTGTCTTGTGAAATACCCAAGTTTATATCCATGGGTGAAATGCATGTTAAAAAAAGATTCTCAGAAATACAGAAACTCACACCCATTCACACACACAAAAATTTTCATTCTTTTAATGAATAATAAGTTACAGTATATGATTTGGCTACAAAGGAAGAAAGTGGAATCAAAGAATGATTTCTAAGTACACTTATTGTGTTTGTACCTGCTAAGTACAGTGTTGGAGTTTTAAGATAAATATCTTCTCCTTTAAAGCAGTAATTCATTCAGTGGACACTAGTTGATAAGAAACTAGAGTTCTTTGGTTCTTTTGTGGGTTTTAAAATTTGGGTTTGTTTTTTTGGTTATTATTGTGAGCTTGATTGAAAGAGTGATCCAATATAATAAGTACAAGTAATTTGGGAGAGGTTCAGTGATCTTATGGATGGTCTAGGTCACTCCCATATCACTTGCTCAGGTGGGCTGTCAGTGCATTACCTGTAGCAGTTAAACATCATCTGTTTGCTGAACTGTGCCCAGCTTTGCTGATGTCATAACTCATCCAACATCCTGCAATGTTTTAAGCATCCACTTTTAATTTTTTATGATGAGAACAAGATTCTAGAGACACTGGAGCAGTGGGATGTGCTCAAAACTGGGTACATCTGGGTTGCAGAAGAGGTGCCAAACCCTGGAGAAAAAGCCCCTGGTGCAAATGGGGCTCTGGAGCTCACTGAGGTCCCTTGGGGATACAAACCATTGCTCCCAGTGCCACAGCATGGCACTTGTATCCATGCACTGTCAGTGCAGCAGGAAAGGCAAATCTGTGCTCTTACCTTTGCAGATGGTAGGATTTGAAGGTAGTGTGCCTCTCACTTCTTTGCAGGAGGGGTACCTGGCGTAGTACTGTTTGGGTACAGGAACCATCTTTTCTGTGAGTATGATTCAAGGCTCAACCTATTTTCTTTCTTTATTAATATGGGGAATTTCCTTACAAGTGTGGCTTAATTCACAAATCAATTTCACTAGAAAGACTTCTTTATCTGAAGCCTGAAATTGAAATGTACAGATGTGGCATTTTGTTGCTTAAGTGTGCTGAGAGATATGTTTGCCATTAGCAGAGTCCCATTAGTCATGAGGTAGTCTTACAACCCATATTTCAAAATCCTGCTTTCTATGATGGCTGTTAGTGGCATTTTTCTTTGTAAAAGCAGAGGAAGTTAAAAATTGTGTCTGCATCGGTTATTGTTGCCATCACAGCTGTCTTTGACCAGTTTTAACCATCCTATTCTGAGTAGCTCCTAACTGGGGTTGTAGCTTCAATGGCCATGGGCACAAGAAGTAGAAGTTTTTCAATGCCGTCTCCTCTCAGTCAAAAAATATTTCTTTTGAGTTACAATAGTTTTAATCAAGTTGCACTGAGTCAAAGCATTCCATTACTAACTCTGTTTTGGTGCCTGTCGTAATTAGGCCTGGTATGGTTACAATATAAATTAATTATATTAATTATATCTATTAATTAATTATATTAATTAAGCCAGTTCCTTAGCACTAATTAATCATGGTTTGTCTTGAGCAAGACAGATGGTACCACTGATACTGTGCTTCTGAGGCTTGAAAACTGGGAAGATCACTTGAAATAAGGTGATGCAATTTTTGTACAAGGTCACGTACAAAATAATTTCATCTTCAGATGGCAATTGTGAAAGAAGCAAGTGCTCCTTGCAACATGCTATCAGTCGTTGCATAAGTAGGCAGGAAATAAGGGCCACCCCTCTGTCTAGGTGAGCAGTGAGATGGGCTGTCTTCAGGTGCCAACTCACTTTTACAACCATGTGCAACACCAGTGTAAAAAAGAATATAAATAGATGTAAAGCTCGTGTTTATTCAAACCCTCCTTTCTGGCATACTCAGTGTCTTCCTCTGAAGTGGAAAGCTGACTTCTGTGTAGTCCATGCTAAGAGTTTGTAAATGGCTGTCTTCCTAACTCTAGCTGGAAAATACTGTCACAAGAGAAGTTTTTTTGTAGGTTAGATGGCAACCTGTTAGTCTGAGTAACACATTGGTTGGAAACTGTTGGTGGTAAAGTAGCAGCAGCTTGGGGAGCTCTGTGACCCTAATCCAGACTTATTTTAGAGGGCAACTTCTAATACAGAATCTTGTACAGTTTGGTCCAGTTGGAGGGTCAGCTGTCTATTTTGGAGCTCACACTGCTGCCTTTTAAGATGAAAGCCATATTTTGTGAATATGAACTCCTTTTTATCTGCTTGCTGTGCTTGTCTGAGGGAAGGAGCAGCTGTAGTCCATTCGCCAGACCTGCATTTGGCTGTTGCTGCCATTGTGTTGTGTGTAAACATGTACCATTATTTTGGATCATATAGCAGCCTGTTCAAAAGGGTCTCGCATTCCCCAGCTGTTCTGCAACTTTTCCATCTCCGAGCTTGCCAGCTGCTTAATACAGGCAACTGTAGCTGCATTTGTCTCTCTGGTGTTAAGTATTAGTGGAGATAAAATTGACTTGTTAAATGTTAGATGCTGCGAGCCCCTCTCCGGCTTCGAATGGACTTAAAAGCAGGCTGTTCTTCCCACATCGAAGTTGTTAGAAGTTTTCTTTGTCACTAGTTGAATAGATTGCATAAAAAAAATCTTTGTTTTGTAGATCTGAAACAAATACGAAACCCAATTGTGTTTACATATGCAGCCACAGATTGTAACAGTAACTAATCCGAAAGAACTGGGTTACAAAAAGGTGTGCCTTAAAGCCATGTCAGCAGCTCATTTGTTTAACCACTTCTCTGAACAATGTTCAGTTGCACAAGGCATCCTGTGCTCTCTTGTCAGCCAACCCTTTTGTTTACTGAATCTGGGAACTTTTGTTTCAGCGGCAGCCCTGCTCAGCCTGGATGTCAAGGAAGGAACAGGGGCTCTGCAATATCTTGTATCTGAACCCAGTGAGAGCTGAGTCCAGGTGAGGAGACACAGGCTGAGACCTGCCTTTTCCAGCCTGCTCTCCCTGCCATTAAAGTGATAGGAAATGTCTGGAAAATGTTTTGTGTGACTGAGCTCCTCTTTACTGCAGCTTTGAATCCATAGCTATCTGCCTGGAGATACAGAAGTTGAAAGTCAGAGTAAATTCAAGCTCCTTTGGAAAAAGGAGATAATTCTGTTCATGACTAAAGTTACCATTCTAACCACTTAACCTGTTTTGTCAGTTTGAAACTTGGGGTGAGGAGGAGTGTATCCTTGGTTGCTGCAAGAGACTGCTAAAGATAGTGATAAAGCAAAGTTTTCAGAGGCTTGAGCAGATGCCATTGATTAATAGTCCTTACTCCCAGACAAGAGGGTAAATCATTGAAATAATTTTTAATGAAGTTTGTATTTGAAAAATGTAAATTTGTTTTTTCATGGTTTTGCTATTTGTTTCATGGTGAAGGAGACTGGAAGGGAATGACTTGTGCATTCTTGCTCCTGATTGCAGAAAAGATTGCACGACTGCCCCTGCCCCAGGGTCCAAGTTACCCATTGTAACTGGCCTGAATGCCCTATTATTCAGAGAGGAAATTTCCAGGTGACTGTAAATACATTTCTTTTTTTCTACCTCTTTTTTCTCCCACCCTTTCACCAGGCCTGCTCTATCCTTGCTGGTTGTAGCTTTCATGTTAAACATCAACACTACCTAAATATGCAAGGATGACTCTGGCTTCATGATAGAGCCTTGACCTGTGAAAACAAAAGCAAAACCATACAAAGAGTCTCTTGATTTAAGGTGGCATGTTTCAGGATCTGTTTTTCTATCTCCAAATAGCTCAGAGTTTGAACTTTTCCATTCTAATGGAAGTGTCTTAAAAGACATTGGAACACTATTTGGCTAGATGCTTGCACTTGTCCTCTGGAAAGTTAATTTTTCAAAGTCAGTGTTGGAGCATTAAATCTTTATTTGTCTGAAATCATAGCAGAAATACAGGCTTATAGTTTGAAGTGATCATATTAGATACATAGTTATGTTAGCTGAGCTGAGTGATAAATACTAGATTAAAATGTCTAGCTAACACAGAAAATGTAGAAATGAACGTGAGTTCTGGATTTAATAACTACATGTAGGAACAGTTCTTTAGAAAAGAGAGTTTCTCTTTCAGAACAGCAGATTGACCACACTTCAAAAATAGAAGGAGACAATTGAGTGTGATGCTGAGGGCAGGAGGAGAGGGGTAGGGAATGGAGATAGAGCTTCTGTCACATAGAAAGTTAGGGAGAGCATCTCAATGTTTTAACTTTTTTAAGTGCTGCTGATTAATTCATAAACCCCTTTGGAATGAGTTCAGGGAATGGGCATAGAGGAGATTGGGAGAAGTGGATTTTGAGAAGTAAGAAAGTAAGGAAGTGTTGGTTTGTCCTCAGTTGAACAGAGGAGGAAGACAGTATCTGATTAGTGATTAGTGTTCAATTATTGAGGGCTTTAGGAGAAAGAAATATTTCTTTCAGAACGTGGTGGGAAGTGAAGTGAAAAGTTTTTAAATGGCCTTAAATTAGCTAAGCATGTTTAAAATAATAGAGGGGAAAAGGAAGGGATTACAGTCTCACCCACCTCCCGAGACTGTTTTTAATGAAGTTGGTGAATGTTTTGGGAAGGTATAAAAATAAAGCATTTGAGAAAGCTTTTTGTTAGGTGTTTTTCTTTCTTTCTTTCAAGTGAAAGGTTCTGCCAGTGTTTTTTACTTGGCTTAAATTTGCTCCATCCTCTACAGGGGAAAATATTTATTTTAAAGTTTCCTCTAAACTTAAATTGGCTTCCTAGCCAATTTAAAGACATGTCTGTCTATGTAATACCTTTTAACTCCAGGAAAGCTGAAAACTCTAAGGCTTAATGAAGGAGGGGACCTTGTTGATTGCACAAGAGAACAGCACTTCTAGCAGCAGAAAAATTGCTGTTCTGAAAATGTAGCTTGAATTAATCCCTTCCACCTTTGTTTCCTTTTGCTGTTGTTAATGATTTCCTTTGCTCAGTGCTGTTGTGCCTGCCTCACTCCACTGATTCTTCCACTGCTCTCTGGGTCTAAAAATTATAGTATGTGTCAATTTAAAGACAGAAATAGAGCAGTGGCTCTAGTAGAGCTTCTTCACTAAGCAGCAAGCTTTGAGAGTTATGATCTTTAACTTTGGCACTTCAAGTAATTTCTCTCCAGGGTGATCATTGCAGCTCTCAGTGTGGGCTGTCCTGCACACTGGTAAGTTTGGGTGCCTGTTATCTCACAGGTTGTGGGGCTCAAGTCTCTGCCCTATGTGCAGCTTATCAGCCATGTGCACAGCTCCCTAGAGACCACACAAGATTGTCTCTATCTCTGCAAAGATTCAAGGCTTTGAAAGAAGGTTGCTTAGGCAAAAGTTGCAATAATGAACAAAATTACAGAAAGAAAACAATATATTTCCTCAGGTAATGTGTGTCAGTTAGGATCTGGCTTAGTTAGGCTCTGCTGTTAGGGTTGCCTGTTACAGCTGTTTGAGTTCTGGATGCTTTGCCTTGTTTGTGAGGCTGTGCTCTCATCTGTAGCCAGCATTTAGCTGTAAACTGCTGAAAAGCTCCACTACTGCTGCTTCTTCTCCCACCTCACTCCACAAAACTTAGCTGAGGTATTCCTGTTTAGATCACACTCTTGGCTTTAGGCTTAAACTGCTTTAGTCAGTCTTCTGTCATTTGTGGTTTGAAGTATATGCTCTGACAAATATGACTTCAAAGGAGTTTGTACAAAACTTGACCCTTGCAAAGCTCAGAGAGCAAAGACTGTCCAGAACTTATAAACACCCTGCCCATGGGATTGAACCAAACCTCTCCTGGATCCCCTGGGCCCGTCCTCTTCCTTCCTGCTGTACTGCAGAATGCCAATGGTTGACAGGCAAAGAATTTGTTTTTCCTGAAATACACTTGTTTGTCTCATCTCCATAATATTTGTTGCATGCCTGACTCGACAACTTGCATGCAAATGCCTATTTTTGTACTGTTTTTGTGGGTTGGCAACAAAGTAATTGTGGCTTCCTACTGCAAGAAGGGCCTGGTGTATGAAAGCCAGTTGTTTATATGGATTCTGGGTGTGGAATGCAAGCTTAATTCTTTCATCTTGAAACTAAATTGTGTTGAGTAAAATTAACTTTGAATTTAAGCAGCACTGAACCCAGTTAAACAATTCTCTAGGGCTTACATTAATAAAAGCAAACTATGGCATAGCTAACTACGGCTAGGGATGCATTTCAGGTTCTTTAAATTTGTGGTTGAAGAGGGGAATGCTCAGCTTATACTTCTGTAATAAACTTCATGTCTGCAGTGCACTGTGTGGTGTACCCTGCTGGGATAGTACAGCCACAGATAACGTCAAGGGATTTGTGTGGGCAGGGAGAAGGCAGGTGAAACATTCCAGGTGAGATATAAATTTCCATGGCCTGGTTTGGGAACCTAACCTGCCTTACAGTAAGAGATAGAGAGCTGTGAAAAAGAAGTTACCGGTGATTTTGTTTCATCTGACCTACTGTTAGAGGACCTTGTAGCCTTTAAAAGAACTCTTTAAAGCAATATGTGGTTGAACATGCTTTTTCTGGACTCCCAGGAGGTGTTTGCCAGCAAGGAGCTGCTGACATCAAAAGCAAAACCCCAAAAGGCCCATAAAGGTGTGTGAAGTAAGGAAGCTGGGGATGAGAGTGGTTTTGTGCTAAACTTCAGCTTCAGAAAGATCTTTCCAAATGCAATAAAGAAATGGGGCACCTTTATTACTGCCTTCAAAAGTTATGATGACTTGTGAGACTCCTAGAGTAACGTACAAATGAAGACAGTGCCCTTCCAATAAAACAAATGTTACTTTATTGAATGTTTCTTATGCAAAGACCAATATGAAATCTTATAATCAAGCCAATCACCTCTGAAACAAAGCAAGTAATCTTGCTGTTACAGAGGTTTGTTTCTTAAGGAAGCCCTGAAAAAACTTTTTCCATGAACATGTTGGTATGAATTGGCATTCTTCCTTGCACAGGAAACCACAAATTCTTACTGCGGAAAACTTGTAACTCTTGTAAAACAGTCATTGGTTTTGTGTCTTAAATGTCCAGGATGTTCTAGGTTTTTGGGGTTTTTTTGTGTGGCCTCTGGAGAGCTGCTCTAAGAAATGCTTCTCTTTTGATAAACAGAAGATCACTTGCTCAGATGTTTCCAGTCAGTTGTAGTCCCTGTGCATGCTGCTGGGGCTTGGATACTTCTCAAATGCCTTCAAGCCTGAGACCATCTTTATTGCTCAATTATTTTTACCCCCTCAAGTCTGACAGTTGCAGCAAGTGAACATGATCCCTGTATTAAATACAGCAATGTGTTTGATGAGTTGCTTTGTTAGGGTTTCTGAAAGTGGTGCAGTTGAAATTGCCTTTGGTGGTGGGGCAGCTCCTGGAGCAGAGTCACTCAGTGCTCACACACACACACACACCCTGTGCTTGTGTGCACTCCTTGGAACACTTGTGTGCAATGTCAGCATGGTTTGTACACCTCTGGATGTGATGTGTGCTACAGGCTGGGAGCTTCAGTTTCAGGTGACTGGAAAAATTACTTCTGTGACTTCACTGAGCATCCCTCTTTTTCTTTATGCTAGTCCTTTTCAGTCTGTTCTTCTTTATTTTATTTTTTTTTTCAAATCCCTATTCTGGATTTGATATGTAAGCTATGATCAAACTGCATGTGAAGTAAAACCCTTTCTAAGTTTTACTTTCAAATACACTATCAAGAGTAGAACCCAAATTACACAGGCACATTATTTTTATATTTTTTAATGACAGAAAAAAGGACAATGGGTGGGGATATAGCAAATCTATAAGCAAGCAGTGATAAAAGTGGTAAGCTAGCAGTGATAAAAGTGGGGTTTTTTGGGGGTTTTTTTGATTTTTTTTTTTTTTTTTTTTTGCAGTGCAGGCTACTTGTTTGAAACAGCTTTATCATATCTTCATCAATGTTTTATAGTTTTTACTATTTTGGAGTGTTAGCTGGGTTCTCAAGTACTGGAACGTTACTGCTGCTATTTAAGGCAGGACATCTGTCATGATGTGTCTAGAGTCTGATTTCCCCAAGCCTGAGCAATTCTTGCCTTTATGCTCTACCTATGTAGCCCTTGCTCTTTCTGCAACCTAAAAATAACACAGAAGTTAAACAACTCGTTGCAAGTCTGTAATTTCTGAGAGCAGCAACTTGCCAGTGGCTATGTCTTGTGTCTTCTGGACAATGCTTTGGCAGAGTTTCAATAATTTGCTAAACTAGGCCAAGTTAACTTTTCTTTCTAGTCAGGTGTACCTTTCTGTACACAAGGATGTGCACGAAATAAATGCATGTTTCTCATCAACAGTGTTAGCACTGCCTCATGCTCACACTGAGGCTCCTGGGAGCCAGCCCTAGCAGCATCCTCCTGGTGTCCTGCCTCATCTCCCTTGCTTCTGGGAGTCATGGCTTCTACATTGACTTCCTTGGGATGGGGACTTTTCCCTTCCAGTAGCCTCAGTGTTAGCTGCTCTCTCAGCTCTGGTTTATGTCCCAACAGCTGTTCAGTTTGCAGGCTTTTATTGTAAATACTTTGTACAATATTATTACAGTGTTATCAAGTGTTCTGTGCACAGGATAATGAGGCAACTGTGGAGCCTCAGAACTCTTCTGTAGAATGGCAGACTCTTTCAATCTAGAGAAATTATTCCCCTTTTCCCACTGAAACTCTACTCTGAAAACTTTGTTCTAGGGACAGTTTTAATGAGCTTGGAAACCTGTATGACAATTTTCAAAACAACCCCTTTATGTCTGTGGCCTTTCAATAATGCCATTTTTGGGGCTGAAATTTTATTACTCTTACCAGCTCTCCTCCCATTTCCCTCTTTCCTTCCTGCTCCCAGCTGTGTGCATGTGCTGATTATTCTGGGGTGGTTCTAGTCCACTCCTTCAGCTTTGTAAGCTGCTTTGTCTCAGGTTTTGGTTGCTGGATCAGTAGATCAGTGTCTGCTGTTAGTGAACCAAGGAAGGTCTCAGACCTCCAAGGTATGTGGGAGCTGGTGCAGTGGGGACAGTGTCAGACTGGACAAAAAAAATGTTCTCTGCACAGTTCAGTTTGCCTGGCAGGGATCTGTAGATGAACATGAGTTTTCTGATGGCACCTCTCAGTTCTGATTTGACAAGCTAAAAGCTTTCAAATGGAACCCTGAAATATTGTTTATTTGAAGCTTAAAATGTTGGAATTGTATTTTTTTTCCCTTTGTGTTTGTAGCTCCTATACCACACTGTTTTTATATGCTGTTTGTTTAAAGGAAGCTTTTCACTTCCCAGGGAAAATTGCAGCTGGGAAAGGCCTGAAATGATTGCAGTTGCTTGGCTCTGTTCGATTGTAACTGTGTATGACTCTAACCTAAAATTGTAGATGCTGTTTGTCAGATTGTAAAAATGCTATGAGTCCATCCAGCATCCTTTAAAATTAGGCTGAGTTATAGCATTTTGGAGTTAGAATGGCCATGGTGACAGCATCTTTCTTTGTACTGGTGGAGACAATTAAAGAGAGTGGGGAATAAATAGTAAGAAGCATTGAAATAACTACACGGGTCAGTGCAAACAACATAGGAAGTTTTGGGAAGCTTTCTTAAACTCGGGCTGAGTACTTAAATGTTTACTGGATAGTAACACATGCTGTTGAACCTGATGGCTTTGGCTTGTGGTCACCAGTGAAGGCCTGCTGTTTCACCTAGTTTTGCAACTGGGAATTTACTTTGGCACAAGGAAGATAAGTTTCTTATTTGAGTTAGCAGAATACAAGTGTCTGGTTGGAAACATTTCCAGCAATGAGCTGATTCCTAGCCCTTTCTTTCTGTAAATGCTCAATAGTGCCACCAATGCATATTTGGCCACAAAATAGTTATGACAACTTGCATAAACTCCAGGATTTTTTAATGTCTCAAAACCACTTTAATATAGGGTACAAGCTGGTCATTTATAAACACTTGCTTGAAACAAAGCAATCAGATTTAACAGAACAGGTGGATGGTCAGTTCCATGTGCCCTAGCTTCCCAGGAAGTGCCAGCTGAGTTTTTCAGAACTATTGCTTCTGCCTGCATGGCATCCCAGCTGCAGCTTGGTAAAAAAAAAACTCACTGCAGCCACTGGCCCTGCACACCTTCCTCACAGGGCAAGAGTCTTGTGACTGCAGCCAGCATCTCCCAGACCAAGATCTCTAGATTATTGCAGGGCTCCTTTGGAAAGGACACCTGAGCTGGCTCTGGTGCCTGCTGCAGGTGTTGAATTGCTCCAGTGTTTTAGAGGAGCTGTGCTGTACTATCAGAATATCCTCCAGGCTAATTCATACATATATTTTTGACCAAAACAGAAGAAGGCCCTATCTGCTTTCACAGAAAGAAACCTTTTTCTCATTATAGAGTATTGAATTGAAGTATTTGAGGAAAAGGAAAAAAAAAAAAAAAACCCAAACAACAAACCACCAAACCAAAACAATTTGATTTCTCAAAATTTTCATTCTGGCAGTAGATGCACATCCAGTGTGTGAAGGGAAGACTCATGACTGTGTTAAGCTTCAGATGTGAGAGCATGTTCTGCATTACAGGTAAAGGAAATCAAAAAAAATCAGAGCCATCTGGCAATGAGCAGAATGCAACTGCTTGACTGCTTTGAACTTCACTTGTATAAACAAACCTCTTCACAGGCTGAGGAGTGTCCTGAAAAGATTCTCATTAGATTTTTTAATTTTTATCTTTACATTGTTGTCTGGTGAGCTTGTGATCCAAAATACTGCATAATTTGGATCTGAGATTTAGATTCAAAGTTAATATATCTCCATAGCAAAGTCCATGTTGTTCAGAGATTTTGTTCTGTTAATTGTTAACAAAGGTGCTCTCGCTGCTCAGCTGGGCTGTAGGGTTTGTTAGCTGAGCACTGCTTGCAGCACTCTGTTGTTTAAGTGCTATTTTTGATGTCTCACAGTACCAACATGTGTAACTTCATTGATGTGACTTGGAGGAGCCTTATCCTGAAATGTACTTCTGGAACTTGGTTGGGACTGTTCAGATTATGCTCAAAAATACTACTTTATATTTTCTCCAGGGCTAATTGCACCCTTGATTTGATTCATTCTATTTAATTAATATACTTACTTTGATCTTTGAGCACAAGAGCTGATTTTATTTAGTTGTTCATGGCAACCTGAGTGTTTTCTTTTATGTTTGGTTTTTGGTTTGGGTTTTGTTTTTTTTTTAATCCTCTTAATATCTTCTGTATTCAATGCTGTTGTTTAGAACAAGGATTTATTTGTGTGTGCACCTGATTAACAAGATTCACTGTTATGTTTCAGGTGTTTTCAGAGTCTTGCTTCATCTTGTGTACTGCCATTGCTCAATTTCTGTTTTTGACTTGTGTGGTACTGCCCATTTGTAAGACCTTAGAACTACAGCTCTCTCTCATGTATAGGCAAGTCTTCTGCCTTGTTCCATAATTGCTCAGTGAAGAGGTCTCAGTTGTTGTCAAGGAAGGCTGAGATGCTTTGGAGTGTTGCAGCTCAGAAGACCACTGCAGTTCTGTAAGAGTTCCTCTGTTTTCCAGCGTGGTCACATGGGTGAGCAGAAGTGCAGTGGCTGACATGAATCCAACATGTCCCTCATTTTGTTATTTTGCTTGAAAAATAGTTGGGTTTGTTTTTTTGTTTTTTTTTTTTTTGACTTTAGGAATTCTTATTGAATTTATTTTTAATGAAATTAGCTCCATTAATAAGAGAGTTGTTTTCAGTTGTGCTTTCACAAGATGCTTAAGTCCAGGAGGTAAATCTACACATGGGGAATGGCCTGTCTTAAATACACTGTAAAGAGGTGACCTGAATGGACTAGTGCAGGACCTGCTGGTCAAGGATCATGCATGATTAGTCATGTCTTTCTGACTTGTCAGAAACCAAATGTTTAATGTTCCTTCCATTTCTGAATCTTCCTAGAGACTGTGGTTAGCAGTGACTGTTGCCTTTGGTAGGAAATTCAGCTGTTTCTATTTTGGATTTTATGCTCTTCTTTCTATCATTAGTCGATTCTTGGGTATTTTGGAAGATTCTTTGGTGGGTGTTCCTCCTTAACTTGCTCCAAAGACTTCACTGCCAGACACCAGCCACATCCAGTGGATTCAAATTGTCCCAATAGCTGAGGTTTCTGTTGGAGTTGTATGATGTGCTTGTGCATTTTAGGATGATGCATAATAACCTGACCAAGAAAGATGTCTGTGGAAAAAAGAAGAGGAGAAGAGGATTCCTGATTATGTGACCTCTTACTAGCTGTAGGGAAAGGGCTGCTGGAAGGCAGGTAAATTTTAAGGGACTACTTTTTTATGAGTCTGCACAGCTTGCATTCTCATTTAGCACTTCAACCTTTGCCTGACCTCACCAAATCTTCTCCTTTAGCCATATTGGCAATATCTTTCTTTTATGGCCAAAAAAAAGTGAGGCATGCACTTTTTTTTTTTTTTCTTTTTTTTTTTTTTTTTTCACCACTCAATCATTTTGCCAGTGTGTGTTTGGAAGGAGGGCATGAGTTATGTGAATTTTATTGTCTCAACAAATTTTGTTTAAGTGAAGTCCCAATGAGGGTTAAAAAAACTCCAGCAGAACTCTTTTTGAGAGTTTTGAAAGCAGACTGATTTGTTTTTGAGAGCAGACTAATCTGAAGTATTTATGTTCCAAACTGTACAATGATTATATGTAGAACTGTCTTTTAAAAATACTTTTTCCCCCTTAATTCTTGAACTGCAGAAATGCACGCCTGTCTCTGGATTAATGCTGGCAGGTTCAAAACTGGAAGTGGTTTTTGTGATCAGCTGGAGTTTCAGAGGTGACTCTGCTGTCAGCTCTTGTCTCTGTCCTTGAATGCAACAACTCTGTTCCTCTGTGGTCCTGTAGAAAACAGTTGTGGTCACTCCACTTCTTGGCATGTGAAAGTTCAGCATCTTTAAAGCAATGAATACTTCATGCTGCTAATGGCTTTGGAGTAATGGATTTAAGTGGAAACTGAGCAGTTCCTTACTTAAAATGTGCTCCAGATCGTGTTTGTAAACATTCTGAAAAGTAATTGATGCATCTGATTTTCAGGATTTCTCATGTGTTTCAGGGAGACAGTAAAGTATCAAAATTGATGTGATATTGATTTGTTTTGGAGGAAGAGAACAGACTGGCTTGAAGGAAAGACTCTCTAGACCTCAGTGCTTGGTATTAACCCTGAAACTTATGTACTAGGAGTGCCATAGACTTAAATTACAATAAGGAGATAACATGGCAGAAAAACGAGTCAGAGAAAGGAGATAATCTAAGAAAAGCAAATAAATTTTACCTTGTAATAATGAATTATTGAATGTATTTTTTTTTTTGAAGAAGTGGTTAAGAACTGTAATCTGCATAATGGAATGTGTGTTCTAAAGGAAAAAACTGCTACTGTTATGAAGTCAGAATGTCTCTGAGTCTGAATAAATGTTTCAAAAATTCATTTTGAGGACTTGGGAGACAATCTAATAAGTGTGTGTGTAAATCTGCTCCATAGTACTATTAGGTTGGCAGGAGACATTGGTTTACATGCTAGTAAAATATTGCTTTCATGAGTGTTGCTACTCAACAAGACTGAGAACATTATAATTTGGTTTTGCAGCCCTTTCAGAAGATGTCCTACATAATTGATGCCCCTGCCAAAGGAGCTGAGAGAGGCATTGTAATGGAACCATCTCTGATGTCACATTTTAGTTGTTAAGGAGCTATTAAATAATGAAACCTTTAAACCTAAGATCATATTTCATTTTGGCTAAAATTGGCATTTATTTAATTACAGTTGTGCTCCATTTTTAGGGGGTTTATGGGAAAATTTTGAAAGCTGTAATTGTTCTTGCTCAGATGAACAGCTGAGCAGGCAATTGACTGCAAGTCTCATTAGACATTTGCCTGTGTTAGCATGGATGACTGTGACTTGAATTGATGGCAGCCGCTTCTTTACAGGTATAAAAGGAATCTTCCCTTTGCCAGGTGTATCTTAGTCAACTTTGCTGAAGTTATTTCAATGTACAGGGATCTGGGTGAAACCTGGACTGTTTATCACTGGGATACCCACTCTCATACTGCCTAGAACATGTGGGAACTGCAGCACTTTGTAAAAACTGGGTTTGTGGGATGAGCTAGTTCATGCAGCTAGTGCTTGGCTTTAATTCTGGTGTATCTAATTGATATGTGGAAGGAATTCAAGCTGCAGATTAAGGAGTGAGTGTGCCTGTGAGGGCTCAGGCAATGTAATTTGCCCTCTGAACTCATGACTGAAGCTCTAACTCTAGCCTGTGTTTCTGGCCCATTTCTGTCCCGGGGCACTCTGGCAGGAGACATTCCCTTGCTGTTGCTTGCACACTGGCCCGTGGCAGAGGCTGCTCTCTCAGAAGGAGTGCAAATAGCACAGCCCCAGTTTCTAACCAAGGCCTGGCTGAGCAGAGCTGTGCAAGTACAGCTGAGGAGTCGCTGAGATAACAAACACAGCCCCCTTGGGTCTGCCCCTTGGCTTATGCACCAAGTGGGTGTTCTACAGCACATACTCTCCAAACTGCAAGGAAGACACTGAAGACAAGAGTTGATTCCTAGATGTGTTGTAAACCCTGAAACTTTAATCTGTTTGTTTGTATTGTGCTGTGAGGGTCGGTTTTTTAGGGAATTTATTTTTCCTGCTTTTTTTTTTACTTCTAAGTAGGGAAATTCATTTGAATTTTGATGTACTTTAACGGTGATGCAAATTGTTAATTTTTGCATTAGCACAGCAATTTACCTGTCTTAGACTGTGTTTAGCTTTTCAGGGGCTCACTCCTAGCCTTAAAAACACCTCACTCTTCATTTGGAGTGAAACATAGTTGTTTAAAACTCAATTTTTAAAAAGAAATAAAGTATCTGTTGTGTATGTTTCAGAGAAAGTGCTTGCCTGCTGCTGGCTGACTGGCAGGCAGAACATCTGCCCTAGACAGACGGGTTAGGAATTTCCATGGGGCTGGGGAAAAGTGAGAGGACAGCCCTGTGCAGGGCAGGATGAGCTGGTGTCCCTGCTCTGCAGCTTCTCAGGGGTGTGGAGCAGGGAGGGCTGTGCTTGCTGGGATGCCTTCCCAGCGGTGTGGAGGAGGAGAGGAGTGCTGGCTGAGCTTGCCAGCAGTGATAAGGCTCCAGCTGGGGATCACAGCAAACGTGCTGTGAGAATCAGCTTCCCCAGGAGTTACATGAGGCAGAGATGTTCTGCTGTCACTTGTTCTGCTGGAAGCTTCTTGCTGCTAACAACTAAATATGCAAATCAAACTCTTGCATGTGTGGCTCTTCCAGCCTTCCTGGTGTTCTGACTTATGGTTCTGTTTTCAAAACTGAATTTTTCAGCACAGACTATTTCACTCTGAAAATGCAAAACCTTCCCATAAGTGCTTCTTGTGTTGTAATAAACATACATAATTTTCCTTTACAAGATCTGCATGTCATGCTTGCTTTTTCTCCCCACTGTTTATTCTCTGCCCTGCCAACAGCACAGGTATCTTCTGAACAGGTTTATGCAAAACTGGCAAATTGAAAGGTAATGTCATTGCTCCGAGTGAATTCCAACTATTGTATTCCACATACAGGATTCACAGCTCTGTTACTGACTCACAAGACTGCTCTTGGCTACAATGAAGTGCACCACAGAATTGCTCTGATCTAAGGCTTAGGTTAGAATTTGAGACAGTTATCTTAAACCAAAGGAACCTAAGTCCGTAAATAAACTGTTAAGCAATGTAAACTTTTTAACAGCAGAGACAGTTAGCAAGGAACTATGTGAACCCCCAGGCCAAGATAATCTCTACCATAATTATATAGACTACTAAGTGAGAAAAAATCCAGAGCTTTGCTCATGAATAAAAGTGGATTATTTGGGATGTGATTTCATAAAATAAACAAGGAGACTAAATGCTCCAGAGGCTACTTAAGGTTTTGCAGAGGGGTAAATGTTAATGCTTAATTGTTTAAAGTATGTGTGATGTGATACATGGCAAAGTTGTACAAAGTATGCCTTAAGAAATACACTTATTGTTAGATATGTGCTGAATTTCTTTACCCATATAGCTGTGTTTCCAGCAGGTCACTTCAGAAATCCATTCAAAATAGCCTTTAAATGTTCAGTGAGCTTTTTGTTACTTGTTCTGCTAGATAATATATGTTGCTAAATACTTTTTCTCTGCTGTATTCTAATTGTGGTAATAAAGTGAGCATTGCTGTGACCTTTTTTGTTCTGCTTTGGTACTATTAACACATTTCTGTTCTGATCCCATTTATCCCATCTAATTCTTCCCCTAAGCCATCTGTGCCAGCAGAAGCAGTAGGAAGAATACAACAGTTGCACTAGAAGAAAATGCTCCCCAGAACATGGGGGTTGGAGCAGAGATAGCTGGGGTGCCATACATGGAGTTGATGAACTTCATCCTAATGGCTTGTCCTGCCTGGTCTTTGAGACAGCCAGCCCCAAAGAGCCATAGAGATACAGCCAGCACTCCTGGAGATCACAGGAAATTGTAGCTTCCTTCTGGGGTGCTTTAGGAGTGGATTGTGTTTCCTCCATTTTTTTGAGAGAGGAGAAATAAATTCCATCTTTCAGGGGCACCTTATCTAGGGAACACCCTCAAGACTGTCTTATCTTTTATTTGTTTGTTTGTTGTGCTAGGTGTTTGTCCAGTTGGGATAAAGCACTATGCACACTTCTGATCCAGGAATTTGTAACTGTTCAGATAAATCTGTGTAATGCTCCACACCCAGACACAGAAGGCATCACACAAAGAAACAGCAGCACGTGGTGATCTTGTGTGGAAAGGCCCCTTCTGTGCCTTTTCCTTTTTACATCCTTTGTACTGGAGCTTCCTGCAAAACAGACCTGTCCTGGAGGCTCTGCATCAGCATGGATCCCTCTCTAAGCTTTACTTTACTTCACTAAGTCTCTGACTCAAAGTCCCTACAGAGCTTAGAAATTTGAGTGGTTGAAGACAAAGACTTACACCAAAATGGGTGTTCTGTAGGAAAAAAAACCCCTTCCTTAGACAACTAATCTAAAAAATTGCTCCAGTGAGTTAATATGAATCTCAGTGCTTTTTTTAACCTTTTGTTATTTATGCTCACCAGACCCCTGTGAAATTGAAGAGCTCCCTTTATCTTGAATGATGGACTGGGAGCTGGGTTCTGGGGCTGGCTGCCACCTTCTCAGCCACATGTGCCAGCTCCCCCTGGCCCCGCTCTGCTCTCCTGACCCCGCACTGACTCATCCCTGTTTGATACCTACGAGAGCAATTGAATTCTTTTTACTGTTGCTGGTCTGAAATGAGTCAGTGCAGGGTCAAATGTTGTGGAGCAGGGAAGGGGGAGGAGTGGGAATCTGGCAGCCAGCAGCTGGCTGAGATTGCCATGGAGCCACAGACCAAGCCTGGTGACTTTGCCAAGGTCACACAAGCTTCTGTCAGCAGGAAACTGAAACCTCTCTGTGTTATACAGGGTGCTGACCACAGTCTGTCAAATGCAGTAACTGGCAGGAAGTGGCTTTAGATTTATTCTACTTGAATTTATTGTTTGTTTGCAAATACTGATGGATGAATTCATAGTTGCTTTCTAGTGTATGCCAAAATCCAAACCTACTGAACTGGTCATAACTGTAGATTTTCAGGTGTAAGCTGGGTGCATTCCAAGAAGAATTCATCATAAACTCAAGCTAACTTTCCTGTAGAAATGTGATTTTTGTTCAGGTAGTGATCTGTCAAGTACAGCACATTTCTGAATGGGGACTACTGCCCTTTGGTAAAGACAGATCAGGAGTTAGTGCCTGCAGCAAATCATTGCATGGTATTATATTGCCAATTTGGGAAAAAAATCAGTTGGTCACAGTTCCTTGATATCTCACACAATCTGCAGCTGATACTTTATCAGTGGCCTGATGGTTTCATTAGAATTTAGAATGGAGCCTTTCACCAACCCTGGGCACACAAATTGCTGGATGCACACAGATTTCTGGATGTACAGCATTTTGAGCTGTGTACATTATGAAAGCAGTGCTGAAAGTAGGGGTATGAGGGCTTAGGTCATGAATTCTGGCATCAATTTCTATGCTCTAGTTTTCTGTTAGAATTCTTTTGGGAGGAAAAAAAGGAAGAAACTTTTGTGAGTGAAGATTTTGGAGCTGTGTGCTGGTTATAAATCTGTCTGTGTTGCTTCTGTCTTTTTAAAGTTTCTTTAGAAAAAGGGCTAGCCAAAAAATATTCTGGATGTGGTTGTATGTAACATATGTGCATTTTCTTTGCACAATTCACTACAGTTAATTCAATTTGAAGGGCTTTCTTCTAGCTGTGACAAATCTTGTCAGCCTACCATTGGACTTAATTTCTATGTCTGGTTATGTTTTTTGTTTTATTTATTTGAGGTTTTTTTAACTTCTTGGAATCCAAGTAAGCTTGTTGCAGGTGGGGTTTTTTTTCATTTTGTTTTGCTTTTTAAGAAGGATAATACTGGAGTGCAGAATTATCCTTCTTAAACCAGCAATCTAATATATTGTCTGGTGTTCTTCTAGGAACAAATATATCATATGGATTTTTATGTAGGAGGCTTTTTAAACTTTTAAAGGTTGGGTGTTAGCCACAAGGCTAACATGTGACATGACAAATGTGGAACATCTGTGTGCTGCTGCACATCACTGTTCTAAAAGTCATTCCCCTCACCACATGCATTGAATTAAACACAAGAATTTAGAGAAAAAATAGTTGGAAGGACACATTCTGTCAAATACAATGGGAAGGATCTGTTGTGAAGCTGTTGGAGCTCGCTCACACAGTTCTCCAGTCACTAATTCAGGGGTCTGGTGTGCTCTGTGCCTCAGCTCTCCCTTCCTTGGAGCTGGGAGAGTGGTATTGTGCTTTCCTAGCTGGTGGCAAGCTGTTTTCTGGGTAGAAATTAGAGTTGAGCATAAAGCTAAACTCTAAAGGGATTTCTCAAAAACTAAAGGGATTTCTCAATGTAGTTTCTTGTTTGAGTGAGGTTTGGGCTGCATGTGAGGTAAGTAGGTGGCTGAGTTGGCTTCCTAGTATTGCAAACAAAGTGTGGCCAAGTGGCTCAAAGCAGAAGCTCTCATGTTAAAACATGAATCTTATCCATAACTCTGGCTGAAGTGATCTAACTTGGTGACCAATATCCCTGTGAATCCTGAGTGCTTCTGTTTTGTCTCCATGCTAAAGCTACAGTGAGAGTTCTTGCTTGTAAAATAAATGTAAAATAAAGAAAACAAAAGCAATTCTTGTGGGTAAAATTTGACCTGAGCATTGTGGGCCAGAAGCTGGAAGTCCTTGTTCTCCTAGAATGATTACCAAATTGCATGAAGGGTGCTGTGCTTCATTAAAGCCTGTGTACTTTGGTGCTGTCACCTTGCTCTGACAGAGTGGCTGCCAGCTTTAGATTGCAGCCTACAGAATATCCAAAAATCCCAGTCAGGACCCAGGTGACAGCTGAAGTTGAGGTGGAACTCAAGTGTTGGTCTGGTAAGAAGCTCACTGCTGTGCAGAGGACAAGTGCAGATATTAATGGTTGTCTTCCTAGTGACTTGCAGGTACTTCAGATGTGGTCTGGAACTGTGTAGGTTTGCACACATCATTAACTAGTGGGGTTTTAAAGTAATTTAAAGCTATCTTTTAGATATTGTTATTACAGATAAGGGTTTATTGAGTTCTGATACTCACAGCTGGAAACCAATATTGACACTTTGGTCCTCACTTCCTAGTTTATCTTCACGGACTCAAGTCTGGGACTGCAAATGTAAGGGACCTCCTCTGGTTGATCTGAATTTAGTTTCAAACATTTGCCTCTGAGATGACTTCTGAATACTTAATTCATACATTATGATGGCTGCTCTCATGCTGTGCTTAACTCTTTCTGAATTTAATATTTCTGAGGTTTTTAACATCCTGTTCAAAAGATAGTTTATAAGAGCTCCTTCTCTGGTGTGCAGGTGAAAGCTCTTCTTCCAACAGAGCCACATGTGGCAGACTTGGGAAAGCTTGCTCATGTTGAAAATATCACTTCACAGCCTCTGGATGATTCCTTGCTTTTTAAGGAGGTGAGGGGAGTGGTCTGAAGTAAAGGAAGCATCTCTGGGATTTGTTGTCCAGAGGCAGGTGCATAGGGAGTGTGCAGAAGTGGCATACAAGTGGCATACAAGCCTAAATAGTTTGGGTATCCATTTCAATTGTTCTGTTCTCCAAGCATTGGCTATGCTCTAATTAAGTAGTTCTTGTCATAAAACTCATTAAAAAATGCAGATTCTTTAATCTTAAAAGTTGTGGGGAAAACATTTTTGTTTGAATCAGTTTTTGAAACTAACCTAATTTTTTTTTTTTGTTTGGTGTTGGTAGGTTGTGTTTTTACCTTCTTAAAAAGCTGCTAACCCAAACCAAGCATCTCCTCTCTCAGCCCAGTCTGCCTGGGCTCAGGGCCATGTTCACATACCTCTGTGAGCCCTGTGTCTTCAGGGAGAGAGGACTCATGCAGATTCCTATATTGCATTTCCAGCAACCTCCGTGTCTTAGTGCTGGCTACAGGAAGCACATCTGAGTCAGCCACCCTGTCCACAGGCACTTGGAGAGCTGTGCAGAATCTGGGGTGGTCTAATTGTGATCTATCTGATACAGGACTTGCCCAAGCTGAGTGTTTCAACTTTAAATGTTTTTTAATTTAGCTCTGTAAAACTGTAGTTAGGAAACAATTCTGCACGTTTAGAATGCGTAGGTGTTAAATTCAGCTGGGTTCAAAGAAGTTAAACACAGCTTTGATGTAAATTACTTTGTGTAAACACAGCAGGAACTTCACATCCGTTGAACAATTCAAGTTCTGTAGCTTCTTTTAACCCATGCTCCAGTTTTCTTAAACAATTGAGAGTATTCTGGGGAGGCCTTTCTGACTTCAGTCTGTTTTATTGCATGAAAATAGCCTTCTGAATGCTGGGGGGAAAAAAGATAATTTTTCTATGTCTTCAAAGAGACTTCTGATGTTTTGAGTCTTTATTACACTAGAGGTCAGTGTATGATGGGAGCTTCTGTGCTGTGGTATAGAGTTTCTTGCAGAATCCTATTTCATCAACTTTGAAACCAGATTCTAAGAGAAACTGTAGCCTGTTACTATGGAAAAAACTTAACATTGAAGTGTCTTGTGACTTTCTTGGCTAAAGGAGTTTTTTGAGCTTCCCACTTTTAACTTTCCTTGCCTAGCAAATATAAGGCAAATATCAGTAAGAGTACTTTGATGTGGTATCAGCAGGAATGTGCACACTCAGTTGCTCCAGTGTGCACCTCAAACATTCATCTTTCACACAATGCCAGGACCTTTTGGTTCATAATTCTGTATGCCAGGGTATTTACAGGTTCATCCTTATCTTGTGCACTGTACTTCTGAAGGGCATGGGGGGAGAATTGCAAACGCATCTATTATTTTTAGAGTAGGTGTCAGCTTCCTGAACACTGAGCTGGTGACTTCCAGGTGGGTGGCTTCACTTTTGGGGGTTGAGGGAAGCACAGTCAAGTATGATTCTGTCATGGTGCTTGCAGAGATTCTTTCCTCAGCAGCTCTTCTCCAGTTCTGCAGATAAGTTATTTCTTTAAACATCTGGAATGTGCAAAAGCAGTTTGTTCCTGCAGACAGGACTGGGCAGGGGCACCAGAGCAGAACTCCAGCAGTGTTATGTGATGTGGAATGGGAGGGAAATGCACTGAAGGAGAGCCCTGCTGCCTGGGGCAGGCTCATCACAAATGACAATTTAAGCAAGATGATGGAAATACCCCACTAGGGTGGATTTGAGCTCTTGGATGTTTTCTGTGAGAGCTGACTACAAGCAGAAGTGCCTGTATCCTGCTACTCTTGTCTAGAGTTCTTCTGAAATGCCTCAGAAAAATAAAATAACATGGCATGCTGGAGTTTACAGGTTTGCACTGATGTAGAGTGTAAGTGCAGGCACAGAGAGGAATTTTGCTGGTTTTAAGTGATTTTCTGGATGTTCAAGAGACTTGGACTGATGAACATCTCTGTGGCTTTTCTTTTTGGTGAGGTGGGAGTGGAAGGAGACATAGTAAAAGGAAAACCAGCAGTCTGAAAATCTCCTTTGCACCTGGCTGCTGCCCAGTATGATGTGTTCCATGCCTCTGGAGCATGAAGAGGGATAACACCTGAGATAGTGTGGAGGAGCTGCTGGACTCTGGTTTAATTGAACTCTCTGTTAGCATTCCTGGCTTCAAAGGAAAGATATTGCACTCTTCTACCTCTTTTCCAAGTTTTTCCTGCAAGAAATGAAAATGTACCAAGGTTTTGCAGAGTGGGGCTTTATCAAAACATCTCTGTGGTATTAGGCAAGAGCCTGAAATGGTGATGGCTTTGCAAAACTGATGTGTTATAAGTCATCAAGCAACAAATAAAGCATCCTAAAAATTGCTTTCCTTTTCCTATCCTTTTCTGATTGGAGGCATGCAGCTTTAATTTGTTTCACTGGAACTCACCAGAGTCTGTTCTGCATGTAGGAGCTCAGGAGCTAGGAGGGTTAACTTGAAGAGAAGGTGGTGTAGGTGTCCTGTAGCCAACCCAGTGAACAACCTGATGGATCACTGCAGATTCTTGCAGAGCAGCTATTTGACTGTTGCACATGGTGACTTTCTTTCTTGGTTCAGCTGTCAAGTGTCAGATCAGTCCAAGTGTTGATGGTCTCTGCACCTAGAAGAATATTTGTCTAGAAGAAATGTAAGTTTGCTTATTCTCTTGGATCAAAAATGATGGATCTTTGTGGCTAAACAGAGATGGTTACCCACTAGCCCCTCTTTCTAGTTCATAATGGGAAGTATCCTAATGATATTTTCATGTCTCTTTCCTTCATGATGTACTGACTAACTCTGGAATCTGTTGTGTAATAAAGAGTCCATGGAAATGGCAAGAATTAGTATTTGGAGTGTCTTTTCCTGCTTTTGTTCTAAACTCTCAAAATGCAGGAGTTATCAGATGTGCAGTTCAAGTGGCTTGCCAGGAATCTCTCAGATGAACTGCAGAGAGAGCACAAAAAGTTGCAGCCAAGGTCAGTCTTGAAAAGATTAGAATTCAATTGCCAGCCCTCACATTTTGATTTCAATCTCAAATGTTTCCTGATAGGTGTTCTGTATTTGTTAGGTCTTCTGTTTGTATTGTGCTCCTGCCAAAACTTCTCATAAGACTCCTGACACTATCAAAGATCTATAGCAGAGATCTTTGATAGAGACAGAGACATAGGCAAATATATAGATATATATTATATATCTATATATTTTATATATCTATATAAAATATAGATATAATATATATTATATGTATTTATATATATATATATATATATATATATTTTATATATCTATATATTTGCCTATATCTCTTTGACAAAGACATAGGCAAATATATAGATATATAAAGAAACCCAAACCACTCTGACAAGATATTTCAACTCACACCAGTTATTCAAGGTTCCTTTAAAATGGTAGACTTGAAAGCTGCAGGCCTTCAAAACTGCAGCTCCCTAGACTTCTCTCTTGTTCCAAAAAAACAAATGTAGCATTTGCCAAAAAAGGGAGGAAATTGACAAAAAAAGGGAGGAATTAATAAAATGTAGTAATGGGACAGTGGCAGTGTGCACTAGGTTTAATGTGTTCTGTGCATTATAAATGTCCTCTCTTCCCACCTCACAGCTGCTTCCAGGAAGTCTCTGAAGTAGTTGACCAAAATGAGAGCTGGATTTCAAATCCTTTATTTTCTGTTTCTTTTTTGATTCTTTTTTTTTTTCCTTTTTTTAAAATTCTGATACTTAAAGAGGAAGCAGTAGAAGGAACAGCAGAAGTAATCAGGCAACCCTATGGTTAAGTAGCAAGAAGGAATTTGGAATCAAGAATTATGTGATGATGGAAAAACTTTAGTTTATCTTTCTTCCAGCTATCCATTGTTAACCATCATTTTTCTTCGCCTTTCCTACCACACTGAAGTGCCCACTCATTTACTCTTCTAAAGTGCAGGAGTGCTCATTTGAGGGGAATGGAAGCTGGAAATGCAAAAACAATGGCATGTGGTTTACCATATTCTTGGAATTTTAAGTGAGTTTCCTCCGTGAAATACAGAGATAAATGTGGGTGGATGTTAAAAACTGTCTTATTTCACTTGTTGAAGCAGTTATATAACATTAGGGACCAGACTGATTTGCTGCCTTACCTGTCCCTATACATTCAAAGGCAGTCTGTGTTTGGGGGTCTGCTTCTCTTCCAAAATCAGAATTTCTCCCAACTCAGGCAAAATTTCTGTCTTATCTGTCTTTTCAATGAATTATTTTTGTTTTGACCTCTTCTCTAGATGCTGTTATTAGAGTCTGACATGTTCAGCAGCTGCAGGAAGCAGAGCAGTGACCTGACTGCTCTTGAAAGTTGTTGCTCTAGTCACATAGGATAGCATGACTTCATTTTGTACCTCCTAATAGATTAAAAAAAAAAAAAAAGTTGAATAAGCACTTGTGAAAGTGAAAACAGTATATTTGGCACCTAAACATATGCAGGTGAGCTGAGCCTGAGCTGAGCAAGAGTAAAAATATTCTTCTACTTAGCTGCTGAAAGAGGAGGGAATTTGTGCAACAGCACAGACTGCTTCAGGTGGTTCAGGTCTGCACTGGAGAACTCTTCTCTCTCTGGGGAAAGAAGCAACTGCATATGGTACAGAATAGAGTAAGAAGCCCAGAGCAGCTGGTTATTTTAAGTTTTTATATGTTCAGGGGATTGGCATCTTTAAGGACAGCATAGTGCTGAGAAAATTCAGCTAGTTGGAAATAATCTAACTTGAACACTTCATTAACATGAGTATGCACATGGGCTGAATCAGCCAGCAAATAATGTTACAGGCACAGCCAGAGGTGTTTTGTATTTGCCAAAGAATAAAATAAAGCCAGTTGTGGTTCAAGGTGTGGGGATCAGAAATCAGGCCTTGTGGCAGTGCTGTTTGCAGAACTGCTTGATAGGTCAAGTGCTCTACACTAGGAGAAGTCTTGGGTCTATCTCTTGGTTGCTGTGGTTCTAGAAAGAGCATTGGCTCTCTCAGTTGCTTTCAGGGATGTTTAGAATTTAGGATTTTGAGGGTAATAGTATTTTGGTAGATGTTTCTGATTTTGCTATTATCTCCAGTGCTGCTTGACCTTATAGAAAGACTGAATATATAATAATAAAGGCTTCCTGTGAATATATAATAATAAAGGCTTAATATATAATAGTAAAGGCTAAGGGGAAGTTCAGTTCTTGTCTATATGAATGGACAAGGTAGCAGTATGCTCTAAGCTGCCTCAGCCCTTGCAGTCAATCAGGTTGTGCATCTGCCTAGTTCTGGAATGTTTGCCATAGCTGGGGTGCATTGTGGCTCTTACCCATGCTTTGTTGTGTTTGTTCCTTGTAGGAGGACTGCCTTTGGACTGTGAGCCACCTGGACAAGGTGATGCAGCTGTACCTACAGGGTCAGGCCTGGATGGCTGGGATTTAAGGTAAACCTTTGCTGAAAAATACATACAGATCTGAACCAAGAACTATGGGTTGTTGTTTGGTTGGGGTTTTTTTTTCCTTTTTTTTTTTTTTTTTGGAGGTGTTAGTATCAAACATTTAAAGAAGGATCTGTGTGTGCCTTCTAGTGCATAAGTACCATAACAAAATGCAGTGATATAATAGTTAGGATTCCAGAGTAGCCCATAGGACCTTCAGAAAAGCTGATTGGTGTTTAAAAACCTAGGAGATGCTAATGCTGCTGTGGGAAGAAATGTTATTCAATAAGGAAGTAGCAGTAAGAGTTCCTAAAACAACTTCTAAGAACTCACTGGAAGGCAGCAGGCAGTTAAGATGGACCTCCTGTTCCAGCCTTTCTATTATTCCTTCTTCCAAATATTGTATAACAGAGTAGCTTCAACCATTCTAGATCATGTACAATCTTCAAATGTAATATTTTAATGAATTACAGATCTGTACTTTCTTTCATGTTGCCCACTTTTCATGTTGCAGACTTTTGCTTAAATGTTTGCAGTTTAGATTTGATTCAGAATTTTTTCCAGCTCTTAGCTATGGAAAAGCATTTCCCTATTTGAACACAAACCAAGAACAAAAGGGACCTTTCTGTGTGTGGAAGTGCATAGCAGGTTCTCTTGGTCCCACTAAGGCAGAGCTTGCAAAATTTCTGTATAGTGCAGGATTAATCTTGCTCTTGGAGAATTGTGTAATTTTGGGTACTGGAGAGATGTGATTTCTTGGATGTGATCAGGAATGTCTCAGTGGTTTTGAATCAGCAAAATTAGTATGTAGATGATCTATCTTATAACATTCCTTAAAGAGAATTGATGCCTAATTCTGGTCATACTGCCAGGCAAGAGCTGCCATGCTCTTAGTTCTTTTGCCACATGTAGCCCAAGTTTTCTCTCAGGGGTATGGAAGGCACCATTTCAGCTGTTGCTCCAGAATTATGCAAGAGCTGTTTTCCTTGCAGCTTGTCATAGCTTCTGGAGTCTGGGAGAACACTGTGTAAAGAGTGGAAGCTTGAGTGAAATCATCTTCTGCTGGTTTTAACATCTTAAAAAGGAGGAATGTGTGGGACTGGGAACAGTGTTTACTCTTGCATGTGCTAGAAAGCCTGAAATGTTGTAAGGCCTTGCAGTAGAAAAGCAAAACCTAACCTTGATTGCTGAAGATTTGAGCTTGGAGCAGGATCATGGGAAACATGAACTGAATCTTGACAACTCAAGATTAAGGCATATTAATAAAGCTTTGTCCAAAAATGTTACAGCCAGCACATCACATCACAGTTATTAGCTGCACGCTTTCTACGCAGAGAATAATTTAATGAAGGTGAGCAGAAGTAGTGTGCTCTTGCAAGACTAATGCAGATACTTAAAATTACATGAACAGTCATGAGAATTTAATTTTTTAAGGGTAATATGGACTTAACTTCTTTCAACAAAGACTCAAGTCAAGCCTTCAGAGTATTTCTTGCTGAATTTGTTTCTTAGTATATACAGTCATAAAATGGTTGTAAGCTTCAGAAGATGATGCTGTTGGACCTTGTGAATGAGTATTCTGCTGTATTTTTAAAAAATCAGCAACAAAAAAGAGGTTTATTTTAGTAGAGAATTTACAGGACTAGAGTTTGTTAACAGTATTCAATTGGCACACTTGATGTGACTTAGTTGGAGCATGTCAGATAACAAAGCCATGGGCTGTTTGGATAAAGTCTTCAGATGAACATGTTCATGTTTTTCCACAGCATCTTGGAATTCTGTGCAGTATTTTCTGTACCTGTTACTGCCTTATATATTCATTAAGCAATTACATGGACTTCAGAATATCTGACTGAAAAATTATGGGAAAAAAATGGTGATTTCTGGAGGTCATGACCAGCTTTCTACTTCATTGCTGGAGTTGCATCTAGGACTGGCCAGTTGACTTTAGGGGCTGGGAAGTGTGCACAATCAGATGAGTCACTTATACCCTCTTTTCATATCATTACAATAGAAACAGTTTATGGACAGGTATTTGTTTTTTTAATTTATAGTGTGTTAACTTTGCTAGCAACATACCAATTATCATGTGCTGTCTGTATTTCATAGCTTCCACAATGTCAACAAAGCCAAGGCTTCATGTGCAAGTTCATGTGCTGTTTTGCTGGACACTTTAACAGCCTTGCTTATATGTGAAGAAACATAGTGTTCCTTCTAATACTGGTGTATTTTTAATTATATAAATTACAGCCAACACTTGCTGGCTAATATAGCTTGAAAAACAGTGAGTGGGTTTATTTCTGCCTTCTAGAATAGAACTGGAACATTGGAGATGCCCAGCTTTTGCAAATCCTGTGTGGTGCAGCAGTCCCCTTCAGGTTAATGTTCTTGCTGGCCTCTCTGAAAACTTCATCCTCTCCATTCTGAAAATAAAGGCAAATAGATGTGTTTCCCTTTTTTCTACGATATCAGTAAGATTGTTCCTCTCTACTGTGGTTTCAATTTTCATGGCTTTCATTTTCCAAATGCTTTGTAAGCTGAATTATTAATGCTTGCACCATTTTAAAAAATAATGCATACAGTATCTCACAATCCATTGCTGACCCAGCAGTTGGGGATTTTTTTTTTTTTTTTTGCTGTTTTGGAAACAGTTTGCTTGAACTTCTGCATTTCACTGTTCCAGGACAATGGTACTGGACTTCTTGCAAAAGCCAAGCTTACAGGAAATGTCATCCTGTCAAAAGTGGTTTGTTCTTACACAGCATATGATAATGCTTTTCTTAAAATATATTTGTTTGGCATAAGACCTGTAGTGCCTGGTATTCTCTGGCAGTGTTACTCACTCTCAGTTTACCTGAGAATAGGAGTGTAAATGTTGGATTTTCCTGGTGTCTTGTGCAGAGAGTCGAGGTCTTTAATTGTCCTTAAAGCTCCTCCCCCTACCAGCTCTTCCCTTTCTACCTTGTTGGTAGAGTAAGTGTTATACTATTTTCTCCATAAGTTCCTCCCAGTCTTTGGGATTGCATTTCTTGAAGGCATCCTCAAAACTGATTTTAGTTGTCATGACTTTTATTTAGACCATTGGAAATTTTTAATGGAGATGTCAGGTGAAAAAGAGTGGAATAGGAAGAGTGCAAATGTGTCTTCCTTACTGCTGCATTTTTCTTCAGATATAATTATTGGTAAGAAAGAAGCTATGCCTGATGTCAGTCCCAAAAGTTAACATGTATCTCTGCACATGGCCTCTGCGTGGCTGTTGCCAAGTGTCCTTAGTTATTTTTTATGGACAAAACAGATTATTTGGGAATTGTAAACTTTGGATGAAGCCATTCAGTTCAGATCTGCCTCTGCACTTCTTTCTGTAGTATGGCTTTGGAGGAGCAGCCTGTCCACCTGGGTCATTTGTCCCTAATTTCCTTTCACTGAAAGATTTCTTATTTGCTTCTGGATTACTCATACCTCTTCCCAAGGCTTTTATTGCAGTGCCCTACAGAAAACATCAGAATTTTTCAGCCTTAGGAATGTGTTTCCCCCCCAGAGTGAAATGGCTCAGGTGTGTTGCTGTAAAGCCACACTGCAAAGCCAGAGAGGGTCAAGAAATCTGAGAAGGGATGATTCAATTGTGCTGCTTTTGCTGATTTCTTTGAATTGTGGATTCTGACTTCATCAGTAGCGTCTACAAACCTCGGTGTTTGTGACTTGCAACTGATACCTTTTCTAAAAACAGAAGGAGGCAGGAGAGAGAGTACTCTGTTTATTTCAACAACCACAAGCAACACTTCCAAAATACTCTTGTGGCTGTATCGCAGAGTTATGAATCTTAGGTTATCTGGTGGTGAGTAATGTGGTGAGGCAGGAGCCCCATGTGTCCATGCTTTATTTAGAAAAGGTAGCTCTTATCAGAGGCAAGGAGCACCGGTGTTCCACTCTCTGTGCTTGCCTAAGGACAGATACCAAATCTGTTGACAGTTTATGGTGCCAAGCACAGCACTTCCCTCTCGGGGTCTGACTGCAAGTTCTTAAGGATTTTGCAATATGGAAAGAAACAAATTCCTTTCCCCCTCCAGCTGCTCACCCAAATGCACTTTTTAAGCTGTCCTGTGGTTTGATCAAAGTTAACAATGGGTTGTGATATCTCTTGATCAGATAGATTTTTCCTTTTTAAACAGGATTAGCTCACTAGAGAGGATGCTCACAAACAGATTGTAACAGCTTTCCAAATTCTTCAGGCAGAGCCAAGATTGTACCAATTATTACTCCTAGAGAATCCTGGAGATTAAGAAAATATCACTTAAGTTTCCACACTGCAGAGTTAAACCTGTAGAGGCTGGGAGTCTGTGTGTGTCTTCAGTAAGACAATAATCTTTTACTGTTCTACCTACTTAAAAATAAAATGGAAGAGCAAATCCTCCCTGGCAAACCAGGAGATACTCAATTTTGGGATTATATGCAGTTTGCATTGAAGATAAGCTGGGTTAGGGGGCATAGGCTTTGACACAAAATGTGTGGCTTTATTCCCATGGGCAGACAATGCAGCAGAACTGGGGATTACTGAAGACTGTGGGGCTGTCCTCCCTAACTTGCCACCTTCTCCTCAATTCAGAGTGCAGGGAATTGTTCCTCCCCATGGCAATAACATCACTGTAATTTGTGTCTGATAGTGAAAGAATGAAGGATTTATTCTCCCAGAAAGAAAGTGTGTGTGTTGGGTTTAGTTTTGTTTTTTTTATATTGTTGGTGTTTGGTGGGGGTTTTTTTTAAGACAAATAAAAAAATCCTCTGTGAGTCATTTTAGGCTCTCACAGAACCTTGAATGTGCTAAATGGGTAGGTTCCCCTAGCTGAGCCAATGGGGATGGCCAGACACAGGCAACACTTTTATCCCACGAAAGGGAGGAGGGGTGAATGAGCCAGAAGATATAAGCTGAAACAAAGCCATGCTGTCCTTCTGAGTCATTCGCATGCACTGGATGGGTAAGGCTTCCTGCTTCCTGGGACACACAAGTGGGGTCATGATTCTAACAATGGATGCTGGTAAGTCGCTTTTTATTAAATTTGTCTGGGGTTTTTTGTCTGGGAAGTCTCTCCTTCCCCTCCCCTGCTCCCCCACCACCAGCTGAAAAGAAGCTATCTGTAAACTGGGAAGCTGAATTGTTAAATAAGGGAATGCTGAACCCAGACTTTGCACGCTGTGTGCACTTCAGTGTGGGTTACCCTGGGGTTATTTCTTGGCTCTTACTCACTGAAGCACATATCCCCTCCTGCAAAGCCAGACCTCAGAATCAAAAGGTGTCTGTAAATTTGTACTTCTGTCTTCATTGGGACAGAACCTGTGGCCTGAGAAGTGCTTGATGTCTCCCTCTCTTTGATGATAGAGCTGGTAGTGTCTGGAAGATACATTTTAGATGTTAGGCTTGTTGTAAAGGGACAGTGGTTAAGTAATGTATTGTCTGTGGCTTCCTCTGCTCTGTGTTTACAGAAGTTTTGTATTGGGGAGGAAGAGGCAGAAACTGCTGTATTTCTGTGGTAGGCAGCTCTGTTTTATGTGCTTGTAGTCAAGGAAGCCTATGTTCTATGAAAAAGCACATGCAGGATTTTTATTTATTTTTTTTTTTAAATTAGGTACAAACATGAAATCTTCAACATAGCTTCTTGTGTGATATGGAGAATGAATGTAGAGTGGTTTCTATAAAAGAAACAAGCAATCCCTGTCTTGCTTCTAGAGAGGGGGGTGTTTCCATGTCATAACTTGCATCCTTCAAATTCCACAGTAATAAAAGACCTTGGATTTTAATGGTTATGGATAGGGCATAAAGCACCAGTGATTGTGCTGTGGCAGCATGCTCTCGGCTGCTCTTTCTCCATACCAGCTGCAAGCATGCCTGCTGCATTTTTAAGAGCTCTGTTGAACTTTTGTCAGCAGTTGGTTCAGCCACTTTTTTTTTCACCGCAATGCAGAAGTATAATGTGACATATTCTACAAGCTCTATTCAAAATTATAAACTTAGGCAGATATTGCTGGTATGATTTATCTGCTTGTAACATGCTGAGTTTACTCCATGCTAATGAAATGCTCACTGTCCCTCATCTATCTGAATTGATTCAGTTGGGCATTTTATAGGTCCTAAGGAGAAAAATGTCTGTGCCTTTGTATAGCCCTTTGACTTTACTGAGACTTCCAGAAGGTGACCCAACTGGGTTATTCATGCACAATTTACAGGAGACAGCAAACCACTTGATTTCACTTGCCCACACTTAATTGAAGTTGTTTTGTTATTGTCTTTGTAGGCGACGAGTGACTTTTTTTGTGTTCAAGGTATGTTACATGCTTTGCAAATCAGTTAAAACCCAGGTCCTTTAACTGAGATGATAAAATTTAACACAAGCACAACGATGAATAAGATGGTGTATGGCTGGCAGTTTTCCATTAAGTGGAAGCTGATGATTTTTTATTTTGGCCCTTCCATTAGAGTAGCTTCTCGAGGCTCTTAAAGCAGTTTGCAAGGCAGAAACTGGCAATCCTCTTCTACCCTTGCTTGAATAAGAGGGGTGGATGCCTAGATGTAGCTGTCCTGCCCAGTATTTTGGGAGGATGCCCTGGCAATGTTCGGAATTTACGTGCTTGTGGGAGGTAGAGATACAGACTTTGCCCACAAGACACTTCTTCCCCTTTGAAGTACCAGAGTTCCTGTACTGCAGTGGAGTAATTGATGTTTTGGGATATAATGTTTTGGAAAGACTGGTGGGATGTTAATAATATAGGTTTGAAAAAATACCTTTTATTTTCATATACCTACATGCTTGCATTGTGCACTGTTCCTTTGCACTGTGAGGTGAACCATGAAGATACTACTGCTCACCTATGTTTTGTTGGATCCAAACCTGCTTTTTTTCTCAGAACAAGTCACTGCACTGGTTTCTCTGTAATTACTATGCTCCTGTAGTCCTAGTGGTAATTTTCAGTTATACCAACTTATATGGTTAGTAAACATATATTTTGCAAGCTTTTAATGCTGCGAGAATTCTTAAATTATAGTTCTCAACTTCTATGTGGGAAAATGGTTCTAACTACCTGAAAGGAAACATTGTAATTCAAGGATTTATAACAGGGTATTCTAGTACTTCTCAAGTATATTTAGGTTACAGAAAAAATATGCAAGCAATTCAGTGCCTTATGCCTTAATCTGAGACATGGACAGTGCTCCATGAAGTTTATCTGCTTAGTTTCATCCACCTTTTAAAGCTGTGCTTGCTACTCTTGGAACTGTTTGCTTATTTCAAATTATGTGTTTGCTTTATAAGTCAGGGCTGATAACTTCTTTTTTATGAGCATCAAATACTTAAGCTGGTTTTTAAGAGAACAGAACTTGTCTTCCTTAAGGTAGTTGTAAGAATACTTGTGCATCTGTTTCAGAATTTGTTTAATGGGTTTGATTCTGCTGTGTTTGCCTTAGCAGCTTCTAATTTCTGCCAGGAGGAGGTCTGAAAATGTTTTGGACGGGGGGAATAAAAGGGAGAGCTGCAAGACAGGGTTGACAGTATAATTGGATTTGAAGCAGCTACAGGCTGGGACTGTTGCAACAGCTGATTTGATCCTTCTGAGTTTCAAGAGCTATTTATGGTAGATTAGCTGTATCAAAGCTCTACTGTTCCAACCATAAAAGGCTGGTCCTATGTGAAGTTGCCACACTGCATTTGGCTTAGTCCTCAGAGGTTGGAGAGCCTATAGCTTTTTATGTGGATAAATCCAGTGATGGATGGAAATACTAAAGGCAGATCAAGGAATAACACTGTTGAGGACTTCAGATGGCAGCGAACTCTTAAAAGGAGATTTTCACTAATAAATTTTTTGCTCTGATGTTTGGAATCAGCGCTTGGATATAGCTCCTGCATATTTACTGCATTTGGTGAACGCATGCTTTTAGGAAAGCGCTGTTCTAAATTTATCTGACTTATCTGAATCATCTTGACTGCACATGTACTTGCCAGCCATGCATGTTGATATTTGGTAACTTTTGTGAAGTCACTTTTCTGTTTTCTAAGTGGGTGAGTGTTAGGTTCTTGGGAAAAGAATCTTAGCTGACGCGAGAAACTTCTTTAAAACAAGAATAATGAAGTACTTGGCCAAAGAGAGCTACAGGCGTTATCAGTAACTATTTTGAGAAGACTTTGACCCCTTTTGCTGCATCTGTACCTTCTTTCTGCCCTCTTTGTGTAAAGACAGACCAGTGGATTTTTTACAGGATTCTGAAGTAAGTAGCACCTCACTCGGGCAGCTTGCACACCGTTGCTCCAGCCAGTTGTTTGTGAATATTCACAGCATTGTCAGGTTGAAATGCAAGTGGGTTTATTCCAGCCTGTGCATGCCAGTCCTTCAGCCTTCCTTAAGGCATTTTGTCTTTTTATTCTCGTGGTTTTGCTTAGAAGATGAGTTCATTCTGCTATGAATGGAAAATCCTGTTGCTGGTTGGTTTGTGTGATGTGTTTCTCTTTTCTTTTTAGGTTTTATTATGCTAACCTTAGCCATAGTACTACAAATGGCTATAAGAACACAGAACTTTCAGTGGTATTTTTCTCTTGTGTTTAAGAAGTTCTATAAATACATGGGAGTACTGTTGCATTGGATAACTGTGCTCTATTTTGAGACTTGGAGCATTCTGAGGAAGACTTGCTTCAACTTTCCATTCTCTTAATTTTAAACATTACCAGGACACTGCAGGTAGAAGAGGTAGAAGTTACTGGCACTGTTTCACCTTCTTCTCCTGCAGGAATATCTTTGCTCACAGTTCCTTCAGCCATTTGTTTCAGAAAACTTGCAGCATTGTCAGGCTGAAATGTGAGTGGGTTTATTCCAACCTGCTTAAATGGGGGGAGCATAAAGGACAGGGGGATTGAAAGGCAAGTTTCCTTGCTTCAAGGATATTCCATGTGTTGTATTTTAATCACCAGAAACATAAGAATAATGTCCTTGACCAAAAAAAAAAAAAAAATTCTGCTTCTCCATTTCCCTTTCAGAAACTAGCAATTTAAGACCACCTTCAATTTTATTAGGATTATAAATCTGTATTTCTCTCAAATGGATCTAGAATTTTTATTCTGAATTATATAAACCTTTGTTTTAGCCTGGAGAATACCAGAAGACAGAACATGTCTGGAGCATTACTATTTTAAAACTACTTTATGAGTTTAGTGTTAGGAATATTGTATTGGAATAAACTCCCCCATATAGTGAATTTTTCTCCCACAGACTTTGTTAGATATATATTTAACTAATCACCTGTATCTGCATATTTTATAGGAGATTGAATCCTTCTACCTGCAGAAGCAGTGAGGGTTAGGAAGAAACTGCCAGTTAAAAATACTCCTTCAGACATCTTCTTAATTTTTGTATTGTATAACAGATATGTGCTTCAGTCTGGTACTGAGTTTTAAATGTTTTTACATTGCTTCCACTAAAATGAGTATTTTTAATATGCATCCTTTTTTATATGGTCTGATTTTCTTTTCCTTTCCTAATTATATTTTAAAGTTGCTGTAAATTGCTCCACCATTTTAGTATGCCTGTTGTGTTCCTGTAAACCTGCTAGAAAGTGTCTATGCCATAAAGTCTTAAAACAGACCACAGAGACTTCAGATATGGAAGTTAGATAACACAGAGTGTGCAGTAGCTCTTAACCTGCATTTAAAACTTAAGCTCACTAAGGGTGGAATGAAGGAAACATTTTGATTGATGAAAAGTAACAATATCAGCTTCTCTTTGTGCAGCAAAGGTTTAAACTTGTTAGAGCCGGTAAATTTCCTTCCCAATCACAATTTAAAAGTTAATTCTGCCTCTCCCATGTTGTTTTGTCTTGATTGCATTGCTAAATGACATTTTTGGCAAAAAAATTTCCAGTAGGAAGGAGGATTTCAGATTTTCTCTGAGCTTTATTCAGCAGGACTGACATTTCTTCACTAAATTCTTTGTATTTGATACTTTTTATGGGATAAAGGTAAGGGGAACATAAAGCAGTTTTAATCTGTCTCTAACTATGCCATGTTTACTTTTTTATGCAGAGAAGAAAGATTACACTGTAAGTCTACATGGAACTCCCCAGAACTGTCTAGTAGAGGAAAATGAAAAAGGTAGTGCACATTGCTCCTTCACAGTGAGTCCAGGTAGGCTCAGAGAGGGTGGAGGTGAGCCACTTGTGACCAAGACATTTAGGCAGGTCACTGGAGTCTTTAGCCAGATTTCTGTTGGGAAAGTGTCTGTCTTACACGTTACAACACAGTATGAGCTGAGGTTTCTCTTGTCTCTATGCTGATGAAGTGGTTTGAAAGCTGTATGTAGTTTAGTACATTTGTTTATGCAAAAGGTGATTAAGAATGTGTGGAATTTGTGGTTTGTGGTTTTGGGGCTTTTTAAATGCAGCATTGTCATTTTACTTTCTTAGAAAGTAAAATGTTCACTAGATCAGGTGTCTATGAAACCTTTAACATAATGAACAGAGGAGAAAATTGCACAAGCTTATTTAGTTTAAATTGCCATTGTTTGGGTTCATGTTTGGGTTCATGTTGGGCTCTCCAATGTGTTGGCTGTTGTGGATGGAAATTTCACAGTAATTTTCAGGAGGCAAAAGCTGTGGCATAGTCTGCAGGAACAGGGTGGCTGAGATTATTGACCAGGCAGAGGCCTTGCAGTCTGCAGAGTGTTTTTCTTGCTGAATGCAAAACCTTCTGTCTTCTGCATGGAGAAGCCTCCATTTGGTTACTGCAGGGGAACAGTGAGCTTGCAAAGAAAGTAGTGTGCACCATGGTCTCACCTTGTCAATTCCCTCCTTTTGCTGTATTCCCAACTGGACACTTGAGAGTTAATGGACACATTGGAAGGTCGTGATTTTTAATGAGCAAAACATGTCCTACTTGGAGTCTGCCTTAAGCAGATAAGAATGCATTGGGTAACTGGTGGTAAAAATGCTTCTGATGTCACTGGTTCACGTGGTGGTGTGTTGAAGGGAGCCTTTCAGAAGAGAGGGTACAGCAATTATGCATTAACTCTTTGGTGATTTATTTGGATTTAGTTGATGGAATGGTCTCTCTTTGCTCTAATGATGCCGGGTTTTGGAGTTAAAAAAAAAAAAAAAAAGCGAAGTCAGTTTTCAAAGACCCAGATTAAAATTATTTGGCTTTCCATGTCTCTCTCTTCATGTACACAGAAAAATCCTCACAAGGAACTTGGACATCAAGCGTCGTATTTAAGGCCATATAAATTTCTAAAGCAACTTGAGCCTCCATCAGACCATTAGGAAGGAAGTGTGCAATTTCCTGCCAGAACTGAGCTGTTTGACACCAAAAAATGCCATGCTGTTACCAGTGTCTGTTACAAAGGGACTGCATTCAGGTGTTAGTCCAGAGATTGTGTGCCAAAGTACTGTAAGAAGTAAATGATATTTCTGGGGAGTTAATGACTGCCAAATGTGCTCCTTGTGGCTTATACCTGTAAAACTCTTGGCAGTCAGCAAAGATGTGCAGGATTTCATTCTTGCTCTGTTCTATCAGCCTTAGATTTAGACAAAATTACTGTCTATTCCCTAAAATAAAACAAAGGTAGCATTGTCTCCCATCAGCTCTCTGTGGAAAGATGAAGGACTGTGGATCACTGTTTCAAAACAGTTGCACCAAATGATCTAGAGAATATGCAAGTCATATGTGCTTCACATGTGACTTTTTCAGTCTCGCCCTTTCTGACAAGAAGCCCAGTTAAGCCTCAGAGACAGCTAGAATAACTCTTTAACTCTTAGAAAATAATTGCCCCAACTGTTTATATTAGAGTGAAAAATGGACAGTATGTCAATGTCATTTTCCATTAAGTGGCAACTGGCCCTGAAAACGAAGGGAAATCCTACTGAAAGCAGCATTCCAGGCAGCTGTTGGCATTCCAGAGGTGTCTAGGGTTGGGTAAGGCTAACCCTGCAGCCACAAGTTAGGTCTGGGAGTTGAGCCCTGGGTTTACTTGGCTTTGGTGTCAGTCACTGTAACACCTGCCTGCCTTCAGTTCCCATAAAGAAAACCTGCCAGATGTTTTAACACGGGCAACTGGAGCTGAACAACCAACACAGTTGTTGCTCCAGCAGCACTGGGTTTCACTTTTTTACCTCTTCATTGTGAAAAGAAGCAGCTATTTTTTGTGGTGAGTAAAGCTAACCTTGACTGAGATACTTCTTATTGTAGTCAGATATCCAGAGCATATAAATAATTTGAAAAGCAGGCTCAAGGCTTTCGTGTTGGTAATTCCAAGCAACTTGAAGCTGAGGCAAATGAAGCTTACTGCATGCCCTAGAGTTAGTTTTTACTAACCTGTTTCAAACTAAAGAGATATGCCAGCTCCCTGAGTTGCACTCAGCCAAAGCTGTGTGAGTTGCACACAATTGTACACTTTGAAATCACAGCTGAGCCCCCATCCTTTCATTCTGATTGGATAGTAAGGATTGGCTTGGCAAGTAAGGAAACTTCACATTTATAGATGAAGGTTGAGTTTTAGAATGGGAAACTTAATTTCATACCTGTAGAATTAACTCAGGTCTTTAAAGGCTGTATTTCAGATTTAAAAACCAAATTCTCAGGTTGAAGTTTCCCATATTTCTTATAATTCCTTTCCTTAAACTAAGCTTTAAAATAGCACAGGATATGTTTTGGTTATAGAGCTCTGTGTACTAAAATACTCTGTTTATCAGTACACAGATATGTAAAGGTATGCTGCAAATGTAATTGTGACAATGCAGTTTTGACATTGTCAAAATGCATTGTGAGTTTGTTTGTGGAATTACTGGAAACTGTAGCTCTGCAAAAAAATCAACATTGCATTTTAAGTCAACCAACTGTACTGAGAATGTACAAAACCATTAGAAGTTTTCTTGTGGTCAATTCTGCTTACATAGCAATCCTCTAGAATTGTGTTTCAACTGACTACAGTAGTTTTGTACCCAAACACTTGGGAAAAAACATCTGTTTGCAAAAATTGTTTGTATTTGCTGTGTGGACAACTTTTATTTTTTCTTTCCCCTCTTGTTGACATTTCTAGAAAGGATAAGGGTCTTTTGGCTTATTTGGAGCAATAGGGACTAATTGAACTGACCACATATGTTGACAAAGGTGCATTTCATGAAATGACATATAAATCTATCCTTGGCATCTGCCAAGGATTTTGGAGGAGTGGGGATCAGGCAGGTAGATAGGTGTATGTACACATCTCTAAAGAGCAAACAGACACAAACATGTTGCTGCCCTGAGCAGCTGTGAGTGGTGCAGCTCTGAGGCAGGCTCAGAGCTGGTGCCAGCAGGGTTGGAGTGTGGGAATCTACACCAAGCCTTCATCAGGGCTCCTGATTGTTGTGTGCATCTGGAGAATGACCTGTCCAGATGGAGATCTTGCAGTGGTGGGAATGGCATGTTTAGGATGTAGAAAACTTGTCTAGGTTAAATTGTTGTAAAAAGTAGCCAAGAAATAGTTGTCTTGAAGTACATCAGAGCTCAAAAGGACAGATTTAACTATTGCATGCTCATTTACAGCATTGTGTGTCAGATAAGAGATAAGTGTTCAGATCAGAGAGCTCTGAAAGGAACTGAAAGAGCTGTGAAGTTAAAAAAAAGCTCCTGTATATGCAAATGTTTGGCATTTCTCTTCCGATCAGAGGCTGGCAGCCTTTGCTGTTCAGTCATTAGATGAAGTCAGAACCCTTTATATGTAAGAGCTATGTTTAGGTGGGCAAAGGAAAATGATCCATCCTGGCACTTACTCAGAGTGAGTCATAGAGGCCTAGATTTTCTGGTGTTAATCGTGTTTCTGGCTGTTTGGACTACGTATATTTGCTGGCTATAAGGATTTGTAAGTGTTAAGTCAAAGGAGAAAACATAGCATCAACACTTCTGTCCAACATTTTGTTCTCTGAGTAACTAATGTGTTCCAGACATATTAGTTGGGGCTTGTAGCAATTACTAATTGCAGGAAAGAAAACATAAAATCATCTCTGAGACTTTGTGTTCTTTGTAGCTGCCCTGCTTTAAACCAGAGAGGCCAGGAGTGGCCTTGCTATTCATTTGCCTATAGACTAGTGCTTAGGGCTGTCTTGAAGTGGATTGAGGCTTCAGGTGGGTAAGCTTCATAATGAGATCTCCTCAATTTTTGTTTAAGGCCAGAGTTACCAATTTTGTTTGTCTGACTACTTTAGGCAGCTGATGGTTTGGATTGGGAGATAGGAATAATGGAAGTAGCAACCTTGCTTTAAATACCAATTTAGGAATCCTTCCCACTTGCCTTTCCATTCCCAATTTGCTCTGGAACCATTCTCTCCAATAGCATGAGTTGAATACATGGCCACAGATCAGGAAACTGCTCTGTCAGAAGTTTTTTCCACTTCTCTCAAGTCCTCTGGGTTGCTCAGACCTGCTGACCATGGCTGTGTCAGTGTGGGGGCTGAATCAGCAGCAGAGGAAGAGTCAGGCTTTGAAAAGGGTTGTTCAGTGTGGGAGTGAGCATGCAGGACAGGTGAGGAGGGAGCACAGTGCTGGCTTGGGTGAGATGGCAAGAGAAGAGATAAAAACTGGAGGGCCTGTGAGCTCTGTGAGGTTCCTCAGTGCTTTGCTTTCCCCTCATCAGGTGGGATGTCAACATTTAAATGTTTGTGAGGTGAGGTCTGTCCTACTGTGCTCGTGACAGCCTGTTTGCTTGATTTTGAGGCTTAAGCAAATGTTGGCAAGACATGTAGCAAAATGTGTTGTGCCAGTTTTGGGCTAATATTCTTATGCAAAAGAGAACTTCTGCTTTATTTTAAGACACTGTATTGATTCTTGTACCAAGTGTACTGCTGTGTCTTCTAGCCCAATATTAAAACTGCCCACAATCTACTTGCCTCTGTGTAATGCTTCTGCATGAGGACTTAAGTTTGAAGTTATTTAGTTTTGCACCTTTGGTTTGAGATACATGTAAACTCTTTTCTTGAATGACCGGAGCTCATATACTGCCTGTGCTGGCTTGTTTGGACTTAAATAAAAATAGGTATAAGTAAAATAGTTTATGCATAGTTTTGAATTGCAACTATGAAAAAATTATATTTGATATCACAAGTACAAGTACTTCTGTGCTGGCTTTAATCTTAATTAAAGCCAGCACAAAAGCAGCACATTTGTAATGAAATATTAAATGTACAAATATTTTTGGTTGAAACTTAGGGCCCAGTAATTGAGTAGCATTTTATAAGTGACTTCAAGTGCCTGTGAGGGATTGAATGCAGACAGTGAAATGTCATGACAGCACAACTCCATAGAAGTCAATTGTCAGGAAAGAAGTGACTCCACACATAAAACTCTCAGCAAATGCTTCAGATAAATCAATAATTGTTTGGCTCACTCTCTTGTACTTCCTGGTGTCATGAGTAGCCTTCCACAGCAGACCACTTGCTCCCTGTGCAAGACTTTGGCAAGACAGGGAAGAGAGAAGCAGGAGTTGAGAGATCAAGGATTAGGGACCAGGCATTGAGATGGAAAGGTAGAGGTATCTTCAAGGGAAGCACTTAAAGAATCAGAATAAGCTGAGTTAGAAGGGTCCTACAAGGATCATTGAGTCCAGCTCCTGGCCCTGCACAGCACCATGCCCAAGAGTCACAAGAGGAGCTCTCTCTCATGTTTTTGTTTCTTCTGTCTTGATTGGATAAATGAGCTAGTTTAAACAGGATCTTCAGACACCTCTGCTGGGAGCAGACAGGGTTGATATGCTGGGATAATAGTCTAAGATTTAATCTAAATATTGCATCATGGGATTACACCCTAGGAGGTGTAAATGACTCCTTCTCAGCATGGTTTCACTTCCATGACCTGTGCCCTGGCAATGCCTTATCAGGTACCTGGGGGTGTTTCACTCCTTATCCGTATCTCTGACTCAGTCTGTAAAACACAGCCTGCTGCTCTACTGCAGAGTCTAAAGAATGGTTTGAGTTCAAACGAGCTTCAGGCTGATTAACACTTCTGAATTGCTTCTCTCTTGTGACATGTAGCAATTAGTTGAATTACCATGATGTTTTCTGGTGTCTGTGTTGCTTCCACGAGCACAGATTTTTGTGTTAAGCACTTTCACAAGTGTGAAAGTGCTTAACACAAGTGTGTCCCTTGCATGTTGCTAAACTGGTGGGCAAAACCTAGCCATGGAAGCCTATAGAGCTGAGATGTGCCCTTCTGCCTGCAAAAGGATGCCTCACTGCATCTCCTGCTGTGCAGACATGTGTGGATCTTCCTCCAGAGAGGAGTAATTTAGTCAGCTCGCTGGAGCTGAACTGTATTCAGTAGAGTTCAGTAAAAAACAATGCAGTTGGTGGTACTGTTCCCATGGCCATCAAGCTGTACTCCCTGTGGGTGGTCCAGCAAGGCAGACACAAGGCTCAAAATGTTTGGAAATATGTACACAATTCAGGATCCGGAAGCTGGCCAACGTAGCTGTCTGTCCTACAAGAGTATTGAGTGCCAAAAAAAAATTGGGCATTCAGCTTTATCCAGCCCATCATGTTTTTCTTTGTAGCTAAAAGTCTTTCTTAAAACCACCTGCAAGGTGTTGCAGCTGTTCAGCTTTAAGGGTTAACAGCTACCCAAACCTGATTTGATTGCAGGCTAGAGATTTAACTGGCAAGCCACTAAAAAGAAATAAATAAAGGGGTTGATGGTGCTGTAAGAATTTTTCAGGCCAGACTCGGTTTGGATTTTTTTCACCTACTTTTGGAGCTCTTAGCAAAGCAACAATCAAGCTTTTGGGTCAGATTCTTGAAGTAAATTATTTTAAACTTCCATTGCTTTTTAAAATTATCATAATAGTTAAAAAACCCCATTCTGCTTCTAAGGGAAATCCCATAAAAGTGAAAGGTTCCCCTTTCCCCTGCACCACAAAGGATCTCTCCTGGTTAGGGCAAACAGGCAGCTTGTGACTTTGACAATAGGTCTTTGTGTTCTGAAGACATAGCATAAATTATTCCCTCCCCAAAGAAGGCTAGGAAGCTGAAAAACAAGTCCAAATAAGCTGGTTTCTCTCCAGAAGCCAAGCAGAAATAGTGTAATTCATCCACAGGGATTGTGCTTGCTGTGCCCTGCCCAGTGTCCAGGACTGCTTGCAGTGCAGAGCTTCCCCTGGACACTGGTGAGAATTCTCAGTAGCCTTCCCAAAGCAGTCTCTGGCCAAAGCTGTGACCTGGGAGCTAGAGGAAGCATCAGGTGATGATGTTCTACAAAGCCATTTTATTTATGGTACTTCAGACTTTCTGGATTGGCCCATAGGCCATTGTATCAGTCACAATTTTAGCCTTTCCCTTTTTAAAATAGGATCATGATTACATCCTTCAGGACTTCTGACCTTTTTTCTTCACTGTTTCAGTTGCTGTTCTCTAATTTCTCCTCCCTTTCCCTTCAGGAATTATATCCTTTTTATTACTTGTTATTCTTTATTTACATTTCTCTTTTTTTCCTGCTGAATAATCTAGAGGTTCTCTTTGGGGATGCCCTTAAATATTGCATTTGCCAAATGGTGCTGTTGGAAGTGACTCTTCCAAATTTAGAGCTTTTCATTGTTCTGTAAATATTTCGAGCAGAAACAGAAAACAGAAGCTTGGAATGTTCATTTATGACAGATCAAACCTCTTACCTTGTTTGTTCTGAAGCAGTGGTGCTGAGGGGAAAATCACATAATTGCATAAATTGTTGTAAGGTAAGGCTTGACAATAACTTCAGAAAGTTCTAACTAAATTTGTTTTGTCGGGAAATGACAAAAGTAGTTCTGAGCTTTGCTGAGCTGCCTCTTTGCTGACAAAGGAGAAATGTAGCTAAGGAATACATAGGAGAAATCACACTATTTGGCTTTCTAGTTTTGCTTTACAGTTTGAATAACAATTAGGAGGAAGCTTCTGGCTTAATACACCTGGTTAAATGCATTAAATGTAGCCTTGAATTTCCCATTCCTTACAAGCTGTACTCTAAATATTTGTTGTGCTATTCAGATTCATAAGAGCTTTTGATCTACCTGCATTGTGAACTTTTATTGAGCTCTCCTTTTAGGACTGGAAATGCTTCACATCTGGGGATGATTGGTTCACATGTCTGTGACATACAGTAATGTCCAAGCCAGTGGCCTAAAACTTCAGCACTGTCACAATTTGGAAAACACAAAAAAACTGTCAAACAAATTACAACTTGTGATACAGAAGAAATGTTTATGCCTCTTGGTAGTGGACCAAAGTGTCACAAACTTTATTTAGCTGTTGCAGTGTGCCAGCTCCATCTGTGCTGTAGCACTTGCTCACTATGGGGAATAATTGCCTGTACACATCTGATAAACTCTGTGGTTTGGGCAACTGTTCTCTTACATAGGAGCAACCTTTGAAGGGCTGGCTGTTGTGTGCTTGGCTTGTAATTGCAGTGGCATGCAGGAGGAGAGAAACAGGAGGAGATAAGGGAGAAACCGTTTTTATAGCCTAGAACTGATGAGGCCTGGGAAGAAGCATCATGTCCACTGGAGGGATTAATGGGCACCCTGAGCAGCAGCACTAGGTGTCTGCTGTGCCACTTAATCTCTATGAATTGACCCAGATGGTTGGATCAACTGCAGCCTTGATGCACTTTCTGGCTTGCAATAAATGTGCTAAGGAAAAAGCAGAAGTAATAGAACATCTTTGAATACTGACAACCCACTGGGTTTTCATAAATCCCGGGAAGTGTAATGCTGGCAAATGAATATTCATAAACCAGGCTATTAAAATTTAAAGAGAACCTTGAGGGCATGATGATGTCAGATTCCAGAGTTAATTATAGAGGGGGTAAAGTTCTTGGCTAACTAGGTTGAACATACTCTCACAATAGTTTTAACACAATACAACAATCAGAGGGAGCCACAGTGTTGGATGTAGGTTCTCAATCCCTTAATATATTCCTTGAATTGAAAGTCTAGCAGCGCAAGGAAGAGGAAGTATTTACATCCAGCTACTGTGGAAATAAATCAGCTTCTAGGGGTTGAGTTGCTGTTTGTCTTTTGAACTTATTTTTGTCACTGAATTGATTTTAGTTTCTGACTCATTCACTTGTCATAAATTGCCCTGCAGGGTTGGGCTGCTCTGCTGTGGTGGCTCTGTTGAAAGTTGCCAATTGTTATATGCAATCTGTAGTGTTCATGAGCCTTATTACAGGGAATACTAATACTTCACTACCTTTACTTACTCAAGGCAGCAATCAGTTGCTACTGCATTTTTTGACAGCATTGATTAAAACTCTAAGAGAAATGCCAATCCCAATCCTTCATATTTATTAGCTCACTTGGTTAGAGCATGGGGCTGATAGCCATGGTTGTGGGTTCATACCCCATGTGGGCCATGCAGATTTGATGATTCTTGAGCATCATTTGCAACTCAGAATATTCTGTGGCTCTTTCTATGGTATTGCAGTAGTGCAATGGGCAAAACTACTGAACATAATTATAGCTACCCTGGAATCAGGAGGTTAAGTCTCTAAATGGTAGGATCTTACTGAAATTATTGTTATTGTTCCACTTCAAATAATATTTCCTTTATTAAATAGAAAGAGTGAAAAGGAAGAACTCATTACTGTGTTTCTCAACTCAAAATTTATGCCGCAGGACACTTTTACTAGCACAATCCATAGAAGGAAGAGGAAGAAAATAATTCTTGTAATTTTTTTTTTTTTTTTTGATGTTGTATAAAGTTAAAATCTAAACCAAACTAGTTAATTTGGCTTGGTCAAGAAACACCCGAAACAAACATTGATGAAGCAGTTCTTAAATCCAAGCAAAAGGCCTGAAAACAACTGTGAATCTCAAAACAGGTTAAATTGATTCTGAAAGTTTAGGATAATTTAGAAAATCATTCTGACTTGCTTTGAAATTGAAATCTTTCTTCTTAAGAGGCAACTCTTCAGCAGTCAGTAAGTCTGATAGAGATGCTTTGTGACCACGAATATGAAAAAAGTCTTACATTTTGAAATGCATTTTATCAGAAATAATACTTCCAAGAACTTTTATCAGTTCTGGGAGTGCAACAGGAAATTGGTAATGTCTAGTGAGATATGATGCAATCTTGAGAGAAGGTAAATCATTTCTTAACCTCAGCTTTCAGCAGCCCTTATTGTAGGGTGACTAAAGAGGCAGTGTCTGCTTTTGGGTGTAAAATACAGGCTGCCTTTTTGACAGAGGCCTTCAGAATGCTCTGAGAGGAAAGCATATTTATCACTTGCCTGATGCTGCAGTTTGTGTGATTAAGCATGAGGTCTTCCACACTGCTCAGTCTTGAGTCCTTTTGCTTCAAAAGGGGTTTGTGCCACAGAAACTGGGTCCTGCCCACCTTCATCCTGCTTACTAAAGATGCTTTAACAAGCATGGCCTCTACACATAAGATCAGGTGGGAAAATAAAAATATACATCTGCAAGATGTTTTTTATGGTAGAAAACAAAGCTCAGGACTGTTGTGTGTGAAAGGCTTTTGGATGTCACATGCTGGCAGCCAAAGCTGTGCTGATTGCATCCATGCAGGAGACAGGAAAGTTACTTGTCACAGAGGAAGGAGTGAACAGATGCCAAACCTTCATCACAAATCTGTCCACTGGAAAGGAAAACCATGTTAGTTGGAAAGCTAAGCTTTTCCTTAGCAAAGTAATATATCAATAAGTATTTCCCCTTCTTTCTCATATCGACCATCCATCAGAGGATGGATATGAGTGGTTCATATCTTAAAAGCCAGATGTCTCTGTGAACACTGTGGTCTAGAGAGGTTGGAAGTGAGAGGCTGGCTTAGTGTGGTGGTGGGCCACCCAGCACCAGTGAAGTGGATAATTTTTCCTCCGTTCAACAGCACTGAGCCAATGCTTCAGGAGTGTAGGGAAAACCGCAAGCTAAAGATTGTGCAGAGTGTGAACTTTAACTTCTGGAAGAAAAAGGTGGTTTTTTTCTAAAGAGGATGAAAGTACCTTTAAATAGATACCTCTTCTTTCTGTTTTGCTTTCATGCCTTTTTGTATGGCTCCTGTATCTGACCTTGGCAATACTAGGGAGGAAGAAAGTAGGGAAGAAAACCTGAATGGAGCTTGATGGAGTCTCTTTTTCCAAAAGAAAAAGAAAAATTTCTGAAGATATGTCAGCTTTTCTAGCTGAGTTTTTTCTTGGAGTGAGAGAAAGCAGGGTTGAGAAAGAAAAGGCAGATGGTGATCTTTCACTTGAGGTCAGGTTATTTCATGAAATTCTTGGGGTTTGCTCTTCTCCCTTGGTCTTCTCTGCCTCTAATATTCCCGAGGTCCCTGGGAGAGAGGAGTATCAGGAAGATGGCTGGCCTCAAGTTTTCCTTCCATTTATTTTTGTCAAAGTGGTCAGCGGCTGTGTAAAAATAGTCTCTTCTCCCTGTCTGTGGGAAGAAGGGGGATGTGATCTCAAGGAGCCATCTTGCAGGTATTGCTGGGAACAGCTGAGTGCCAGCACCCGTGTGGGAGCTGCCCCAAGTTCCTGCATTTTGGTACATGGATGGTGTGCAGTTGGAGTTCTACATCGAGTCCTTTGTCAGCACTTCAGCCAGCTCCTGTTCATGGCCAGCTCTGCCTGTGCCTGGCAGGGCTGTGGCATCTGCAGTGGAGCTGCTGCTTGTGCTCCAGAGCAGGTACACTGCAGTCCTGAGGACAGCACTGAGCTCCAGGCAATACGTGTCCAGGAGTGCAGCTGGGTGAGCCTCATCCTTGTGGGATTTGTATGGAGCTCTGGTGTGACCTCTCTCCTTTAATGGTTAATAAGCAATTACAAAGGGGTTTTTTGTTTGTTTGCTTTTTCAAACCATAAACTCCACTCTTGTTTTTTTTTTTTTTTTTGTTCAAGGAGCACATGGCTGTATTGATTGTGCAGAGCTGCCTGTCATTTTGCCAAGCTGTTGTTAGCTTGCCTGTGGCCAGGCAGCATCTCTGAAAAAGCCCTGCCTTGCCTGCTCCTGCATTGTTTCCAAATAAAGGCATGTCTGAAACGGGAGTTAAGCCTCCAACTGCCAGACCTTAAAGAAAGGACTTTTTACCCGTGGATTGAAAAGAGGTGATTTTTCTGCAACAAAATGCTCCTTCCCCACCCCCTCTCCTTTCTCAAATTAGGCAAAAAAGTTGCTTTAAAATTTAAATCATGCAAACTGTGTATTTTAAACTCATTCTCTGTGGCAGACAGGGAACCTAACCATCAGGCCTGGAGTCACCTCAAACTTACTAAAATGCCCAGTCTATATGTTTTGTTATACATTTAGAGCAGCTTAAACAGAAAATGCTCATGTTCCTGGCAACCAATTAAAAGTGATCCTTTCCTCATCTATGTGAGGAGTGGGCAAGGTGAATGACTACCTGTAATGCAAGGTAGTAGCTTGAGTAATTTTGGGTTTTTTATTATTTCTATGCCAGCAGTACTCTTTATCATGGTTTAACACAAGTTTGAAGTGACATAATAGTGTTTAGCTGTGTATGATCTAAGGACATAGCTAACATGAGGTTGTTAAGAAGAGGTAATTTATTAGACCAGCTGGTATGGGGGGAAAAAATGAGCCAAGCTTGCAAGCACACGAGCACTTCATCAGGTCTGAAATAGAAGCAGCAGATTTCAAGGTTAAACAGAAGTTATGAAAAACTGCTCTGTTTAACCAGACATGCATTGAACTGCCAAAGAGGAGCTAGCTGGTATGATATTCCTTCAGGGGAGGAGGGAGGGTGGGAAGATGATTGTTATACTGCAGAAAGAGATAAGGACTTCACAGCCTGTTAAACAGGGGGAGGCTATAAAACCAGTACCTGATGAGCTCATGACTGTTCTTAGTATTTTGGGGATAGGAAATTTTAGTTCTTTGTCCTCTCTTTGTAAGGTTTTGATTTCGTAGGATTTTTGAGAATCATGACTGCCACATCAGTCATTTGTAGACAAATAGTTGGTTTTACCTAAAGGAACTTTATCAGACAAATTTCATTTCAGGCATTCTTTGTCATTTGGTTGCCATCCTTAGCCTACACTGCTGACTTAAGAAGTTACTTAACACCAAGTTCATATTTGTAGAGATAATGGCTGAAAGAAAAAAACCCCAACAACTAAACCTCTATTGTTTATTGGTTTTTTTAAGCACAAAGTATTTACTTCTTAAATCTGATTGAATCTATTCTAACAAAAAGTCCTGAATGCTAGTGAGCTTTTTAAAAATCTATTCTTTTACTCAAGCAGAAGCCAAATCCAGAGTTGAAATGTTTAAAAAAATACGTTTCAAGGCTTTGTAGAATAACAGATGCTTTACTTGTGCTGCTGTCAGAGTTGGCAATGTGCTGCTTCTAAGATTTGAATTAGGTTGTGTTATCAATGTGGTTTCAGTACAGATCTGATGATGCACTCACTGTCAGTATGTATTGAACTGTACACTGTGGAGAGCAGAGGAGGGCTACTTGGTACTCTTTAGAAAAAGTTTTTCAATATTTTTCTGTAGTGCTGTATCCTAAATTGATAAATATTATAGTTAAGGCAATGACAGATTAAATATGTTCAAGTAGAAGTCACAATCTTCTCGGTTGCTCATCTGACTTCTTAGTTATGTTTAATGGGCTCTCTGTACAAATGCTCTTTAAATTAACCTCTGTGTGCATTTTAAAGTTACAGTATCTGCCTTTATCATGCTAGACTGACTTTCAGTATCAGTTATGATGGTCAAAGCGATTGATGCTGTTGTAGTGGTGTCAGGAGTCCCAGGAGCCAGGCTGTTCATTTTTCTTGGTCCCTCTGCTGTGTGTTGGGAGGGCAGAGCTGTTTACTCAGCTGTGTCCCGTTTGTGCAGCAGGGGCTGGATAGGTAACCCTGGAATTTAACCCAAGCTCTGGGTAGGTGGAGGAGGTCAGAAAAGCTTAATCTAATTCAGATAAATTACTTGCCAGGAAAGGGTATAGCTGTACTAGCATTTGTCTTTCTCTGCCAGAAGACAGCTTCCTCCAACCTGCTGAACCAGCAAACTGAAAAATGTTATCAGGTATTGGGAGCAGTTACAGAGCAAGTGGGAGAGACTGCAGCATCTTCCATGATCCTTGATGTAGGATATGGCATAGCTGTGCCTTGGCTTACTTGAAGGTAGTTTAAAACTTTTAAAGATTAAAGGATGTTGAAATATCTCTTCTGTGAGGTACTGGAGTCATAGAACTCTTTGGTCACATGGCTAGCGTTGGAGGTTTTTGTGGTTTGCTCTCAAATTTGTCAAGAATTTACCTGTAATTAGCTGTAAATGCCCTCTACCACTACCACTTTAGCAATATTGACAGTGCTTTAGTAACCTGTCTTATGAGTCTCAGGAAATGTCCTGAACACCTGCACTGGACACCAGATCACCCTTACACTGGTCTCCAGGGATGGGTGGTACTGAGTATGGCCTCTCTATAGCAAGTTCATAGGAAAGGAAATATTGGAAGCTAAAACTAATATGTTGTTTTAATACTTAACCAAAAAGGAGTAGCAGTATTAGACTGATATGTGGTGTGGAACAAGTTACAGAAAATCTGTATTCTGGCTGGAGTTTAATGGAGTGTGATGGCTCAGTTCTAACAGATAGAGGCTTCACATACTGCCTGAATGCTGTGGAAGTAGCTTTTATTTATGGCAGAGGTAGCCAGAATGCTCTATAAAGTTGAAATATGAGTATTTATAGGACTCCATCCTGATTAATTAATAATACTTGTGCTTGGAACGAGAGAGAATTAGCTGGCATAACACTTGATGGGTTAATTATTTCAGTGGATAGAAATGGGTTAACTGTATATTCTTCCAACTCAATTGTAGCCCTAATCTGTTCAGTGATATTTTTTCCCAACTCCTTTCTCTTTATGAGGATAACTGAAAGGAAGCAAAAGGCCTGCTGCAGTCTCCAAATTTAAAAACTGAAAAATTCTGTATGGAGCCCACATTTGTTTGTTTTTCTGATGACAGAGGATATTAAAGAGGAAAAATGAGTCAATGAACAGAAGCACTTAAGCCCTGTAGATAAGAAAAGAGAAATACAATGTTAGTTTTATATTTGTGTAGTGAAGGATAAATTTGTTACAGTATTTAACAATGTTTGCTATTGGATGTTCCCATTAAGGTATTTTCCACAAAGTAGTGATCTGGAACACACTCAGTCATTTGCTTCACTGATTCAAAAAAGAAACATAACTAACAGTATGACTTCCACAGAGAAAAAACTTCTGAAACAAAACATGAGAGCAGTCCACACTAAATGTAGATTTCTGGCATTCCTAGAGCTGATTCAACTTGGCATCCCTCAGTTTACTCCTTTTTCTCCTCCCTGCCCTTCTGTTTTCAGAAGTAATTTTTTGAGATTATTTACCAAGTTACCTGACTTCTGCTGTTCTTTGCATTCTGATTGCAAAACAAAATGACAGAATAGGTGACTTGTATGTTTATTCTCACTTAAAATATTCTAATAGTCAATAGATGAAAAAAAATCTAAAAAAACCCAACCAACAAAACATTTCTTCCTGTAAAACCCAGTTTCTATGCAGGTGTATTTTATGTACCCACAGACCCTTGAAATACCAGAAACTGGATGCTCACTCTCTGCTCTTCATAATGACTTGCAAGAAATAATGATATTACTACTTAGCCAAAAAAAGCTCTCAGAAAAGGAACCAGTTGAGAACTTACATATGCCAAATTGTTTAATAGGATACTTTCACACATATGCACACATACCCTTGAGGGCAGAAAGTGAGAATTTGACTATAAAAATGAAATTATGGTATCCCAGTGAAATCCCTATATAGTGCCCTCACTAGAGCAGTGCTCTAGTTTTGTTCAGCCTTCATTAAATAGCTTTCTAATGCTCTGGATCTCCTTGGATAGGATTTTGTTCTTTTCCTGTATATTGCAAACTAATGCAACTCCTGGACTTAGTCCAGCCTGTGCTGACTTTACATCTAGACTTTGAGTATAAACTGCTGATTCTGGCTTAAAACTTCTCAGGAAACAAAAATAAAGAGCTCAAGAAAATGTTGCAGCTTTTCACAGTGATCTCATGCATGGCCACATGCTGTCAGGAATTTAAAGTTTCTTGTGCTGGGTTTTAATGCAGGCATACTTTCCATGGCAGTCTGAAATACTGCTGCAGTTTGACTTACAGCCATTGGCAAACAGTATCTTTACAAGACAGTCTGACTGCCCTAAAATGTAGCCTTCACTGAGTCTTTTTTTTTTTCTTTTTGTTTACTTGACTATTTATGAACATGATTTTTTTTAAGTCAAAGCAATCTACGTGTATGCTCAACTGCACTACAAATTGTTAAATTTGTAGTGCAGTTGGACTGGATTACTGGACTGGATAGATAGCTGCTGGATTACTTAACTCTTCTACTGCTGTATTTTATTCAGTTTTTTCATTAGCACTTACAAGTCAGGCCAGGTATAGAAAGACAGTGAGGAAAACAAGCATCTTGCTTGCACTTCAACATCCTTTGTATGGAATGTAGATATAGAACTTAATAGTAAATATGCCAGTAGTGCTGGTAGGCTGAAGTGAGTTCCCACATGGCTCCCAGAGGCCCCCCTGGTGTAGGAAGGACTGTCTTCATGCCATAAGAATGCCTTTCTGTAGACTCTGTGGGCAGGACTTGTGCTGACAATAAATTCAGTGTGTGAATTTCATGTGGGTCTATCCAGTACATGCTCTGTCAAGGTACTGAGGCTCATGAATGGCTGCCTTTCCTTGCTTGAATCTCAAACTGTGGGCCCAGCCTTTAGGGTGCATGGGAGGATGATGGGGCATTTAACAATGGAGCTTCCTAGGGTCCCTGTACCCCAAATTCCCCAAGGCTTGCAATGTCTCATTTCCCCTGAGAGCTGCAAGGTCCTGGGTTTGGAGACAGTGTGGTGTGGTGGCAGAGAGAAGCCTTACTGCAGAACATACCCCATTTCCCTGCTGGGGTTTGCAGCCCCTCCTGAGGTCCTTGGGACTGAGCATTCTGTAGCATCACCTGGCACAGGGCTGTGTCCCACTGTGCTAGGAGACATTGTACTGTGCTTGTCTGTGATTTTGATGGTTATACACTATTCCTCAGCAGGGATTTTGCCTCACTTTTAGGCAAATACCTTGCAAGGCAAGGTATTTTTTCTTTGCCTTGCAAGGATCTAGTCCAGCACCCTTTCTGTAACTGGCTGTTGGTGTATTGCTGTAACAACCAATGGCCATGAAGACATCAAGGCAGTCCTTTCTTTCCAACTCTTAATTTGTTCAAGCTGCCTGTCTTTTCTCTTTTTTAAAGGATGTCTCTTTCCATTACACATGCTTAGTGCCTCTCTTGAAACAGTGCAGCATTCCTTTGATGCTATTCATGGGACAAACAAGTTGACTGATGAAGGGAATTTACCTGCAAGAAAAAAATGTCCAAGAGTATCAGCATGTTTACACTGTGACCTTCTGCTTATTGGCTGCTCCACAGTGTGCTGCTGAAGTTAAGCTCTGTGCACTGCAGTTGGTTCACCTCTCACTAGAACAGCTCCTTAGTTTCCTGTGATCAGTTCTCTCCTAATAAAGTGTGCTACGTTGGACAGACCTTTACTGAAATCTCCTGGAGAAGGAAAACAAAACCCTTCTCAAAAAATGGCTGGGTTTTTGCAGGAGGTGAAATAAAGTGGGTTAAGAGGGCCAGTGAGGAGACTGAGTCGCTAATGGGAGCTCTTCTGCTCTCACTATTCTTTTTTGAATAGTGAGAGCAGAAGAGCCAGGGAAGAAGTGGAAGTACATTTGGAAACACTGAAGAATGAAATGCAGGGGGATTACCCATAGTATGGTGTAGAGGAAGAAGGTGGAAGTACACAGAAGGCAGCAGAAATAAAATCAGAAGTGTGGGATTGACAAAGATGAGAGCTGGGAGACTAAAAGGAGTAGAGCTGGGAATGGTTGTTCTAGTGTTAGGAAGAGGAAATTTGGAACAACTGCAGCTGAGCTTCTCCATGTGTCAGTAAAAGCTGGGGTGTGACTGAGCACTTCTCTTCAGCCATCACACAGGCATCAATATTGCACCAGCCCTGGGGGCTGTTCCCTGTATGCTCATGAGGTGGCTCTGGGAACCTGAACTGTAACAAACCTCTTGGCTCCCCAAGGAACTGCCCTTGTTCTTTCATTTGTAGGCTGTTTTCTCTGCTCACTTCATTTCAACAAAGTCATGATGTTTTACTTTCGAGCTTGAGCTGACCATCTGTAGACCAGGGGAAGAACACTGCCCATTACCTCACTGAAACCCCATCTGTCTTCTCAGTGAATGTGTGCCTGCAGCACATAACTGGTGATTACATGGTGGATGTGTTTCCTCTCCTGTGACCAGAGCTGGGGTGGCAGCTGATTCTTGTAAGGTCACTGAAGGAGGTGGCCTTTTTGAGGCACTGAGTGTGGAAAGTATTTTTCAGCCTTGATTTAAGCAGAGGTCTTACATGAGCCATTATTCTGCTCTTTCAGCATCACCTTTGCTATGCATGTACAGATTTTGAAAAGCTGAAATTGCTTTTCTGGCCTGTTCTTGAAAAGTTCAATGAGAATTTTACTCTCTAGCTCTGCACCAGTGAGGTTGAACTGACTACAGTAACTGTGCTTTGTCCTGAGCAGTGAAAAAGCCAGGTTTCTTCATGTGGGTAACTTCCCTACCACCTTTTGCATTTAAAATATTCAAAATACAGATTTAAAAAAAATGTTAATTCTACCTTTTTCCCCATCTTTATAGCACAGGGGAGGAGATAATGCTGTATTTCCAAAATTCCTTCCTGAAGCCTTAGAATTCATAATGTCTAGGAGCAAAGATAAAAATGGGAGTGTTAAAATGGAGAAAAGTCAAGTGTAACATTATCTCCCATTTGAAATTAAAACAATGAAAGCATAAAAGCATGGGAAAGCCTTTGCTCATGTGCAGTTACACAAAATAAATTAACTGGTGACAAATAAGCAATCACCTGTGAGGGTATCAGAGTGTTCCCTTCCAGATGTGCCTAAATTTATTGAGATTCTCCTTTTTAACCAAAAGCAGAAGTAGTGTTCCCCTGGTGCTTTGAATTTGTCAGTCTGTATTCAGAGAGATTTGAAATGAGCAGGTGAAGCCATTTCCTCTAGCAAAGCAGTTTGCTCTAGCTTTTCTCTCATCCCAGCCTGAAAGTCTGTGAAATGTGACTGATTTTCATAGTTCAGAGCTATCCTGACTTCTTCCTAAAACTCTTATCAGGTCTAATGCTCACACAGCAGTTCTTCTCATTCCTTGTGTGTTGTTTAGTTTCCTCCAGCATTCATTATTGATATTCATAAGAGCATATTGTGCTGCTGATCTAAGCAAATTGGACACAAAGTGAGTTGGCTTATTTTAGGACTCACCTTTGTGTAATCATGTCTGACTGGCCCTTTTTTGAATGTGTGTGCCCCATTTCTTTGTACAAGTGAAACATATTTTGGGTGAGAACAGAATGAGAGGAAAGTCAGCAATTCTGAGCCAAGATCTGTGTGTGCACCTGGGCACAGCTTCAGCCCAAAATGATAATGGCTAAGCTTACAAACTATCAGCTGTTTTTTTTTTTTTAATTTACTGTTTTAAGAGTGAATTGGCCACATATTTTATCTCTTTTAATTATTATAGTGTGAACCCCAGGCTCATAGGAGGAGCAGGACATAACTGTGATAGTTTGGTTACTACAAACCAATAACCACGGTGATAATCATAGTTTAATTTTACTCCCTGTGCTCAAGACAATTTTCTAGCTGAATCATAAGATAAATACATCATTATATCTGATAGTAACAGGTAGGTATTTTAGCCTTACCAGGTGGTTTTGATGAAGGATGAAAATGCATTGTCTGTACTGACCTGAAGGGAAAGCCACTGTGTGTGTCCCCTGGCAGGGGTCCCGTGGCAGCACCGTGGTACCGGGTGACCTGTGCCACTCTCCTCTGCCTGCCAGCTCTAACCACAGAGTCATCTCCTGGCCTTCCTCAGACTGTGCAGGGAAAGAGGCTGTGACAGTGTCCAAATGTGGCATCTTGAAGTTGCCTTAGGAGTGGCGTAAGGGAGAAAATAGACTGAATCACAAGGGAAGCAGCAGAAGAAGAAGGTTTTTTTAATTTGGCTGGATAGCTATTTTTGTGGAGGGTAAATCATTACTTTTGAAGCCATCTGTCTGAATTGCAGTGAATCTCACCATGACTGATCAAGAGTAATGCATAATTAACTAGTAGTTCTCAAATGAGTATCTCTGCCTTGCTTTCATCTAGTTCCCATGGTTCTGGTGTTTGACAAGTACCTGTCTGCTGCCTTGGAGCTGTGAAGGTGGCTCTTCATGCCTACATCGCTGCCCTACTTTCGAGCAATTCATGCAGCGAGAAACGTGATTATTTTTTCAGTCTAGTGGTCCTGCAGTGCGCTGTGGTGGAAACTGTACCTGCACTCCCTGCAGTTTCGCGCTGCCAGTGGTGAAACCAAAGCTCGTCCCCCTGAGCTGTGAGCGGCTTCGCCCGCCGGGCAGCGCCGATGTGCCCCGGCCGCCGCGGCGCTGCCAGCGCGGGGATGGAGCAGAGGAGGGCCGGGAGGCTCCAGCTGCCGCCGGCTCGCAAGGTAAACACTGGGTGACCTCTAAGCCAGCCAGTCAACTCACGCCTGGCCTTATTAGGCAAGCTGCGGAGCCGTGTCTGGGGACGGAACATGCTGGATGAGACGCGCAGCCCAGAACGGATCCGGCGCAGACCCCGGGAGATCCGACCCAGAACTGCGGCGCTGACAGCGAGCGGCTGTGCCTGAGCCCAGCTGTCACTGACACTGCTCCCTGCCTGGCAAATAGCAGCAGTTATGCTGCAGGTGGCTTTAAAAAGTGAAATCCTTTTGTGTTAGTGGCTGTAGTTCTCTTCCTAGCACGTTTTTATAACCTTAGGACGGCAGTTCACGCTGTCAGTCCATATACTGAAACACTCTGTGGGCCTTTGCTGGGAAGTGTGTCTTCATTCCTTGCACTTTCAGAGGAATACTGGATTAAGAGAAACTAATTTTTATTTTTTGTAATGACTTTGGGACTAGTTTCTCCTCTTTTATTATGCAGTTTTGTGCCTTTTATTGGAAAACTGATTTTTATTGGCTAAAACAATTATCTCGCTCCCAGAAGAAAGGGAGGGTACATTGGCACCCACTGTCTGTGTCCAGACCGGGACTAAGCTAGGTTGCTTCATACCCACCTCATAAAATCTGACTTTCACATGGAAGAAGCCTTTAAAAAAGTATTTACATTTTTCCTTTCGTGTAATCTCCATAGATTTAGACAAGCAGATGCTGTGCAAACTTTCCCAGGCAGTTCTGGGAAGGCTCTTCAGACCTGACTTGTGATTAACTTCCTGGTACCCCCCTGAGCACCAAGAATGTTGGTGATTTTTGCAGGGGCCTTGGGAGTGAATAAGGGCAACAAAGAGAAAAACGCCATAGCTGCCATGAATTTAAACCTGCTCTCTAGAGAACACACTCCAGAACTGCAGCATCACTGGGTTAGCTTTTTTTTCCTCTTAATTTTTGCTTAGCTGTGCTGGTTGCAAATTAAGCCTTGTACATGTGCCTTTTTCATAGTGCAGGGACAGTACTTGTAGTCGAGCTATCCTACCTTGACCATCAGCTCTTGAATAAAGCATACATTTTATTTTATTTCTTTTAATAAATATTTAATTTTCTGAGAAAGCATTGCAGCATGCCATAAACAGGATGGGAGTTGGGGTCATGGATTTCTTGTCTGCAAGGTTGCTGTCTGCCTGAGGCTTGAAAAATTATATTTCAGGGTAAGTATGCAGGGATAGGACGTGGCCTGTGAAATGTCACATCGCAGTGGTAAACAAAATTGATGTTTTCCTTAGATGACTATCACAAAGAGCCAAAGAACTTTGTTATAAATTCTTCCTTGGGGTATGCGTGCCTCTCTCTGCTCCCTTTTTGGGCTTTTACACACGTGCAGAGGTGTTCACGGGCAGCCAGGAGAAAACTCAGTAATGTGTCAGGGCTTTATGTGGCACCTAACTGCGTGGGGCCACTTGCTGCTCCAGGCAAGGAGACAGCCTTGTACTGGTTACAGACACTAGAAGTGTCAGAAGATGGGGAAACCCATCCTAGAAACCTTGGCTGCTTGTTTTTGAGGCACACAAATTCAGCAGTCTCCCAGCAGCAGTTTAAGCCTAGGGCCAACTCAGCAGCAAAGCTCTCATTCACTGCAACAGCAAAGAAGAAGCTGAAGCTTCACGACTCCAGTGAAGGATGTCCACAGACAGATGTGCTGTGAAACACTCTCCAGTGCTGTTTCACTTGGTAAAATGCCATGTCTCCTCAAAGTCCTCGAGCTGTTTAGTAATTGGGATTGTCTGTATTGCTGGGAGAGGAGTTCCTGCCTTATCCTCCTTTCCAGCCATTTGCTCAGTGCAGAAATGGATGTGTTCACACCTGACATCTTCTGCTCCTGCTTTGGGCCCAGAGACAGATAGGTGTGACTGAATGCAGATAATACGCCCCACTGATATATCTGATTACCACATGTGAAAAGGGCATCTGGCCTTTGAACTTCCTTGAAAGAGCTCCTCTAGACTGATCCTACTCCTAAAGAGGAAAACCTAGGACAGCTTTTAATTATGCTACAGTCTTGTCATGCAGTTTTGCAAACAGTGATATGAGAGGTAGGGATGTTCCTTATTCTGAAATGTGTTCCAAAGCTGAAAGATACCAAAATCTCCTTTTAGGGGTACTTAATTGCTGATATTAATGAGTGGAGTGAAATCTGAAATAGTAATCTGGAGATTGGAAGGGGATTTCTAGTGCGGGTACAAAAATGCCTGGTTTTCTCCCTTTTCCCAGAGCACGTTACTAAATAGCCAGTACAAAAAGACCATCCATGTTGTTTCAACACATTTTGTACTACAAACCTCAGTCCCCTTTATATATCTTTCTAATCAGCTTTTTTCATCTCTTTGCATATTACCTGTTCTGAAGTACACTACCCAAACAATGTAGTGCTGAAGTTAAACTGAAGACTTGTCCAAAACACAATCACTGGCCAAATATAAATCATTTCACCAGGATGATTTTTTGGAAAGGATTATATTTGCTTTCTACTGGAGTGATGACACCATGTCAGGAAACTTTATCCTATTTTTAAAGTTCATAAGAATGGCCTCAATTTAAGAAGTGAGAAAATACCACTTCCCCACATACACGGGGTTTGGATGGAGAAGAACAAACCTGACTGGCATTGCCACCCCAGAATATGTACTGTGATTGCAAGGTGGGCTGCTGGGACGTGACTTGAGCTTTTAAGTGATTGTACTATGAAATTATCTTCTGGGATATTTTTGACCTGTCCTTCAGCTTTGGGCTGACTTCTTGAACAACTTGGCAGAGATTGCTGCAGGCTGAGAGGAAGGGGAAATAAGAAAAGGGAGTGCCTTGCCACATTCCTTTGGCCTGAATACCAAAAACTGACAGGGTGACGTGGGGTAGGCAAGAAGCCTGCAGCCTGGGAGGGGAGGTCAGATGGACTGATGGAAAAGAGTGGTCTGATTTAGCCCAGTCTTCTCACCTTCATTCCTGCAATCATCCACAGCATCTCAGATCTTGGCACAGCTCATTTTGACTAGCTAAACCAAGGATGCTCACCTTGGCCAGAAGAGCAGTTGAATAAAATTCATGAGCCCCTTTTGATCTCTTCCCATGAAGAGTGGATGAAAATATGATTTCATCATTTCGTATAAATGATTAAGTAACAGATCACCTCAGTTTTCTGTGCTGCTCAGATTCCTGTTTACCTAACTAGCATATTTGCAGAAAGTTTCATGCAGTCACTGTGGGTTTTCTTTCCTCTGCATTGTTGATTTCTTTAAAATTTTATTTTATTTTTAGGTTTTCTTCAAACAGCTGTCATGGGCTTCTTTGATTTTTGCTTTTATGACAACTGTGAGTCACAACAAAGTATCTACCTCTCTTCATCACTTCTAAACACTTTTAAATATAAATTCATAAGTGATCAAAATTCAAGAGGAAAAAAGGCCTGATCTTGGTGGGACCTGGTTCATAACTCCTCAGTGCTTTGGGGCTGGCAGGCCTGTAAGTTGGGAAGTGTTTTTCAAGTTGTTTAAACTCCAGCTTTGATTAGAGCTATTAGTTTTGCCAGACAAAAGGAAGATATTTTCCTTCTCTTCCTGTGGGAAGCTTCAGAACAATATTTAACTGCCAGCTGGTCTTTCATGAGCGGTCTCAGATTCGAAATGTATACATGCTTAACCTCGAGCTCTAAGCCCAGATGACTGCAAACTTAGCTTCCCGCTGGGCTGCCCCCCTGTCTGAAGGCTGAACTGTTGTTCTCTCTGTGTTTGCTTATGTTGGAAGCTGCTAATGCTGAAGAATTAATAATGGCAGAGGGGGACAAGAACATTACTACCGATTTGTAACACAGCCTTGATAACATAGTTTGGCTGAGCACACTTGTAGGTCCTGGAGACTGGGTCATTTTTGAAGGACAAACTGCTCTTCCTCCTTTCTTCATCAAGTATTTGGAGATTAACTTCTTTTCCTCTGGGAAAGATTTGCTCTTAAACCTGCTGTTTTCAAACAAGCAGCAAAATGCTAAATCCAAGACTTCTTTTCTTGATACCCTTGGTTGACTCTGCTGGCTTACTGGTTTTGTACCCTGTTTTTCTCCACTTCCAAAGCTGGTTAAGGGTCAGCACAGAGGCTCTTCTTGTGACAGGTGGTCCCTTTTTGGTGAAAAGGAGGGACAGAAGAGGTCACTTACCTACAGTTCAGTATTCCAAATGATCTGTGTGAAGTGCATAGCATTGCTGTAATACCCAAGGCTCCAACATCTCAGAGTTTTAATATTGGAAGCAGTGTTGGCACATACCCCTCATCTTGAAACAACACTGAATGAATTCTGGGATTGCAGATTCTGCCCAGCAGCACAGTTTTAGTATCAACAGCAGTGTCAGGAATGTTAAATTGTAGGTCCTGTGCACAGAGCAATGGCTGGTGATCACCTTCCAACCAAACATGAAGAGATCTTGAAGGCAAACTCTAGGTATTTTTGTGAAGAGCTTGATAGAGATTCTTTCTTTAATTGAATATTTTACTTTCCCCTATAATACCTCTCTTTGGACCCATGAGGTAGCCCCTGGATTCTTGACCTGCCAGCTGTATGTAGTAGGAAAAGGAGTCCTATTTGCACCAAAGCCTATCACTGATATTTCTTCCCAGGTGGGAAGTGCCAGACCACTTGGAGAGACTATCTTCTTACTGTGTACTGTAGACAGAATCTGAAGAGCACAAGCAAGAGCCCATTTAAAAATTACACAATTGTGAAAAGCATTCCAGAGTTTTCCTGTCTTTCTGCAGCTCTCTGTGCTTTCCCTTCTGCACCTCATTCACCAGGACAAAATGCTGAGGATGATGTATAGCAGAAGAATGGGGGAGCCTGACCCTGACCTCCACAAAAACAACCATACCCCTCCTTTTGTTGTAGGGGACATTGCCAAACAGGGGGGTGACATTTGAGCTGAGCTCACCTCCTTTGTTAGCCGGAAGAGTTGATCCCTTTCCTTATCATAAGATCTTGTGCCTTTTTCTTTAGTCTGGCACCTCCTGAAAAGCACACCTAGCAAAAATGAAAGGGAGTATTTACTACCACTTTGGCTGTCAGGCTGGGTCTAGGGAAGCAGGACCTAGCAGAGGTGCTGCAGCAGGAGGAATGATGGCTAGGACTGTCTGTATTGGCAGCCCTGAGCTATTGCATCAGCTCAGCTGTCAAGTCTAACTTCTCCTTCAACCTTGCTAAAGATTGCAGACACAGTATTTATCAAATGAGTGGTGTTTACCTGAGCTTTATCAGAAACTTCCCTTACTGTGTATCAGATGAGTTACAGGTGGTTAAAAATGCTCCAAGTAATAATACCTCTATTCACAAGATCAGGTAAACAGTCTTCAGACAGGCAGGTCAGAGAAAGAAGGGTTTTTTGGGGGGAAGGGTGTCTCTTGTTGCTATACCAACACATATCCTGGTCCAGAATTTCCCCATGAGCTGTTACCAGCAGCTCCTTAGTAAGTTCTGCCTCATCTTATTTCTGTGTTTTAAGCACACCTGCACCAGATTTTCATGTTAATTGCAGGTTTGGACTAGTGCCAACAGATTACATTTTTTGTATATATTAGGCTCAAGTACACGGAGGCCTTCACAGCTGGTCAGGACTGCACAGCAATGTTGGTTTGTGTTGTGTTGGTAGTGCTGGGAGTCTTTAGAATTAAACATGAGAGGTGGCAAGGTTACAGGCAAAGAAAAGAAACATGGTATGTACCATCAAATATTTCTGAACAGAGAAGGTTACTTGATGAGTCAGAGGCTTCAAGGCCGTATTCTTTTTGTTGGGTGACTCTTGTTCCAGGGAGCTCTGGACTGTTGAAAGATCAGCTAAGAAAAGGTGCTTTGATTAGGTTGACTCCAACATGATTTATGTTTTTAAAAAGAAATAGATTGAAACAAATATCAGGTGCATTAGACAAGATGGAATGCATGTTCTTCTATCCATTGCAATAACTTGTTAGCATGAAGAACAGTGTTTTGATGACCTAGATAGGCTAAATATAACCTCATGATGAGCCAACAGCCATTAATAGGTTTTTGATGAAGTATGTTTTTCACTTGGTTTTGCAGTCTCTTTCACAGCATCATTGTTTGTATCTTGTCTGTACATTTAAGTTCCCAGCATAGATCAAGGGTTCTGTTGTACCGGGCATCACAAAAACAGGTAAGAATAGTCAAGAACTTCAGCCTTGTGTTTCTAGTCTGCCTTTCATGGTCCTGCCAACCCCAGTCCTGTGGAGAGTTTTCTGCACATAGAATCATAGAATGGTTTAAAAAGGAAGGAACCTTAAAGATCATCTCATTCCAACACCCCTGCCAGGGACACTTTTCACCAGACCAGGTTGCTCAAAGCCCCATCCAGCATGGCCTTCAACACTCCCAGGGATGGGGCAATTCACAGCTTCTCTGGACAACCTGTCCCAGTGGCCTCACCACCCCCACAATAAAGAATTTCTTCCTAATATCCAAACTTACCCCCCTTCAGCTTAAAGCCATTACACCTTGGCCTGTTTACAGGTCCTTGTAAAGTCCCTTTCCTGCTCTCTTGTAGCCACCTTTAGGTACTGGAAGGTGCTCTGAGGTCTCCCTGGAACCTTTTCCTTGCTGAACCACCCCAGCTCTCTCAGCCTGATACTGATAGTAGCTAAAATCTTTTGGAAGGGAAGAAGTCTGTTGGAGGGAAGCTGATAGACTTCTCTGTCTGTTTGGATGGGGTTATGTGCATGGACCTGTTTCAATCACAAATTTAATGCTTCTTGTGTCTGTGTTAGACCATCAGGTAGTTCAGTGTGAGTGACTGAGCCAGGGTTATTGCACCATTGCAAACAAATATTTCCAGACTTTCAAAATTAGCTAAAAGGGTTCCAAATCTTCAATCCAAAATCCATCAAATCTGTTTAATAAAAAAAAAAAAAAAAAGGTAGCTAGACAGTACTTTAGTGCAATTTTTCACCTTCTGTCTTGAATTAAAATATTTGGAGCTGTGGTGTCTGTTCTTAAATCCCTACCCCCACCAGTAATTTTGCTCATATGTTATCCATAAATCTTGTCTGTTTTAAATGTTCCAACTAATAGTTAGGCAAAATATTTAAGCATAATGCTATGATTATCAGAGTCCATTTTTTGGCAGCCTGGGTGCTGTTTTTCTTAAATAAGCACTGCAGTTTATCCTGATTAGAGATATGAAGGAATTATTCTTCTTCTCGACATTTTTTCTGTTATTGTTGGGGGTTTTTTTTGTTTGTTTGGTTTCCTAATATGAGGATTCAGGGGTTCTGCATTCGTTTTGCAGGAATATAATGTGCGATTTGGCTGGATCTTTGAAGTGGTAATATTATAAATCTCCCAATCACCACTGCCCAATCTGTTTTAGCATTCATGTGCCTAATTTCTGTTCGTAATCTGATTACTGGCTTGAGCTGCTCCGGCTTGCAGCCTATTGCTATGCATTTACTGTACTCCCTGGGACGCAGAGCCTGACAGCTCCAGTCCTGTGCTATGAAAAATCTCTACACGATATTGCTAAGACAGGCCTAAGGGCTGTGCCTGCTTGAGAATTAGCTGCTATTGTAGTTTCTCTTTGCCGAATCCTTTGTTTGTGCAACCATGTTCAGAAATCCTTGGATCTCCAGCTATTTGGGAAATGTTAAATTCTCTGAGGAGCAAGGTAAGAGTTCCAAGCAGATAAAAGAAAATGCAGTTTGTGTGTGTTTAATCTCTCCTATGTATGTCTGCATGTGTAAATATTGTTTGACTGGCTCTCCTGCAGCTGCATTAGGTACTTTAGCAATCAGTATGCAGTTAGTCACCTAGGCTATTTTGTTATTTCCTAAAGGACACTTTTGAAAGATCCGATTAGATGGATCTTTTAATTAGCTCAGCATGCCACCGACTTAGGGCCTTTAAATATACTGAGTAACGCTGGAAGGTTATAGCTACTTTTTCTTTTTAGATTCTTCATTTTAAATTTCCTACATATTAAATTAGGGATAGGGGTTTTATCGGGTAGTTTGTGCCTAAGAGAGAGGGAACTCGACTGAACAAATGGTTAAACTTGTGAGCAAGTGTGATTTACACTTCAGTAAAGATTCTCCTAATTTTAAATAAAAATATTTTCAATTGCTAGAATATGATTATGAACATGTTTAGAATTCTTCAGTAAAAAGCAGAACAAAATTCTGTTGTAAATATTTTTTTCTGTCTATAGAGTACGGTGAGGGTGGTTTTTTTATCTTTAAATTAACCATTGAATAAGACTCTGCTAAACTGATGTTTCTTTTGTGGGCACATTTACTGTCTTTTGATGCAGAGTTGTTTACTTTTCCTCCTGTGTTTGTATTTAAGACTTCCATATTGTGGTGAGTAAGTTTTATTGGACTTTAATCCCCCCCACATGGTGTTTAATTTGAACAGGAGGAAATACATAAAATATCAAAACTCTGTAATGGAATTTAATTGTCTGCTAAGTTTTTCTGTCTTTGGGAGGAGAGGGAAGATGGGGACTCACCCCTGTGAAACACAGCAAAGTTTTAAGGAGATTTTGAGGCATTAAAGATTGTGGTGTGTACGAATGTTGCTGAATGTGTTTAAGGGGTGCAAGAGCCAAACTGGCTGATGTGCCCCTCCTAGCAGCCCTTCTCCCTCTCTGCTCCCAGGGAAGCAATGCAGGCTCCTTTCTTCCCTTCTCATATTCCCTCCCCAGTTTTGGCTGGGCTAGGCAGAATTTCTCTGTGGTCTGCTTGTGGTTTTCATGGTGGACAGCTGTTCCAGTGCCAATAATTCTAGGATGGGTTGCATCCTGTTAGAGCAGCTATAAATTTAAGATATGCCTGGTTCTGATTAGCTAAGCTGATACTGAGCTGGGCTTTGGAAGTTAGTGCATAGTCCTCTCAAAGAAATGTAAATCTCCCCTTTTTAGAGGATCCATATGGCTCAGAGTATTCTTTTTAATGCTGTAGTGTAAAATATAATGATTTATATACCATTTGCACTGTTTTTCTTACAATATTCTGTTTTGCTCTAACAAGATGTTTTTATGTAATCTATGTGCTTTATTCTCCACTAAATGGAAAGAGAAAATGAATGTTAACAAAAACAGGAAAAGTTGCCTAATAAAGTTGAAGATTGCTATTATCAAAGCTGCTTGAAATCTGTACTGACTTGTAGCAGATGTCTAGAAAATGTGCCTTTTTTGCACATTTTTAGCTTCTTTATCAAGTTGTTAAAAAGATCTTTTTTTCTGTTACTTTTTAAAAGTTTTTTCAATCTTTATACCTGCAGAGGTGACAGAAGGAAATGGAAGAGAATAAGAAGTTTTGAAATGCTTAGACAAAATGTACCTTCTCTAAATTAAGACCCATATTGTCAGCTATAATAAGTTTCATTAAACCCTTTCTGCAAAAATAAGAGACATTCCACCCAGACTTAAAATACTGTGCATAACCAAATTTTTTTTGTTGTTGTTGTTGTTAGGTCTTCCTTGAAGTAGTTAAACCTCAGTTCTGAGGTAGAGTAATAGGAGTGTAGCTGCAGCTGAATTTTCTAAGGTCTGGGCTGTGTTCTAAAGTCTGTGTCTGTTTTTGAAAAATAAAATGATTGCTGTGTCAGTGACCAACTGTTTATTAATGTAGGGTCTTGGGTAGTAGATTTAATACAGATGGGGATGGAAGGTAATTTTTCACTGGGAGTAAGTTGTCAGTAGCTCCATGTGTTTTTGCACAGCAGTCCCAGACCAGGACCTGCTCCCTGGCTGGCAGTGCTCTGGGGTGTCTTGGCTGCATCCTCACTGAATGGAGGGAGAGGGTGCTTGGAGCACCGTTCCCTCTTGCCACTGGTCATCATTTAGACCCTCTGGTGATGCACTTGATTGCAGAAAGGAAAAAGTTTAATCTAGGAGATGGTGGGGAGATTGCCCATTGCTTGTTATAGTTCACACAGTTTTGGGAACCCAGAGGTTTTATCTTACATGCTTTTTTTAACATGAGGCTGCAGTTTTGCTCTCAGTGTAAATATGTGTTCCTCTGTGTTCATAGTGTGTTGTAAGGCTATTCAGAAAAAAAAAAAAAAAGGGAGCTTCCAACCAGTAGACAATCTTCAGAAAAATTTCTGTCATGGGTGGTGAAATACTGTTGCAACAGATCCTCAGCTGGACATCTCTTGGCTTCTGCAGTGAATATGCAGTTTTTATAGTATTGCCAGGCTGCAGCCAAAAAGGCTCTTGCTGCTTGCAGCATTTCTTGTTTGCAGAGTGCTTCATAAACATTTCCATTGCCCATTTTATCAGCTGGAAAGAGTGAGTTTAAATGATCACCTCAGGCTGTATTGCTACACCACAAATATTAGGAATAGAACATGGCAGTTCCATAGAGTGTTGATGCTTTTGATGTGTCTACTGTCTGTACTCATTTTTCCAAAGCTTTGGTTTTTCACCATCTTGGACATGCCAGCTGGTGCTCCTTTGCTCAGAGAGGAGGCCTCTGCACAGTCTTTTGCAGGGGAAAAAGGTTATGCTTGGAAACTATAACCCAGTGTACCAAAAGTTCCCCATTTATTACAGCATCTTCAAAATTGTGTGGTTTTTTTTTTTTTCTATTTCACAGATTTTGCCAAAGGAAACTCAATCAGATTTAAGCCTTCACGACTGCTCCTAAGGAAGAGAGCATTAAGGTAAGGTTGAGTTTTTCTTGCTCAGTGAGGATGGCTGTTTGCAGTAACTTTCATTGCTTGAATCTGCATTTATTCTTTTGTCAGGAAAAGTGATTATTGGTCCTCTCACAGGACCAAGCTTTTGCATAGAGCAGATGCTCTGATCAAGCATTGAAAACACCAACTACCTCTAAAGTAATGTTAAATTTTCTAGCTGACATTGCTAAAGGTAAAGTCCCACTCTGCACTGAGCTTTCTGCCATTGCAATGCCCATTTTAATACCCATTTTTCCTTGCATGGCATAGACAAAGTACAGACATCCAGTGTGAACCAACCTGGAACACTTACCTGTCTGTAAATCAGGTGGCTGAAGTGGGTGAATTAATTCTACATCCTTGCAGGGAGCAGTCTGGGGGAGAGAGAAGAAGGGGACCCTGCACAGATGAGTGGCCTGGTGGTGTTGCTTCCATGCAAGGCTGTGGCTGCCTCGTGGTCTATGTTCTTAGGGCACATTGCACAAGGCTGAGTAAGGGGATACACTTAAACAGTTAAGCAAGAGGGCAGGTCACATTCCCTCTCTCTTCCCATCCAAGCTGCCTTGGGTGTCCACATTGGTCTCATGCCCACATTACTGGACTCATTCACAATGTCACAGAGAGGAGGTCAGGAGTGGGAATCGACCCTTGCCCGGGAACCAGCTGTTTCATTGGCTCAGCTGCACAGGAACCCACCTGCCACAGGTGCACAGGCACATCTTTGTGAGCTTCCTTTCAGCCAGCACACACACCTAGAGCACACCTGGCTCCCTGCCATGTTGTTTCTAAGGTCCTGCAGAGGGACGGAGGGAATGGTGTACAAGACACACTGTGCTATGAGAGCAGGTAGGGAAAGCAGCAGTGAGAGCAGGAGAGAAGGACATGGCTGTGAAATGGGCCTTTTACATAAGAGTCCAGGGAAGGAAGCTCTCCTGGAGGTAGAGAAGAAAAGTGAACAAGCACCTAGCTGGCAGGTGTACAGGTGGGTTTTGTACTTCAATCATAAAATCTCAGTGTAGGCCATAGCTTTAATTGGGATGGCAGGTCAGTGTTACCAGTGGCATTTGGATCAAACTTCTGGTTGCTTTTGAGCATGTAACTAGGTTAGTGGGACAGCTATTTAGAACCCATATGCTGCTGCTGCAGCAGCAGATGAAGTTTTCAGCCTGGAATCCCTGATGTACAGCATGCAGCTCACACTTACCTTGGAAGGTGCCAGAACAGTACAACTACTGAGACTGTCGAGTACTCTACCAATCCTGCATTACACTTTGTTTCTAAAGAAAAACTATTGAGCTTATGAAATATTGTTGCCTGTGTTTTAATAGGAATCATCTGAATTCCTGAACAATGGAGAGTATAATGAGTTTGTTGGGGACCTGAGGCCAAGCCACACACAAATCTTGTGTGAAACAAACTGGTGGAACCTCATGCTGTGATTGCATTTCATGAATGCAATCATGATCAAAAGCTGTATTTCAAGCAAGGAAAGGACAATAAGTTACTCTTTCAATATTCAGATTTATCAGGGACTTCAAGAAAGAATTCTTGCAAATGTCTAGATAATTTTTTATTATTTAGAGAAACCCATGTACTTCCTAATTATTTTAATAATAAATGTGCATAGCCTAGCTATTAAGTGCAAAAATTCATAGTGCTGCTGATCAGAATCTGCACCTAAATTTACAGCATGACTAGATGGAGTTGTGGTATTTCTAGAAGAGGGTTTTGGATGAGTTTGAAGGTACAATATATTTGGCAATCCAAGTCTGACTACCTCACTCTGCTTAAGAAATTGAATTGATGCTGTGACTGCTCCTTCAGCAGAGAAACTCACAAAGCAGGGAGAGGTCTGGAAAGATCCCTTTGAGTAAAAAGGGAAGTATTTTTAAGGAATTACTCATGAGTTTGTTTTTAAAAAACACTTCTAAATGGTGATGAGTAGCCTCCTGTAATTTTTTTTCCTATTTGGAATTGCCTTAACATCATTCCAACTCAATTTAGATTCCTAATGAATGTTCTTATTGAACCCTGTGACTTGTCCTAAATATGCCTACTTTCATTTTTAGAACTAATTTGATGTGTGTGTCTATAAATACTCAATTGTTTGGTTGACTCTGTCATCTTCAGAGCAGTGCTGTCTCTGAATCCTCTGTGCATGGGAAAGCAATGTAATTATGCATTGAATTAAAACATTTGGGTTTTCTCATGTGCAAACATTTAAAACAAGCAATTCCACCTGCAGCTTAGCAAGACAGAGCAAAAAAAAAAGTGTCTGAAGAGATAAACTCCTAAATTGTGGATAAGATAGTATATGAAAATTGTTAATCTTTAAAAAATAGACAGTAATGGTTGACAGTCTATCCAGAGGGAAGTGGAAAATGAGGGCACAAGGGAAACTGTGAAGGGACTTTCACAAAGCAGGTAACCTGTGATTCTGTCTAGAGCAGTGAGGGTTAAGCTTAGGAAGTTTGTGGTTATTTAAGGAATTTTAATGAAATCTGCCAGTGAGCAAAGGCTGCAAGCCACCCTCTGTATAAAGGAGGAGGGAGCTCCCATACAGGGAGAACTGGATGACCTTGAGGAGTAATAGAAAAAGGATGTAATGTAATAATACTAAGTGCACAGTTGTGCATTGGGGGCTGATAAATTTTTCTGTCACTTGCAACTGATGAAAACAAAGCCTTTGAATATTAGTTTCTCATGCAGGATTGAGCAACCAGTACAGTATATATGTAAAAAGGCAAATGTGTTACAGATCCCAGCATTCAGCTAGGTATATAATAATGCTTTCTCTATTAAAAAATCGTATTTTCTTAAGATACTGCTAAATATGGAATCAAGACTACCCAATTCTGGTCACTATATACAAAAAAAGATTACTTAAGACTGGAATAAGTAGAGGACATTGTAACAGATAATCAATGAGACTTAGAGCCTGTCCTGAGAAATCTGAATACATGGAGATAACCTCTTTTAAGAAAAATAAGCAAGGTAACTGACACAAGAACACTGGCACAAGAACAAATGGATGGAAACACAGTGACAGACATTTAAACAGGGTTTAAAGGAGCTCTGCCTTCAAAGTCACTAGAAATCCCTGGAGGGGAGGAGCAGGAGGGAATGTAACCAGTTTACAAGCAATCCAATAATATGGTTGCTTATAGAACCATCAGGCTAATGCCAGTCCTGATTCCGTGATTTTACCCTTGGAAATTCACTTGGGAAATAGGCATAGTGGTGGATGTTCACACACAGTTCATTTAAACAAGGATTTTGCTGTTCAGTGAATGCTTTTCTGTACAAAGCCCCTTGTTTAGGGAAGCTTAAGGTGCTGCACTGTCCCAGGCATTAGGAAAGCAACTGGAGATACTGCTAAATAAAGCCAAGGTATTCAAAAGTCTGAATGACTTTGAAGCTCATTCAAATGAGCTGGATCCTTCAGCACTTTTGTCTTAAGTAATTAAGTTAATTTGGCAAAGTAAATTTGGGCTTGGTTTATAGCTCTAGGCCAATATCATTTGCATTTTTCAAACTCATCCTCAGCTAAAAGGAGTAGAAACTGCTTTCACATGGGTAACTGGGTATCTCTCCATCGAGGGTTCTCCAGATGTGTGTCTGTAAGAAAATTAGATATTGTGAGACTGGTAAGAATTACAAGTGTTGGCAGTGTGGGGTCAGGCAGAGAAAAACATCCAGTTAACTGTCTGAGTCTCTGCCCAGTTTCAGATGACACATGGATCCATCTGCTTGTGGCTGCTGTGTGCCATTTTTTCTTTGTGTTTTGATTTTTGTTTAGTTCAATTACCATGTGTTTGCTGTGTAAGGACACACAGTTCTCTCTAATGGACAGCTTATTGCAGCTCTCCATCTTCTATTTGTTATTTGCTGTAGTGGCTAACATTGCTTTTCTTGGCAGTACCTGGAATAATTTCTCTAAGTGCAGTTGTTGGAGACAATTTGCAGCAGGTGGCATGGTGCCTGGTTGTGACACAGCCCAGTTTCTTCACTGTCATTTCAAGGATTTTATTCTCCCCTCAATATGTTAAAAAGATATGTTATTTATGAACAATATATTTATAAACAGGAATACTTATGGAACATATTAGTCAATACATGTTAAAACTCTTTTCAGTGAGATTTATTCTTTGGAAATAGTGATTACAGAATTCATACCCTTGAAAACAAAAGCAGCCATTTAAAATCTGTCCTCAAGAAAGATTTTCTGACAGTAAGATTGTGCAGTTTTTCTTATCAGAATGACATTAAATCATACAGCACACCACTGCTGAGACAAAATGAAGAACCTGGGTTCACTGTGAGGATTTGTATCTGTTACACCTGTCTACACAGTTTACTAAAGGCTTTAAGACCATTATACGTTTTCTTATGCCCAGCTGGGATAGTCACAATGGCTGAATACCATAATTTGTTCTCTTTTTTTATTGATTGGAGAAAAAAAAAAAATCTTGCTTACAAGGAGGAACACTTCCTCCAAAAATGTCTCTGTAGACAGTTGGGATCTACTTTAGACCATTATGGCACCTACATTTTACAGTTAAAATTTGCATATTTCAAAAAATATTTTGTTTCATCTAAATAGGCAATTTTCTTGTTTTGAAAAGACATAGTATAAAATTAAATTATCTGGTACTCCTATTAGCATATTATAAACTGTGCAAGATCCAGAGAACAGTGCAGTAACAACAACAGCGTTGTCATGCAGAAGGTTTCTAGGTGGAGTGTACATACAGTACTGCATTTGATGACATTTTAATACTTATGAAGAACCATTCAATATAGATTATATTAAATGTACTTGCTTAGTAGAGCATTTTGAAGGCAGTCAGTAATCTAATGCAAAAATGTGTCACAGTCAGTTCCAAACAAGTTTCAAATTATGTTAGGTTTGGCTTCCTGAGTTTCTTTGGGTTATTTCTTAGCTCATTCTTAGGGAAAATATTTTCTTTGGTATCTCTGTTAGACTATCTTTCAGTAAATTGGTTATGTCTTGGGTTTATTTGATTTGTAGCAGAGACATCCACAGTTCTGTAAACCAGATGTTGCTTTCAGTTTTCAGAAGGAGTTCTCCCTTGAAGATAAAGAAGAACTTGCGAACAGCACAAAGGATATTGATGCTAATCTCTTAGCAGTACTTCCCAAAGGTAGGTGAGGGAGACATACTGTGAACACAAGTGGTAATTTAACAGCATGAGAAGTTTCATCTATGCAAGTACAATGCACAGTTAAAATCACTCTGGCACAGATGTTTTGTAAATGAGTTTTCCCTGTGAAGTATGCATGAAGGATGAAATGGGATGAACCACAATGCTCTTTTACAAGACCTTCCTGCATCCCTGCTGTATAAAGTTCTGCTTTGTTTACCTGTTTCAGTAAGTTAGTAGTTGAAATCCAAAACTTCAGAAAGTTGTTTTTTTTTTTTTTAACAAATAGATTAATCCTGAGTTCAAAAGTATTAACTTGACTTGTAAAGAATCATATCTCTTTCCAGGCTCCTGTGGTGGTTGGTGGAGTCACTGTGCTTGCATGACCTATTGACTTGAATTTTTGTCTTGCATGCTAAAAGGCCTGCAGTACATATGGAGCTTAGTTTGTGGGATATTTTATATTTTCCTTCTATCTTAGTCTGAGTAATTTCTGAAGAGAACAGCAGTTCCATCTTTATCATTTGACACAGTGGAGGTAGAGGCAAGAATTTATTCTCCTGAATTATTTAGAGAAAATCATAATGTGCTTGACCCCCAAAGAGTGACATTTGACTGAAGAACCATGTGCAACTGGCACAAAGATGTTCCTTTCATTCAAGGATGCTATGGACATCAGCACTTGGATTAAAACTGTGTGTGTGTGTATGTTCTGGTGGTATTTACTCTTTTCAGACAAGCTACAAGGCTAAATGCACTAGTTCAAATATAAAGGAACTGGCTTGCTCTTTTAATGTCATTTGTTGCAGAGTTCCTCTGGAAAGGAGCATAACATTTAAGTGCTATATAAGTGACATGCTTGCTTTTAAATATGATCATTACAGATGTTCAGAAAGAAACATTGTTGGCAAAATGATGGAATAGAATGATGTGCATTTATGCACTACAGACTTCTGACAGCACCAGACAGGAATAATCCATAGTCCCTCACTATTCCTTGCACTTAGCCTTACAGTCAGGTGAGCAGGAACTTAACTGAGCCTTCACTTGAGAAACCTTATCTGTAAGTTGCTTCACAGTGAACTAATTTCTATTCCAGAATGTTTCTATTTTTCAAAGAAATAGTCTCATAATGAAGGAATCATATTTGGTGACTTAAGAAACAGCACTGGGAGCTTTTGGTTGCATTGCAACGGGACTACTTAGAGGCCAGGGCTTTTTGAAAATCCAGGTTATTTTCTAGAGCCTTTCTAGAGTTAATTTTGATCCAGCCTTGCACATGTTGAGAAATTGAAGGAATACGTTTACTTTTCAATGGATACAGACTGAACTGAGGCCTGCAGTTGGGCATTGAACATGTCAATACACCTTTGATAGCATAAACAGAAGATAAATGCTTTTCCAGTCTAGTTTTAAGACCATCACCTTTCCAGTTGTGGAGAGGAGGAAGTAGGAATGAGGCTGGTAGGTTTTGCTATTCTGTTAAACTTTCCTCAAAATGAAAATGTGTGGTACCTGTTTTGCAATGGTTATTTACCATGTCTGAGAAATTAATCCTCTGGCAGGTAACCTTTTGATTCATTGTGAAGTCTATCCAGGCTTCACAAGTGTACAATGCTCCCCTTCTATTATGAACTTTTGGAAGGCTTAATTGAGTTTTTACAGCTTCTGTATTGTAAAAAGGAGACTGCTGTCACATGGCTGCAACTTTATTCACGTGTCCCCTCTGCAGCTGTCAAAAAGGGCTTTCAGCATAAACATGTTTTTATTCTGCAGCAGGCTTCTGAAAGATTTCTATAAGAAATATTCCACCTTAATTTAGAGAGTTTTTAAAATATAAGATGTGCTCCAAATGTACTTTTGGTTTTTCATTCTGGGTCAACATACAGAACAATACTGTTTTTGCTAAATAAAAGTATTCCAAAGTAAATTTTGTTTTGAAGGACTACAGTTGCCAAAGTTAAGATGCCTCTTGACAGTTTATCTCAGAGGGTGTCCTACCACAGCATCCTGCTCAACATCCTAAAATAAACCCTCAAGTTCAGAGCTGTTTCTGAGCTGTGGCTGTTGTTCCTCTTGCCCTTAACTCACCAATGGTGCTTACAAATGTGTTGCCATGAAGTAATCTAGATAAGGAGCTTTTCCTGTGAAATTAATTATTTTAAGCTTCTTAGTCTTTTCTTGTGTGCTGAATCAGATTTTTGTGCTACTTTTTAGGTAGAAGTGTTGCTGTTCTTTTGTGCTCCCATGGTGTTGCTTGTGATGGTCGCATGGGAAAACATCCCATGGACAGATGGGAGCTGGCACCAACATACTCAAATTGTAAACTTAAAAGGAGAAACCTGGTCACCTAAATTTGCAAGGGCCAACCAGTGTCCTTGGGAGTGAAATGTCTCCAACTGGTTTTTATGTTTTGAATTAAATTATTTTATTCATCAAAAAGAACCCAATAGACTAGAAGATTTTCTACATTTTGTCTTCTTTTGGTTTTGCCTTTTCTGTGCTTCTTTTCCCCTCCTTACCAAAACAAGAATATTGCTGGAACTGTTTTCCCCAGAAAAATTCTGCAGATGTTGTCCAACCTAGCTGAAATTACTTCTGTAATCTCAAGCTTGGAAAAAGTGTAAGGCAGCATAGGGTAGTCCCATGCTATTTTTGTCCCATGTTGTTTGGGGAGGTGTTGGGAGACATTTTTCATGAGACCAGTGCTCTTTTTAGGACTGCAAAGTGGTAGTTGAATCTCTGGAACTTCAGCTAGCATGTAGCAAGAGAGTGTTGAGCTAATGCTTTAGGAGTTCTTTGGATGCTCCACATTTCTTGTATGTGGACAACTTATGGTCAAGTTTCCTTTTCTGGAGGAGGGGGGAGAGAGGACTTTCACTAATAAATGAAGCTGTGCTTTAGAGGTTTTCTAAAGCTTGTAAAAAACCTGTTCTCTGATGGTGGTTTTGGTGACTGTATAATTAGTGACTAGGGGGAAAAAAAAGGATCAGGATTGGGATGGAATGTGATTTTAATAACTCTGAGCTCTGGAGGCCTTTGACTTGTCTGAAGACAGACAATTATGGGTTCTGTTTTGACAATGTAATGTTTATATAGCCAACACATGGAACAGAGTAATTCTAATAGCTAGTGGAACATCATTAAACAATAGATTTGGGGAGGTGAGAGCAAAGTCTTTATGAGAAATCATTTCCTTTGGTGTGAAGGAGAGCAGCCTTCCTGAAATGAAGGCTGGTTTCAAATGGCTGGTTCTATTGCCAGCACAGCTTGAGTAGACAGGGCAGCAGTGGAAACTCCTCATGCATTGAGAGAAAAGTCTGTGAAAACACAACATAAAGGCTCATCTTTGCTTTGGTGTTGGTTCAGGATCAGAATGTGTTAATTCTTGCTGATCCTGCACATTTTATCTGTAGTCCTACTTTTAGGCTTCTCAGCATGTAAGGTTGATGTGACAGTCAATGTCAACAGTATCTGTGAGGTGTGAGCACTGGTATTGAGTACAGCAAACTTCCTGGATGAGTCAGCTGAGCTGGAACCCTGACCAAGCCGTGCATGTTAAGTTCTTGCAGTAGAGGGAAGGCAGAAAAGGTGCATCTGACCTATAAAAGGGCAGTGTTTCAGTAATATTTATCTTCTAAGTATCTAGAGCAATGAGATCTGGTAGCAAGAAAAATAAGGTGATAGGTTTACCTCTGCAGTGGAACAATGTCAGCTAGGCACTCCTGACTCATCAGGTGTTTCTGATGGCAATCTCTGCCAATTTAGCAGGCATAGACTTTCGCTTGCTTTAACTTTTGGTCCCTGGGTCACCAGGGTTAGAGCCCCAGAGGTGCACTGGCTCGAGAATAGGTGCACACAGCTTTCAGCACCATGTTTGCCAAGGCCACAATGTGTGGATGTGCATGTCTGTGTGTTAGGCACACCCCACCCCAGTCCACTGCTTCCCTGGACAGCCTGGGAGTTTCTCTTCCTGGAGGTAAGAAGTCTCACTGCACTTATTTGTGTGGCACTCACTGCTCCAGTGTGGTCTGCACATGCACGTGTGTGTGTATATATAGGGATTACTTCATCTATCGTGCCTCCCCTTGGTTCACTACAATTTTGTGGACTGTGGCAGCTGTCTGCTGGCACTTAACACCAGCAAAGGGCTCAGGGGAAGAGAAGGAAAGTAAGTACAATTAAAACTACAAGGGAAAGGTAGCAAAGTAGCAAGTGATTAGGCATGCAAGAGTACCATGATGGTGCATGGTAATTTTCACTTCAGCAGTGAGTCACTGGGATTTGATCAATATAAGGGTGTGGAGGAAAGTAAGGAGGAGGGGACCTCTCCCTTACTGCTTCTCTTTAAACATGGTCAGTCCCTGACCTTTGAGTAGGCAGAGTAAGCAGACTTTCCATACTGCCTGGTTTTGAAATGGGTTACTAGGGCACATAAGTTTGACTTTAGCTATCAAAATACAACTTGTCCAGTATATACTAGATCTTGAAAACTTCTGGAATGGGCATGGCAGATTTGGGATTAGCCTGGAAGTACGTGGAGGGGAGGAGTACTTGATGGTCACACCTTTGTGCCTAATGCACTTTTGACAGCACAACCTTAATAAACTAGGAAAACAAGAGGAAAATGCTCATTTCCTCACAAAAGCTATTTCAAACCACTGAACTTTATTTGACTGTTCCTTCCTATTCTAAATCATTTTAGCAAGTTTCTGAAACTTACTGTTTTATAAGCTACATAATGTTTTGTTGTCTCAGTTTCAGAATTAAGAAAACTCTTTGAACCAAACAACCAAGATTTTTTGGAAATGAAAAGGTAAAGGAAAAAAGTGTTTGGCCTGTAAAACAAAACACACAGCTTGTTTTGTTACCTCCTCATAGAAACTCTGCCCTCGAATCTTCAAGATGCCTGTTTTCACATTTTTCACATATTTTTCAGAAAAGAAAGAATAGCTAGGCGCTTAGAGGGAATTGAGAATGATACACAGCCTATGCTTCTACAAAACTGCCCAGGATCAGTCACACACCGTTTGCTAGAGGAAGATACACCAAGATATATGCGAGCAACTGACCCATACAGCCCCCACTTAGGTGAGTGGCACATGGCAGTCGGTCTTGCACTGCTGAGGTACTTCATGTTTGCTACACTATCAGCCTAGAAGCTCTTCTACAGAAGAGCTCTGACAGGTTGTTTTTGGTTTTTTTTTTAATTTGCCTTTTAAGTCTTCACTTGTCTTACTTGAAAAATGTTGATTGTTCTTATTGCATTAAAATAACTGAATTGAGAACTATTACTTATTAAAGAATTATTCCGAATACATATTTCTTAATTGTTTGTATGTGCTTCTGGAGGCAAAAGTGCAAAAATATAATGTGTCTGTGCAGTCACTTTGACTTGTAAGAAAATGGAAAGCTTTTAGTTCAATCAGTTTGAGGGGTGGGTGGGCTACCTGGAGTTTTGGGAAGGACTTGCTCATATATTTCGTACTTTTGACAGGAAGATCAAATGAAGAAGAGGAAACTTCAGACTCTTCTGTAGAGAAACACCCCAGATCATCCAGATACCGATCAGAAACCATAGGAGGTAATACAGAGCCCTTGTACAGTACAGCAAACATGGATGTCCAGGAACTAGAGTCAAAAGCAGAGAGAATAGCTAGGTACAAGGCAGAGAGGCGACGCCAGCTGGCAGAAAAGTATGGATTAGCTCTTGAGTCTGACTTGGATTCTGACTACTCATCCAGATATACCCGGGCAAGGAAAGATCCTGACAGCGTGGAAAGAAAGGGAGTGAAAAGTGAAAGGCAAGATGATGAAAACAAGGACTATGGCACCCTCTATTTTTCCAGGACTGAGACAAAGTCATCAAAGAGTGTGATTTCTGACTCCAAAGAGTACTCCAGCCGTGAAGATAAAGATGACCTCTCAAATGAAAAGGGTGTTAGAAAAGCAGATGACAGTGCCATTAGACAGGCTTCTGAGCCTTCAGCAACCTTGGATAGTTCTGTCTCCCTTTCCCTTTCTGGACGAGACTCTTCCTGCTATAATGAAGTGCCAATGCCACCAAAGAAAGCCCCCCGAGAGACCCTCTCTTCACCAAAGCGGGCAGCCTCACCCACCCACTTGCAGAATGACCAGCCCTTGCACAGTAACAGCAGACAAAGGTAAGTATGATTTCTATTTTTTGTTTTGCTGTAGATTCCTTTATCTTAATCAGCTTCTGCATCAGCATCTACACTATTAATGTATTTATTATCCTGAAGAATGTATTTAGTTGCTTTGGATGTCTCAGGCTGGATTAGTTGGGTTTATTGTATCACAGTGTGTGTCTGATACAAGGAAGTGGCTATGTATTTCTCTAATTAGCTATGTCCTTGGTTTCACTTTCTATTTATAGAATTTTTGCTAAAATTAGGCCCTTTGTAGGGAAGACACAAACTGGAAATTGAAGGAGTTATGGTTCTAAATCTCCTTGGGTTCTGTTTTTTGGTTTTTTAATAACCTGTTAGAGGAAATCTTTAACCTTCTTTCTTTTATACCTTGTAATTGTTGGCTGGGAGCTTCCAAGTAGAGGCAAGCTGCTTCTCATTGAAGATTTGACTATCTTTATGATGGCTTCTGCCAAAATAAAACAGTGTGCAAACTTAAAAGCTGAAGAGCATCTTGGGTCAGTTGAAATAATAGTTGATTTGTTTTCCTGATGTGAAAATATAAAAACCCTTTTGAAATGTGGTAGTCAATTTTTCAGATAATATCAGGCATATACGTGCATGAAAGGGCAGAGGGGAAAGTTAAAATTCTATGCTGAATTACTTTAGACCTGACAAATTTACTATGGTAATAGGGTAACAAGATTCTTCCAAAAGGAAAAAATAGTTAGTTTCCACTAATTTTGCATTACAATTTCTCAGTATGGTGTAGAAATACTGTCAAATTCTTATGCTGACTGAAAATAATGTGTGACTAAGAATTTTTTTGAAGTATGATTTTCTCTAAGTGTGAGTCTTTAATTTCTTGGTAGGAGGATAGATATAAAATAATAAGTTAAAATGTTGCAACTAAAAATTATGTAAATGAGAACTTAATTTTATACATATGTGCGTGATGCTGAACAGTGTTGACTGTTTTTAAGAAACAGAGGTAACTGGTATAAACTCAACCTTTTATGCTTTCCATAGTGCACAAGAGCTTTTCCATTCCCAATTGTGAGAAATCAGGAAAAAAAAGGAAAGACACCAACATGGATTATTAAAGAAGTAATGCACAGTAGTGAGCAGAGACAGGTGTTTTGGGAAGAGTATAAGGACACTGCCCAGTTGTGTAGAGATGAGGTTAGGAGGGGCAAGGTGAAGCTGGAACTGAATTTGACAAGGAATGCAAAGCATAGCAAGGACTTCTACAGGGATGTTAGCTGGATATGGAAGGTCAAAGCAAAACTGGTAACAAGGGATGAGGAGAAGGCTCAACTTGTTGCCTCAGCCTTCAATGGGAACCTCTGTTTCCACACCTCATGAGTGGGTAGACAGCAGTGTGGTGACTGGGGAAGCAAAGTCCCTCCCACTGTAAGAAAAAAATCGTGTTCCTGACTGCCTGAGGAAACTGGACAAAAATAAGGCTGCAGGACCCAGTTAGATTTATCCTGGAGTCTTGAGGGAATTGGCTGATATATTTCCATGATATCTGAGCAGTCAGGTGAAGTCCCAAGTGACTGGAAAAAGGGAAACATTGCACCCATCTTTAAAAAGGGTAGAAAGGAGGATACTGGAAACTGCTGCCCTGTCAGCCTCACCTCTGTGCCTGGGAAGATCATGGAACAGATCCTCTCAGAAGCTATGCTAAGGTACATGGAGAACAGGGAGGTGATTTGAGACAGCCAGCACAGCTTCTTCAAGGCAAGTCCTGCCTGACCCATCTAGTGGCCTTCTATGGTTGAGTGACTACAATAAGGGGACAAGGGAAAGGCTACAGATGTCTCTGTCTGTGCTCCTGCAAGAGCACACAGTGCCCCACAGCATCCTGCTCTCTAAATTGAAGATCTATGGATAGATTGTTCAGAAGATGAGGAATTGGTTGGACAGCTGCATCCAGAGAGTAGTGGTCAACAACTCAGAGTCCTGATGGACATCAGTGACAAGTAGTGTCCCTAAAGGGTCTCTGTGGGGACCAGGGTTATTTAATGTCTTCCTTAATGACACAAGGGGGTTGAGTGCACCCTCAGCAGTTTTGCAGATGACACCAAGGTGAGTGGTGTGGTTGACACTCCTGATGGGTGGGATAATCACCCAGAGGGACATGGACAAGCTTGAGAAGTGGGCTCATCAGAGTCTCATGAGGGCTTTGGTAAGGCCAAGTGCAAAGTCCTGCACCTGGGCTGGGGCAAGCCCCAGTAGTACCAGTACAGGCTGGAGTTGAAGGGATTGAGAGCAGCTCTGCCAGGAACTTCGGGGAACTGGTTCGGGGCTGCACATGAGCTGGCAATGTGCACCTCCAGCCCGGAAAGCTAAATGTGTCCTGGACCACATCAATGGGATCATGGTCAGCAGGTTGAGAGAGGTGATTCTGCCCCCCTAAATCACTCTCTTGAGATCCCACCTGGAATACTGTATCTGTAATCCTCAGCACAGGAAAGACATGGAGTGTTGGAGCAAGTCCAGAAGAGAGCCACAAAAATAATCAGAGCAATGGGGTACCTTTCCTATGAGGAAAGGCTGAGAGAGTTGGGGTTGTTTAGCTTGGAAAAGAAAAGGCTCCAGGGAGACCTGATTTCAGCCTTTCAGTGCTGCAGTAGGTGATTACAAGGTTGGGACAGACATTTTAACAGGGACACTCCTCCTTTCTTATAGGACAAGGAGGAGTGGTTTGAACTAAAAGAGGGATAGATTGATACTAGATTTAAAGAAGAAAATTTTTTACAAGAAGGCTGGTAAAACACTGGCACAGGTTGTCCAGAGAGAAGATAGATGCCCCATCCCTGGAAGCATTCATGGTGATGTTGAATGGGACTCTGAGCAACCTGATCTAGTCGAAGTGTCCCTGCTCATTGCAGAGAGATTGGACTAAATGACCTTTAAAGGCCCCATCCAACTCAAACTATTCTGTGATTCTGTGAGCAAGTAAAAATGTAATACAAATTGTTGACTGCATTATCTCTAATTTCAGATTTTTTTCTCAGATGAGGCTTGGGTCAGTATTTGCATAAAAGAAATTTCCCCTAATTGCTGTCTGTCTATCTTTTGAAGGAAACCATCTGCACCCACCAAGATGTGGTGTAGTACTTAAAGCAGCCAAGAGCTTAAATGTGGGATTTGGTCTCTTGTTTGGATACACATGTAGGCAGCAGCTGGTATTTTAAAGGCCACACTGCCAAAAGCCCACTCTTTAATACCCCTGACACTTTCAGTGCCAGTGTGTACTCCCTGGTATGATATTCAGGGATATAAGAATAACCTCTCTGAAACTCTTGTCCCTGATTCTGAGTGGTAAAAAAGTAATTGTGTCCATGCAGTCCATTTAAAATTACTCTGTGATGGTCTCCTATAAAGCTATTTGCACAAGAGAAAAAAAGGCTAACTCCAGTTTTTCAGGTGACTGCTGCTCTGAAGTCAGTTCCACATTATATACAGGCTATAAAATCGGTTTCGTTAAATTTAAATTTCCTGAGTTTAAACTGGGAAAAAATGCAGCTCGCATTGGAATATATATAAAAGCTTTTCTGCCTTCAGTACTAAGATTTAATAATTAATCCAGTTACCCATCACTGAGGAGGTATCATTTGACATTGCCTGCATTTGGCTCCTGAAAGGCTGATTAAATTCAAAATGTGGCTTGCGTTCTTCTGATTACACTCTTCAAAGGATGAATGATCAAGTACAAATAATTACTGCTTGGGCCGTGCCCACTATAAAATTGTGCCAAAGTACACATTAAAAGAGAAGGAAGTTCCTGTGCTTCAAAACAATTCCAGCTAGCTGCTTCTAGTCAGCTTCTGTGAAAAGGTCTTGCCTCCTATTTGGTCAGTTCCGTTAGGGATTCAAAAACATTTGGAAAAACAGAAGGTGTTTCAACAGTTGGTGTTTGCTGTTCTAAGATAGATTTGGATTCAATGACAACAGTAGGTGAGTTCTCAAATTTAAACTTACTTGCATCAAATACACTGTTATCTCCAGAACAGTTGTTGATTTAACCTTTTCCAACTATTTTTCATAAAAGAGTAGCTAAGAAAAATTGAAGTATATGAACGGGTACTTAATTTGGGGTTTTTGTCCCAAATGGCTCTTCTCCAATAGAAAAGTTCTTTCATAAGTAATGGAAAGCATCCTGGATGCTTGTCACCTCTGGGGAGTGAGTTTGTAAACATTAATGTGGCAGGACAGGCTGTGCTTGCAAGATTAGAAGTACTTGATGTGTTCTACTGTTGCTGGGGGATTGTAGGTGAATGTGAGTTTTAGGAAAGTTTTTGAGAAACTTTATGTAGGAAGCCTGAAAGCAGCCTTTCTTGCACTGCTGCAGAGCTTTAAAAGCTCTTTTTTTTTTTTTTTATGCTTTAAACTCCAAAATGTGAACAGAATAAAGTCAAGGCAAGATTAAAATAGGGGTCACTTTTTTCCCTAAGTTTTTCCTTTGCCAAGTCACCCAGTAACACAGTGTCTTTGGCTTGTGCTAACCAGTTGGGCATTTCTGAAGCTCTGTGATACAAGGGTTACAAGAGGACAGAGGGATTTCAGATTCTCCTGAGAATTCCTTAGGAAATATGATGTAGCCATGTGAGTTTTTCACTTCATTCCTATTGCTCCTTTGTTTTGGTTGCAGCAGTCTTTAGCACTTTAATTCACAAATCAAAGGAATTATTTTAACAGCTTTTACAGATGTTCTTACACAAACTGACCCACAATGGAAAATGCAAAAATCAGGTTGTGTAGTTGCTTTCCCTTCTCAATTTTTGGACACTGTGCACTTGGTAAAGTTACCTCTGCAGAATCTTTACCACTTAGCATACTTTATATATGTTTGCAGGATTATATAATAATTTCTTTCCCAGTTTATCACCTTTGAATTGGATTAGTGTGCATTGCTTTTGTTTTCTAGAACTGTCCTCTGCAACTGAGTAATCAAAATTAAAAAGCAGTGGGGAAGGGAGATTGGGAGAAATAATGGGAGCATGTATTGAGATCTCAGAAATTACCTAAGTTCTGTTTTCTGTAGTAGTGCAGGGAAAGCAAAACCTGAATGGTTTCTTCAGAAAGATTCGGAAGGGGACACACCTTCACTTATCAGCTGGCCCTCCAGGTATCATCAAACATAGCTGTGTGGCTAACAACCAGACTGCAAACCCCCCCTTCTTTCCTTTTACTCTCTACTTTTAACACTTGCCTTTAATTTTCCTTTAACAGCAGCAAGTAAGAAAGTGGTGGTTTTTTGTGAATAAAAAGCCTGTGAAACTTTTCTGAAGCATCTGCTTTTATTCTAACTTAGACCCAACTGGTATTTTGGTGAAGAAGTACAAATTCTCCAAGCTTCTTCCACAACTACTATCATTCTGGCTTCCACTAGATTTTATAACTTCTTATTTTATCTCATTTTGTGCTCTCCAAACCAGCATATTTTTTACTGTGCACCCTTCCATCTTAGCATTCCCTACAAGTAACTCCTTGAATTCCAAAGGAGATGGTACAAGAGAAGTAAAAGAAAAATTACATGGAAAAGTAAAACAAAATCATGGTCAAAGCTACAGGCAGCTGCTTTCTCCTGGTTTGGTAACATTTACAGTAAGCCCACCATGAAAAGCATTGCAGGAAGACTGTTTTTCATGTTCCTGTTTAAAGTAATACCTATAACCCAGTACTAACATTGGTGTGGATGTTCTGGAGAATGCTTGGTACATGTAGTTCAAAGCATACTTCTTCAGACTTAACACACTTTGTGTGCTTAAGCAACTTTCCCTGACAAGTGCATCAATCTTCAGAGGTAAGAAGCACCACAATGTTAGAAAGAGTGGTGTTTCAAATAACTTTGGATATCCTGAATTGTTCTCTTAGATAATTTGCCTTTTTTCCCCCTAAATCTTACTTTTTAATTTTTTCTTAATGATGTAAACTCCAAAAAGTCTGTTGGTAGCAAGCCTGGAATTGCACATACCTTGAGCTGGATTACTTACTTTCAAACAGTAGTTTGCTAGCTTGACTCTCTCTCTTTCCTCAAAACTAAAATTATTATTTCATACCCATTTGTGAGGGGAGGAAGTACAGGACTTTCATTTTTAATACTGTGTGTGTTATCTACGGACACTCACCCTGTGAGGTGTCTGAGCCTTGGTGAGGCTGTGAAAGTGCTGGAGAGCTTTACCTGCAGCAGTAGCCCCAGAGCAAAGGCTGCCCCCAGCTGCACGTGCTTGCCTCCCACTGTGCTGCTGTATTCCCTTTAGAAAGGTTAAATAAAACTCTGTTTTGCATGGATGTTGAACAAGTCCAGAGGTGTTTCTAGAAAACACACTCAAGTAAGGTAACTTTTGGGAACAACTTTTTGCAAGTTTTGCATGTCAGAATGTAATGAAACATTTTAAAACAGAGTGCTTGTTTCAGTTTTTAAATGCCTTTTTCCCTGCAAGCTCTCTGAAGAGCAACAGCCATGCCATAGTTTTGGGTTTAGGACTTGCCCTTTCCATGTGTTTATTCACTTACTGAAACAGGTTACACTACATTGATTTTTCAGGTCTCCTAAATGATATACAAAAACACAAGCAAACCAGTCTCTGGCAAAATATCTGAAGGGCTAGGTGGAGATAACATGGTTTTTTCACCCCTTTCCCCAGTGCAACAACGTCTTGGTATGACTTAAGCTTCCCAGTGTTTAGACATCTTCAAACATCTGGCTGCATACACAACTGCCAGTAGAATTTGCAAATTCAGGCTGAACCCAACACTCTGATAATATAAAAAGCAGTTTTGATCATCTTGTTTTTTTGAGACTATGGGTATGTGCTGTTTGGCAAACACACTTGTGATCTCATGAGAACATACTGTATGTTCCCAGAGCTTGCACAGTTACCTTCTCAGGAGTCATGCATGTCCATGGCCCCTGAATCACTTGACTGTTTTTGAGCAGTGTTGCTGCTAAGACCTGGGGGGAGGAAGGGGTTGCATCATAAGATTGCTTTATTTTAATGCATTTTTTTTATTTTACTGCAATGTTGCTGTCTGTACCCACAGTAGGTGTCTGTGTTCCTTTCCAGATTGGGTATTGCTGTTCACAGCTTTAATCCTTTTTCTTTCTTAAAGAGTAAAAGTTAGAGAGAAATTGGTGAAAGAGGAAAGTGCTCGTGGAAGCCCTGAACTTGTCACAGACACAGTATCTCAGAGAAAATCCCATCCAGTGCCAGCCCACTACATGCCTCTTCAGACAGAAACGTCTGCCTTTGATAGGGTTATAAATCAGCCCGTCAGTTCCGTCCGCCAGCCAATCCATGGCTATATCCAGCCTGCTGGCATTGCTCACACGGCTCAGCTGATGGCAGCAGGAGAACCAGCAAACAGCCCTGCTGGCAGCCTCCTCCCGACAGACAGCGCCAGCCTGGGAGCAAAGTCCTCAGCAGCCACTGCCTCAGAGAGTGAAAGGAAGGAAGCACCTGGTTACGGAGCCAAACCTGCTGAAGAAGATTCCTTGGAGGGTGAGCAGGCCTCCAAAGGCAGAAGGCCCATTCTGCCATCTGAGATTCGCAAGCAAGGGAAGAACCACGAAGGCCTCTTTGGAGGAGAAGAATTGGAGACCCCTGTGGGGAGCTCCTCCTTTGCGAGCAAGCCGAAAGTGAACTCAGAAGTTCAGAGGGAGTTGGAATGCAATAAGAGGCAGGCCCCAGAGCAGCACTTTAAGACCCCTGAGAACGTAGAAAGGAGTGAAGCTGTTATGTACATACAGAGCGGATCTGTACTGCAGCCTGACAAGGCAAAGGCTCCTGTTTGGAAAGTGTCAACAAAGCATAAGGTCCTGACTCGCTCCATGTCTGACTATACTGTGACTACTAAGCTAGAACCTTTTAAAAGTAAGGAGAGCATGGAAGCAAATCCACCAAATGGTGAGATTGGCATGGTTGACACAAAAGTCTCTGTTGCCCAGCTCCGTAATGTCTTTCTGGAGTCTGCTAATGCCAACAAGAAAACGGAACTGTAGGTGACATTTCACTCGTATTTTCGTGTGAAACTTGCACGTCCTTGGCAAAATTACACCCACTCAACAGCAGTTGTTGTTCGGCACTTAAAGCACACAGCTTAGCTCTCACCAGTGTGTACCAGAGGCTGAGGTGGTTTGAGCCCTGCTTTTGTGCTTCTGCTTGCTAGTGCGAGTTGTGATGTGGGGTAGCTGGAATGTGTTCGTCTGCGCATGGACCCGGAGGAGCATGCAGAGTGGTCTCTGGGGAGTTGCTGAGATGCTTACATCTATGTTTTACTTCTCTCTCTTCTTTTCTTTCCTATGCGCTCTCTCTCGTGTGATTTGAAAGTGAATCTCGGTTTGAGCTGTCGGCAGCAGGTAGTACTGTGTCTGCCAATGGGGACCGTGGGCCACGAAAGGCGAGGCGCTATTTTACTCCTGGTGAAAATAGAAAGACTTCTGAGAGATTTAAAACTCAGCCTATAACATCAGCAGAACGAAAGGAGACAGATAGGTAGGCACGTGTGTAGCTCTGTGTAGCATTCTGGCGCAGGTGGATATTAACAAGGTTGGGACAAGATTTGTCCATTTATTAGAATAAACGTTTGCAAGGTTAATGTTTGTCTTTAAAAACAATTTATTGTTTTTACAAAATGAAATCCGAACCCCCTCCCCCCAACAAAACCAATTTCGTTGCAAATTCCTCCCATTTGAAATAGTGAACAGTGAATCATCATAAAATGCTGTAGCTGTCTGGTTCCAATGTTAAATGCTTTTGGTTTCATATGAAGGGTTTCTTTTCCATCTACTCTGCTCTATCATTTACTCTCATTGTAAACCACCAAAGATACCTTTTTATGTTAAAAAGCTGGTAGCAAATCATAGACTTTTATTTTTTGCAAGGTGAGCTAGAAATAATTTTCCTTAAGTTTGGTTGCAATAGCTTGCATTTATGCTTTATTAAAGGATGTTCCCAAGTGGACACTGCTGAAACTTGAAAAGCAGATAAATTCTCCTGCTACTTCAGATTGAATTTGAATTTCATTTTTGATGTCTTGTTTCCAGCTAACTTTTTTCTGTTTGATAATTTTTCCCTAGGTCAATTTTGTATGCAGAAATACCAACTGCTGACGGTATGTTGCTGTACTGTTTTCCAAGGAAGAAATGGGCTTTGATGTGTTTTATTTTGTTTTAACTAAAGAACTGTTTGATAATAAAAACAAAATCCACTTGAAAATATCTTTACCTATGATATATAGTTGAAATGCCCTTTTTCCTTGGGCCATATCTACTACAGACTTGATTTCAATCTCATTTTCAGTCCAAAAGTCTGTCTTTAGACACCAAGCTTCAAATGGGAGTCAAGCAGAGAATTGCTTGAAACTTTCCTATATAGCTGGGGTTGGGTTTTATCCTCATTTAGACAATAAATAAGCTAGTTGTTGGGAAAAAAAAAATCATTGGTCAGTTTGAATCACTGGTCTAGGACTTATAATTTAAAGAAAGCCTGTAGTATATTGTGAAACTGATGTTGTTAACTTGTTTTTTTGCTAAGGAAGTTGCAAAATGCAAGTTATTAAATTACAGAATTCAGTCTGCCATCTTGCTCTCTTTCCCTCTTGTCACCCTTGGCAAGTCTAGCACAAATTAAGTAGGTAATCTCATGAGTAGCTATATTTAGATTTAATGCCTTATGCTATTTGAAAGCTGATATTCCTTGCAGCTCTGAGATGCTGGCTCTTGGATCTGGAGGATGCTGATTTCAGCTCCTGAGGATACCAATTTAGCCTCTGAGAAATGTGGACACAAGGTGGTGATCAGAATGGCCAGCTAGTAGAAGATAGATGTTCAGTACTCTTCACTCACCTTAAGGCAGTCTTTATTTTCTTAGTCCATGTGTTCTCAGAGACTGATGCAATAAGTTTGATTATTCATCAAATATGTTTTGATAGTTTGAAAGGACTTGAACTGTCCTAAAGACAAGTCTTTTGTTTGCAAATCATGTCGGACTGCATGTCAGACTGTATTGCTCATTTGATGCAATACATGTAAAAACAGGTAAAGTTTACACAGCTGCGTTCACAATAAGTTTTTTGTTAAATGTGAGAAACAGCCAGCTTATTTGCTGGTTTTTAATTATTCATATTAAAAACGTATTACTCTTAATATGAGATTGATTCATTATGTTCAGCCTCCTTTTTTTTTTCTCTTTGTGTAGATGAAGAAAAAATGGACGACCGAGCTAAACTAAGTGTAGCTGCAAAGAGACTCCTTTTTAGAGTGAGTATGGCATTGAATTAAACATTTCAAATAGAAGATGCTGAAGGAACCCAAAGTGCATTAGAATGAAGTACAATGCAGTTAACCAAGCTGCACAGCTTTTGTTTTTTACTTCATTCCCTCCCTACACAGTAGACCTGTTGCCTGCTTTAAGAGTGGCATTTAGAGAGAAGTGTGTAGTTAGTTTTAACTCCATGGTGCATATTGTGTGGTTGCATCTTGCTTCTAATTCAGAGATGGGCATTTGGGAACTTCACTGCTGTGCATGCAAGAAAGCTAAGAATAAAGTAGTGTTTCAGAACTTTTCTTCCATGGTTTTAATTATGACATATGTCCTGCTAGGAAATGGAAAAATCATTTGAAATGAAAAATATTCCCAAGCCACCTAGCAGAAGTTCGGCAGTGGAGAGGAGGCTGCGGCGCCTTCAGGACAGGTCTCACACACAGCCCATCACCAGTGAGGAGGTGGTCATTGCAGCTACGTAAGTCTGTTGGCTCTACCTCTGGCTCCTGCTTTCAAATCTGGAAATAAGCTCCATATCTGTGGTGCTTATAACTTTGTAGCAAGGAAAACATTTATTGCTAAGGGCCTTGAGAGCCACAGGGGAAACTATATTGAAATTCCTTTTTAAATGTAGAGGGACCAGTAAAGCATTACTTGTATGAACTGTAATTTGGCAGGAAGTTTTGGAACCTGTGGATTAGGTAAACGAGATTAATCATAGCATTGTTTCATAACCCAAATGAATAAGATAGCTTGTGCTGAGGGAAATCTGCACAATTTCTTATGGAATGTATATGTATTGGGGAAAACTTTTTACACCCTGAAATCTCAAAGGTACTTTTTGGAAATGCTTTTCTTGCACTGTACTCGTATATCATGACATTTTCCTGAAAAAGAAAAAATAATTTTGGGGGGGAAATTAAACAACAGTGAATTGAATGGATGTTCACCTAATGGTCAGATATTAACTTACTTTATGGGTTAAGAATAACTTGAAGGGACAGCCTGTTTGCTCCTCTAGGTCTTTAGTTCTTTCAAGATATTTGGAATTACTTTGCAAATGGCACAGCAGATAACTCAGTTAATTAAAAATGATTGCTGTTTGGTTTTTTTCTGTTTTGTTTTGGTTTGGTCTTTTCTGTAGTTAACACTTAATGTATTGCTTTTCTTAATGCTTTTTTCTTCTCTCTCCCTGTGAATTTTCCCTCCTTGGCAATTCTTTAAAGTGAAACTACCCCTGCTTCACGTTCTGTGAATACCCACACAGTAGTGACAAGAGTACCTAGTCCCACTGTAGTTAAGAGCACTGTACAACCTACCAGGTACTGGGGGGGTAAACATGCATGTTACATGGAGCACAAGATTCCTCAATAGCAGATGCATCTTTAAAGTCTTGAATGCCTTTTCAATGTGTCAAGTGAATACTTGTTTCAAGAATATTTAAAGCGTTCATCAACTTCATTTATGTTTGCATGATAAAACAATGCAGCTTTTTTTTGTCAAGTGTCTGTTTTCAGGACCCTTCTAACCACACTTAACCTGTTGTAGAAGCTTATTCTTCTTCTGAAAGAAATTAATTTGCATGTGAGAAAACACAGCAGAACCCTCTTTGCTCTTGTAATTTTTTGTATGGTAATGTCATCCTGAGATGAAAATAGCACAGCTGAGTTCTTGATTTCACAAGCAGTACATGTCCTTTGTCTGTCTCTACATGTATTTTTTTTTTAGCTTGCAAAATTAAAGGAAATATAAGAAATTGCACCACCTATAGGTAAAGTTGCAGAATACTGTTCTGAATGAGAGAATTTTAGCAGAGACCATGACAGGAAAAAAAAAAAAAAAAGAGAATACTACTAATTCCATAAATGTAAAAGAAGTCAAGCAATAAAATCTTTCATAGTAAAGGTGAATAAAATACATTTTTGTAGAGACAAATGCAGTTACAGCTTTTATGAATCAATATGTCTGCCTTCAGCATTGGTCAATTTTCAAAATCAATGGACTGTGTTTCAAAACCAATTTTTGTTGTTGATTTATCCCAGATAATTCAAAACAAAAGACAGTCTGAAATCTGTTGCACTTCAGATTAGAAAAGTCATTGCAATTTATTCTAACTTAAAAGCGGCACAAACTTGGAGTTTAAGTATGTCTTTTAAATGTTTTTTATCATATATGGTCCACAAATTGCTTTCAATAAAATTGAACTTTATATAAATTGCACTGGAGGGCCTTAAAGGCATCTTAAATGTTTCTCCATAGCTCTGTGCTCTGGATAAAGAGACTGTCTGGAAAATCTCTCTTCAATCTTGAGTTCCCTCGTAAAAAATGTTGCGTCCTAATCAAATGAATTCATTAATGAAAATGTAACTTTTTTTTAAATCTTCAGCTGTTGAATTAGAATTCATCATGCCAATGTTGAACCACTGCATACCCACTTAGGCTGCTACATTACATTGGCTATTGTGCTTCACGTGCAAATCTTCTGCTTCTGTCAGGTTGAGATTTTAAAACTGCACCATGGCTTCTTCAAAACTAATTTCCAGTTCTGCTTCTTCAGCTTGCAGGCATCAGCACACCAAAAAATTTTAGCTAAAGAGGAGATAAGAGCAGCCAAAGAGGCGATGGGGCAAGATCAGTCTGAGGAGCCAGATTCTTCCACCTTAAGCTTGGCAGAAAAGATGGCTTTGTTTAACAAACTGTCTCAGCCAGTATCCAGGGCCATCACCACAAGGAGTCGGGGAGATCTGAGGCACAGGAGAATGAATGCTCGTTACCAGACTCAGCCAGTCACTCTTGGAGAAGTTGAGCAGGTGAGTGCCATCACAGCTCTTTTGCATTTCTTTTTATTGGAGAAAACAGCTTCAGTGTAAGATACCATAAAGGCTGGCCTTTCCTTTGCTCTGAACTACACACAGTCAAAAAAGTTTTTCAGGAAGCTGCCTTCTGACATTGAACATTCCCTGAAGTGTTCAAATTTTTTGGTTTTCTTTTTTTAAGTAATTTGAGCGTATATCAACTTCCTGCCTAGTGCAAGTTGTACCTTTCACAGTGTGTATCACTTCCACTGGAGTATTACATGTTGTCTAAAAGTAAATTGCTGATCAAAGGTGTAAAAAACTGAGACACACATCAGTTTGCTTTAGGTGTATTTTCAGGGCATTTTTGAGCTTTGTCATGTGCAGTTTTCAGGCTCTTTCCTGAAAGCACAATATATTTCTGTTATTAGTAAGGACATAGTCTGTCGTTTTCCTCTGGGAGGAGGCATTGATTTTTATCTGTATTTTTTTCCCTAAAAGCAGAATACTTTTGAAATTCAGGAAGTCAAAGAGAAATTATTTAATCTGCAGTGAAATTTGGCTTCCTGTTCTGGAATACTTCATCTAATTGGAACTGCAAAGGAATGCCTTTTTAGTAAAGCCTCAGCATAAGGTGGCCCAGAAGTGGTCTTTTAGATCTCTTCACAATAGCAGAAACAGCAGTCCCTTTGCATTACAGCTTTGAAAGAAATCACTTTAACAGTGAAGCACATCTCCTGTGCTTGTCATATTTCTATGTGTTTGGATAAATCGGAGTGTTAGAAAGTTCCTACCCTTTTCTTTCTATATGCTTCATTCATGATTATACATTTTCCATATTTTATAATAACAGGATAGTGAGGAAGCAGGATTTCTCTAAACATATTGCTTCAAGGCTGTACAGATTATAATTGTACTTTATGCCTACTTTGCTTGCCCATGAAGTAGTAATAAATGCTTGACAGATTTATTTAAGCAAGGTTTCCAGACCTTACATAGTCCTTTTTCCATTCACTCTCCATGTGCCAATCACTGTCACAGCATGGCCTCTTTAATGATTGTGTCACCAACTTGTTTGGGGCCAGTATAGTGGTGAATGGAAAAGGGCTGAAGCAGATGGGGAAGTGACAGTCACGTTACTTTGTCAGCCTTACAGAGCAAACATGCTTTTCAAGCAAGGAAAATCAGGGGAAGCATGTTGTGTCATCTTTCTGAACCTAGCAAATGAAATCAGGGTTGACTCTGAAGCAAGCTCAATGGGAATGTATTTTCAAAAAGACTTTCAACAGTGAACTGTTCATTGGTATGTTGGGGGCTTTTGAGATGCAGCTATGTTTTTTCTAGGAAGAAGCAAAAGAGAGCTCTCAAAATAGATAACTAGAGGTTATATTCCCAAAATGCATATTTGAAAATGTAAATATCTTGTTATTAAAGCTGAATTCACTTTTCTGATCTCCTCTAAATTTCTAATTCTGATAGATGCAATGGAAAAAAAATAAACTGGTAAATATTTTCTTAATCTTGTTTGAAATCTTTGAGCTAACATAATCTTTGCTCTGCTTCCCAGTTTTCTTAGTGAATGGCTGTTGTCTGTGTTTTATGGAATCTGCATGCACTTATTAGGTTCTGAGCTGATCTCTTCCTACTGGTGTGATCTTGTCTGTCCTTTTACACACTGTTCACTAACTCTGCAGTTTAAGTAAACAACAAAAAAACCTCTCTCCAGATGTGTATGAGGCATGTTTGTCACTCTCTTTCATAGCTTTCTAGCTTCTCCTTTGGAGAAGATAAAGCTCTGCATGTCGGAAAAAAAATGCATCTTAAATGCATCTAGGAAAATTTTACAAAATTATTATGTTAGAAGAGTAGAAAAGGTAGTCATCCCATCATGAGGGCTGGCAGAATAAGCTTGGAAGTGTTTTTAATGTGCTTCTTAGGCTCAAATACTTTGCTCATGACAGCCAATGTTTATATTTGAAGAAGTCCTGCATGAAGGTGATTTATGTGGAGGGAGCATCAGGAATGTCTGCCCTGGGTTAGGAAAGCACGGAACAGTCTCTCCCTGGCACTCAGTGGTCACCAGAGCTGGGAGCTGCAGAGCTGTGTAAGAGCAGAGCTGTGCCAAAGCTAATGAGTCCTGCTGAGATGCAGAGGTGATTAGCCTGGGCACATGGCGTGTCAGCTGGCATCTGGAACCTGAACTAATTCCTTCCTGCACTGCTGCAGGTCCTGAGCTCCAACACAACGTCAGGTTGCATGTTCCACACACACCTCTTGTTACTAAAGATGTTCTGTACACATTGAGTTGTTTTTACCTTGAATGGAATAACCCATCTGCAGACAAATTACAGGGGCGTTGTTGCTTTCCTTACCTGTTCTAGTCTGTACTGATAGAGTATAAGATTTACATGAAAACATACCTTGGATGAACTGATGTGATAAGGCTGGGTTTTGGAATTGATAATTTCAGAGCTTGTAAGTCCTATTTGGCTTTTTTGAATTTTTGTTTGTTTGTTTTTTCCCTTCATAGGTACAGAGTGAAAGTGGAAAGATCGCTCCCCTGTCGTCGGCAGTTGCAACATCGATTTCAGCCATGGCCTCTGCCCTGGCTCCCTTGTTCGGGGACCTGCCCGGGAAGCCGGGCTCTGATGGCAGAGGCAGTGCTGCCACCAGGTTCCACCCTGCAGCAGAAAACTTGGACTCATCAGGAAAACACACACACAAGTCAGAGCAGTGGCAGCCCTCAATGGAAGCCCTAGAAAGCAGAAAAGCTCCAAAGAAACATGAAGAAGAAAGAAAGAGGTTTCTAGCAAATGAAGCTAATGAAATTAAAAAGTACAGCTCCTTTGAGGATGAAACCGCACATCCTGTTCCTGAAAAAACAGGAGACCACCATAAAGAGACAACATACAGCTTCCTGAGGAAGGGCAGCTTGGAACTGTTTGGTTCACAAGCACTTTTTCAGCCTCTGGAACAGAAGGAAATCGATGCTGTCATGCAAGGTAAATGGGAAGACAAAAAAGGCCAGTCCTTTGAAGAAAAGGTGGATTTGGAAAGTGTTATGAAAAGCAAGACTTGGCAAAGAGGTGTGGTGATTGCTTGCTGTTGGTGTAGTCTCATTCAGCAAATGGTGTTTCAAGCTTTATCAAGGCTGGTTATGTTTCCTTTTTCTAAAACCGCTTAGACGTACAGAAATATCTGTAAAGTGTTAAGTTTTAAAAATAGAGGCTTGTTTTTTTTAATTCTTTCAATTTTTCAGTCTTTAAAGATGGCTCAGTTTTACTCAGATGTATTTACTTTAAAATAAGTGGTATTATATGCTGAAGCTAAGATTTATTCTTTCTGGTTTTGCCCTTTCTCCTGCCCTCCAGAATTCAGAGCAAACTAAACTTGCTGCTCTGAGTCAATTATCTGCCCTTAATTTTTTGCCTTACTGTGCATATAGAGTTATGAATTACTTAAACAACTGCATACACAACTAGGAGTGGATAATTTTCAGATAATTAATTTTGCAAAACTAGTATTATTTCCTCTTTGATGTGGTGATGAAATACAAACCAGGAAATTCTCAGAGCAATTACATCTTTATATGCACAGCATAATTTAAACTTAAAAAATAAACTTGCCTATCTTTAAGTAAAGTACTTAGGAAATAAACTGTGAATTTGGTCATTTCATAAGTTCTTCTATTCTGCTGAATTTAGAAGGATGTTGTATTCCTTTTCTGTTTTATTGTGATGGGTGACAGCATCACACTACCCTGTAGCACTAAAAGCATTTCTGTGTTCATCCTGTGAAGTTAATATATTTTGAATTTAATGACACAGGCATAGAGAGGAAGGTACAGTTCTGCCTGTATTCCTCTAAGGCAGTATCCATTCTGTCCAATTAGCCTTTGATATCTGCAGGGGAGATGGAGACTGGGATATAATAGGAGCAGTCATATATCAGAGGGGTGTTGTGCTTATAACATTTCAAAAAGAAAAATGGAGATCACTTCTATTTCTTTAAAGATAACTGTAATAGTGCATTTATCTTTCTTCAAGGCAGTTTTTTGCTGTGGTCTAATTGCTGCTTGAAAAAACAAAACCCCAAAGAGCCCCCAACACCCTCCTAGAAAATAACCTCTCTATTAAGCTATTAAATGTCCTAGTATACTACTCAAGAATTAAACTGCTTTACCAAATAGTTCATTTTCTTGTTTAAATTTTGTCTGCTTCTCTTCCCCCGCTCTTTGTTCCCAGTCACTTTCATGTGTTCCTTTTCCTGTTGGTGTGATGAGGGGAGCAGCAGTTTGTGCCTCACCCATGTGAAGTTCAGAATTGTGTATTGAGCATGATGTTCTGTGGCTTCATGTGGACATCAGTCACAAATGGCTAGTCCCTGTAGCAAGTAATGCTGCACAATTAATCTTTGTGCTCTAGCTCTCCCTGTTAGAATAGTATGTGATATGAATGTTTAAAATACAGATTTTCTTCTTCATGTTAGTAATGTAAAGTGTCTTTGAGAATAGAACTAATTCAGCACTTCTCTTTTGAATGGGCAGACCATGCTGAGCCTTCCTCTGAACTCACCAGCACATCAGCCATGAGAACAGTTTCACAAACAGCAGCTGCAGCATCCTGTAGACTGCAGGAGCTCTCTGAACAATTGGAAGGCAAATTTTATAAGAATTCCTGTGAGATGTATTCGATGGGAGAGAGCAAAGCACAAACTGCTGAGGATGTCCTCGATAATGCCAGCAAAACTATGTCAATTAAGGAAAGGTACTTACATTTCTCTTTCTTTTTTTAATGATCCCTCTAAATTCAGTTATTATATTGATGATGGTATAAAAAGTTTTAAAACTGTTTCTAAAAAAGCTAAGTAGTAATTACTAGGCTTTATTATTGCTAACAGCAGAAACATGCAGCTAATCTGCCTGACATGCTTATAAAGCAGATGATGGTAAATGAGAATTACCATTCAAGAGAACATAATAACCTGATTGAAAGAGCTACCTGAATAATCAATGAATATTTCAGAAAATTAAAGTTGTAAAATATACATGTTCTAACTACACTCATATACTCAATATACTTCTCCAGGTTCTGCTTTCAGTTACACAACAGATATAGTGTGATTCTGGTTTATTTTAATAACCATTTCTTCTTGGTGTACAGGAATCCCTTAAATAAGCTGACGAGAGGGAGTCACAGATAGACTCTGATATTGCCCCACTACTTCAGAAGTGCCTGGTTGCCATTTTGACTTCTTGGAACTTACTGTAGGGATTTTAAAAGGATAATAAGTTGGACAGGTTTATCAGAGTACTTGAAATACTTTTTTCCAACCCAAGATCATTCTGATCTGAAGCAAAATGTTAAGTCCTACACTTGTGCAGAGAGTGGGAGTCCAGGATTGAAGTGCCAATAGCTGCTGTAGTACTTGTAAAAGTTTTCCTAACTTAGTTAAAACTTTGAGAGTTTAATCTCAGTCCCAAACTCTTAGCAGTCCAGTGAGTGAATTACAATTATTTGGCCTGTCTTTGCTTCAGCTTTTCTGCTGAAAGCAGAGGCAATTGATGAAAATAACTGCCTGATTAAACTTTCACTGTGTAAAAGTATTCCTTCACTTAATGAGAGGAGTGCGATATTAGGCATTCCGAACCCTTTTTTTTTTTAAATGTAATTCCAAAGTTTGCTTCTCAAATCCATGTGTTTCTAGGAGGTATGTGAGTCATTCTCACTTACAAGGATCCCCACTCCCTGTCAACCCCTTTACACAAGGGGCTGCAGAGGCAGCTACAGCAGCTGTGCACTCTTAGTGCCCTTTTTGAAGGGTGTACTTACCTTTTTCAGTTTACTGTTGTTTTGTTTAAAGCAACTTTCATCCCCTTTCCCCATCCCCCTCCTGTGAATATGTCAATTGTCTTGGCAGATGAGGTTTAAGACCAATAACTTCTGGTTTATAGGTGGTAAATGATCTACCATCCCTGATCCTGGTGGAGAGAAAGAGGTTGGAGGGAAGATCCAAGTTTTAGTAGCTGTTTCAGTCCTAACTTCAACGCCTCGGCTGAGTTGATCTCTTAAGGAGCTGAAGCCTGTCAGTCACACAATCAGGAACCACTTTTGTTAGAACTCCAAGACTGTGTACTCAGTCCC